>NC_060145.1:468448834-469106334 GCF_021461385.2 Schistocerca piceifrons
CTAATCAGGTTGCGCCATAAATTTCTCTTCTCCCCAGTTCTATTCAGTACCTCCTCGTTAGAACGTGATCTACCCATCTAACCTTCAGCATCCTTCTGTAGCACCACAAGTCAAAAACGTATATTCTCTTCTTGTCCAAACTCTTTATCGTCCATATTTCACATCCATACATGGCTATACTCCATACAAATACTTTCAGAAAAGACTTCCTGATCCTTAAATCTATATATTAACAAATTTCTCTTCTCCAGAAATGCTTTTCTTGCTATTCCCGCTCTGCACTTTGTATCCTCTCCATTTCGACCACTATCTGTTATTTTACTGCCCCAAATAGCAGCACTCATCTACTAATTTAAATGTCTTGTTTCCTAATCTAATTCCCTCAACATCACCTCACTGAATTCGAATACATTCTATTATTATTGTTTTGGTTTTGATTATGTTCATCTTATATCTTCCTTTCAAGGCACTGTCCATTCAGTGCAACTGTTCTTCCAAGTCCTGTGCTGTCTCTGACAGAATTAAAGTATCATCGGCAAACGTCAAAGTATTTATTTATTCTTCCTGAACTTTACTTCCTACTTCATATTTTTCTTTGGTTTCTTTTACTGCTTGCTGCGTGTGCAGATTGAATAACATCGGAGATCGACCCCATATCATTGACGTCGATCTGCAGTAGGTATTGGAACATATACTGAGTTCAAACATTGTGAATTATGTGGAAGAGAGCGATCCACTGACACATAGTGAGCTGGGTTAAAAAGATATCGTTCTTGTAAAACACAAATAGGTCTTTATTCACAAATAATAATGAGTACTATCAAAAGGAGATCTCAAATTTATTTCATATTTTTGAGACCGTTCCTCACAAGTGACTTATAGTGAAACTGTAGAGTATTGTCTCAGTTGAGCGACTGGATTCGTGAGTTCCTGTCAGAAAGGTTGCAGCTCGTAGTAACTGATGGAAGATCAACGAGTAAAACAGAAGCGACACATCACATTCCTCAATGAAGTATTTTAGGCCCTCTGCTGTTTCTGATCTAAATTACGGTTTAGGTGAAAATATGAACAGTCCTCTTAGATTGTTTGCAGATGATGCTGTTATTTACCATCTGGTGAAGTCATCGGATGGACAAAACCAATTGCAAAATTATTTAGACACGATGTCTGTATTGCGTTAAAAGTGAAATTTCTGCTGCACGATGAATCACACAAATCTAAAGGCTGTCAATTCATCTAACATATCTTTTAAAGAGATTGACTACACATGTCCGTCCTCTCATGGAGTGCTGCTGCGCGGTATGGGAGCCGTATGAGATAAGATTGATGGAGGATATCGAAAACGTTCGAAGAAGGGCAGCTCGTTTTGTGCTATCGCGAAACAGGAGGGAGAGAGTCACGAATATAATACGCGAATTGCGTTTTTCGTTGCAGCGAGATATTTTTACAAAATTTCGATCACTATCTTTCTCCTACTAATGCGAAATTATTTTGCTAACGTCCAGCTACGTAAGGGGAGATGATCATCGTAATAAAATGAGAGAAATCAGAGTTCGCACGGAAAGATTTAAGTGTACGTTTTTCCCGCACGTTTTTTGAGAAAGAACCGGTAGAGAAATAGTGTGAAGATAGTTCAATGAATCCTCTGAGAGGCACGTAAGCGTAAAGCGCAGAATATTTATGTAGATATAAATGGAAGATTTGGTGCTGGCTCCGTACACATCTTAGAGGGAAACGAAACGACTGCACAGATTGTGGTGTGCAGCAGAGGCATAATCGGCCTCCCCACTTTTCTTGCAAAGATCGATACCCAGGAATGTTACGTTGCAATATTGAAAGAAATTGTCGCCAGCAGGAGTCAAGGATCAACCAGACACTGAGTGGTTCATTTAAGATTGGGCCCGCTCACTTCGCACTGAACGAAAGTTCTGATTTTTTGATGAATACTTTGGGTATAAAATCATTGCAAAACTTTGAACATAGCTGCTAAGGTTCAGTGACTGTGTCAGAATTATATTAGAACAAATAAGCCCTCGGTCACAAATATTAAGTCAAAATTGACCAGGTTTCGACGCTACTATGAGCGTCGTCTTCAGAATTAGACTAACTGTTCTAAAACATATTAGGTATATAATACATTAATAAAATTAAAGTTTGTATTGACTGGAAAAGATGAAGTACTTACAAGTCACATATTAAAAAAGATCTACACCTGAGAGGCTTGTTCACAGTACGAGGAGCCCTTAGCGGCTCGCCATCTCACAACTATTCATGACGTCGCCTCTCCGACTTAGATCTTTTTTAATATGTAAGTACTGCATCTTTTCCAGTCAGAACAAACTTTAATTTTATTGGCTCTGAGCACTATGGGACTTAACATCTGTGGTCATCAGTCCCCTAAAACTTAGAACAACCAAACTAATCTAAGGACATCACACACATCCATTCCCGAGGCAGGATTCGAACCTGCGACCGTAGCGGTCACGCGGTTCCAGACTGAAGGGCCTAGAACCGCAAGGCCACACCGTCCGGCTTTAATTTTATTTATGTATTATATACCTAATATGTTTTAGAACAGTTAGTCTAATCCTGAAGACGACGCTCATAGTAGCGTCGAAACCTGGTCAATTTTGACTTAATATTTGTGACCGAGGGCTTATTTGTTCAAATATAAAATCATTGCGTTGGATTAATCCATATTTATGGATTGACCTTTATACTGACCTGGTCTGCCTCCTTGTGACTACTTTTCATGGAGCACATCGCTGTCTCTCCGGAACTGTCGCACCACTCTGGCCTAGCTTGGACTGTTAGTCTGCGTGAAAACTAAATCCATTTCCATTCAGGCACTCCAACGTATAAAGGACATATCCCCACAACGAGCGGTAGACATTTGAATGTTCAACTATGAGTGAATTCCTAAGGCACCAAACTTCTGAGGCCATCGATCCCTGCACATTTTGAAAATATTGTGATGAAAATCAGATTTGATTGAAATACACGCCGTAACGGTCGTGAGTTACTTTTGAGCTTGATCGCGGTGAGCTGATGTTAGTCAAGAATGTCTGTGAGGCGACGGAGATGAGGCGACGGAGATGCCGTTATCAACACTTCACTGAGTTTGAACGAGGTCGTGTAATAGGGCTACGAGAAGCATGATGTTCCTTGTGCTGTACAGCAGAAAGCCTTGGCAGGAATGTAGTCACTGTACACGATTTCCGGCAGTGGTGGCCACGAGAATGTACGACCGCAGAGAGACAGGGCTCTGGATGGCCACGTGGCACTATCGAAGGGGAAGGCCATCGAGTTTGGCGTAAGGTTCCAACGCACCGTCCTGCGTCTGCAGCAGCAACATGAGCAGCAGTTGGCACCATAATGACATAACGAACTGTTACAAATCCAAAAGGTCCGAGCCGGAGGCCCTGTAGCGTGCACTCCATTGACAACAAACTACTGACATTTGCGATTTCTGTGGTGTGAAGCGAGAGCTCACTGGAGGACGAGGTAGAGGTCTGTTGTGATTTCCGACGAAGGCTGGTTCTGCCTCGGTGCCTCATATTGATTAGAAGTAGGCCAGTTGAAGTCCAGTGCCCAACCAGTCCGCATGCTAGATGTGGTGTCACCGCCAGACACCACACTTGCTAGGTGGTAGCCTTTAAATCGGCCGCGGTCCGTTAGTATACGTCGGACCCGCGTGTCGCCACTATCAGTGATTGCAGACCGAGCACCGCCACACGGCAGGTCTAGAGAGACTTCCTAGCACTCGCCCCAGTTGTACAGCCGACTTTGCTAGCGATGGTTCACTGATAAAATACGCTCTCATTTGCCGAGACGATAGTTAGCATAGCCTTCAGCTACGTCATTTGCTACGACCTAGCAAGGCGCCATTACCTATTGATGCTGTAAAACATGTACCGTCAAGAGCGATGTTCACCAATTATGGATTAAAGTTAAGTATTCCAGCAGCTACGTACTTTTGTGCTAGTCTAATTCCTTGACCTGTTCCAGACCTCACGCCAGCCTGCGTGAGCTAAAACGTGTGCCTTTCGGCTTTCTCTCATAGTGGGTTGGCTGTCTTGCCAATCCACAACACTACACACACTGGTCCCACACCTGCAGTTATGATCTGGGCTGCGAATTCGTGTGGCACCAGGAGCGCTCTCTTGCTTATCCCACGCACCCAGACTGCAAATTTGTACGTCGATCTGGTGACTCGAGCTGCTACGCTACTATTCATGAACAACATACCACGTAAAATCTGGTATCCATCGGAATAACGCTCGCCCACATACAGTTGTTGTAACCATACAAGCTCTAAGAAGTGCCCACATGTTGCCTTGGCATGCACGATCACCAAATCTGCTCCAATCGAGCACATATGGGGTATCATCGCGGCATAACTCCAGTGTCATCAACAACCAGCGTTAACCGTTCCTCTACTGACCGACCAACTGGAACGAGCATGGAATTCCACCTCACAAACTGAGAATCGGCTCTTGTAGAAAATAATGCAGGCACTTTTGCATGCTTGCATTCAACATTCTGGCTGTTATCCTGGTTATTAATGTACCAGCATTTTACACTTGCAACCGCTTATCTCGCGCTTAAATTAACCTATGGTCTTGCAATGTTAATGACCTGAATTGTTACCTAGGCAAAAGTATCTCCAAAATTTCATTACTCTTCATTTTTTTGGTTTTTGCAACTTTTTTCCGTCAGTGTATTTAATTTTAAAATTTGGTAGTCCTTTACTGGACACTCGTGTATTTTACAAACGTGTCTTCTCAAAACGCAGTTCTTGTAACCAAACTTGTACGTTGACACCCAGACATGTGTGGAACGTGTAGCAGATCTTACATATTCTAGAAAAAAAATTCATGGAAGAAAAGATCGCCGGCCGGGTGGCCTAGCGGTTCTAGGCGCTACAGTCTGGAACCGCGCGACCGCTACTGTCGCAGGTTCGAATCCTGCCTCGGGCATGGATGTGTGTGATGTCCTTAGGTTAGTTAGGTTTAAGTAGTTCTAAGTTCTAGGGGACTGATGACCTTAGAAGTTAAGTCTCATAGTGCTCAGAACCATTTTTCAAGAAAAGATCATTTAGGTACTTGTGAGAAGTATACACAGAAATGACTGTAAATGCAGTATTTTATACTATATTTGATACGCTTTTACCTGATTGAATCTTAAAACGATAAACATCTCATATGCCTGTTCTATGGAACTAATTTAATTCGTTAATCGCTATTCAACTTACAAAGCCATCGCTGCTGACGTTCCAAATCGAAAACCGATTAACGAAATGAATTAGTACTATAGATCGTACGCAATTTTGTACTTTTCATTTATACGTATAAAGCTATTCTACCAAACAGCGATGCACTCGCTGGAAAGTGTGTCTAAGGCGTTCAGCCCGACCTGGTTGCCTCCAAACACGTCTCCGACGATTGTCTAGTTGAAGGCATATGCGACACTCATCGCTGAAGAGAAGGTGATACCAGTCCTGAGCGGTACATTCGGCATGTTGTTGGACCCATCTGTACCGCACTGCATGGTGTCGTGGTTGCAAAGACGGACCTCGTCATGGAGGTCGGGAGTGAAGTTGCGCATCATGCAGCTTATTGTGCACAGTTTGAGTCGTAGCACGACGTCCAGTGGCTGCATGAAAAGCATTATTCAGCATGGTGGCGTTGCTGTCATGGTTCCTCCGAGCCATAATCCGTAGGTAGCGGCCATCCACTGCAGTAGTAGCTCTTCAGCGGCCTGAGCGAGGCATGTCGTCGACAGTTCCTGTCTCTGTATCTCCTCCATGTCCGAACGACATCGCTTTGGTTCACTCCGAGACGTCTGGACACTTCCCTTGTTGAGAGCCTGGTACAAAGTAATATTGCGGACGCGATCGAACTGCAGTATTGACCGTCTAGGCATGGTTGAACTACAGACAACTCGAGCCGCGTCGTTCCTGGTGGAATGACTGGAACTGAGCGGCTGTCAGAGCCCTCCGTCTAATAGGCGCTGCTCCTGC
This sequence comes from Schistocerca piceifrons, assembly GCF_021461385.2. Taxonomy (NCBI): domain Eukaryota; kingdom Metazoa; phylum Arthropoda; class Insecta; order Orthoptera; family Acrididae; genus Schistocerca; species Schistocerca piceifrons. Next base: position 468,454,857 of record NC_060145.1, read on the forward strand.
ATGGTTGTCTACATCTTTGAAGAAAAAGGTCGCTGAAGCCGTGGCAGAAACGTTGGTTTTTCTCCAGCAGCAGTATTTTTTATGCATTATGACGCGGTACCATATCCAGAAAACTTTTATGTCAATCTTTGGACAGTCAAAGTGACTGTGTCTGTGATACAATATCCACAGTCAACGTCTATCTTCAGGAGTTCTGGGAACCGGGATGATGCAAAACTTTTTTTGATGTGTGTATGAGAGCCACGCAGCAAAATACTCTTTGCTGAACAGCTTGTTTCAATACCATCGGCCTTTAAAGTAATATTTGCGTCGTCCATACTACGTGAGGCACTCGAGGTAAGTACACACAGGATGGGCTCGGCGTAGTCGTTGTGCTGCTATTGCCGCCTGCAGCCGTGGGCCAGAGCTCTCAGGAAATGTCGGACCCTCTTCGATTTTCTACATATTTATAGCATTTTAAGGTCAGTGACTGGACATCAATTTCCTGAAGCAGTACGCCGCACATTTCAAAATGAAAATAACTGACTTTGTTGCTTCCTGAAAGCTGTTAGGTACAAAAAGTTTCAGAACTTTAAACGGAGGCTTTCGTAGTTCCTTTGTTTGCTCGATTCTCGCTGGAGTCAGCTTTACTTTCACATGCATTCTACATTTACTATCAAACTGAAATGTTAGTTAATGAATACTGAATTACGTTTTCTAAATAAAAATAAAAAACAATCGATTTGTGTCTGATTTTCGATGGCCAAAAGGACAGTGGGAACTGCACAAATGGGGTATCGAACTGACCAGCGTGATGTCTATGTATGAAAAAAAAATTGCTTGAGAGTGATTAGGATAGTTACAAAAAACTTAGTGGTTTGAGGGAAACCTGAAGTATTTGAGGAACAGCTGCTGCTAGCTATGAAAATGAAGTGTCAAAAAATAGGAAATCCTACTACAAATTGTAACTTTTCGGGCTTATTTTCATCTATCTACTTTTAATAATTGGAGAATAGTGATCGTTATGTAAATACACACTGACGACAAAAATCACAACACCAAAATATTAATTAATGTAGAATAATGAAATTTCGGGAAAAGATTTGTCTAGGTGATATACATACGTGGAAAAATTTTTTGTTCAAATGGATTAATTATTTTAAGCAGAGGGAAATGTAGCAATACGTCACGACATTGTAGTTTGTGTGTTTTGGTCCTATTATATCAAAATTTTCTTTCTTCGCATTACTTAATATCTTCTGTTAGACACTGAATAGGGGATTAATCAACTGGAGCAATTATGCACGCGAATGCGTCATAATGTCGTTTTCGGGATGAGCGATTTATATTCTGAGCACATTTACGTGAGCTTTCGTGGGCAGGTACTCCCCTTGTCAGCGTTTCCGAGCTGGCAAGACGTTAATAAATTGAGCTTTGTTTAAACTGAAACTTTCATCCACATCAAACATGGTTCAAATTGCCCTGAGCACTATGGGACTTAACTTCTGAGGTCATTAGTCCCCTAAAACTTAGAAGTACTTAAACCTAACAAACCTAAGGACACCACACACATCCATGCCCGAGGCAGGATTCGAACCTGCGACCGTAGCGGTCGCGCGGTTCCAGACTGTAGCGCCTAGAACCGCTCGGCCACTACGGCCGGCTTTAAACTTTCAACATTTCTATTAGTTGTTTCAAATGTCATTAGCCAGTCGCTTTTTCTGTCCTGAAGTTGTCTTACTTCCGTATGCACCGTCAAAATCTGTGAAACTGTTTTGTGTTCTTCAGTGAAGCATAGGCACTGAAAACTTTAGTGACGCACCCTGATTGATGTCTTCGGGAAGCTTTTAGGAAAACTTCGTTCGCTATCGATGTAGTAAATTTGTGTAATACCGAGTCCTCGATATTCTTACAAATTGTACTAAATGGAATTATACCGTCTGACTGCTGTTCATCGTTTTCACCGATCGCATATGCGTTAACCGGTAAGGCGATAAACTAGCTCGCGCTGCTGCTACGGTCGCAGGTTCGAATCCTGCCTCGGGCATTGATGTGTGTGATGTCCTTAGGTTAGTTAGGTTTAAGTAGTTCTAAGATCTAGGGGACTGATGACCTCAGATGTTAAGTCCCATAGTGCTTAGAGTCATTTGATAAACGAGCTGCGAGGTGGAAGCAGAAACACGCCGTAGGCCCAGGAAGAGTACGTGGTCGGCGGTACTCGACATTGCGTGATTTACGTTCAGCAGGTACGAGACTTCAGTGAGGTAAGAGCACACACACACACACACACACACACACACACACACAGACAGATACACGTAGCAGTGTTTACTTTCGCGTTGAACTTACGATAAACAGGAGTGTAGCCGTGTAATCTCAGGTTCCTGGTTAAATTCTTGCATGAGAGAACTTTTTTCAACGATTTGCGTTCTATGATCATTATCAAACTGAAATCTTAATCAACAATTAACCTATCGTCATTTTTTATAAATAAATGTTTTCGTGTTTAAGAACTAATCGCATATAAATGCAAGTACTCCAGTTAAAATTTGATACAGATATGTGCGAAGAGTTATAATGTCAAAAGAATTATCTACTTCATGTTTCAAATTTTTTAAACAAATTTTTATTGATTATGAGTACTCATAATTCATGCAGTTAGCAAATTAAAATAAAAATACTGAAGAAAGCAAATCGGTCACAAGTTTCGTGAAGTGAATTGTCTAAAACAAATAAAATATACGACGCGCCTTTGAATCATGCTCGATATCGCGTACGGCAACTGAGACCCTCATATGTTAGTGACGTAAAGAGACAACTGACTGAAATTGCACCACACAGATATCGTCTACTACTCTTTAAAATTCTGTTTCTCTGATCTGTTTTATTTCTTACTTTTAGTCGATTCATTTCACAAAACATTTGATCATTTTTTTCCATTTTTTTTATTCTGATGTTTCCATCGCAAAGCATGAGATATAATACACTGACAGGAAATAAAGGCTGGCCGGGGTGGCCGAGCGGTTCTGGCGCTCCAGTCTGGAACCGCACGACCACTACGGTCGCAGGTTCGAATCTTGCCTCGGGCATGGATGTGTGCCATGTCCTTAGGTTAGTTAGGTTTACGTAGTTCTGAGTTCTAGGGGACTGATGACCTCAGATGTTAAGTCCCATAGTGCTCAGAGCTAGCCAAGGAAAGAAAACATCAAGAGGAAGTTGTGCGACATAAACGGAAGTTGACAGGGAGTTTCCTATTTCCGAAAGATGAAGTCTGTAAAAATTTCGAGCCACTAGTGTAAGAGTTGCTCTAGTAGCGCCACTATAAGGGTGCGAGTCAGACTCGATTTAGATACACGCTGTAGCGGCCGTGAGCCTCAGTTACCTTTGAACGTGGTGAGTTGATGTTAGTCAAGAATGCCTTTAAGGTGACAAAGACACCTTTATCAACACTTCACCTAATTTGAGCCCGCAGCTCGTGGTCTAGAGGCTAGCGTTGCTGACTCTGAATCACGGGGTCCCGGGTTCGATTCCCGGCCGGGTCGGGGATTTTCTCTTCTCGAGGACTGGGTGTTTGTGTTGTCACCATCATATCATCAGCATCGTCATTCGTGAATGTGGCTAAAACTGGACTGTGTAAAGTTTGTGACATTGTACTGGCTTTGATGACCGCGCAGTTGAGCGCTCCACAAACCAAACATCATCATCACCGAGTTTGAAAGAGGTCGTTTAATAGCGCTACGAGAAGCTGGTTGTTCCTTCTGTGATACTGCAGAAAGACACGGTAGGAATGTAGTCACTGTATATGACTGCCGGCACGGGCGGTCAGTAAAACGTACGGCCGTAAGAAGACCGGACTCCGGACGGTGACGTGGCACTGCCGACAGGCAAGACCAGTGAGTTCGGCTTATGGCTACAGCGCACCGTACTGCATCTGCAGCAGCAGTTTGAGCAGCACTTGGCACCACGGTGACACAACGAACTGTTGCAAATCTGTTACTTAAAGGACAGCTCAGAGCCAGAACCCCTGTAGCGTGCATTCAACTGACCTCAACAACCGCCATTTTCGGCTTCAATGGTGTCAAGCAGGAGATCATTCGAGGACAGTGTGAAGGTTTTTTTTTTTTGTTTTCTGATGACAGTTGGTTCTGTCTCAAAGCCAGCTGCGGCCGCACATTGATTAGGAGTAGGTCAACTGAGGGTCTGTACCCAACCTAACTGCGTGCTGGACATAATGGATCTACACCTGGACTAGGCGCGATTTCGTATGACATCGGCAGCACTCTCGTGGCTATCCCACGCACCCTGACTGCAAATCTGCACGTAATTAGCCGCGCAAGACAGCCCGGTTGGAATCCGTGCAGCTAGGACACATAACTATATAACTGAAGAAGACGACTGCCTGGTCGTCGAAACAGCTACTCTGAGCACACCATTAGTCCCTCATTGTGCCATTCATGCTCGAACAATAACGAGGACAGATTAGTCACGTTATCGAAGAAAAGATATATCACTGAAAGTTCCAGCTATAGCACATTGTCTTTGCTTTCACCTACGTCGAAACTATTGCTCAGATTATTAAGAACAAGACTAAAAAGAATACTGCGAGTATTCCTCAGGATCAGTTTCATATCAGATCAAGAAAGGGGACTAGAGAAGCTCTCGCAGCAGTAATAACTATTCTACAAAGAACACTGTCTTAACTGGAAGACGTTCATTGCATTCGTGGATACAGAGGTAGTCTTTTACAAGGTTAACTGAAAGCTGCTCTTTAAGACAATGAGGAATATACCAATAACCGCGAGAAGAGTTACACAAGTCGAGAAAAGGTATCTTTAGTTTATGTCACTGAAAAATGCTTGTGAACCGCCTCAAGGCGCACGGAAAATGTAGTGGAATTTACTGCCAACAACACTCACTTGAAATTTAAAGGAGGCTTATACCGTTTCAACGTAACTTGTACAGAATTGGTCTTTAAGTCGAGTCTGCTCATGTATTACATTTTTAGTTGTGTCACTGTCTCAGCCTGAGTGCGCAGTGATTGGAAGTAAGACTCATTTTAGTTCTGCACAAACACCAATGCACAAAGAGAGACGAGAATGGAAATCAAAAGGGGAATGAGACGAAACTGCGCACTATGCACGTTCTTGTTCAGCGAGTTTAGTGAAGAGGCCGCATCCAAATTTAAGGAAAAGACCGAAGAGATCAAAATCAATGGACAAGAAAAACGATTTATAGGGTTTGCAGATGACTTTTCGAGAAAAGCAGCGAAAAGTATATGGCCTAAATTTTATATTATTTACCTACTTTATCGGATATTTCGATTCTATGTGCTTCGAAGCGTGTAACGTAAAACTCTGAAGAAGTCGTACAACTTTCCAACATTTGTTCGATGCGTGCATTTATTAGTGAAAATAATAGCAATACAAACCGAAATTAGGTTGGTATCGATTGTTTTGATTGAAGAACTGGAGATGAAAAACACCGGTATACGGAAAACTGGTTGTATCAGCGTTCCTTCTGGGTAGGACTTCTGAGATTTCCTTATACGTGTACTGCGTGAAATGTTTCGTCTTACGTTGTCCGTTTTCTAGAAGCTACATACAGATAAAGGATTACAATGTAGACACAGGCAGCTGCTCAAGAATTTTCAATTTTTATTATCGACAATGAATGAATTACTGTTAACTTAAATTCCTTTCTGTTTTATTATTTCGTAGCAATGGCAGAAAAATTATAAGCTTTTGTGTAGAATTTGAAATCTCCCTTTTCTTTAATTATTTCGAATGGAAATCCCGTTTCGTAGTCAAATATATTTATTTACTTTTTAACATGAATTTGAATACAATGTTTACGATAAAACTAAAAAAGCTCTTTTAAAAAAAATTCAAATCAGCAATTTAGATCGTAGACAAGATAGGTCGTTTACCAGAAACAATTACGTGACGATAGTTAAAATTTCAGTACTGAATTACTCCAATGAGCAGTGTTTATTGTCCAATATGTTCATAAATTCTCGTTCTATAACTTGCTCATTTCTAAATCGACACCTTTCGTCAGAAACAATATCATTCGAAGGCGATAACAATCCATCAGAAGGCGCAGAACTTCCTACCAGCGATAAACATTTCTGGACTACAAATGGGAAGCACTGCGTACACCTACTCAGCTCCCAGAAACGGAAAGTATCACTGCTTTTGGGTACTAAAGGACAGCAGGTACATTATTATCTCAGTGGCGCGGTACCGATTCTTACATGATGTGTTTGTTGCTCATTTCTAACTTTCGGCGTTGTTATTAAAATAGCAAGCAGTAAAGGAAACAAAATAAAAATTTGGAATAGGAATTATAATCCATGGAGACGAAAAACTAGGTTTGCCGATGACATTGCAACTCTGTCAGAGACAGCAAAGAACTTCGAAGAGCACTTCGACAGAACGGACAATGTCTTGAAAGGAGGTTATAAGATGAACAGCAACAAAAGAAAAACGAGGATAATGGAATGCAATCGAATTAAGTCAGATGATGCTAAGTGAATTAGATTAGGAAATCAGACGTTTAAAGTAGTAGATGAGTTTTACTGCTTGGGGAGAAAAATAACTGATGATGGTCGAAGTAGAGATAATATAAAATGTAGATTGTGAATGACAAAGAAAGCATTTCTGAAGAAGAGAAATTTGTTAACATCGAGTATTGATTTAAGCGTCAGGACGTCTGTTCTGAAAGTATTTGTATGGAGTGTAGCCATGTATGGAAGTGAAACATGGACGATAAATAGTTTGGACAAGAAAAGAATAGAAGCTTTCAAAATGTGGTGCTAAAGAATAATGCTGAAGATTAGATGGGTAGACCACATAACTAACGTGGAGGAAACTTGTGGCACAACTTGACTAGAAGAGGGGATCGGTTGGCAGGATATGTTCTAAGGCATCAAGGGAGCACCAATTTAGTATTGGAGGGTAGCGTGGAGGGTAAAAATCGTAGAGGGAGACGAAGAGATGAATACACTAAGGAGATTCAGAAGGATAGCGTTGCAGTAGTTACTTGGAGATGAAGAAGGTTGGACAGAAAGCAGTAGCATGGAGGGCTGCATCAAACCAGTCTCTGGACTGTAAACCACAACAACAACATTAAAACAGCACTGATCACTCTTTCCCATTTTATATAATAACCCAATATTTCAAAGCAATGGAAAAAATCTGAAAATTTCGGGACCGCTTCTACGACAAATTGATATATCGATTTGTACCTGGTTGTTTGTAAGAAAATAAAAAAACTCCCGTTACAGCAGAGACCAAACAAATACCGTTAAGTACTGGTTATTCGAAACTAAAATACCGGTATCGGCTGTATTTGGCCATCTCTAGCGTAAGAACCCGAGTGCGCCTGAGCTCTGCAAATGACAGTGGTCAGTGTTCCGGCACGAGTCGTGACTTACCAGCGGGAGTCGAAGAGCGCGCGCCATGCCGCCGGCCAGACCACGCACTGTGACTTGGAGTCGCGCGGTGCGAATTATATCCTCCTGCCTCCATGTGTGTGTGTGTGTGTGTGCGTGTGTGCGTGTGTGTGGTTGCGATGGACGGAAAAGCCGGAAGGCCGCGCCGGCCGCCCGTCCTGCGACGCGCCTCCCAGGCTGCCAATGCAGCGGCGCTACGTGACGAGAACGCGCCATTACGATTACACCTTGTTTCTTTTCTGTTTCCTTCGTTTCCCAGTCATCAGTCGTTCGCTGATTTTATGCTGCCTGCCATCTTTCCCCACCTCGAGATAATCTCTTCATCTTTACGCGGCCATCTTCTACTATTGCGTAGCATTTATCCTGTCTCGTATATCCGATCGCTTGTTCACAATTTGGCAAAACTTCCTTATTACTGTTTCATCTTGTTGCCGGTTTCCTTACTTGATGCTGTAGTCGCTAAGATTATCTAAGGGAGGGTAGTCGTTTGCAGCATTTCTCTGTGAATCGTGTAATGTTTGTTCTGCGTGTTATCGTTTATTAACGTCGTTTGCTAGCTTAGAGGACAGGAAGAAAAGGGGTTACACGTCACACTGTACTTCCAGAGTGGTTAGGAGCAAATGCAGAAAGACAAAAGTCCAGTGATGGCAGGTCGTTGGCTCGGGTCAGTGCCGAATACAGTCACGGATCAATTACAACAGCCGCGGATTTTGGCACTTGATGGGACACTCGAAGGGCACAACGGTCTGAAATGCATTTCTTTATTGCATTCAGACTGCTACACTGAAGGCTGTCTGCGAGCAATACAAAAGACAATGGATGCCACATGTTCTGAGGCATCAAGGGATCACCAATTTGGCACTGGAGGGCAGCGTGGAGGGTAAAAATCGTAGAGGGAGACCAAGAGATGAATACACTAAGCAGATTCAGAAGGATGTAGGCTGCAGTAGGTACTGGGAGATGAAGAAGCTTGCACAGGATAGAGGAGCATGGAGAGCTGCATCAAACCAGTCTCAGGACTGAAGACCAAAACAACAACAACAACGAACAACCCGAGACTACCGCCATCTGCATATGTGCATATCGCAATCACACGACTTTTGTCACTTCCCTGTACTACTAAGCAATAGCCCAGTGAACTGATTGTTTACCAGCAACAAAATTCCGGAACTTTTTCTAAGGGGTCCCATTTGTTTTTTGGTGAGCTGTAGCCGACTTTCGTGTTTGCTGCTTTGTATGAGATCACCTTCACAGCGATAACCATAAAAATAATTAAATAAATTCGCACGTTTTTCAGTTTTTTGCTCAGTCCCGAAAAATATGCGTTTTTAAAAGATGACCACTCTTTTCAAAGTTAAAGTAGACAAAATTTTCTACAAAATGCGCTAGTCTGGTTTCATTTTCTTATGAACGGTATCGGCGCTAGAAGTGTAAAACCAGTGATTTTTTGGCCCTTCTGCGAAAATATCAAAAAGACCAGTCTCACCCCCTACAAATCGAAAAATATACACTTCAGCAACAAAAACCCCTGTACCACGCGAAACTACTTACACAATAAATTTGCAGCAAGAGACGCCTGTAACAGTCAGTTTTTTCGTAAGAGGGGAGAATAAAACCTAAAATTACGAGGAATACCTACCGCCCCCTACAGACCATCGACCCCTCCAACCTGTCCCTCATCGCAGTATACTTTCGGTGTGTTATGCCACACATACTGGACTACCAGGATCCACAGCAGTGGGGGTGGGAGTTTACAAAATACGGGTTCACTCCCGTTACCACATTGAAACCCCAGCTCCTGAGAGGCTTCCCTAGATTATACCTTGCAAATGCAGAATAGATTGCCAAGACCAGTAAGGGTGTAGCCTAGTAGGACTTTTCTGCAAGAAACAATGCCGGTTTGTGAGGTGTCGTGCATCAACATCGACGACAGTTTTGATATAGAAGATGGAAACGACCTGGACGAGCCCGTTGCAGTACCACTGTCTGAAGCAGCTGAGGCGACAGAACATATTAATTCCCGTCATATTTTGTATCATTATGCATCTTCACTGATCAGTTTTTCTCCATGATAATATTAGTTATTCTTTCACAGTTTTCTCTAGTGAAGAACAGTACCAACCCACAGTTCAGCCTGGACCTTCCGCAGACCTTGATGGTTTGCTTGACCTTGCAATGCCCAAGACCCATGACGTAGACATTCTAACGCCCAAGAAACATTGCTTGCGCCACCAACAGCCAAAGGGAAGCGAGTAAAAAACTGTGCACATCATGTCAATACCGATATTTCTTCGTACGCTGATAGCTCACTAGACAACTTAACGGTATATTGTATCCATATATTATAAGTATATGCCTTACTTTCTAGGCGCTCAGTCCGGAACCGTGGGACTGCTACGGTCGCAGGTTCGAATCCTGCCTCGGGGATGGATGTGTGTGATGTCCTTAGGTTAGTTAGGTTTAAGTAGTTGTAAGTTCTAGGGGACTGATGACCACAGATGTTAAGTCCCATAGTGCTCAGAGCCATTTGAACCATTTGAACCAACCTTACTTTCTTTTCAGTTAGTGAGCATACCCCGAAGTGATGGCACAATCCTGAGCTCATCATTCACTCATTTCGTAAGACATGTACGTCAATACATACAGATTTCAAATTCATCTTTCTCTTCCGTGTCATGTACCTAATATGTTGTAAATATAAACTTTATGTTTTCATCAAACATGCTTTCTCATCAGTCCATTAAAAGCAATTTCTTTTAAGCATAACACACCGAAAGTATACTGTGATGAAAGACAGGTTGGAGGGTTCGTTTGGTTGTGGGGCACAAAAGGTATTTTCGGTTTTCATCTCACATCTTATAAAGAAATTGAATATTACAGACGTCTTTTGTAGGAAATTTGTAGTACTTTCGCGTTGTACAGGGGTTTTTGTTGCTACAGTATGTATCTTTCGAGTTGTAGAGAGTGAGACTGGTCTTTTTTATATTCTCGCATATATATGTATATATCTACTTCAAATTTTTACGCTATATATATATATACTATAAAAATTTGAAGTAACTCGACCAAGAACTTTTCGAGATTTTCGCTATCAATATTCGTAATATATTCAGATGAAACATTGTTAGCAAAAATCTCGAAAACCTCTTGATTGATTTACATCAAGTTTTTGCACAATAGTCTACTAAATGTTTGAACGAACAAAGAATACATATTTTTTGTATATATATGGTATGTAAATATTCATATAATATATAAAGGGGAAATTTTAATAGCAATACGAACACCTCAAAGCTCTTTGCCGGTTTGTTTTAATCTTTCATAATGAACTTTCGGACAGTTATAGGTTATATAATATATAAAATGAAGAACTGTTGCTAGGAAAAATTTCAAATAATTCTTGACCAATCTACTCCAAATTTCTATGCGATACTCGGAAATAGACTACATATTTTTTAAATGGATATTGTATATAAATACATATGCAGTAAACAAAGTGGGAGCATTGTTAGCAAAAATCTCGAAAATTTCATTCTGATTTACTTCAAAATTTCACCCAATACTCTAATGAAATATGGATAGCATGGAATATATATTTTTTAAATATATGTAATATATGAATATATGTAAGGTTTAATAGGCAAACATTGTTTACAAAACTCTCAAAAGTGCTTATTTTAAACAAAAATATACATATTTTGCGTTAAAACAACCTGTGCCAAAAAAAAAAAAAATGCTGTGCTGTGGATGTGTGTGGTTTAGTTTTCTTTCTCACAGTCAGTTAACTGTGATATCAGGACATTTAAACCGTTACACAAATTGTTTCTCCAACATTGATTCTTTCTCTCTGTGTATAATTTTAAAGAAACTGTATATGCACAACAGTCTGCTGTTCGTTTCATTTGTCGTAGTTGATTTTAACAGAAGACAGGAAAGTTGTATTTATGACTTTTAACTTATGATCAATACACTACTATGGAATCTGAATCGTCCTAAACTTTATAGTTCTACCTGTTCCCAGATTAAATCCAGGCAAAATATTGTCATTGGAGCTACTATCCTCACACATCTGGCAGCTGGAAAGGTCACTCTCATACCCCATATACCAACAGATTTTCCTCAAGAAATATGAGTCTCAGTTTTATCTACGATATTTACGGAAGCTGAAGAAATGAATTAAAAATTCTTGCTACAAGTGGGACTTGAAGCTACATCGCCTTGCCTACGAGGCAGATGTGCTAGCCGTTACACCACTGAAGCAATGTAGGTGACACGGCTGCGTGGACTACACTAGTTGATCACCCTCCTTAATACAAATTTCAATTCGTGTCTTTCAGTTTATTTGTCCCTTTTGAAATTGTCACTATTGCCGAAGCTCTCTGGTATTTCTTCAGCTTCCACCATTATTGTAGATAAAGTTGAAACTCATATGAGGGTCATTGAACATTAAACAGCCAATTGATCTTGGGAAAAACCTGTTAGTAGGGCGAGTTTGGTACACCTATGGCTTTAAGTTGGCATCACTGGGACGAGCCCTGATCAGCTGATGTATGAACATTGTTTTGTTTATAACCTCAAAAATACATTTCAAAATGGCGAGTCCGCTTGAAACGTCCACATTAGTTGAACAATGTTCTGCTACTGGTTTTTTACTTGCTGAAGGCGAGAAACCAGTGAATATATATATATATATATATATATATATATATATATATATATATATATATATATATATAAGAATGTCTAAAGTTTGTGGTGAAGATTGTATGAATCGTGAAAATTTTTACAAGTGAGCCGAACAGTTCAAAAATGGTCGCGACTAAGTGACTGACGAACAGTATTCTGGCCGACTGGTAGCAGTTTCAACTCACTCACTTGAAAGTCGAATTGATGACATTATTCGTGCCGACCGCCGTGTGACTGAGCAAATGATAGCTGATAAGGTTCAGTAACAGAATGAAGTACCACAAAACATGTTCAACATGGGTCCGAAGGGAGTTGAAGTGGCTACATAAGGAAACAATGTTGGGAGTGTGCACAGAACTAAAGGAACGTTATGAAAGAGAATGTGGGCACTTCCTCAACAAAATTTTAATTTGTGATAAAACTTGGGTTCACTATTATGAGCCAGAATCAAAAAGATAAAGCACGGAGTGGAAGTACAGCAACTCACCTGTCAAGAAAAAATTCAAAACCCAACCATCAGCAGGAAAAGTCATTTTGACAGTATTTTGGGATGCTGAAGGTCCAATTATTTGCGATTATCTCTAAGAGCAGCGTACAATTAACACCCAATACTACTCGGATTCGTTTTTAAGCTAGGTGAAGCCAGTCATGAGAGAGAGACAGAGAGAGAGACACCGTGGATCTCAGAGGAGATGTGTGATTCGCCAGCAAGACAACGCACGTCGTCATATTGCTCAACTAACCCGTGAAACCATCGACAAAATGGGCTGGGAAGTACTGCCTCATCCCCCTTACAGTCCTGATTTCCTAATGATTTCCATTTGTTTGTGCACTGAAGGAGGCATTACCTGGGAAGAGGCTCCAGGACAATAAGAATGTGAAAAAGTTTGTGGAAAATTGGTTTAAACATCAAGATAAAGAGTTCTTTGCAGCTGTAATAAAAAAGCTTGTAGCCTATTGGAACAAGTGGATAAATGTTGAAGGGGATTATATTGAAGAGTAGAAAAAGTATTGTTTTGTGAAAATAAATGTTTTTTTCTCCAGACCAATTTGCCTCTTTAACTAGTGAATGACCCTCATATGTATCGACGAAAATTTAATTATATCACATCTATAGACCAGCTATGCCTGAGGTACAGGCAGGAATTCTCTATTACATCCAAAGCTGAGGCGCTATTCCAATACTGGAGAGCCTCAGCAATAATGATTTAAGAATGGAAAATAAGTTGAAGTTTGTGATAGGGAGGGCATTGGACTAGAGTAGAGCAGTAGTCCATGCAGTTGTGTTACCTACACTGTATCGGTGGTGTAATGCCTAACACATGTACCTAATAACAGTCCGGCTTTCGCAGTTGTGCAGTGTTGACATGCTGTGTGTTTCTACATGCAGAGCGTGTGCGCTCCCTAATGTTTACTTTCAGTTCTTGTCGCTTACACGTCGCTTTCATATCATGCAACCACGGCCAATCATTTTCAAAAACCCACGTTGCGATTCACCTTCTGCAATGACTACACCCAATCAAAGCCCTTGAAAGTAGAACGCTTCCCACTTAACGTAGCTAAGATGCCAGCGTCCGGCATTTTGGGAGTCCCTATGTCCATCTTCTTCAATGCAGTGTATTTCAAAGTCGTCAGTTACATCGTGTGAAAAGAATACTTCGTGACTCCAGACATGGACTACACTTTTGCCTCGATGACGGCAATGTCGGCGCGGCCACTGTCGACGGCGTAGTCTTGGGCATGCGCACCGTATGAGTTTCTCAACTACCATTTGAGCTCCTGGCGGAAGACGTTACCCCATTTTTCCACACCTATGGCACTGTACACGGCTACAATCAAGAACGCTGGACGTAATTCCAAACATACCCCATTCTTAACGGTGTACAGCATGTCACCATCGATCTCCACTGCCACGTGCCATTTTATCTGCAAATCAGCGGGTTCTCTGCGGTCGGTATATATGGCGGCCAACTTGAGGCCTGTTCCAGGTGTGGCAAAGAAGCCCTCATCATGTCTCAGTGTCTTCCGCAACGCATCACCCAGATGCCAGCCAATGCGGTGGCGCCTCCGAGTCTGACGACGGTTTTACTGATCACCTACTCATCGGCGCTCTCTTCTCCTCGCGTCGACCATCGTCAGTCAGGCCACGTATCAGTGTGCTTTCTAGCTGCTACGGATAATGCGGGGTTTCACGCATCACACTTACAACATGCTGCTAGTCCAGCGCCACTACCAACAGCGACGGCTTCCAGTCCTCTCTTGGCTGATGAAATGGGGGTCCTGTCGCTTATCGTCCCCACGAGGGCCTTCCTCCCAGACAGCCGTGACTCTCTCCTCTCTTCCAGCACAGGGGGATACAATCATAAAGAACGTTCCCCTAAACGGCGCAAGACGAGGCGCCTTACGGTCTCGGACTGAGACAGCTCATCACCCCTAAGGCTCCAGAGGCCATCTGGCCTCGGAGAACCTGCACGTTGGCAAGAATGACGACAATGTGACGCCGGCTCTTGTTGTGCCAGTACCTAATCTGCCAGCTCGTCCAGATGCACCTGGGCCAATGGACGCCACCGTTATGATTGCCGCCAAGCTGTCCTCCACTCCTACAGCTGACGTGGAACATATGAACGCCACAACAACAGCTCCCTCGATGGCGTGGAGTGATGACGTCGACAATGGCTTGAACCACACACTGACGAATGTGTTAACTCCAGATGGACACCTAGTTATGCCAATGAGAACACTGTCAGGTGGCATACAACATGGCTTGTGACTGCCTCCTCCTGACTGATGGAGCTCCCCTCCACAGCACGACTCGATACCAAAAATACCGAATAGCAACGATCGACACTAACAACATTGGCTCCCTAGTGAAAATTCAACACCTGCGCAAGATGATAAGAGCATAGGATGTCGACATCACACTACTGTATAACTATACGTACCAAGGTGTAGAAATGGCCTTAGACCTTTTCAGACCACTGTGCTACATCTGCAATATTCTCTTCCCATAACAAGTGGTCTGGCCCAGCCGTGCACTGTGGAAGCTAAATACCTCCAACCTCCCCGATGCCGACTGTGTTCAATGCGTTACTGAGACATGGGCCACCTGTGAACAACGCTTACCTAAGTACTGATTTGGTGACTGTAATGTGCCAAACCTGCCATTCGATGTACATTAATTCAATATGGCAAGGAAGTAGCTGTGTGGCGCTGGCACACTACCAACTATTTCTATGTGATTCTATGTGGCCTGGACGCCCAGCCACCCACCCCTGAAACCCGGATGGAACGTAACAGGATTAAAGCACAAATTGTAACACTGACACGCAGACTGCAGGGGCAGTGGTGAGGACCAGACGTCATGATTCGGCGGAACAGGAACACCCCATCACGCATCAGGTCGCCTCTGATAGGGAACACTGACGACGACTTCTCATCACCGAGATCTACACCTGTCGCAGTCAGCACGTCACTTGACAGACCGAAATCGTCACTGTAGACCACTACCGTACAATGAACCAGGAGGAGCCTGCCAACACCCATTCTGTGCTACTACCACGCGTCACCCGCGCCCTCGTCAGCAACGAAGCGAACGAGCTGACGGAGCTCATTACGTGTGACAGAGTCCACAATGCACTCAGCAAAGGTGCTTTGAATAAGTCAGCTGGCGTCGGTGGTTTGCTGATAGAACTTGATCGCCCCTCCCCCCCCCCTCCCCCCACCGCTAATGGCATTGCGGTGGACGACGATGTTTCATGAACTGTCGACGATGGGCAAGGCCATGCCACCAGCCTTTGTCACGGGAATAATTATACCCATCCACAAAACGACACCGGCTCTGAGACAGCACATTACCACACCCTAACTTTGATTAACACTCAAGCACTGCACTCCGTCTTCAGGTGACAAGTGGCCCATCGGGAACAAACTACCGCCATGTCATCCTCAGCTGAGGATGCGGAGAGGAGGATTGTGTGGTCAGCACCCTGCTCTCCCGGTCGTTATGATGGTTTTCTTTGACCGGAGCTGCTACTATTCGGTCGAGGCTGAGTGCACCCCAAAAAATGGCAACAGCGCATGGCGGCCCGGATGGTCACCCATCCAACTGCCGGCCACGCCCGAGAGCGCTTAACTTCGGTGATATGGCGAGAACCAGTGTATCCACTGCGGCAAGGCCGTTGCCTAACTTTGCTTAACGCTGACTACAAACGTTTTGCACGACTCCTGGCGACGTGTTGCCGCAAGATACTGACTAGCATTCTATCCCCAGAAAAGACTACACCTGGTGGCTCAGTTAATATACCGACAGCCACAGGGGAATGTCGCGATTTAAATGCACTGACAGCGGCGTGCAGATTTCGCGCAGCGGTGGTTGCTATTGATTATTTTGAAAGCGCGTTCATCAAGGTGCAACATTGTTTTCTATTCTCCATAACGAGCTGGATGGGTTTTCCACCCGCCTTTATCGATATCGTATGGCGCCTGTACGGCCGTGCTGAATCCTTGATTCAGGTCAATGGCCGTGTGGAAGGACCAGTGACCATCCGCTGCTCCAAAAGGCAGGATTGCCCACTTTCTACACTGCTTATGCCATAATCCTGAAGCCACTCACGGGGCGCTAGACGACCCACCTTTCTGGTCTCACTTCGTGAAACTGTGCACATTGGTATCAATTTCTCCCCCACTGTGCGGCGCCCCGCTTTTCGTCGTACTCTCCAAATTATGCACACGGAAGTGCATCTAAATCTCCGCCGCCAATACGATTCTTTGCAATGTATCGTATATCTGCATCAACATGTGGCGCCCAGCATGGTCCACATCGCAAAGGTACTCCCACTGGCATCAACTATTGGATACAGCCTGCAGACGGCATTTGAATACTTTCCTTCCGGCCGGTACGCTCTTTAGGGTCCGTTACTAAACGCTCATACCTCCCACCTGTGATCAGGGGGCTTCAGCTTTGTCAATGTGCGACTCCAAGTGGCGCCAGGGGCGCTTCCCCTATGCTCAGCCTGCTGGACATTCTTATGCCTGCGACCGTATCCTTGGCAGTAGGCCATATCACACACCAGCTGATGCACATTTCTGATTCCACCATCGACTTCAGTAGTCTCGCACTCACCGAGCACATGCCTTCCTCGAACCAACGATTTCTACACCCCATTACTTCGTTACATATCCAGCAATAATGTCGAACTCAAATACCCATCGATGTGGTGGCGCGCGGTTTGGCGTCATGTCCATCAGCGTTTCCTCCTCCGACTTCCACATAATATGGTACCAGGTCACATGTGAAAAATTCTTCCACAAATCAACATCTTCGCGCAATCGAATTGTCGGACACTTTGCTTTGTTCAATTTGCTACATCGATGATGACAATGCCCACCACCTGACTTGTGCTACCACCAGTGACTTCTGGAAGCTGGGTCAACAGTTCGTTGCCTGCTATCTCTACATTCCGCCCGACTCTATTAACCCATGGACTTTCATCCATCCTGAGGATACTCACTTCCCCACCACCGAAAATCATGCGACTGTGTGAGTCAAGGGATGGACGATAACTTACCTGTATGCTGATGGTGATAAATCACGCCTTGACTTCTGGCAATACTTACAAACCGGCCGCAATGAAATCGAACACCGACCGTGCTACCGCATCTTCTTCGCCAATTAGCTTTGCGCTATCTTGTCGTCATCCCCCTCACCTGGATGGTACCACAAGCAGACGAAATACCCGCCCCCCTGCCGACTTCTGGAAAGCCCCACACTACACTTTTATATCCTACCCAACAGTGCGGTAGGCACATGGACAAGCGCCCCTTCCTTTGATGCACACTGGTCATCCCCCCTCTCCCCCCCCCCTTGGCTTCTGCCGCCCTTCAGGCGCTTCTTCCCGGCAGTGGTGCCACATGTTGACCTCTGCCCACTCTGCACCCGCGCCCCATGTGGGGTGTAGAGCAGTGGCTGCAAGTCTTACCATACCTCCGCCCCTTCTTCCCTCTTTGTCTGTGGCCTCGTACCTCCATACCTCTTAGCTTCTTTTATTATTATTGTTATTATTATTATTCCCACACCTTGTTAATAAAGACTTTTACACACCTTGTTCTGCCGAAAGGACAGTCTTTCTGTTGTATTTGTGCTTGTAACAATAAAGATTTTTTGTTTACTTCACCTGTTTCCTGTTAAAGTGGTACGGGGATAGGAAGGGGGAGGCATTGTGGCCTAGCCTCGGGTTTCCTTGTAACAATAAGGATTTTTTGTTTATTTAACCCGTTTCCCATTAAAGTGGTCCAGGGATAGGAAGGGGGAGGCATTGTGGCCTGGCCTCGGGTTTTGACCCCTGCCCACCCTGTCTCCACTGGCTCCAAGCTGTCCACCCTACTTCCTGGGAAAAAAATAAAAAGTAAACACATGCAAGGAGACCCAGCCATGGCGCAAATTTTAATGCATTCCTTCAGCTCCTATAATTACCATACTCCAATGATTCCAACTGATTTATCCATTCATTTTAAGTGATATCAATTCCAGTCAAGTTTTCCTTTGTAACACCGATAAACAAGGCTCAAAGCCAGAGAGAGGAGGGAAGCTGAGATGGACAGAGAGAGGGGGAGAAAATGAACGTAGAGAGCATGGAGGAGGGGAGGGAAAAAGAGAGCCGGAGGAGGAGATCCGCAGAAACAGGGAGGAGACACAGGTGAGTGCCTACATACACAGTTAGTAACTGCGAGGCATTGCCAGGTTGTGGCTGCTCATATTGTCTCCGAAACCGTTTATATACATAAAGAACAGCAAAGAGCCCTTAGCGCTTCCTTTCATTCCCCAGCTATAACTTCGGTTTCACTAGCTGACTTCCTGTCTGTTACAAGAAATTGCAAAGTTTCCGACAGGAAATTTCGAATCTAGTCGCGCAACTGAGACACGCAGTTTGATTAGAGGCCACATGTGAGAAACGGTGTCAAAAGCTTTCTGGGATTCTGGAAATGATGAATCAACTTGACATCCTCTGCCAATGGCACCATATTTGTTCGACTTTTTCCATTGAAAAAGCTATAAAAAACATTTAAAGCAAACATATCTGGGGTTTAGGTGAACAGAATTGACATTTACTGCATAAGATAAACAGATGGTATTGCTTGAACGGCTGGCAGTAGAAACAGATGAAGAATAATTGCAAAAAATAGAAAAAATTTGGATCAAAAAGCAATATACAATAAAGCAAAATTATTGTAGTAATAGGAAAATATGAAAGAGAAACCTGATATCAAAATTGAACAAAATAAAATATAAAAAGTTTTATTTTTTTTAAGCGCCCTAATTTCAGAAGACAACAGATGCAGCTTGGAAATCAGAAAAATATTTACACCACTAAATAATACTTTCAGTTAATTGATTCGACAAATATTCGACTATAAAAACGAATAAACATTTTGTCACGAGGTTCGTCTGGTTTATGCTACGGTATGGCTTTGAACAATGGGCAATAATGAAGAAAGAGAGCAAGCCCTTAGAAGATATGAAAATATAGCTATGAAGAAGACTAGAGAAAACAGTCATTCTAACTTGAATTATTCTGTTGGTCCGAAGAACTGATTGAGAGAAGAAAAATCCAATGAAAAGGGTCAATGGGCAGAGATACTGCATAGCAACTATCAAAAAAATGTATTGAAACTCTTTGGACCACAAATAAAATAGAAGTAAAAATTGTGTGATATCAAGAAATGAAGTAGTAGAAAATTGTTAGATTTCAAACAGTCAAAATTATAGCGTAATGAAGAATCGATGAAAAAGAGCGTATGGCATCGTTGGCCCGGAGGCCCCATCTGGGGAAGTTTGGCCAACAAGTGCAAGTCTTATTTCACTCGAAACCACACTGGGCGACTTGCACGCCGGTGATGAGGACAACACAACATCCAGCCCCGAGCGGAGAAAATCTCCAACCCGACCGGGAATCAAACCCGGGCGCGCTTGCATGGGAGGCCAGGACGTTACTACCCAGCTAAGCATGCGGGCATGAAATGAAGACAACAGGTGAAAATAGAGAAGAGTGGTAGCGACAACAAGGTATACAGGGTGTTACAAAAAGGCACGACCAAACTTTCAGGAAACATTCCTCACACACAAATAAAGTAAAGATGTTATGTGGACATGTGTCCGGAAACGCTTAATTTCCATGTTAGAGCTCATTTTAGTTTCTTCAGTATGTACTGCACTTCCTCGATTCACCCCCAGTTGGCCCAATTGAAGGAAGGTAATGTTGACTTCGGCGCTTGTGTTGACATGCGACTCTTTGCTCTACAGTACTAGCATCAAGTACATCAGTACGTAGCATCAAGAGGTTAGTGCAATGTTTACAAATGCGGAGTTGGCAGATGCCCATTTGATGTATGGATTAGCACGGGGCAATAGCCGTGGCGCGGTACGTTTGTATCGAGACAGATTTACAGAACGAAGGTGTCCCGACAGGAAGACGTTCGAAGCAATTGATCGGCGTCTTAGGGAGCACGGAACATTCCACCCTATGACTCGCGACTGGGGAAGACCTAGAACAACGAGCACACCTGCAATGGACGAGGCAATTCTTCGTGCAGTTGATGATAACGTCTGGGCAGGCATTGTTGGTGATGTCTTGATTGGGCCCCACGTTCTTCCACCTACGCTCAATGGAGCACGTTATCATGATTTCATACGGGATACTCTATCTGTGCTGCTAGAACATGTGCCTTTACAAGTACGACACAACATGTGGTTCATGCACGATGGAGCTCCTGCACATTTCAGTCGAAGTGTTCGTACGCTTCTCAACAACAGATTCGGTGACCGATGGATCCGATGGATTGGTAGAGACGGACCAATTCCATG
Source organism: Schistocerca piceifrons (assembly GCF_021461385.2). Taxonomy (NCBI): domain Eukaryota; kingdom Metazoa; phylum Arthropoda; class Insecta; order Orthoptera; family Acrididae; genus Schistocerca; species Schistocerca piceifrons. Next base: position 468,475,835 of record NC_060145.1, read on the forward strand.
GCCTCCACGCTCTCCTGACCTCAACCCTCTTGACTTTCATTTATGGGGGCATTTGAAAGCTCTTGTCTACGCAACCCCGGTACCAAATGTAAATAGAGACTCTTCGTGCTCGTATTGTGGACGGCTGTGATACAATACGCCATTCTCCAGGGCTGCATCAGCGCATCAGGGATACCATGCGACGGAGGGTGGATGCATGTATCCTCGCTGTCATTTTGAACATTTCCTGTAACAAAGTGTTTGAAGTCACGCTGGTACGTTCTGTTGCTGTGTGTTTCCATCCCATGATTAATGTGATTTGAAGAGAAGCAATAAAATGAGCTCTAACATGGAAAGTAAGCATTTCCGGACACATGTCCACATAACATATTTTCTTTCTTTGTGTGTGAGGAATGTTTTCTGAAAGTTTGGCCGTACCTTTTTGTAACGCCCTGTAGAGTTTAGATAGAAAATTATGTAACTGTTACATCCAAAATCTCTAGTCTATTTTACATATTTTTACTTTCAAGAAATCTACTCTTCTTCCTCACAGCAGTAGCTTCGCTTGTGTCGTTTTCCTACGAAGTCTACACTACGTGATCAAAAGTATCTGGATACCCCCAAAAACATATGTTTTTCATATTAGGTGCGTTGTGCTGCCACCTACTCCCAGGTACTCCACATCAGCGACCTCAGTAGTCATTAGACATCGTGCGAGAGCAGACTGGGGCGCTCCGCGGAACTCACGGATTTCGAACGTGGTCAGATGATGAGTGTCACTAGTGTCATACGTCTGTACGCGAGATTTCCATACTCCTAAACATCCCTAAGTCCACTGTTTGCGATGTGATAGTGAAGCGCAAACGTGAAGCGAAACGTACAGCACAAAAGCGTACAGGACGACCTCGTCAGTTGACAGACACCGCCGAAGGTTGAAGAGGGTCTTAATGTGTCATAGGCAGACATCTATCCAGACCATCACGCAGGAATTCCAAACTGCATCAGGATCCACTGCAAGTACTATGACAGTTAGGCTGGAGGTGAGAAAACTTGAATTTCATGGTCGAGCGGCTGCTCATAAGCCACACATCACGCCGGTAAATGCCAAACAACGCCTCGCTTCCTGTAAGGAGCGTAAACATTGGACGATTTAACAGTGGAAAAACGTTTTGTGGAGTGTCGCAACACGGTACACAATGTGGCAATCCGATGCCAGGGCGTGGGTATGGCGATTGCCCGGTGAACGTCATCTGCCAGCCTGTGTAGTGCCAACAGTAAAATTTGGAGGCGGTGGTGTTATGGTGTGGTCGTGTTTTTCATGGAGGGGGCTTGGAGCCCTTGTTTTGCGTGGCACTATCACAGCACAGGCTTACATTGATGTTTTAAGTGCCTTCTTGCTTCCCACTGTTGAAGAGCCGTTCGGGGATGGCGACTGCATCTTTCAACACGATAAGGCACCTGTTGATAATGCACGGCCTGTGGCGGAGTGGTTACACGACAATAACATCTCTGTAATGGACTGGCCTGCAGAGAGTCCTGACCCGAATCATATAGAACACTTTTGGGATGTTTTGGGTCGCCGACTTCGTGTCAGGCCTTACCTACCGACATCCATACCTCTCCTCAGAGTAGCACTCCACGAAGAATGGGGTGTCATTCCCCAAGAAACGCTTCAGCACCTGATTGAATGTATGCCTGCGAGAGTGGAAGCTGTCATCAAGGCTAAGGGTGGGCTAACACTATATTGAATTCCAGCATTACCACTGGAGGGCGCCAAGAACTTGTAAGTCACTTTCAGGCAGGTGTCTCGATACTTTTGATCACATAGTGTACGTAATTTGTATACCACTGTCCTTTCTTCCTTTTCCTATTCCAATCGTGGAAGATTCGCGGGAAGAAAAGTAGTTAGTAAACCTCACTGAGCTCGAGTCTCTCTAATTTTATCTTGATGGTCTTTTCACCAAATATATGTAGAAAAAAAGGAAAATACCACCTTTCGGGTCACAGATAGGCCAATTGTGACCGATCGACCGCCCTGTCATCCTCAGACAGTGGCGTCATTTGGTGTGGTGTGGAGGGTCCTAGGATCAGCAGACCGCCCTTCCCTCCATTGTCGGTTTTACACGCCTGATGCCGCCACTTCTCACTCAAGTGCCTCCTCAGCTGGCAGCACGAGACTGAGTGGACCCGTTCCTGTCCTCTGATCAAGGAAGAATCCCTGGCAGTATCGGGAACCCAACCCAGGTCCTCCGCCTGACACCCATATACGTTGGACACTCACCTACAGAGGCGAACATACGTAGGGGGACGCAATATGTGCGTTGACTCTTCTAGGAACGTACGCGCGCGCAAATTTAACAAATCTTGGTCAAGAAAGCCTCTCTTGCGGGGCCTGCCACTAGAGTTGGCTGAGTATCTGCGTGACGCTTTCGCGCTTACTGAATAAATCTGTAACGAAACGCGCTGCATTTCTTTGGATCTTCTATGTTTTCTCCATCACTCCTGTCTCATAAAGATCTCAGACCTATAAGCAATGCTCAAGTATTTTGTGAGCTACCTCCTTTGTGGGTGATCTTCACTTCCCGAGGTTTCTTCCAATGAACCTCACTCTGGCATCCGCCTTACCTGCGATTATTTTATATTATCGCACCATTTTAAATCTCTCTGTAGGCACACTACTAGATATTATGGATGTGACTGCTTCCAGAGTTTCTTCTGCAATCGTGTAATCATACAATAATAGTTGTCCCTTCCTATTTATGTCCAATACGTTGCATTTGTTTAGTTTGGGGGTCACCTTCCAATCTCTGTACCAAGTATCGATCCACTCCAGAGCTTTCTTCATTTCCCTACAATTTTCTAGAGTTACAACTTATGCAACAGTATCATCAGCGAAAAACTCTGATAGAAATTCGGACGTTATAACTAGGTCATTTATAAATACTGTGAAACGTAATGGGCCTATAACACTCTCTTTCAGTGCACTCGAAGCTACTTTTACGTCTGAAGATACGTTCCGTCTGAAGATACATTCCGTCTCAAGATACGTTCCTGCTTCGGCCATTCTCTGTCACCTTGCTTGCCAGACAGATGCCTGTTTTTTACGCCGTTCCCTAATGCGTCGTTCCCAATTTCGTCATCACCCCTTTCTCTTTGTTTCGTTTATTCCTGAAGCATGTTCTGGGTGAAACACGCTGTTTATTACTTTCAACTCTTCTTCAATTTCTGCCTTAAACCAGATTCCAAGTGTTACGTTCTGAGCAAACCTCACGCTGATCTTTATTTCCCTTGAACTTTCATTCTTTTCTCCCAGATTTTCTTCACCTTCTCAATTGCTTCGTCGATGTACATGACGAAGAGCAGCACTCTTATTAACATTAATAACATGAGCTTATCCTCCTCAAATTTCCATTTGTATTACTTCTATTTCATTTTTGTAGATGTCACCTCTGGCAATGCTTTTTTTATGCGAGAAAGATGAGTTACATCATGGTTCTGAATCCACATTAACTTGTAGGTCCCAGCTCGAGGACTCCCCTTCTGACATGCATGATCCATGGATTTATATGGCTGTCTCCATACGTGTACACGTCCATGCGCTCGATACAATTTGAAACGAGACTCGTCCGACCAGGCAACACGTCCCCAGTCATCAACAGTCCTATGTCGGTGTTGACGGGCCCAGGCGAGGCGTAAAGCTTTGTGTCGTGCAGTCATCAAGGGTACACGTGTGGGTCTTCGGGTCCGAAAGCCCATATCAATGATGTTTCGTTGAATGGTTCGCACGCTGACATTGTTGATGGCCCACCATAGAAATCTGCAGCAATTTGCGGAAAGGTTGCACTCCTGTCTCTTTTAATGGTTCTCTTCAGTCGTCGTTGGTCCCGTTCTTGTAGGATCTTTCTCCGGCCGTAGCAATGTCGTAGATTTGATGTTTTACCGGATTGCTGATATTCATGGTACACTCGCGAAATGGTCGTACGGGTAAATCCCAATTTCATCGCTACCTCGGAGATGCTGTGTCCCATTGTTCGTGCACTGACTATAACACCACGTTAAAATTCACTTAAATCTTGATAACCTGCCATTGAAGCAGCAGTAACCGATCTAGCATCCGTTCAGACACTTGTTGTCTTAAAGAGGCCTTGCCGACTACAGTGCCGTATTCTGCTTGTTCACATATACCAGTTTCTTTGGCGCTTCAGTGTATGGTAAGCGAGGAAGTACATGTCTAGCTGATATTTTTATAACATAATCTGAAATATCACTGTTACCAATTGAATATTTTTAGATAGTTTAGTAATATTCTCTCCATAAATTCTTTGGTACAGTTTTTCACAGTTTCAACAGGGAAGAGTTAAATCACGTCTGGTCTCCGGTTACATAGTTTTAAAGGAGTGCAGGTGTCTCTTTGGAAGGCATCAAACTAATCTTTTCTGCTTTTTTAAATGGATATATTTTGCGTTTTTAAGGATAATAACTGGTGTACATTATAAATTTATGTTTAAATAAATATACAATTACTTTCTCATTTATCGGTAAATTTATTGTAGGTTTGTCTCTCTTTTTTCGCTAGTTTGTACCCATCACCGATAATTCGCTTGCAGTAAATGCACAGGTAATATGAACAGAAAGCATATGAGCTATAATTTTTTTAATTGGTTGGTGACTTAAATCATTTTCTTTTTTAAGCATACATTGCGGAAGTATTTTTTTCGTGACAAATATTTGTCACCGTTCTTTTTAATTTCTTTTAAAATTTCTGTAAGTTACATAATTTCAGACTATAAATCATCCTAGCCGATACTGTATCATAATATTGAATTTATGTTGAGAATCACTTTTTATCTACTCATAAGTTTTGCTCCAGTGCCACGCCACTGGTCGTTTCGGCGTTTGATCTAGACATAAAGTTCATTATTGAATAAGCGTCAGTTCATCAACATGGACGAAAAATTTAACTATAGGCAACTTTTGGACACCCAGTAATAAGCAGATATCGGAACGATAATAACAATGAGGAAGAGGATAAGAGAAAGCAGTCAACGGTAACGATTCAATAATGCCAAAACGATCGAATGTTTCTGCTCTGAACTGAGTGTGCCAGAAATCAGATGGTTCCAATTGTCGTCCCCGGCAGTCCAGACGGATGCGAATGTGGTTACAGACTGTTTACAATTGTGGCAAGAGATAGGCTTCACAAAGAAATTGAAGAACCGATGAGTGAATGTGAGCAGTACTACTTCATGCCCGCTAAATACTGTACCTGCTTCTTTTCAAAGGCTGTAGAATGTGAACACGTTTGTATTCATGGCTATGATTTGTACATACATAGCCGGTAACATAATTTTCTGCACAATACATTTCCTCTCCACACAAATAAATGTTTCAGGACTAGGCTAGAATGATTTTGGAATTAATAGATATCGTCACACCTTATTACTAAAAAAAGAATGTAAGGAATCGCTGCCGGCCGTGGTGGCCGTGCGGTTCTAGGCGCTTCAGTCCGGAACCGCGGGACTGCTACGGTCGCAGGTTCGAATCCTGCCTCGGGCATGGATGTGTGTGATGTCCTTAGGTTAGTTAGGTTTAAGTAGTTCTAAGTTCTAGGGGACTGATGACCTAAGATGTTAAGTCCCATAGTGCTCAGAGCCATTTTAAGGAATCGCTAAAAGTTGGTAGTTTATATTTCTTCATACGCTCCTAAATGAACGCATATGCTCAACTTTGCACCCCCACTCTACATCAGTAAAATCAGTTATGTGTTAATTTAAGAGGATATTCCTCTTTGAAAACTTCAGACAATCGATTGTTTTTTGCTTAAATGTTCTTTTGGGGTGTCTAATTTATTGTAGTGGTCATCCCGAGTTTGCCAGGAACTCCGTTATAGTGTTACAAGGTTATTTATGAAAAAAAGTCACAGAAAACCATTCAAAGCGGGAAAAAATTGCTTGCAACTCCGTCAATGTGCCAGCATCTAATTTCAACGACAGTCTAACAGGAATTACGGAAATTACAAACGTGCTTGAATTTGAGATTGGACCAAAGCGAACGAAAAAATATCGACGGAACAGAGCAGCCGAAGAGTCCCGCAGGACCGTCATGGCCACTAAGAATATGGAGGAGGACCTACTGTTGGATCTGGAGAATTGATGTATGGTCCGGATATCGTATGATTAACTTATCAAAAATATAAACTAAAACTGTAAACATGTTTTTCTCCTAGCCGATTTTTTTAGACTGGTGGGAGACAAAACTTTAGAACAGTACATACGATTTTGATCGGAATTCTGAACTGAGTACTCTGTCAACATACAAAACTATTTTACGACATCTTCAAAAGTCTATTTTCGGTGCGCGCTTTTGTCTCGATGTTGTGAGCGCAATAAATGAGTTTTTTAATTCCTACTCGTCACCATTTTGTTAATACTTAATATTTTTAACTATCCTATGTATGCTGATAAAAAGTATACGGGAAATGACTTACACAAAATTATTCTGTTACAGCTTCAGTAGGAGGACTGCGGAAACTCTCGCCGATGACCAGTGTTCCGGCTCCAATGGATCCGTCGATCTGTTGAAGCGGTTACAGGGAGCGTCCGATGTGGATACAACAATTATTTTGTAAAGACGAGAATGTAAGGTATAAAACTACGTCGTTAGATCGTGCACTAATTTTAATTTTACACACATCAAAAAATTTTTTGCATCACCTCGTTTCCCAGAAATCCTGAAGATAGGCGTTGACAGTGGATATTGTATCACAGACACAGTCCCTTTGACGGTTCAGAGACGTCACTGAACCCGCCCAAAGATGTAAAAAACCATGCATGAGCAGCGCCTATTAGACGGAAGGGGTCCGACAGCCGATCAGTTCCAGTCATTCCACCAGGAAGGAGGTACACGGCTCGTGTTGTCTGTAGTTCAACCATGCCTAGACGGTCTATATCGCGGTTAGATCGCGTCCGCATTGTTACTTTGTGCCAGGGAGGGCTCTCAACAAGGGAAGTGTCCAGGCGTCTCAGAGTGAACCAAAGCGATGTAGTTCGGCATGGAGGAGATACAGAGAGACAAGAACTGTCGATGACATGCCTCGCTCAGGCCGCCCAAGGGCTACTACTGCAGTGGATGACCGCTACCTACGGCTTATGGATCGTAGGAACACTGACAGTAACGCCACCATGTTCTATGATGCTTTTCGTGCAGTCACAGGACGTCGTGTTACGACTCAAACTGTGCGCAATATGCTGCATGATGCGCAAATTCACTCCCGACGTCCATGGCGACGTCCATCTTTGCAACCACGACACCATGCAGCGTGGTACAAATGGGCCCAACAACATGCTGAATGTTCCGCTCAGGACTGGCATCACGTTCTCTTCACCGATGAGTGTCGTACTTGCCTTCAACCAGACAATCGTCGGAGACGTGTTTCGAGGCAACTCAGTCAGGCTGAACGCCTTGGAGACACTGTCCAGCGAGTGCAGCAAGGTGGAGATTCCCTGCGGTTTTGGGGTGGCATTTTGTGGGGCCGACGTACGCCGCTGGTGGTCATGAAAGGCGCCGTTGCGGCTGTACGTTACGTGAATGCCATCCTCCGACCGATAGTACAACCATATCGGCAGCATATTGGCGAGACATTCGTCTTCATGACGACAGTTCGCACCCCCATCGTGCACATCTTGTGAGTTACTTCCTTCAGGATAACGACATCGCTCGACCAATGTGGCCAGCATGTTCTCCAGACATGAACCCTATCGTACATGCCGGGGATAGATTGAAAAGGCTGCTTATGGACGACGTGACCCACCAACCACTCTGAGGGATCTACGCCGAATCGCCGTTGATGAGTGGGACAATCAGATCCATCAGCACCTTGATAAACATGTGGCTAGTATGCCACGTAAAATACATACATGCGTACTACTTGGGTATTACACAGCAATCTGAACCACCACCTCTGAAGGTCTCACTGTATTGTGGTACAACATTCAATGTGTGGTTTTCATGAGCAATAAAAAGGGCGGAACTGATGTTTATGTTGATCTCTCTTCCAATTTTCTATACAGGTTCCTGAACTATGGGAACCGAGATTATGCAAAACTTTTTTGATGTGTTTATTTGAAAAATCACCCATTTCTCATTCGTTCTAAGAGAATTCCTCTTAAATGATGATAAAGTAATCAGTCTATTAGTTACTTAATCACATGGATATGTATAACACTTACTTTAACTTTGACGTACCCCCCGTGATGTTTTATGTACCCTGTGCGTAGGGATTCCATCTGGCGCTCTTTGTGCCCAGCTTGTATACCACTGCCGCAGTTCAGCCAACGAAAGTGTGTTTGTAACAAACTTTATGAAGATCTGAAGATGGTAACTTAGTGTTACCGGAACCGGCTACCTACAATGACGTTTTTTATAGCACTCTCGGCTAAGAAGTTCTTCTTCTCCTAAGTGATCACTACAGATCGCCCTTGCGAACTTAACATGTGTAAACTGATAACTAAGTAGTGGTTTCAGTGGAAAGAACGAATATATGTTTCAACCGACAAAAAAATTGCAGACTGGTTCCAGTTGAAAAGAAAGAATGAATAATTCAGTCAAAATGGAAAACAATAACGGACTGCGATGTGTTGATTGTTTTCATTCGGTTGCTCTCATAGAGGGGTTTCAGTCGAAATAAATTAATACTACAACCGACAGAATCGACTGTTTTTATTCGTTTCTTCCCCTTACTATTACTATTTTTCAAGCTGGTAGTAATTACCCTCTCAGAAATAAAATGAAATATTCTGATGAGTAAAACACAAAATGCTTTTACTTTATCTCTGCCAAACTATATTATTTTTAGAAAAATCATTATTATTATGACAATTTTATAAGCCTCTAGCATTGATTAGAAAAGTTCGGCTAACTACTTTTTTTCTTTTCAAATACTAGCATTAATGCGTGAACGATGCGGTAAAGATTAGAGCTTGTAAAAGGAATATAAGAACATCTTCTTCACAGTGCAAATGTAATTTGTGCTTTATACGGTACATGTACGACAGTAATAGTGACGTATACACATAACAAATGCCAAATGCGTTATGAAAGTTTTTTCCGACATGAAGAAAGTTCTTGCAGTGGACTAGAAATTTCTTCAGTAATCACAAAGATAAAGGAACTAATTGACAGCACAACGAAACAGAAACTACATAATGGCTATTATAGTGCTGTACACAGTATTATTATTATTACGAGTGGTAGTGGTCAGATACATATCATTGGCAGTTCAAAAGTAGGGAGTCTAGCGGTCAAGCGGTTTACAAACAGGACGTGTAAAGCTCACGTTTCAGTTTGGCTGATTTTAAATGGGGATGCAGCGTGTGGTTGAAGACTGTTTTGTACAAACTGGCGACCCATACTGTGGACATTCTTCCCTTGTGTGAACTGTCTGTCGTCCTCTTCTCCCTTCTATAGAACTCATTACTACAAACCTCTTGAGTTTAAATTACATTTATCAAGTGTTAACTTGTTTTGGTACCGTATTTCATTCCCTCAGCATCACCTGCTTTAATTCAGCTATAGTTCCATAATTCGTATTCTTCTTTTGTTGATATTAACCTTATAGTCTATTTTCAATACACTATTTGCTCCGTTCAGCTCATCTTTCAAGCTCTTTGCCGTTTCAAACAAAATTATGATGTTCTTAACAAATCCTATGGTCTTCATTTCTGCTCACTGACCTTTAATTCCGTTTCTAAATATTTCCTTAGTCTCCTTTACTGATTCCTCAATCTACAGATTGAGTCACATTGTGGGACGTGCTGCAACCCTGTCTTACTCACCTTCTCAACAAATGCCCATTTCTCATGCCCTTCGACTCTTGGAAATGCCGTCATTTTCCTATGCAAGTTGTAGTTAACCATTCGTTTTCTGTATTTTATTCCTGTTACCTTGTAAATTACAGAAAATGGACTCCAGTCAACATTATCAAAACTTTCTAGACATACACGAATGCTATAAATGTAGAAAAAGTTTTCTTCAATGTGTCTTCTAAGGTAAATTGCTGGATAAATATTTACTTGCGTGATTCTACATTTCTTCGGAATCTGAACTGATCTTCGCTGAGGTCGGCTTCCATGCGGTATTTCATCCTTCCGTAAATAATGCGTGTTTGTATTTTGCGGCCGTGACTCATTAAACTGGTGTCCCATTAAGATTCACACCCGGCGGAAGGTGTCTTCTATGGAATTGGGGTTATTACATCCTTAGCGAGGTCAGAGGGATGTTCGTCGATATCACATTTCGTGCACACCATGTGGAATAGTTGTTACATGTTTTTTTTTTTTTTTTTGCCAAGGACCTCAATAATTCTGAGGTAATGTCTTCTACACTTCCTGCCAAGTTTCGACTACGGTCTTTAAGTGGTCTGTTTAATTTATTTCGCAGTATAGTATATCCTATATCATCTCTAATTCCTATTCACTTTCCATAATATTGTCTTAGAGTTTTACCCTCGCTATTGCGCTGGTCCATTATAGTGACTGGGCCAAATATCTCACGAAATAAGCATCAAACGAAAAAGCTACAAAGAACGAAACTCGTCTAGCTTGAAGGGGAAACCAGATGGCGCTATGGTTGGCTGGCTAGATGGCGCTGCCATTGGTCAATCAACCGCGTTTCTTTTTTTTAAGAGGAACCTCCATTTTTATTACATATTCGTGTAGTACGTAAAGAAATATGAATGCTTTAGTTGGACCATTTTATTCGCTTTGTGATAGATGGCTCTGTAATACGCACAAACGTATAAGTACGTGGTATCACGTAACATTCCGCCAGTGCGGACGGTATTTGCTTCGTGATACATTACCCGTGTTAAAATGGACCGTTTACCAATTGCGGAAAAGGTCGATATCGTGTTGATGTATGGCTACTGTGATCAAAATGCTTAACGGGCGTGTGCTATGTATGCTGCTCGGTATCCTGGACGACATCATCCAAGTGTCCGGACCGGTCGCCGAATAGTTACGTTATTTAAGGAAACAGGAAGTGTTCAGCCACATGTGAAACGTCAACCACGATCTGCAACAAATGATGATGCCCAAGTAGGTGTTCTAGCTGCTGTCGCGGCTAATCCGCATAGCAGTAGCAGACAAACTGCGCGAGAATCTGGAATCTCAAAAACGTAGGTGTTGTGAATGCTACATCAACATCGATTGCACCCGTACCATATTTCTATCCACCAAGAATCGCATGGCGACGGCTTTGAACGTCGTGTACAGTTCTGCCACTTGGCACAAGAGAAATTACGGGACGATGACAGATTTTTTGCACGCGTTCAATTTAGCGACGAAGCGTCATTCACCAACAGCGGTAACGTAAACCGCCATAATATGCACTAATGGGCAACGGAAAATTTACGATGGCTGCGACAAGTGGAACATCAGCGACCTTGGTGGGTTAATGTATGGTTCAAATGGCTCTGAGCACTATGGGACACAACTTCTAAGGTCATCAGTCCCCTAGAACGTAGAACTACTTAAACCTAACTAAGGACATCACACACATCCAAGCCCGAGGCAGGATTCGAACCCGCGTCCGTAGCGGTCGCGCGTTTCCAGACTGTAGCGCCTAGAACCACTCGGCCACCCCGGCCGGCGTTAATGTATGGTGTGGCATTATGTGAGGAGGGATAATTGGCCCCCATTTTATCGATGGCAATCTAAATAGTGCAATGTATGCTGATTTCCTACGTAATGTTCTACCGATGTTACTACAAGATGTTTCACTGCATGACAGAATGGCGACGTACTTCCAACATGATGGATGTCCGGCACATAGCTCACGTGCAGTTGAAGCGTATTGAATAGCATATTTCATGACAGGTGGATTGGTCGTCGAAGCATCATACCATGGCCCGCACGTTCACCGGATCGGACGTCCCCGGCTTTCTTTCTGTGAGAAAAGTTGGATATTTAGCATCGTGATCCACCGACAACGCCTGACAATATGCGTCAGCGCATTGTCAATGCACGTGCGAACATTACGGAAGGCGAACTACTCGCTGTTGAGAGGAATGTCGTTACACGTATTGCCAAATGCATTGAGGTTGACGGACATCATTTTGAGCATTTATTGCATTAATGTGGTATTTACAGATAATCACGCTGTAACAGCATGCGTTCTCCGAAATGATAAGTTCACAAAGGTACATGTATCACATTGGAACAAACGAAATAAAATGTTCAAACGTACCTACGTTCTGTATTTTACTTTAAAAAACCTACCTGTTACCAACTGTTCATTAATATTGTGAGCCATATGTTTTGTTTGTGACTATTACAGCGCCATCTATCACAAAGCGAAAGAAGTGGTCCAACTAAAACATCCATATTTCTTTACGTACTGCACGTGTATGTAATAAAAATTGGGGCTCCTATTTTAAAAAACGCAGTTGATATCCGTTTGACCTATGGCAGCGCCATCCAGCTGGCCAACCATAGCGCCATCTGGTTTCCCCCTTCAAGCTAGACAAGTTTCGCCGGCCGGAGTGACCGTGCGGTTCTAGGCGCAACAGTCTCGAACCGAGCGACCGCTACGGTCGCAGGTTCGAATCCTGCCTCGGGCATGGATGTGTCGGATGTCCTTAGGTTAGTTAGGTTTAATTAGTTCTAAGTTCCAGGCGACTGATGACCTCAGAAGTTAAGTCGCATAGTGCTCAGAACCATTTAGACAAGTTTCGTTATTTGTAGTTCTTTCGTTTGACGCTCATTTCGTGAGATATTTATCCCGGTCACGATCAATGGATCACCCTGTATGCCTTTGGCCTTTCGTCCTAAACTTCTTTGCTTACTACTGACCAGCTATCTGAAGCTTTGGCGATCAGTCAATTCTCTTTCCTTGAAAGGTTTATTTAATTTTCCTACAAGGTTTGTCTGTTTTTCCCATAGTCATTATGCAGCTACAGTTTTCCATTTCTCCTCTAGCCCTGCTTGGTTTCCATTTTACACTTTTATCAGTCTCAGTTTATTAGATGTCTGTGCACTGACAAGACGAAAGTTATGGGATTGCGAGATGCCCGTATAAAATGAAGGTAGTGTCGCGTACACAATATTTAAAAGGGCAGTGCATTGGCGGATCTGTCATTGTTATTGTGGCCGCACTGAGGGAATTGACGGATTTGAACGGCGATTGTAGTTGGAGTTAGACGCACGGCACATTCCATTTCGGAAATCGTTAAGAAAGTCAATATTCCGACATCCACAGCGTAAGGAATGTGCCGAGAATACTAAATTTCAGGCGTTACTTCTCACCACGGACAATGTAGTGGCCGACAGCCACCACTTAACGACGGAGAGCAGTGGCGTTTGCGTAGAGCTGTCGGTGCTGACAGACAAGCAAACTGTGTGAAATAAATGCCGAAATGGATGTGGGACGTACGACGAACGTATCCGTCAGGACAGCGCGGCGAAATTTGGCGCTAATGGGTTATAACAGCAGACGAGCGAGGCGAGAGCCTTTGCTAACAGCACGTCATCTCTTGCAGCCCTCTCATGGGCTGGACTCTAGACGCCTGGAAAATCATGACTTGGTCATATGAGTCCCGATTTCATTCGGTAAGAGCTGACGGTAGGTTTCGAGTGTAGCGCACACCCCACGAAGCCATGGACCCAAGTTGTCACCAACGCACTGTGCAAGCTGATGGTGGCCCCGTAATGACGTGGCTTGCGTTGACGTCGGATGGACTGGGTCCATGAACCGATCATTGGCTGTAAATGGTTATGTTTAGCTACCCGGAGACCGTTTCAGCCATTCATGGGCTTCACATTCCCAAACAACTATTGAATCTTTATGTATGACGCATTCGGAAGGACGACGGTTCAATCCCGCGTCCGGCCATGCTGATTTAGGTTTTCCGTGATTTCCCTATATCACTTCAAGCAAATGCCGGGATGGTTCCTTTGAAAGGGCACGGCCGATTTCCTTCCCCATCCTTCCCTAACCCGAGCTTGTGCTCCGTCTCTAATGACCTCGTTGTCGATGGGACGTTAAATACTAATCTCCTCCTCCTTTATGGATGACAATGCGCCATCGGGCCACAATTGTTTAAAGTTATTTTGAGGGACATTCCTGACATTTAAAGCGAATGATCTGGCTACCCATATCGCCCGACATTAACTCCCATCGAACATTTATGAGATATAATCGAGAGCTCAGTTCGTGCACAAAATCCTACACTGGACGGCTGTAGAGGCAGCATGGCTCAATATTTCTGCAGGTGACTTCCAGCGACCTGTTGAGTCCATGCTAGGTCAAGTTGTTGCACCAGCTTGGGCAAAAAGAGGTCCGACACTACGAGGGGCGTTTGAAAAGTATGTGCAAAGTCAGAGAGATGGCACCACCGGCGAGTATCGAGGTCATGTTTAGTTAGTAGCGTCTTTGGAAACAATGCACACCAAGTTTCAGCCATATTGGTCTATTTCTTTGTGTTTGGCATTCGTGTGAATCAAGGAAGTCGAGTGATTGTCAAAAAATGGACGAAAAAAATTTCGTGTGGTGATTAAACATTACTTTATGAAAAGCAAAACGCCTGAGGAGACTAAAGAGAAGCTTGATAAACGTTACGGTGACTCTGCACCTTCGATTAGAACAGTTTATAAGTGGTTTCAAAATTTTCTGAGTGGCCATATGGGCACAAGTGATGCTGAACGTTCTGGACGCTCTGTGGAGGTTACAATTTCAAAAATTATTGATAAAGTCCATGATATGATGATGGATGACAGAAGAGTTATGGTGCGTGAGATGGCTAGTGCTGTAGGCATCTCGAATGAACGGGTACATAATATTTTGCATAAACATTTGGACATGAAAAGCTATCCGCAAGATGGGTTCCGCGATTGCTCACGCTTGACCAAAAACGGAATCGTGTGAAGTCTTGAAAGGATGACTTGCAGCTGTTCAGGAAGAATCCGCAGGACTTTAAGCGTCCTTTCGTCACTGTGCATGAAACGTGGATTCATTACGATACTCATGAGACCAAACGACAATAAACAATGGGTTATCAAGGGAGAATCTGCACCAAAAAAGGCGAAGACCATTCCTTCGGCCGGAAAGGTTATGGCGACTGTCTTTTGGGATTCACAAGGGATAATCCTCATCGACTATCTCGAAAAGAGTAAAACTATTACAGGTGCGTATTATTCATCGTTATTGGACCGTTTGAAAACCGAGCTGCAAGAAAAACGCCGGGGATTTGACCTCAAAAAAGTCTTTTTCCATCACGACAATGCACCAGCACACACCTCAGCAATGGTGGTGGGAAAATTAATGGATATAGGATTCCAACTAGTTTCACATCCCCCCTATTCTCCAGCCTTGGCTCCCTCGGACTACTATTTGTTCCCCAATTTGAAGAAATGGCTGGATGGACAAAGATTTTATTCAAACGAGGAGGTGATTGCAGCAACTAATAGCTATTTTGCAGACTTGCACAATTCCTATTATTCGGAAGGGATCAACAAATTAGAACAGCGTTGGACGAAGTGTGTAAGTCTAAAAGGAGACTAAATCGAAAAATTTTTAGTTTTGCACGGACTTTTCAAACGCCCCTCATATATTAGGAGGTATCCTATGCCTTTTGTCATTTCACTGTATTCTGTACTGTTGCTTCATTAGCTGCAATTTTTTCTGCTGTTATCAATTAGATTTCAAGTCGGCCTTGTCTTTTGGTTAATTGAATGAAGATAGCTATAACAATCTCTCTTTAACAGAGAGAGAATTCCGCCCATCATGTCTGAAAGTGCATTCAGCTTGAGCCTTACTAACTCCTGAAAAGAAAATTGCAGCAGGACGCGAAAGTCGATTGCAACAAGTTCATTCAAAAAGAAAATGTTCAAATGTGTGTGAAATCTTATGAGACTTAACTGGTAAGGTCATCAGTCCCTAAGCTTACACACTACTTAACCTAAATTATCCTAAGGACAAACACACACACCCATGCCCGAGGGGGGACTCGAACCTCCACTGGGATCAGCCGCACAGTCCATGACTGCAAACAAGTTCGTGACGTCACTTACCCACCTCCAGGTACGGTGTGCAGCGGGCTGAAGGGAACGTTGTCCACGCGCTGTCGGTCATGTGTGGAATGCAAACAAGTGTCCTTCGCAGACAAGCTAATGCCTCGCCTTTGTGTATGGCGCTTCTTAAGTTGTCGCCACACAGCATGTTAACGAAAACGTGGATGTGGAACTAAACGAAATCTGCAACATCAAACCTTAAAATATCACGTTGTAGAACATTCCCAAGCGTGAAAGTCAGAAACAGACACGTCAGTCATTGGCTTCCTGGGGAAAAATATACCCAATTAAATGCAAGTCCTCTTGGATTACATCGTTTGCAGTTGAAGCATGTAAGTTGATTTTTATATTACAACTTACGTGCTCTGAATATAAGCTGTTTCAGAGCACTTTCGCATTGAGGATCTCTTGAAAACATTTCGCTTTGATAGGATTTGTTATAATACAACAACGGGAAACGACATGATGGTTTTCGTATTTGGTGCTTTCCGAATTATAGCTTGCATGCTGTGATACTATGTCGTTTCGAGACACCTGTGCATTGAATGCTTATCAAACACGCATCGTTTTTGGTACAATTTCTTGTAGTTAAATGTCAGATGTTGACAAAGCGGCAATTAAAGTCTATGGGACAGAGCAAAATTGAACACAAAGATGCAAATAAGAACTCTTAACTGGATAACGAGTTTGAAAGCGATAATATACGCTAGGACAGAGTTAGTGACTCCAAAGGTATGTCAAAGTAAATTTTTTAATATGAGTGACAATTTTTTGTTTAATCGATCTACGCCTCCGCTGTCTTTTTCATTATTGCCTCCTCTTAAAAAGATGGTTCAAATGGCTCTGAGCACTATGGGACTTAACTTCTAAGGTCATCAGTCCCCTAGAACTTAGAACTATTTAAACCTAACTAGCCTAAGGACATCACACACATCCATGCCCGAGGCAGGATTCGAACCTGCGACCGTAGCGGTCGCGCGGTTCCAGACTATAGCGCCTAGAACCGCACGGCCACTCTGTCCGGCTCCTCCTCTTATATTCGACAATCGCTAAGAGAGCTAACGAGACCGTTTTACACGCATCCCTTTTCGTAAAGAAACTGTATGCTTTGCGCGCCAGATATAGCTTACAGTTTCGTATAATGCATTAGTTTGTTTTCATCGTGCTCGAAACCGTTTGGCGTGCTTCAAACGGAGAAATGCGTCCCGACTGACGACGGCTGTACAACAGTGCAGGGTCCTATCAGTGCATCAGCCACTGGATTCCAGTGTCACCGGCTGGGTCATTCACCACGCTAGGCGCAAATGTATTTTATTGACGTTAGATATTCATGAGTCGAGGAACACGAAAGGGAAGCAGTCGTTGAGAAGGGAGTGGGACAGGGTTGTAGCCTATCTCCGATGCTATTCAATCTGTACATTCATCAAGCAGTAAAGGACACAAGAGAAAAATTTAGAGCAGGAATTAAAGTCCTAGGAGAGCAAATGAAAACTTTGAGGTTTGTCGGTGACGCTGTAGTTCTGCCAGAGACAAGAAAGGACTTTTAAGAGCGTTTCAACGGAATGGACAGTGTCTAGAAAGGAGTACACAAGATGAACATTACAACACCGAAACAAGAGTATAGAATGTAGTCGATTTAAACAAGCGGTGCTGAGGGAATTAGGTTAGGAAACGAGACACTTAAAGTAATAAATGAGACTGTTTGGGCAGCAAAGTAACAGATGATGGCCGAAGTAGAGGGGATATAATATGTAGCGTTTCTGAAGAAGAGAAACTGTTATATCGAAAATAGACCTACGTGTCAGAAAGTCTTCTCTGAAGGTATCGGTACGGAATGTAGCAATGCGTGGATGTGAAACAGGTGTTATCAACGGTTTAGACGAGTAGGGAATAGAAGCTTTTGAAATGTGAAGCTACAGAAATGCTGATGATTGGATCGGTACATCACGTAAGTAATGAGAAGGTACTTAACAGAACTGGGGAAAAAGAAAATTTGTGGAACAATCTTATTAGAAGAAGCGATCCGTTGCTAGGACACAGTCAAGACGTCAAGGGATCATCGTTTTAGTACTAGAGGGTGAGACCAAGAGATGAATATAGTAAGGAGATACAAAAAGATGTAAGTTACAGCAGTTATTCGGAGATGAAGACGCTTATACAGTATAGAGTAGCATGGAGAGCTGCACCATGCCAGTCTTCCAACTGGCGACCACACAAGAGGTGTTTAGACAACGCAACCAACCGGATACTACTTGCGTAGTATTCATGGTTGTCTGGTCTGAAATTCAGTCGGAGGACTGCACTGATCCAGCTTCTCGTGCTGTGTATCATGTGGAAGCCTCTCCGAAACCAGCGCAAGTTACGTCCTTTTGTACCTGCTTACTATATTCCAGCCTTGATCTCCCTCTACCATCATCCTCCCCAATCCGCACACATAGACTCACACGACACGAGAGCACGCGCGTGCGCAGAGTTCTCTCATTTGCCAAACGTACTATTCCTTAATGCCATTACGTGTGTCCTATCAATCGTTCTCTTCTCTTAGTCAACTTGTGCCATAAATTTCCTCCCACCAGCCCCTCCTCGGTCCCAATTCGAGTAAACTGCCTTCTCATTCGTAGTCCGCATTTAGCCGTCAGCACTCTTTTGTAGTGTCACCTTTCAAAAGCTTTTGTTCTCCTATTTTCTGAACTGCTTATCACTGAAGTAACCCTCCCATTCGATACACTGTATTTTGCTACTCTAATTCCGTCAGCATCGTTTTACTATTGTTGATGTTCATCTTTTAACCGCTTTTGAAGACACTATCAATTACACTCAACTACTTTTCCAAGTCCTTTCTGGGAGAATACAACGTCGTAAACAAACTTAAAAGATTTCGTTTCTTCTCTCTGGACATTAACACTGACTCTTACAACTAGAAGCCTGTTTCTGGATGAATTGCAAATTACTTTATGCTCCCTGTATTTTATTGATGTTGCCTTCAGAATTCTAGAGAGTGGGTATTGCGGAAAAATGGCTTAGCCGTAGCCTAGATGACTATTTCCCGACTGAAACTTTAACACTGCATGGAGTGAGCGGCACTGTGAAACATGCTTACGAATGAAAACCTTACCATTCGGGGAAAAATTAGCAACTGAGGTACGTAAACAGAACCTACGAATAACCACAGCTCATAATTTTAGACTTCATAAATTTAACTAATGAGGAGATACTGAAAAGAACTGGGGAGAAAAGAAATTTGTGGCCCAAATTGAGTGAAAGAAGGGACCGGTTGACTGGACTCATTCTGAGACATCAATGGACCACCAAATTAGTATTGAAGGCAGGAGTGAGGGGCAGGAATCGTAGAGGGAGACCACGAGATGAATACACTAAGCAGATTCAGAAGGATGTACTTTGCAGTAGTTATTCGGAGATGAAGAGGCCTGCACAGGGTAGAGTAGCAAGGAGAGCTGCATCAAACCAGTCTTTGGACTGAAGACCACAACAACAACAAATTTGCTAGCGAATGCAACTGCTAAATATTGGATTTGGCTACACATCCTAAACTCCTCCTCTCCCTCTCTTTGTCCGTGACATCCTCCCCCCCCCCTCTTCGCGCATCAGACTCTCCCCCCCCCCCTCTCTGACCTTGACCCTTACTGCAATCGAAACCTTCATTCAGAATTGAAGTCACTCAAAATGAACTGGTAAATGGGTTGCGATGATTAGTAATGGGGTATAAGACAAGAGTTCTACAGCTGTTAGATATGTGAGGATTACAATGTTTGGTACGATTCCCATTCTCGCGGTAGCGTTCTCGCTTCCCCTATACGGAATCCTGGGTTCGATTCCCAGCGGTGTCAGGGATTTTCACCTGCCCCGAGATGACTGGGTGCTGTTGTCTCGTCTTCATCATCATCACCATTCATCGCCATTACGTTCGGCGGAAGGCAACGGCAAACCACCTCCATTAGGACCTCGCCTAGTACGGCGATGCGGGTCTCCCGCATCGTTCCCCTGCGCTCTGTCCAGAAGCATGGGACTTCATTTACATTTCCAATCATCAGTCTGTCCTCTCACTGGTTTTAGGCTGCCCACCAAGAATTCCTCTCTTGTGCCAACCTTTTTATCGCAGCGTGTAACAATTGGAACCTACGTCCTCAGTTATCTGCTAGATGTATTCCAGGCTCTGTCTCCGTACAGAGTTCTTACCCTCTACAGCTCCCTAGTAGTGTTCTAATCATAAGCCGATAAGTCAGGAATATAACTTACCTGTTTCCTGTAAAGCCGATGGTTTTACAATTTACGTTTAATATTATGTATAAGCAGAAATATATACAATATGTGGGAGAAACAATTTGTGTAAATACACTCCTGGAAATGGAAAAAAGAACACATTGACACCGGTGTGTCAGACCCACCATACTTGCTCCGGACACTGCGAGAGGGCTGTACAAGCAATGATCACACGCACGGCACAGCGGACACACCAGGAACCGCGGTGTTGGCCGTCGAATGGCGCTAGCTGCGCAGCATTTGTGCACCGCCGCCGTCAGTGTCAGCCAGTTTGCCGTGGCATACGGAGCTCCATCGCAGTCTTTAACACTGGTAGCACGCCGCGACAGCGTGGACGTGAACCGTATGTGCAGTTGACGGACTTTGAGCGAGGGCGTATAGTGGGCATGCGGGAGGCCGGGTGGACGTACCGCCGAATTGCTCAACACGTGGGGCGTGAGGTCTCCACAGTACATCGATGTTGTCGCCAGTGGTCGGCGGAAGGTGCACGTGCCCGTCGACCTGGGACCGGACCGCAGCGACGCACGGATGCACGCCAAGACCGTAGGATCCTACGCAGTGCCGTAGGGGACCGCACCGCCACTTCCCAGCAAATTAGGGACACTGTTGCTCCTGGGGTATCGGCGAGGACCATTCGCAACCGTCTCCATGAAGCTGGGCTACGGTCCCGCACACCGTTAGGCCGTCTTCCGCTCACGCCCCAACATCGTGCAGCCCGCCTCCAGTGGTGTCGCGACAGGCGTGAATGGAGGGACGAATGGAGACGTGTCGTCTTCAGCGATGAGAGTCGCTTCTGCCTTGGTGCCAATGATGGTCGTATGCGTGTTTGGCGCCGTGCAGGTGAGCGCCACAATCAGGACTGCATACGACCGAGGCACACAGGGCCAACACCCGGCATCATGGTGTGGGGAGCGATCTCCTACACTGGCCGTACACCACTGGTGATCGTCGAGGGGACACTGAATAGTGCACGGTACATCCAAACCGTCATCGAACCCATCGTTCTACCATTCCTAGATCGGCAAGGGAACTTGCTGTTCCAACAGGACAATGCACGTCCGCATGTATCCCGTGCCACCCAACGTGCTCTAGAAGGTGTAAGTCAACTACCCTGGCCAGCAAGATCTCCGGATCTGTCCCCCATTGAGCATGTTTGGGACTGGATGAAGCGTCGTCTCACGCGGTCTGCACGTCCAGCACGAACGCTGGTCCAACTGAGGCGCCAGGTGGAAATGGCATGGCAAGCCGTTCCACAGGACTACATCCAGCATCTCTACGATCGTCTCCATGGGAGAATAGCAGCCTGCATTGCTGCGAAAGGTGGATATACACTGTACTAGTGCCGACATTGTGCATGCTCTGTTGCCTGTGTCTATGTGCCTGTGGTTCTGTCAGTGTGATCATGTGATGTATCTGACCCCAGGAAGGTGTCAATAAAGTTTCCCCTTCCTGGGACAATGAATTCACGGTGTTCTTATTGCAATTTCCAGGAGTGTATTTACATGCTCTGTTATCGTAGTTGAAACAGACTGTGAAAAAGAAAACTAAACCGCACGGTTTCACAGTGCAGCACGCACTTTCTTTCTTGCAGTCGGTTTTAGCAGAGAACCTGTACATTCAGATTTTTGGCAACTACATTCGGTATGTCAGCATCGACTTGGTAGCCAAAGGACGAACACTAGTACGCATTCATCGAAGAACAAAGAATGTGTATGAGACAGCATGTCTGTAGAAAACCATTGTTGTGGAATTGTACGCTAAATTCTGTGCTGGTCGCGATTCGATTCGAGTTGCCAGTCGATCTGGAAGGCCAGCTTCATCCATTATGGACGATTGGCGATACGAGCCCGAAATAAGCTTCGGCAGCGTGCAACACTTTATCTGGCAGGTGTTAGTGGGCCTTAAAGTCTGCAGCCAGTGAATAACCTGGGCAGTGAAAGCCGGATAGAATGCAAACTGGATAGCTATTTGAATGAAGCACCTGATGCATTTAAGTGTTGAAGGGACACTTTCCTTGAGCCAATTTTTGCAGGCGAGCAAAGCTGGTGCCACCACAGGCAATCAGGGTCCAGAGCGTCGACGATATGGTGGTGTCATCCGCCACCCCTTCGTCCCAAGAAATTCAAGAGCTGGCCACGTGCTGGAAAAGTGATTTTCCCCTGTTCTTTGATTATAATGGCCCATTGGTTCTTGACTTCGAGGAATCTGGTGCCTCCATCATTGGGGAACGGTACTACACAGTGCTGGAGAAATTATGGCGTGCAAGCATCCCAGAAAACTGCGACGAGGGATACTGCCGTTATATGATAAAGCGCGCCCACATACTGCAAGTCGGCTGGAGTGTCCGTGCGGTTCTAGGCGCTACAGTCTGGAACCGCGCGACCGCTACGGTCGCAGGTTCGAATTCTGCCTCGGGCATGGATGTGTGTGATGTCCTTAGGTTTGTTAGGTTTAAGTAGTTCTAAGTTCTCGGGGACTGATGACCTCAGAAGTTAAGTCCCATAGTCCTCAGAGCCATATGAACCATTTAAACCCCATACTGCAAAATTCGGTTGGCAGAAGTTACGCCAACTGAAGTGGGAGACACTCGAACATCCGCCATATAGTCCCGATTTCTCTCCTAGTCATTATCAAACCTTGCACGAACATCAAGAGCTCAGATGGAAAACCAGTTCTAAGCAAAGAAGGGAAAGCAGAGAGGCGGAAGGAGTATATTGAGGGTCTATACAAGGGCGATGTTCTTGAGAACAATAATATGGAAATGGAAGAGGAGGTAGATGAAGATGAAATGGGAGATATGTTACTGCTTGAAGAGTTTGACAGAGCACTGAAAGACTTAAGTCGAAACAAGGCCCCGGGAACAGACAACATTCCATTAGAACAACTGATAGCCTTGGGAGAGCCAGCCCTGACAAAACTCTACCATCTGGTGAGCAAGATGTATGAGACCCTCAGACTTCAAGAAGAATATAATAATTCCAATCCCAGAGAAAGCAGGTGTTGACAGATGTGAAAATTACCGAACTATCAGTCTAACAAGCCACGGCTGCAAAATAATAACACGAATTCTTTACAGACGAATGAAAAACTGGTAGAAGCCCACATCGGGGAAGATCAGTTTGGATTCCGTAGAAATGTTGGAACACGTGAGACAATACTGACCCTGCGACTTATCTTAGAAGCTAGATTAAGGAAAGGCAAACCTACGTTTCTAGCATTTGTAGACTTGGAGAAAGCTTTTGACAATGTTGACTAGAATACTCTCTTTCATATTCTGAAGGTGGCAGGGGTAAAATACGGGGAGCGAAAGGCTATTTACAATTTGAACAGAAACCAGATGGCAGTTATAGGAGTCAAGGGGCATGAAATGGAAGCAGTGGCTGGGAAGGGAGTGACACAGGGTTGTAGCCTATCCCCGATGTTATTCGATCTGTATATTGAGCAAGCAGTATAGGAAACAAAAGAAAAATTCGGAGCAGGAATTAAAATCCATGGAGAAGAAATAAAAACTTTGAGGTTCGCCGATGACATTGTAATTCTGTCAGAGACAGCAAAACACCTGGAAGAGCAGCTGAACGGAATGGACAGTGTCTTGAAAGGAGGATATAAGATGAACATCAACAAAAGCAAAACAGGGTAATGGAATGTAGTCGAATTAAATCGGGTAATGCTGAGGGAATTAGATTAGGAAATGAGACGCTTAAAGTAATAAATGAATTTTGCTGTTTGGGGAGCAAAATAACTGATGATGGTCGAAGTAGAGAGGATATAAAAAGTAGATTGGCAATGGCAAGGAAAGCGTTTCTGAAGAAGAGAAATTTGTTAGCATCGATAATAGATTTAAGTGCCAGGAAGTCGTTTCTGAAAGTGTTTGTATGGAGTGTAGCCATGTATGTAAGTGAAACGTGGACGATAAATAGTTTAGACAAGAAGAGAATAGAAGCTTTGGAAATGTTGTACTACAGAAGAATGCTGAAGATTAGATGGGTAGATCACATAACTAATGAGGAGGTATTGAATAGAATTGGGGAGAAGAGAAATTTGTGGCACAACTTGACTAGAAGGGATCACTTGGTAGGACATATTCTGAGGTATCAAGGGATCACCAATTTAGAATTGGAGGGCAGCGTGGAGGGTAAAAATCTTAGAGGGAGACCAAGAGATGAATACACTAAACAGATTCAGAAGGACGTAGGTTGCAGTAGGTACTGAGAGATGAAGAACCTTGCACAGAATAGAGTAGCATGGAGAGCTGCATCAAAGGAGTCTCTGGACAAGACCACACCACCATATATATATGCTACGTCTGTTCGAATTTTTATTAACGCATCGTGCAAAAATCTGTACCAAATCCGTAAAGCACTTTTCTGTATTTTGGTAACAACGTCAAACAACGACTGGTACTTATATAGCAGCACAGAAGCTTAATTTTCTTACTATATATTCTGTACTTTTTTTCTAAGTACTTCGCCGACCCTTCCTAGCAAAAAAATCTATCGCTTCGAATGTAGAATAAAGATTTACACTGGAAGGGTCTCTGTCCACGGAAATAATAGCAGTTTCACGATAAGAAAAAATTATACGATATTAAGTATACATACCGTCTACGTGAGTAAGTCAAAAAGTATTTGCATAACATTTTTTCTAACTTATTACAACAGTACATAGTGACCGTGAGTTTCAGTTCACTTGATGCGTCATTGCAAAAGACTTCCATTACCCTCATGAGGAAAACTTCCCACCCACCCTCTCAGATTTAGTAGTAAAAAGGCCCAGTGGATAGCCTTTACAAATTGAAAACATATCAAGCATGAAAACAGGAAGAAGGCGTATTGAACTGTGAAAAAAGAAGCAAAATAGAAACAGTCAACGGTCCAAGCTGCAGATGTGCAACACGAGCGTATCGCAACAGTGACGGCGTTGTGGTTGTGTGGTAGTGGTGTTGGACTGCTAAGTTAGGTCCATGTTCGAATCACGCTTGTGCCCCTAACTTTTTTTTTTTTCACAGAATTAAGAACTTTCCGCCTGGCGATTAACGTGTCCGTTTTCCTTCTATAGTCATGGCAACTGTCGTTCTATACATTCTATACATATGGGTCATGTGGTAAGAATATATTACCGTCGTAAGTAAATGTGATGAACAGTAAGAGCAGGAGAGATGGCGCGTAGGCCTCTCATAGGAATGAAAATAACTGGGTGTGAACTATATTGTAACAAATCAATTCAAGAGTCAAAGCTTCCGAAACGGAATTCAAGAGACAGAAAAAATAGGAGCTACGTACGTCTGGACGTCCCTGCCTCGCACCCCGCTATTGCAAGCTGACGATACATCACGATACAGTTACAGATTTGAATACAGCAAACAGACACGTCAATGAGCGAACGGACAGTTCATAATTTTGTGAAAAGAAGTTTGGGGCACGAGGGAGATTTGAATACGAAGTAGACCAACGTCATGCCGAAATAACCACGACGGCGTTGCTATTCGAGCTTGCTCGATGTTGCACATCTTGAGCTTGGGCCGTTCGTTGTTTCGATTTCGCTTCTTTTTTCGTAGTTCGGTACCCCTTCTTCCTGCTTTCCAACTTGATCTGTATTCAATTTTTGTCGGACTATCTACTGGACCATCTTACCACTAAATCTGAGGGGAGTGCTTCGGGGAGTTTCCATTGTCAGGAAAATCAATTTTAAAGTTGAGATTCCTCCATCTCTTCGACGGAGGTCAGTCGATGGCTTCTAAAGTGTTTGTAAGGGAACAAAATACGACGGGGAAGGATTCAGGGATGTATGCAGTATCCGCCAACACCTGAAAAAGCACGTTATGAAGAGTTTGAAAGGTGTGGGAGGTGATATGTCGGTGCCTGTTGTCGTGTAAACAAAGAAACCCGTTTGACAATAGACCTCACTGTTTCTAGTTGCATGCTTCAACTCGTTGCAAAGCACAGTACCGTAGCATTGTCAGTTTACTGTCGTCCTTTTTGCCAGATAATGATCCAGAACGGGCGCTTGTGCATCCCCGGAAAGTGTATCACTCTTCTCGCTGGAGAGCCGGAGCGTTTTCATTCCATGGTATGTTTGCTTGCTAGTCCCAAGTGATGAACTAGTGTTTCATCTCCTTCGATAACTTTGTTTCAAAAACATTTCATCCTCATTAGCATGACTGTCCAATAGCTGCTGACATTTCTCACATGACTACACGTGCACTCTTCATTGAATTGTTTTGAGGCCGATTCTGAATAGATCTTACGAAAGCTGAGCCTGTTATCGATTATGTCTTATGCAGAACCATTTGTATATCGTTTACCATTTCATCAACAGCCTCTAGTCGGTTACTCAAAGTTGGCATCAGTAGCGCATGTGACAGGACGTTCTGCTGTTTCCTCGTCGTCCTCCTGCGCTTCTTCTGTCTTTTTTTTTTTTTATTGTTCAATCCACGCCTAAACGTATTGTCACGTTCAGACATTGTCCCTGTCATTCGCAGAAAGTCTAGTGCAGACTTCAGCTTCTTGGACACCTGCAGACCACAAAAACTGATTACCAAACGCTGTTCTTTTTTATTTTTTATTTATTTATTTATTTATTGTTCCGTGGGACCACATTTAGGAAAAGTCTCCATGGTCATGGAACGAGTCAATACATGAAATTATAACACGATTGTAGAAACACATAAAATGAAACAAGTCGTTAGTTTAAATAAAGAAAATCAAGAATGTAACACTGGAATTTGCTTAATTTTTTATCTCTTCCAGGAGCTCCTCGACAGAATAGAAGGAGTGAGCCATGAGGAAACTCTTCAGTTTAGACTTAAAAGTGTTTGGGCTACTGCTAAGATTTTTGAGTTCTTGTGGTAGCTTATTGAAAATGGATGCAGCAGAATACTGCACTCCTTTCTGCACAAGAGTCAAGGAAGTGCATTCCACATGCAGATTTGATTTCTGCCTAGTATTAACTGAGTGAAAGCTGCTAACTCTTGGGAATAAGCTAATATTGCTAACAACAAACGACATTAAAGAAAATACATACTGTGAGGGCAATGTCAAAATTCCCAGACTATTGAATAGGGGTCGACAAGAGGTTTTCAAACTTACACCATACATAGCTCGAACAGCCCGTTTTTGAGCCAAAAATACCCTTTTTGAATCAGAAGAATTACCCCAAAAAATAATACCATATGACATAAGCGTATGAAAATATGCGAAGTATACTACTTTTCGTGTTGAAATGTCACTTATTTCAGATACTGTTCTAATGGTAAATAAAGCGGCATTTAGTTTCTGAACAAGATCCTGAACATGGGCTTTCCACAACAGCTTACTATCTATCCGTACGCCTAGGAACTTGAACTGTTCCGTCTCGCTTATAACATGCCCATTCTGTCTGATTAAAATGTCAGTTCTTGTTGAATTGTGGGTTAGAAACTGTAAAAACTGAGTCTTACTGTGATTTAGCATCAAATTATTTTCCACAAGCCACGAACTTACTTCATGAACTACATTATTTGATAATGTTTCAATATTACACACAAGATCCTTCACTACCAAGGTAGTGTCATCAGCAAACAGAAATATTTTTGAATCACCTGTAATACTAGAAGGCATATCATTTACATAAATAAGGAACAGCAGTGGCCCCAGCACCGACCCTTGGGGAACGCCCCATTTAACAGTGCCCCATTGGGACTGAACATCATTACCACTCTCAATATTGCGGAGGATTACCTTCTGCTTTCTGTTCTTAAAGTAGGAGGCGAACCAATTGTAAGCTACTCCCCTTACTCCATAATGTTCCAACTTCTGCAGTAATATTTTGTGGTCAACACAGTCAAAAGCCTTCGTTAAATCAAAGAAAACACCTAACGTTCTCAACCTTTTATTTAATCCGTCCAAAACCTCACAGAGAAAAGAGAATATAGCATTTTCAGTTGTTAAGCCATTTCTAAAACCAAACTGTACATTTGACAGCAAATTATGTGAATTTAAATGCTGCAGTAACCTTGTATATACAAGCCTCTCGATAACTTTAGCAAACACCGATGGCATAGAAATAGGTCTATAATTGTCAACATTATCCCTGTCTCCCTTTTTATAAAGTGGCTTCACTACCGAGTACTTTAATCGGTCAGGAAACCGACCACTGCTAAAGGAAAAGTTACAGATATGGCTAAGTACTGAGCTAATATACGTGGAACAATACTTCAGTATTCTGCTAGATACCCCGTCATATCCATGAGAGTTCTTGGTCTTTAGTGATTTAATTATTAACTCAATCTCCCTCTTGTCAGTATCATGGAGGAGCATTTCAGGTAACAGTCTCGGAACACTTTTTTCTAAGAGCGCTATATGATTCCCTGTTGGGACTAGGTTTCTATTTAGTTCACCTGCTATATTCAGAAAGTGATTATTAAGTACTGTACATATATGCGACTTATCAGCAACACGGACATCCCCACTACGCACTGATTCTATATCCTCGACCTGTCTCTGCAGACCAGCCACTTCCTTTACGACTGACCATATGGTTTTAATTTTATCCTGAGACTTAGCTATTCTATCTGCATACCACATACTTTTTGCCTTCCTAATAACTTTTTTAAGCACCTTACAATACTGTTTGTAATGGGCTGCTGCATTTAGATTTTGACTGTTTCTAACGTTTTGATATAATTGCCACTTTGTTCTACAAGATATTCTTATCCCTTTAGTCAGCCACCCAGGCTGCCTGTTTGTGCTAGTACCCTGTTTTAAACGTTCTAACGGAAAGCAACTTTCAAAGAGCACGAGAAAAGTCTTGAGGAAAGCATTATATTTATCGTCTACTGTATCAGCACTATAAACATCTTGCCAATCTTGTTCCTTGATAAGGTTTACAAAAGTCTGTACAGCAACTGGATCAGCTTTCCTAAAAAGTTGGTAACTATATTTAACATGTGTTGAAGCACAAAAATCTTTTAGACTTAAAATTTGTGCATCATGATCTGAAAGGCCATTCACCTTTTTGCTAACAGAATGCCCTTCTAATAATGACGAATGAACAAAAATATTGTCTATGGTTGTTCTACTGTTCCCTTGCACTCTCGTTGGAAAGAATACGGTTTGCATAAGATTATATGAATTAAGGAGGTCTACCAGCATCCTTTTCCTTGCACAATCACTTATACAATTAATATTGAAGTCACCACATATAACTAACTTTTTGTATTTCCTATAAAGTGAACCAAGAACCTCCTCTAGCTTTAGCAAAAATGTTGTGAAATCGGAGTCTGGGGATCTATAAATAACAACAGTAAGAAGTTTAGCTCCACTAAATTTAACCACACCTGCACAACATTCAAACACCTTTTCAGTGCAGTACTTTGAAACATCAATTGACTCAAATGGGATCCGTGCAGAGTCACATTTACTTCGCAGTAGCATGAAACGAACTTAGTGATGGGTAAAGCGAGGACAATGAACTGCAAAATTCTAGGTTCCAAAGATTTCTCGTTGTTCTCGAAAACCGACGCCAGTTCTCAATTTTCAGTTCTTTCTTCGTAATGTCATAAAATTGTTAACACAAACGTTTACACCTTGACCGTTGGTAAAATCACAGGTAATATGACATTTAACTATGCTTTGTATCAATGTGGTAAACTTATAGATACTGTATTTTTAATACACTGTTATTATTTAAGATGTTTAATTTTAGTTCACAATGGTTTGGTTTTCTTTGGGGGGGGATGGGGGGGGATGGGGGGGGGGGACGTGTATCACAGACTGTCTGCCGTTGTGTCTACTGTATTGACCATGGCTTTGACAGTAAGAGCTCCGCAGTGCCACATAGATTCTGTATTGGTTCGTTTTTAACAATAATCACTATTAACTATTTTATTCGTCCATTGGAAGACGTTTGTAAAAAAAGGAATAGCGACATGTTAATTAGCTGCATGTGGAGTATGGAAATGAAGAAAATGCATTTATGTATTAAACAAACATGGAGTGCATTTTAAGACGGTGATGAAATAGAAATTATAACGAAATTTTTTCCGAGTTGGCTTCCGGTTCTAAAGAAATGCTCTCTGAATCTGGTATTTGAGAAAAGGAGAGAGACAGCCACTATAGCTCCTCAGTTCTAGCTGTGTTCTCAGGTTTCTGATCTCAGATCACATTTCTTTTCTGTCACTCCTAAGTTCTCGGTTTTCTGATCCCCCTTCTCAGTTCTCGATTCTTAGTTCTAAGTCCTTCGTTGTGTATTCATTTCCATTGACCAAAATGAGGCGAATTTTCCGTTTTGTGCCAGTTGTCTTTTGAAGCATGAATACAGTCAACGTCATTGGTTACTTCAGTTGTAAAACAAATTAGAACGTTGAATTTAAATGTTATTAAAAAATACAATATTTTTCCAGCATAAAATACATAGAATTATAGAACTAAATGTTCCATTAACCTTCAAAAATGATTCTGAAAAGTGACAAGGGTGTAAAATATTTAGCAAACAAGTTGTGATTAAACTAACGAAGTTATTTAAGCACTAATAATGTGGGAAGCGGTAACTACCTCTACCGGTGCCCCGCAGATGTGGCTAATGGCCGCTGGGGAACGTCAGTCATAGCATCTTGGTCGCTGTCTGCCCAGGCGTCGACGGTAGGCAGATAAGAAGGCGTGCTTCGTCTCGGGGTAAGAGTATGGATTTTAGTACGAAACGCTGTTGAGCACATCCCTTGTATGGATCAAAATGAGTCTGTCAGCCATCGGATTTCAAGCAGATGTGACGTCCCTTCGTCAAAACCAGTTGTAATGGAAGTGTCCCTTAACACGTTGATACGTAGTTTTGCAAAAATGAGAAAATTCAAACGAATATGTGGAAGTGTATTTCTGCATATCTCTAGAAGAACGAGAATACATACCGTCTGATAAAAAGTATTTAAATTTGTTGTAGAACACTTACGTCTGACGAGAGGCTGGGGTGACCTGAGGAATGGACTTAGGCCTGTCGTAAATGATGGTACTAGCGTGAAATACACACTTTTTGTGGTCTCTAGGCCAGTGGGCAAAAACGCCTGAGTTAAGTCGAACAGAACATTGTCAAAATATATAGAAACGAAAAGTACTCCTTAAAAATTCTGTAAGTTAGATCGATGAGATTTTTTCACCTCATTATGTTCTGGTGAACTTTACAACTTTAAAGGTGAACCTGGAGTAACCGCAGTTCAAATACATAGTTCTGAACATGAAAGATGAGCTATCTTCGAAAGTAATTTATGCATACTTCTCTTAACTTTGATTTCATATAGGGACACAAGTATGCGAGTGAATTACAACAGCCGGCCGTGGTGGCCGAGCGGTTCTAGGCGCTCCAGTCCGGAGCCACGGTGCTGCAACGGTCGCAGGTTCGAATCCTGCCTTGGGCATGGATGCGTGTGATATCCTTAGGTTTAAGTAGTTCTAAGTCTAGGGGACTGATGACCTCAGATGTTGAGTCCCATAGTGCTCAGAGCCATTTGAACCTTTTTTTTAATTACAACAACAAAAAATAAAAATAAAAAGGAGACTGTACTTGCCAAAGTTCTCAGGTCTCACAAGTGTATTCGATCACTTTTGGTTCTCCAGAAAAGAGTTTTCAGTTCTTTATTCTCGTTTCTGCCCCTCTCCAAACTGATGTGACAACACTGAACCTATCACAAGCGAAGAGGACGGAAGCATCCAGTTCGCTTGCGACAGAATTAAGTCGTACCCTCAACCTAAAGAGGATCAGAGCGAAAATGCAGATAGTTATTCGACTTATCCTCGTATTTTCACAGTCTTGAGCGAGTGTCAAACATTTTGAACTGAAACTACTTTTTAAAGACCAAATGTCTTAACAGCAAGACTAGCATATTTGAATATTCTGTACAGTAACTAGCTAAATGCGAGTACATCATCCGATCAAAAGTATTTACACCGCCCTACGCAAAGCGAAATTCACTATATGTCACGGGAGGCGGGCCCACCAGCATAAAAGGAAGCGGGGTGTACAGCAGAGGTGCAGTGACAGCACAGTGCGTCGATCAGGAGAACGCGGTGTCTTAGAACGTGGACGACGCATTAACGACAGCCGAGTAAAAATCCATCAGGGACGTTTCGACCTTTCTACAGTAGCCCAGGTCGGCTACTTACGATGTGACTGTGAAGTGGAAACGCGAATATAACAACCATACCTACAGTAAGACCACGCAGGCCTCATGTACTGACGGACAGGGACAGTCGAACATTTCAGAGAAAAATTTGCATGAGGTCAGCAGTAGGAACCACTCACGGGTTCTGTAGTGGTACCACAGGTCCAGTTAGCACCTGCCATCATGTGTAGTATCAGCAGAACGAACTACCTGTGAGTTCTGTAGTGGTCCCAGAGTTGCAGTTAGCACCTGCCATCATGCGTCGTATCAGCAGTAGGAACCACTCGTGAGTTCTGTAGTGGTACAAGAGGTCCAGTTACCGCCTGCCATCATGTGTAGTACAGAGCAGCTGGCTTTACAGTGGGGTCTGTTTTAGAGGTTAGAGCATGTTCCCCTTATTGTGCTTCAGAAAATGCTAAACACAATAGGATATGAACGTATTTGACAGCATTGTGTACTGTTTACAGTAGAGGGACAGTTTGGAGACGACGGTTATTTGGATCAGCACTACAAAACAACTGAACCGTGGATTTACTTTCAAAATCTTTTCTTAAAGAATTTACTTTATTTACCAGCGATTCATCAAGAACATTAACACATTTAATCACACTATGTGAGCGTGGAAGTAGTTGCCAGTGGGTTACTGATGAAAACAAATTTTTTTCAACAAATGGAAATTTTATTCCTAAAAACCCTTTAAAAAAAAGTGATTTAAAAATTATAATCAGAAAGCACCCTCAAAATACCAAGTTACAATTTATTCAGAGGCAGAATTTTTTTTTATTTTTTTTTTTACAGCATGAGCTTTCAGGCTGAGAATCTTGCCGCTCCCTTTTAACACGGCCGTAGTCACGACCGCTCACAACAACCTCTGAAAGACTACACTGGTGGAAATCTGCAACACACCAGATTACTTTAAACTAAAAATTTTAACAACTCACACAAACCGAGCAACTCGAGCAGACTGGCGCCCTAACGCGCAGACTCAGATGCAGTAACTCCGCCCAGACTGGGTGACCACTAGCGGAGTTCTGTTACTGGCGGAGTGGCAAGACTCTCATTTTCTGGCTTTAAAGTTTGATCCAAACGACAGACATACTAGCACTCCGACGACAGACAGACACTAACTGCCGCACAAATGCGAAAGAGAGACAGACCAGCAACTGGTGACGAGTGACTGACCCAGACTCACTCCGACTGACCAACTGCCACTGGCGAGGTTATAGCGCCCCTTAAATGCACGTCAACAGCAGCAACCTTTCACCTTTCCCACCAGAGGGAGACACCAAAGCTGCGATTGCTACAGCGGCGCCACCGCCAGAAACGGAGGCCGACTACTTCACACTACGCGCTGCGGCGCGCTCTTCAAAACAGCAAATTTTACCACGGCTCAACAACATCTCATGAAGCAGATCAATGAGGCACTGGGCTTTAGAGAATAATATTCCTGAAACGGACTGACCTGTCCAGAGTTCCGACCTGAAGCCAACTGAACACATTTGGGGTTAGATAGTCGATTTTATTCCAGATCCCAGCTTCCAACATCGCCATCTTCTCTGGTTTCGGCTGTTGAGGAACAATGACCTGCCATTCCTCCACAGACATGGGAAGTGTGGACACCCCTCACATGAATGTCCACTGACAGGTGTCCGTTTACCTTCGACCAGATATTGTACGTACCTCAGCACGTTGTAACGTATTTCGAGGGAGTAGGGGTAGGAAGTGGGAGTGGGAGTGCCACCAGCGTTGCTTTGAAAGTTTCATCTCTATATGGCGCTTTGACAAGCGTATTTGCCGTATATACCAACAATCGACGGTCAGATAAACTCGTACAGACAGGTCCTGCAAGACACAGTCTGTGGGAAACGACAGTGTAATGCGTAGTATTTGGGAGTGGAACTCTGAGAGTTCTTATCGTGAAACTTGCGGCATCGATCTCGCAAAGGGCCATACGCGCCCACACTGGATACCCTTCGGCCATTGTATATTCGCGGGATCGATAAAAAAAAAAAAATTGAAAACTGCGTAACTATTTGGCACGTAAAGTATTGTAGGTCATGAACATGCGACGCAGAATGGCCATTTTGTGCAGTTTAAGTATTTACAATGAAATATCTCTCACTGTATTTTAGTTAGTCACTTGATATCCACGCGATTATTTTGAATTTTTTCCTCTTATATGTTTGAGGTAGAACATCTAAAAATATTCTGTCTGAGTAACATGTTTACGAACGCCAGAAAAAATCAGAATACAGACATCAAAGGGTTTATAGTAACTGACATCTCAGTGTAAAATATCCGGATGTAAATGCAGCGTTTATAAAATGTCACATTTATCCACTAACCAGGCTGAACAGTTTCTTATATTCTTTACAAAATAATGCCACAACTCAAAAGTAGAAGATAAATGTTTATTTGACACTACAATAATGGAGCCATAGTCACAGTACATAAAATTTTTTCTTTAAAAAGAATGGGTTACATTACCGGTTTCAACGAACTACGTCGTGATTTTCAAATGTAAAACATCACTTGGAGAATATTTAATGGCAATTATGACCATACATCTGACAAAAATTACGAGAAATAATGAGACCACGCAACCGAGGCCATGGTGGCACAACCAAGTCAAGTTATGCCCATGCTTCCCCAAATGTTCATTCCATGTCCTAATGTAGAACAGATAAAAATTACGCCATGGTGAAAATTGCCAAGAATTCTTGCAATGTGTCCTGCTGTCATACAACTTTCGTATGGCGCAAGCGTATTAATCACAGCAAGCTTCCATATCGAATGCAGCACATAATTTTACTATGTTCCGAAAAAGAGTCTCACAACACACTGTACTTTCACGTAGTTGTAGGTCAGTATATGTAACCCTTTTCACTGGGCTAATATAAAAAAAAATATTTAAGTTCCTTACCTTGCACATTTAGGTTCAGGTTGTTTTTATGTCACTATGGCACAGTTAGATACTAAATGTACTTTACAATTGTGCAATAGCATGGAATTTGAGTTGCTTTCAATACTTCTGTTTTTTGTGGTGTTCATGTCATTACATAAGATGGGGACATATAGTCAGCGCGAGAGCGTTACGGAGATGCTGAACAAGCTCCAGTGGCGGACACTTCAAGAAAGGCGTTACGCAATACGGAGAGGTTTATTATCGAAATTACGAGAGAGCACATTCCGGGAAGAGATGGGCAACATATTACTGCCGCCCACATATATCTCGCGTAATGATCACAACGAAAAGATCCGAGAAATTAGAGCAAATACGGAGACTTACAAGCAGTCGTTCTTCCCACGCACAATTCGTGAATGGAACAGGGAAGGGGGGATCAGATAGTGGTACAATAAGTACCCTCCGCCACACACCGTAAGGTGGCTCGCGGAGTATAGATGTAGATGTAGATGTAGATGTAAGATAAAGGATCTTGTAGACTGTATAGCTTACCATGTTAGATGCTGTGATTTACTATAACATATAAACAGCAATGTCATAAATTACTTTTATATGTATCTGTTGTATTAGTTAAAATCTTGTACACACTCTGTGTCTATTATCATAGCTTGTCTTTATCATTAGTTAAAATTGCTGAAACATAGTAAGTAGAACGTAGTTTTAGTTTTGCTGTAACTTTGATGTTGCTATAGTCCACCGTTACTGTCCTCTCATGTACTGGTAGCTCATATTAAAAAAAAATTACAATCTTCCCTCCTACCCCGCCCCCCCCCCCCCCCCCGCCCTTCAAATACATAACACATCCATCCATTTATAGTTGTGATCTATAGAGTTTTGACTCAATACACAGACTCTATATCTAGTAAATAGGAATGTAATTTGCTTTTATAATTGTCTGTGTGAAAGACTGTGGTAAACGACATCTTAATGGGAAGCATGGGATTGGCGTTTTGTAATGTGTGTACAACAATATTTTGCTTGTTATAAGGCTGTATTGAGACGAAACTTCGTTTCTTTGTTATCATGTCTTATCGACTATGCTGTGCTATCTAATTTTAAAGCAGTAAACAATACATGCCAATGTTTTGGTTTATGCATCAGTGTCCAATTTGTGTTTATATTTCAACTAGAGACCAGTTTCGTTAAGACTTGACAGTGGCGCCATGTAGCGCCTGTTATTGTACGTTATGTACGTTATGTTTGTTTCTTGTATTTCTATACCGCGTTCATGCCCTCTAGTGACAGAACGGACAAAAAAAAGAGCTACATGAAACTGCAGTGTGTTGTGAGATTCCTTTTTCGGAACATAGTGAAATTACGTCCCGCATTCCATATGGAAGCTTGCTATGTTTGATACACTTACGCCATACCAGCGTTGTGTCACAGCTGGACACTTTGCAAGAATTCTTGGCAATTTTCATCATGGCGTAGTTTTTATCTGTTCTACATTAGGACATGGAATGAACATTTGGGGAGGCATGGGCATAATTTGTAGTGTCTTGGTTGTGCCACCATTGCCTCAGTTGCCTGGTCTCATTATTTCTCGTAATTTTTGTCAGATGTATGGTCATAATTGCCATTATATATTCTCCAACTGATGTTTTACATTTGAAAATGACGACGTAGTTAGTTGAAACCGGTAATGTAATCCCTTCTTTTTAAAGAAAAAATTTATGTACTGTGACTATGGCTTCATTATTGTAGTGTCAAATAAACATTTAAGTTATATTTTGGTCACACTCCTTACGAAAATTATGGTGGAGTACAGAATGAAAAGTAGAAGTCGTTTGAACACACACGAGGAGCTAAAACACTACGACCACCTTCCGAATAGTGTTGGTTTATCTTTGGGACGTAGCAGAACAGCTACACCATTGCGCTATTGATTCGCCATGTCGTTGGACGATTTCCAGAGGTACGTGGCACCGTATGTCCGTGCGTACGTCTGTCAGTTCCGGTAAGTTACGGGTCCGTGATTTTGGGGCGCGGAGGTGGCGCCCGATAGCCTCCCACATGGTTCTTTGGGATTCGATCATCGTATTTTCGTAGCGACGACACCAACGTAAGTTGACTATTGTGCTTTTCAAAACACCGAGCGGTTCGGCAATCAGGAATTGGTACGAGGCGAGGTGAATTTTGTTGTGCAGCTGGACACTACCCAACGGCCCCAGGGCGCAGCCTGGTTAGTCCAGGCCGAGCGACCGTTGCTGGTCTGCCCGGATACAAAGGGGTGGGCGCTCGGCCGGAAACGGCTGAAACGCAGTGCAGGGAACTTGCACAGCGGGCAGCAGCTGATCGCTTAGCCGAGGACAGGCAGTGCACTGGAAATGGAGGTATGTAAGACAAAAAATGGTTCAAATGGCTCTGAGCACTATGGGACTCAACTGCTGAGGTCATTAGTCCCCTAGAACTTAGAACTAGTTAAACCTAACTAACATAAGGACATCACACACATCCATGCCCGAGGCAGGATTCGAACCTGCGACCGTAGCGGTCTTGCGGTTCCAGACTGCAGCGCCTTTAACCGCACGGCCACTTCGGCCGGCGGTATGTAAGACAGTCTGAAGTATGACTAACTAAGGATCACTACTAGAATCACAGATTACAAAGCATATCTGAATACACTGGTGAGCTCAGAAAAATGAAGTGCTTTTATTGAAACGATAATACACACATCAAAAAAAGTTTTGTCCCACCTCGGTTCCGAGAGTTCCGGAACCCCTCGGTTCCGAGAGTTCCAGAAAATGTACACAAAATTGGAATAGAGATCAACATAAACATCATTTACGCCCTTTTTATTGCTCATGAAAACCACACATTGCATGTTGTACCACCATACAGCGAGACCTTCAGAGGTGTTGGTCCAGATTACTGTACACACCGGTATTTCTAATACCTAGTAGCACGTCCTCTTGCATTGATGCATGCCTGTATTCGTCGTAGCATACTATCCACAAGTTCATCAAGGAACTGTCGGTCCAGATTGTCCCACTCCTAAATGGTGACTCGGCGTAGATCCCTCAGAGTGGTTGGTGGGTCACGTTGTCCATAAACAGCCTTTTTCAACATATCCTAGGCATTTTCGATAGGGTTCATGTCTGAAGAACATACTGGTCACTCTAGTCGAGTGATGTCGTTATCCTGAAGGAAGTCATTCACGAGATGTGCACGATGGGGGCCCGGATTGTCGTCCATGAAGCCGAATTCCTGGCCAATATTCTGCCGATACGGTTACACTATCGGCCGGAGGATGGTATTCACGTGTCGTACAGCCGTTACGGCGCCTTCCATGACCACCAGCGGCGTACGTCTGCCTCATATAATGCCACCCCAAAATAGCAGAGAACCCACACCTTGCTGCACTCGCAGCACAGTGCGACACTCATCCCTGAAGAGAACGCGATGCCAATCCTCAGAGGTCCATTTGGCATGTTGTTGGGACCATCTGTACCGCGCTGCATGGTGTCGTGGTTGTAAAGATGGACCTCGTCATGGACGTAGGGAGTGAGGTTGGGCATCATGCAGTCTATTGCTCACAGTTGGAGTTGTGACGCGACGTTCTGTGGCTGCACAAAAAGCATTATTCAACATGGTGGCGTTGCTGTCAGGGTTCCTCTGAGGCATAGCGCGTAGGTAGCGGCCATCCACTGCAGTAGTAGCCCTGGGGCGGCCTCAGCGAGGCATGTCATCGACAGTTCCTGTCTCTCTGTATCTCCTCCATGTCCGAACTACATCGCTTTGGTTCACTCCGAGACGCCTGGACACTTTCTTTCTTGAGGGCGCTTCCTAGCACAAAGCAACAATGCGGAGGCGATCGAGCTGTGGTATTGGCCGTCTAGAGCATGGCTGAACTACAGACAACACGTGCCGTGTACCTCCTTCCTGGTGGAATGACTGGATCTGATCGGTTGTAGTACCCTCTCCGTCTAATAGGCGCTGCTCACGTATGGTTGTTTACATCTTTGGGCGGGTTTAGTGACACCTCTGAACAGTCAATAGGACTATGTCTGTGATACAATATCCATAGTCAGTCTATCTTCAGGAGTTCTGGGAACCGGGGTGATGCAAAACGTTTTTTTGATGTGTGTATTTTGACTATCTTAAAAGTGAATATTTTACTGTGACTAAATATTTTCGCAATGAAGCTTAGAAGCAACAGCTTTTAAACGCTTCATGCACTTTCAGCAAACGGCACCTCAAATTGTAACATTGCACTACAGGTATAATTCGTGAAAGGAATGTATCTATAACTACTTTCATTTACTGATTTATTACGTTTTATATATTTTTCTTTGTGCAAAAGGCTGTCAAAACATCGTCTCCTCCATAGTAACGCAGCGACTGAAAGCAGCATGAATACCACACAAGAGTGTTGTTATTAAGGAATATGTTATTATTTTTGACAACAACTCCATTTATATTAAAGATTTTAGTAATTTAAAAATGGTCAGTCACATGCATTAGCTGACACGACAATCGAAAAGAGTGCCAAAAGAAGCTTCTATCAAGCAGAAATAAATATATTTGTTTAAACAATATTCGATGTAAGGTTTTGTGATTTAACGTGACTGCACTTGCACAGTAATCCTGGTTTATTTATTTATGAATAAATATAAATAAAAATAAATTTTCTGAGTGTGGCAGAATGTTTATAACATTTCTTTATTTGTTGTTATAAATATTATTTTAGTGCAAAAAGTGGTGAAGCTGCATAAAATTCATGTCTGTAGATCATAAGAACGATGTACTTTGGTGGGAACGGCCTCCAGCCGGTGGAGAAGTAGACAGGCGGACCACTGCTGGAGTCTCGTGGACGCAGACAGTTTTTGAGTTGAACGCTCAAGAGAGCAATTCGGGACACTTCCACGTGAGATATGGAAGAAGGCAGACCAGCCAGAAGTAATCTGTGAGATTTGGTCGTGTGAGTGATGGATTCTGGGCCGCGAAAGGCCGCTGGAATACTTTCAATTTCAATGGGACTAACTTTCGCAAAGTCTGATTGTGCTCCAGTTCAGAATTTTAACTCTTCCGCTTGCATTATGGGACTGAGAATAGACAGTTCCTTCTCATTATCTCTGTTGTATTAATGTATAAATCTTCGTGATGAAGCCCGAAATATGTTGAGCTTGCTTATATTTCGCGTTTTGTGATCACGAGATGGACTTAGGTTTTCGCATATCTTTGATGACTATTTAGTTTCAGAATTTTTGCAGCATTCTCAAAACGCTCTCACCCCAACTTTATTGCATTTTATAATGCTATCTTTCTGTTTGTATTATAACTGGTTATCGGAGGATCGCTTTCTGTTTATTTAAGATTTACTTTCTTTAAGAAACGTTATTCAACGTAATTCTCTGGTGTTGTCTACATCAATTGCAAACATTATAATAGAACGCTTTTATCAATTATTCATTTATTTGTAATTTAATATTTCTGTTATTCTTATTTATTTGCAACGCCAGCCAATGCACAGACTATTTGACTGCAGGACCACAGCTTCAGGTTATTGTAGGAGGCGAGGTAGCTGCTGCGCATGAAAGCAGACGTCTACAGCTCGGTCCGACAGTATTATCGCACTATTCTTTTCAAACAGAGCCATGCATAACCCAATTACCTAAGACGCTAGCAACACCAGGTAACATCGCAGTTGGTCTGATCCAATCCTCCAATACCGCTGGTAATTCACTGTGCAGAAATCGGGGACACGCAGAACTGGTTGATCGCTTTACTAAGGCATGTGACCTTATGAGTCTGTCAC
Organism: Schistocerca piceifrons; assembly: GCF_021461385.2. NCBI lineage: Eukaryota > Metazoa > Arthropoda > Insecta > Orthoptera > Acrididae > Schistocerca > Schistocerca piceifrons. Next base: position 468,517,012 of record NC_060145.1, read on the forward strand.
GGACAATTCCTGTCCAGACATTGACAGTGAAGCAGTCCTGACGTGTCGCCGCCACGGATGTGCAAGGATTTGTATCTGCGCACGTGTGTGTATTGTGGCAGTTTACTGTGCAATCTCTTGTGACAGGGTACACCACTGAACACTACTACCCACATCTCAGCCAGTGCTGATTTCCGGACATGTAATTATAAGAAATTTTCTCCTAGTTTTGACCAAAACTACCTCCGCTGGGTTTTGACAAAGCCATCTGTTGGCATACAGTTGGACTGTAGCTGTGTGGTCATGATTGTTTCGGTCCATCACTGAATATCCGAAAGAGCACACTTCTCAGTTTCAAAAATTCTGCATTTCGATGAAGATGCGGTTCCCAGTCACCTGTTTCAGGATTGTGTGCAGACATTCGAACTGGAAGCGTCAACCTCAAGCAACTGTATCTCCACAGTCCCCAACCTTTTCCAAATGAATTAGTGTTTCGTCTCTAGTGTCAACAGCATCGATGAAACGCTTAATCCTGATCTTCCTTCATTTCTGTAGTGTCGGTAGGGCATGCAGCGATACTCTGCGAGACGCCAAAAAGACGGTGGCATACATGACTGAACTCTGAGGGAACGCCACCACACGCGTCTGTCTGGTACCACACACGAGGTATGCTCAAAATATAACCGCACTCTTTTCTTAAATAATTTCATTTTTTTCGTCTCCATCGTTGTTATCTCCTTCAAAACAGTCCCCATTAAATATTACACAATCTTTGTAATCCCCCAAACAATTCTGGAACTCGACACCTCTTAGCTTTCTTGGCTACGCGTTTTTAATCTTTTCCGGTCTTGCAAAAATACAGCTGTTTATGCTTCATATTTGGGAACAGGAAAAGTTCACATAAGTCACTCGTGTCAGGCGAATAGGAAGAATATGTTATCGTTACTGTATTTTTTAACGAAAAATTCACTACCAAGCAACGAAGTGTAGGCAGGAGCGTAATGATTGTGCAAAAGCCATGAATTGTATCACCACAAATCCCGGTCGTTTATTTTTCGGATTGTTTCATACAGACTGTGTTCAACGTGTGCCGCGCGCGATTAGCTGTCTAAGGCGCTGCAGTCATGTACTGCGCGGCTGGTCCCGGCGGAGGTTCGAGTCCTGCCTCGGGCATGGGTGTGTGTGTTTGTTCTTAGGATAATTTAGGTTAAGTAGTGTGTAAGCTTAGGGACTGATGACCTCAGCAGTTAAGTCCCATAAGATTTCAGACACATTTTAACATTCTGAACATTTTTTCAACGTGTAATTAATACACCTTACTGATCCATCGACCTTGTGACGAGAGCTGTTGGTAGACAATACCATTAAAATTGAAAAACATGGCGAGCCTAATCTACATCTACGTCTAAATCTACATACATACTAAGCAATACACTATACGGTTCGTGGCGGAGGGTACCTCGTACCACAACTAGCATCTTCTCCCCCTGTTGCATTCCCAAACAGAACGAGGGAAAAATGACTGCCTATATGCCTCTGTACGAGCCCTAATCTCTCTTATCTTTGTGGTCTTTCCGCGAAATGTAAGTTGGTGGCAGTAAAATTGTACTGCAGTCAGCCTCAAATGCTGGTTCTCTAAATTTCCTCAGTAGTGATTCACGAAAGGAACGCCTCCTTTCCTCTAGAGACTCCCGCCCGAGTTCCTGAAGCATTTCCGTAACACTCGCGTGATGATCAAACCTACCAGTAACAAATCTAGCAGCCCGCCTGTGAATTGCTTCTGTGTCCTCCCTCAATCCGACCTGACAGGGATCCCAAACGTTCGAGCAGTACTCAAGAATAGGTCGTATTAGTGTTTTATAAGCGGTCTCCTTTACAGATGAACCACATCTTCCCAAAATTCTACCAATGAACCGAAGACGACTATCCGCCTTCCCCACAACTGCCATTACATGCTTGCCCCACTTCATATCGCTCTGCAATGTTCGCCCAAATATTTAATCGACTTGACTGTGTCAAGCGCTACACTACTAATGGAGTATTCAAACATTACAGGATTCTTTCTCCTATTAATCTGCATTAATTTACATTTATCTATATTCAGAGTTAACTGCCATTCTTTATACCAATCACAAATCCTGTCCAAGTCATCTTGTATCCTCCTACAGTCGCTCAACGACGACACCTTCCCGTACACCACAGCATCATCAGCAAACAGCCGCACATTGCTATCCACCCTATCCAAAAGATCATTTATCTAGATAAAAAACAACAGCGGACCTACCACACTTCCCAGGGGCACTCCAGATGATACCCTCACCTCCGATGAACACTCACCATCGAGGACAATGTACTGGGTTCTATCAACGCCACCTAGGAACAAGGCCTCACAACGCGACTCGTGACGTCACGACTAGGGGTCCGAAATACCGAGCGGCTTGTTAGGCTCTACGCCACGTATATGAAAACATTAAACAGTTTCCTGGTAGACTACTCACTGCTTTATACACAAATCTGTAAACAAACGCTAATCATTCTCACAGGAGAATTACATTGTTCAAATTTCGTAAACTATAGCTCCAAAGGTGAAAATACTTTTTAATTTCCGTCACTCGCGTTTTGAAAATGCGAATTTCTAATTCCATAACTCTGACAGCACTGTTTTCACCGTGTATGTCACCTTGCATAATTTAATTTAAAATGAGGTACCGCAATTGGAAAGACTGACAATCTATCGAAGCAGGTACTCTGGGACTTGTATCTATGTCAAATTCTAGTTTCGTATGACAGATACCTCATTTGGCAGTCATCTACAGTTTTATACTTAAGAAAACATTACCGTACAGAAACTTGTGTAAACTTCACTGAACCTTCTACATACTACTTAGTTTAAGAGATTTGCCAGTAGAAGACTAGGTAGTGTTAAGTTATTAGGTATTATAAATTGACATGGGAATCACACATTAGAATCATTACAAACTCTGACAAACTTGCCCACTGTAAGCCATTGTTTATCAGCTTGAAAATATTAATTGTTATAAATTTGCACATTTTCACTGTTCTACTGTATACAAAGACTAACTTAACAGAATACCAGCTTAGGCAGGATTTACACTCTCATGGAACTGAGGTTTATCTGAAGAATGGGACACCACCCATCGGCTTCATGTAACGACATATCTTAAGAACCTATTATTACTTTTTACTGTACAAACTGATCCATTTATATTCACCCATCCACATACTGATCCCCATCTTTTAATTAAAATACTTGTCATTTGATACACTGATCATTGGCAATGGGTACTACAGCATTGTAAAAACTTAAAATGTCATCTATAGTGCCATTTGTGAAAGCAGATGAATGGTATCCCAATCTTCAGTAATGCCAGAACTAGAAATAGTGTGCATCTTCACATACCTTTCTGCAGATTATCTAAATCATAGAACAGCAATGTAGTGAGTATGAAGCTGTTCAACAAACTGCCTCTAGAATGGGTAGAAGCTTTATTTGATTTATTCAAGCACAAGTAGTACAGTTGGTTATCAGTAAATCCTCCCTACTCACTTGAATGTATGAGTGTAAATATCACAGTGATAACTGCTCGGTGAGTGTACCATAATTTCCTTAATGATTTCAATTTAAGATGTACTACACAAATCATTTTAGCTTGAATATTTTACTTTATGGAAAATCTGTTGTAACATTGTTTTTTAATTTGTGTAAAGTAATTTTTGTATACATGCTGTATACTTTTTAAACATTTGTAATTTGACTGTCTATTGCTGCAATAGCTAAATGACAATTAAATTCTTTTACTATTCACTATTTAATGTTGTCCCAGAGGAAAAAAAGCACTGCTATTCCAAACTCCAAAAACATTTTCAATTTCTCTCAAATGAAGAATGGCTTAAGTTATATATTGTCCTCCCCCCTCCCCGAAATATTGGTTGTATTGACAGACTGGACCTGTTCTGCAGATTAATATTTACTTATGATGGCAGACTAGCATGCTAATACTAGCAATGAATTGTTCTCCTTGTGAGAATAATTAATTTACTGACTGGACAAAAATATATACAAAAACTTGTCAACCACAGAGCAGGAGCAGCATTAATTATATATTTACTGATGAACAGAAAAGACTATTCCCCTAATTCTATGAGATTGGGGTTTCACAGAGAATTTGTGGTAACAAATTAATCTGTAGCAAAGCCTCATGTTTACGGCTGCACCATTTCGAAGAGAGCAGAAGGGGTCCAATACATAACATTTACCAACAAGATGTATGGGATACTGTGCATGAAATAAAAACAGAAAATAGAAATAAACATTTATTTCACATCATCTTCCCAAGCCCCAAACAGTATAATTTAACATTTTTTCAATCTTTTGTACACAGTTACATTTTTAACAGTAGTTACATCATTTCTCCTCTTGGTGTAATTGTTTAGCAAAATATTTGCACAGCAAAACAGTATGCAATTCATGACTGAATCAATTGAGTGTTTATTTTTACAGTGAAACCCATAAAAAAGATTGCTGGGAATGTTGTGGGATGCTACCTTCACAAGTACATTTCTCTGATTTGCCTATTCTAAAAATAAAATTTCCTGGTCTTTCAGAATTTTCTGTAGAGTTAAATAGACATATGCCACACACACTACTACATCATCTGCAGGATATGTCAACCCTCCTCTGTCTTTTACCATAATCAAATCATCACCACCCTGCTTCATTTCATCTGTAGTAAGGAATACCTTACAATATTCACAATGGTTTTTTTTAATAGCTTGGTGTGAGCAGTAACCTGCTATGTAATGCAACAGTGGCCAAGTATTCTCATCTATTCCATCAACATCATTTTCATCTACTGCTAGATTTAAAAATTCTTGTATTGATGTTTCTTTTAATCCCTGAATTTGAATATGAGTAGAAAAAATATCAGTGGTCTTAATAACAACATCCCCAACTACTTTCGACCGAAGCACAAGGGAAAACATAGACTGTGCCCTTAGTTTTTGTTCAGTTTCAAAAACTTGTCTTAGAGAAACATGATAATTTCCCCCACATAGCTGGCGGTATTTGCCGAACCTGTCTTCTAAACTGTCTGTCTGTACTTTTCCTAACAGCAAATATGATCTGTTTTTCTCAGAAAGCCAGTAGTCATTGAAGTCTATCAAAGCAGCAGTTGTGTGTTTCAAAGCGCTATGTGTCTCTCGAGTAAGTTTTCTTTCATCACTACACTCTTCCCAAGAACATAACCATGAGATGAAGCACTGTAAGAATTCTTGTATGTGATGGGATTTACTAGTCACAGGTTCTTGGAAAATATTTCTTAACCTCTGTCCCTTGAGTAATGTTTTTACATTTACAATATCCCACCAACGATTTATTATTTTTATGAATGTTGCAGTACTTTCCCAGTTGCTAATTGCTTTCTTTGAACCAAATGTGTCCAAAGCAACAACTGTCGTATCACTGAAAATACGCAACACTAACTTGACATTTTGGCGCTCAATTGAGTTAGGAAATAGAGACTTCAAAGTTAAGGAACTGCCATATTGCAATAGTTCATCTTTTTCTATCAAGTGCAATTCTTTCAGTGCTCCAACAGAAGACAAACCTCCCTTCAAACTGTCACTGAAGTCAGGAAATCACAAGATCTGCTCCTTTTGGTTAAACCAGTTATTGCGGATACACTTCAAAATATGGACAGTGTCCACAAAATAATACAATGGGCGATTTGGAGAAGACTGTACAGGGTGATCATACTTTATTTTCACATCTGGAGGAGTAGAAAACTTAGACATTGCTTTCTTATTAATTGCATTATTGTCTGCTACTATACCAACCACCTCAAATCCAACTGCTTCTAATTTAACAATGACTGCTTTAATGTAAGAGAACAGAACATCACCCTGAATAGTATGAACTGGCAGAATAGATACCACATCCTTGTAAGGTGATTCCATGCTCTGAACCATAAAAACATAGGCGCTGGTTGCACACAAAAATTTTTCAGTGTTAAAGGCACATCCTACAACATTTCCAGCTTTGTAATCAAGCTGAGACTTCAGATGAATTTCATCCATCAACAGGAGCACAGTTTTATCATCTGAGGATAAAGTACCTACTTTATTTGTGATGTAGCTCATAAACTGATGACCCTGTTGCTCAATGACAGGATTTGTTGAGAGTTTACTACAAAGCCTTGAAAGGGTGTTAGGACTAGGCATAGAAAAACTGTCAGTGTTCCTCAAAAATTTGTAAGCATGTGGGCTTATAGAATGTACTAATGACCACATTATCATAGAGTTAGTATCATACCTAAATTGAGTTGAACTTCTGCACTTCAAAAATGAAATCTGTTCCTTCAAAAATGTAATTTTAGTTTCGTTTCCTGGCAACTTTTCTAATAAATTTTGCAATAACTGGTCAATTAAAGACAAAATGTTATCTACAGGAGCCTCAAAACTATTATACAGAAGATAAATGTTCTTAAGAACATCACTTACCACCTGTATGTTGTTTACTTTCATGGGAAATTTCATGTTTCCAATACATTTCACTTCAATATCATTATTGAAGACACTGAGTAATAGACCACTGCTTATAACTACGTGGCAAAAAATTCTTGGGTAAGGATTATGCTTTAGTAACACTAGTCTCACACTGTCAGGTTTGTTTATCACTACCCAGTCACTGTGCTTTTCACATTCACTCAACTTTGTTTTCATTTGTTCTAAACTATCGAACGATATCGCATCAATCATTTTCGCATGTGTGTCCACACTTTCTTGGATAGCAATTTGAAGAGCACGATTTTCTAAACGCCCCCTACGAATTTCTGGGTCCTCTCGTACTGCAGTTTGATGACTCGACAAGTAAGATGGGCATCCAGGCAACTTCGATGGGATAGCATCTGAAAAAATTAATAACGAAGTATGAAGCCGATCTCACAGCATATAAGTGAAATAAAGATAGTTCTTATGCCACTGTACTTTACTAAGAGCGTGTTTCGTAACTCACCTTTTCTCAAGCGTCGACGATCCAACGGTGCTGTCAAGAGTATACCAGTTTTCGGGTCATACATACTGATACTGCTTAAAATGTCGTCCTTGTTGAAATGCAGTTCACATATCTAAAAACAAGCATACAGTTCTCTTTAAAACATATAACGAAAATTAACGAGGTATGAGATTATAAATATGTTCTTCTGTTTACTGTATTTTGTTCAGCTGTACTACATTTCAAGTAACTACGACACACTAACCAAACAAATACACTGATACTTACAACAGAGTGCTTACTCGGTGTCCAGTCTTGTCTGTGAACAGCCGATAACCATTTTCGTCTTAAATTCTCGTCAGATGGAAAATAAAATACACTGACTTTAGGTCCATTATCGTAATTGCCCCTGCAATTCGGCATACAACACCTTCGGGGCATCGTAACTGAGTATAGATCAAATAACCACTCACGAACAGCACAAAGTACAACATGGAAACGCTACGAATCACGTGTGTCGGTAGTCGGTTCCTAGCTTCTCAGACCCCTACCCGTGACGTCACAGGTTCCTTAGACTCACGATGTGAGGCCTTGTTCCTAGGTGGCGTTGGTTCTATTACTTAAGAAGTCGTTACATTTGACCGCGATTGTCGACATTTTTTCAGTCTTGGCGGTTCAGAATGTTGCCACTGGGACGATTGAGCCTTAGTTTCCACGTCATATCCGTAAACTCGAGTCTCGTCACTTGTAATGGTATGATTCGGTAGTTCCGCTTCGTTCTTGCCTTCACTTAGGTACTTTCGAAATTCAACAAATTAGGAACAAATTTGAGTGTCACACGTTTCATACCCAAAACATTTGAAAAAGTTTTTTGACATGATCCAGCTGATGTGCCAACTGTTCTGGGGTAACGACAAGAGCCAGCACGACGATGAAGGATGGAAGAGCAGAGAAGGCTGTGAGACGGCGTCAGCCAATAATACGCAGACCAGTATGATACCAAGACTGGAGTGGCAGCTATACGAAGAGAATAGACGCGGCCGCAGTGGAAGACGAGCCGTCATACAAACGCCACAGCAGTGACTTACGAACTGTATTGTTTTGCTTGCATTGAACTTGTATATACTGAAGGACATGGATTATTTGCATGTCGCCATTTGCTTGCAACACACCTTTGTGAATACACAAAGTTAAGTACTGTCAGTTCTATTTACTGTAATAAACTCCATGATTTGCTTGAGTTGTTGTTTAGCAATCCAAGAAAACAGATTCCTAGGCACTCTATATTAGACGAGTGGGCAGGATGCTGCGCGCGACCGCTACGGCCGCAGGTTCGAATCCTGCCTCGGGCATGGATGTGTGTGATGTCCTTAGGTTAGTTAGGTTTAAGTAGTTCTAAGTTCTAGGGGTCTGATGACCTCTGAAGTTAAGTCCCACAGTGCTCAGAGCCATTTGAACCATTTTTCGATACGGCATTGGCGACGAGTTATAGGAAGAACCCAATGCCGCACGGCCATGGAATCTTCTTTTGTGTTCTGCTGGCGCCTTAATTCTCTCTTTTCTTTCCTTTGCGGGTGTGTTTACTTGGCTGAAAATGGTTCAAATGGCTCTGAGCACTATGGGATTTAACTTCTGAGGTCATCAGACCCCTAGAACTTGGAACTACTTAAATCTAACTAACCTAAGGACATCACACACATCCACGCTCCATGCCCGAGACAGGATTTGAACCTGCGACCGTAGCGGTCGCGCGGCTCCAGACTGCAGCGCCTAGAACCGCTCGGCCATTCCGGCCGGCGCTTACTTGTTTTAAGTCTCTTGTGTTTTTGCTAACCAGTGTTTTCATGTGGGTGTTGCAGAAATTTTCTTTGCTTTTTTACTTATTTTTTCTTGCTTACCTTGTCTGTTTCTTGCATTTGACTCTTCCAACATGCTCACCTCACCTATCCCACTCCCTGCTCAGGCGTCACAGCTGCAACCATTAGATGCAATGCAGCTGACGCAGATGTTTCAGTTCCGGACCCAACAAACTTTGTACCCTGCAAAACATGTTGCAGCAGCTGCTGGCCAACGCTATGTGCGCAGTGGTGCAAGCGTCTACTGCAGCACCGAGTGGTCTACCGCCTTCTCGCCAGTTTCAAGAACAAGAAGAGGAATGGCTCGAGTGGTTGCAACAGTTTGAAGCCCACGTAATTGCTCACAATGTGCCAGGTACTGTGAAACTTCCCTATCTATTATCCACAGTAGGAAGGCTAATACAAAAACTGTTCCCTAAAGCTACTCCGAGTGGACTTTTGTATGATCACGTAGTAGATTCGCTAATTCACTATTATGACCAACAAGTGAATGTGATAGCAGCTAGGTGTCAATTCTTAAGTTGTAAAAAACGGCCAGAACAAACTTATCGTGAGAGGGTAACAGATTTGCAGGGTATGAAGAGGAAATGCAAATTCAAATGTAATTGTGGTGCTTTATATTCAGATTTTATGCTGTGTTATGCCATTTTGTACAATGTAACTAATGTAAAACTCAGACAAGAGATTTTTAAGCAATCCGATCCATCATTTCAAAAAGTAGTGCAAATACTAGATCAGTACGATTCAGGTGCCCTGTCAGCCGATAAATTTGAGCAGCGAACTATTTGTCATATTGAGTTCCTTGTTTGCCACTGGCCCATTTGGCAGTGGCAGCTTGCACTCGCCACGCCGCATAAACAACTCTCCACGCCGTGTAAGCAGCTCACTAAACAAGCGGCTACACTGACGAACATAACTAAGTCCTGCCCTCACTGTTATTCACAGCACAAATGCCAAGACTACCCCTCCCAACAAGCTTGTGGCAAGAAAGGACATGTACAGTCTGTATGTTTGCAATGGAACAAACATAAGGATTCGGCCCACTCACAAAAATCTAGTCGCAAGACCCATTTCATTAATGCAGTGTATTCAAAGTCTGCAGCAGCCATTAGCAAAACTAGCAAGTGAGCAGTTTCTTCAGTACTACGCCAGTCCAACAAACTTTTTATTCAATTACTTCTTTGTGGGAAACGTTGGAAATTTCAGTTGGATACGGGTGGCTCTGTTACAGTGCTGAATCGTCACACATATGAAATGTTAGTCTCCCCAGGCCTGTCTAAAACTAGCTCGCACCTCACAGCTTATAATGGACGTTTCCGTACTTGGAAACCAAACTTTGCCTGCCATGTACTGCTTGCATACGCGAACAGTTACTTTTACGGTGCTAAAATCACATGACTGTGAGAACGTATCTGATCTTGATTCATTCGATTTGTTTTGCTTCAACATTCAGGACAATGTGTTGTCAGTGGCTGCATTCCATGCCAAAGACAGTGTAGCTAGCTTACTGAAAGAATTCCCAAAACTCCTTTCTGAACGTTTAGGCAAGGCTGTTTGCTGCACATATTACTCTGATAGACAATGCTCAGTCGAAATTTGCCGGACCAGGACTGTTTCCATTGCATTACGGGACAAATTTGTTGCTGAACTTAAAGAACTGCAAGATAGAAGAGCTATTGCGCCCATACAAGCTAGTCAAAGGGCAAGTCCACTGCTTTTGCTGCCCAAATCTTCACTTCACATTCGCCTCTGTGTTGACTTTATGTCTACAGTCAAACCACAAACTGTGATTGATACTTACCAAATGCCAGGCCCAGAGGATCTCTTGGACAAATTAGGAGCTGGTCGCTACTTTTCAAAAATTGATTTGCACAACGTATGTCTTCAAATGCCGTATCGATGAAGAATCTAGAAAAGCGTGTGTAGTGAATACTCAATTGGGCTTGTTTAAATATATCCGTTTGCCCTTTGGCAGTACTTCCGTACCCGCCATTTTAATTGAAACAGCTGACCGCTCAAGTGACAAACTGTTCAAACTATTAGGACGATATTGTCGTAGCAGGTCGTACTGCTGACGATCATATTGCAAATTTACGTGCTTTGCTTCGTGTGTTATGTGATGCAGGATTAAAGTGTAGACTGGTCAAGTGCGACTCTTTGAAACCAGAGTTGCAGTATCTTGGTCATGCCATTAACAGTGAAGGAGCACATCCTCTACATTCGCTTTGTAAGCCATATTAGATTTGCCAGTTCCTCGCAATTAGTCTTAGGAAAACTGAACTATTGTATTATATCGGTTCATACCGAATGCTGCACAAATCGCAGCTCCACTGCATCGCTTGCGTCGCCAGATTGTCCCCTTTGTTTGGACAGATGAGTGCCAAGTAGCTTTTCGAAGACTTAAAGATACATTGCTCATTAATCGATGTTCAGTTCACTTCGATCCTGACAAACCAGATGTACTGCAATTTGATGCTTCCTCTAATTGAGTCGGTGGAGTGCTTTCGCACACAATTGGTGATCGACAGGGCTATCGCTTTCGCATCAAAAGTGTTGTCCAAAGCTCAGTGTAACTATTCACAAATTGAGAAAGAGGCGTTGGGTATTGTGTATGGTTTCATCAAGTTCCACCTCTATTTGTATGGCAGAAAATTCTATTTAGTAACCGATCGCAAGCCATTGCATCCTAGTTTCATCCGACGAAACCGGTTCCAGTACGAATTGCCCAAAAATTGCAAAGATGGGTTTTGTTGTTGTCTCAATACCAGTATGAGATTGTGTATCGTCCGACAGCTCAACATGATAATGCAGGCGCACTCTCGCGTCTTTCTATTCGCCCTGACACAGACTTTAACGCTTCTGCTGCATCATGTTGTCACATCGATGCTCAGGATTCTGAATCACTTCAATCTTTTCCGCTGAACAGGCCACGGAAGCTGATGCAGATTTGAACATTTTGCTACAGTACATTCGCACATCTTCGCCTCGTTCGTTGCATAGCATAAAGAACTCTGTAGTGCGCAGAAACTTTACACGTCGGCATAGCCTCGCTATACAGCAAGGTGTGATTCTGGTTCAAAATGAGTGGACGGTCACGTGTGTTGATCCCCAAAGCTTTGCAAAAAGAAGTGTTGCAGTTACTTTACCAAAGACACTTGTGGATTGTTCGTACGACACAGTACTTGGCTGGGTATGGACACCCAAATAGAACAGATGAAGTCACAGTGCCACGCATGTGCGGAAAATCAGTCCGCTCCACCTGAAAAATTCTCTGCTTGGGCTAAGTCGCAATCACCATGGCAACGTGTGCACACAGACTTTGCGGGACCTTTTTGGAACACTCGTTGGTTGATTGTGGTTGACTCATTTAGTAAGTTTCCTTTTGCTATGCCAATGAACGCGACAACGTCACGTAGCATAATTCAAGTGTTGTCCTCTATTTTTTGTGTCGAAGGTTTGCCTTAAGTCATAGTGTCGAACAACGGCCTTCAGTTCACGGCAAATGAATTTTAAACATTCTGTGAACGCAGTGGCATACAGCATCTAACTAGTGCACCATTCCATCCGCAGTCAAACGGCGAAGCGGAACGTTTTGTCCGAACCTTCAAGCAGCAGATGGCCAAACTTCGCCCCGCACACTCCAGGGATCAAGTATTCCAACTGTTTCTCGCCTCCTGTCCTTCGCATCCACGAGATGCACCATCGCCGGCTGAATTTATTCACGGCCGCCGCCATCGGACACTGCTCCACCCTCAATCCGGCGCCAAAGGATGGCCGCAAGTTCGCTTCACGCCACATGATATTGTATTTTGCAGATTTTTTAGCCGCAGCACACGCTGGGCGCGAGGCGAGATCGTTCGTATACTGGGCGCATGCATGCGTCTTATCTCAGGCTCAGACGGATTGCAGCGCCAACATCACAAACAAATTCCCCACTGTCGTGTGCACGGTGATCCTTCTGTGTCTCTTCCCCCAGACTGACTGATCCCGAGGACAGCGCGGCCACAGCAGCCGCCAGAGGGTGTCAGCTCGACACCGCGGGACGACCCCATGGGGCCGGAGCCTTCACGTCCTCAGCCTCCTCTCGTCCTACCGATGGAGCTGGACCAGCCCATGCCGGATGGCGGCGTATGGCTGGAAGCTTGACGTCCCCTGCAGCCACAGCTTCCGGTCCAGTGAACCGTCCACCTCCTCGTGCTTCCCCCGTGGTTGTCGCGCTCCCTACACGACGGTCCGTCGATTATTGTCGATTGAGGGAGCTGTGAGATGACGTCAGCCGATAGTACGCTGACTATGACGTCAGCAAGATAGGAGAGGCGTCTATCCGAAGAGAATATAAGCGGCGCGCCGCCTAGCAGCGGCCGTAGTGGAAGACGAGCCGCCGTACAACCGCTGCAGCAGTGATTTATTAACTGAATTGTTCTGCTTGCACTGAACTTGTATATACCGAAGGATATTCATAATTTGCATGTCCCCATTTGCTTGCAACATACCTTTGTGAATACGCAAAGTTAAGTACTGTCAATTCAACTTACTGTAATAAACTCCATTAATATGATTTGCTTGAATTGTTGTCTAGCGATCCGAGAAAACAGCTTCCTAGGCACCCTATATTAGACGAGTCGGCAGGATACTACATCATATATTTCTCTGATCATGGTTCCACGACCATGCGTAATTATTTCTTTCGTTTTTCCCACTATTTCAAAGGCGCGTAATATGCTAGGCGGTCCAGGGAGCTCGTCAATTTCAAAGTCTTCACACCTGAACCGTAAATTTACTTTCAAAACCTTTTCTTAAGAATTTACTTCATTTACTAGCGATTCATCAAGAACATTAACACATTTAATCACACTATGTGAGCGAGGAAGTAGTTGCCAGTGGGTAACTGATGAAAACAAATTTCTCTCAACAAATGGAAATTTTATTCCTAAAAACCCCTTCTTTTTTTTTTAAAAAAAAAAAAAAAAAAAGCCGATTTAAAAATTATAATCAGAAAGCACCCTCTAAAAATCAAGTTACAATTTATTCAGAGTTAGAAATAACTTTTTTTTTTTTTAACAGTATGAGCTTTCGGGCTGACAACCTTACCGCTCCTTATTAACACGGCCGTAGTCACGACCGCTCACAACAACCTCTGAAAGACTACACTGGTGCAAATCTGCAACACACCAGATTACTTTAAACTAAAAATTTTAACAACTCAAACAAACACATGAACTATGCACCCCGTAGGAGGGATGGAAATGGTACAAAACACGTTTAAAAAAATTACTTGCCACCGAAAGTGCAACTTGTTTTTAAAAGAAAACTCTTACGGTGAAAGGGTGGCAACATTATATACCAAAATGACCATTTAAATAAAAACCCATGAAATGCAGTCTTACATAAAATGTACAAACATGCTCTACATTACACATATACCGCCTCTCAAGATGATAAGCAAGTTAAAACATATTTCAGGAATTCGGCCTTTACACCTTAAGCATTAAATTGGTTAACACCGAATCCGACAAACATGACAGAGGCAGCTATTAACGTATGGCAGATTGACAGGGGGATTACTGACCAACCCGAACCGCAGATTGCTCTAACCCGCCCATACTCCACAAAGGATAAACGGACCATCCAATTCATAAATAACCACCTACCCGCGGGTGAGCAAACGGAGAAGAACGGTGGGACGACCTCAAAACAAAGCGGCTGGTGACCTCACCAAGAAAACAAGTAGAATTTAACAAGTAAATGAAACAACATATCACCAATCACTTAACTTCTAATAAACTGCGATTTCTGGCGAAGACCTAGCGCAGCACCCCCAAATCGCTCTCCCGAACCGTCCGCTGACAGCCGCTTCAACGGACGCAGGAAGGCGCGCCGATCTCCCGTCTCACGGCGTCGCAGCTCCCACCGGCCAGACCAATGTCGTGGTTTCGCTCCTGTTGCTCTCGTGTGAACCGCGAAGCCACTACCCCTTTCTATACGGCGCGGCCCACTGGACTCACGCGAGGACCTCACATGCGCCGATGCTCAAGGGTGACAAGTCATCTTGTGTCTCAGTGAGCAACCGACCAACCGATCGATCCAGCCACCAATGACCGTTGCCCGCGCCACTAGAGCAGACTGGCGGCCAAACGCGCAGATGCAGGAACTCAGCCCCGACCGGGCGACCACTAGCTGAGTTCTCTTACTGGTGGAGTGGCAACATTTTCTGGCTTTAAAGTTTGATCCGAACGACAGACATACTAGCACTCCGACAACAGACAGACACTAACTGCCGCACAAATGCGAAAGAGAGACAGACCATCAGCTGGTGGAGCGAGACTGAACCAGCCTCACTCCAACTGACCAACTGCCACTGGCGAGCTTATAGCGCCCCTTTTCCACCGGAGGGAGACTCCAAACCTACGATAGCCAGAGCGGCGCCACCGCCAGAAACGGAGGGCGACTGGTTTACACTACGCGCTCTTCAAAACAGCAAATTTTACCGCGGCTCAACATATTTTGTGGAATCCTGCCCCCTCGTCTCTTACATGGTGCCTAGGAAGCTGTTTCCTCGGATAACTAGACAACATATAAGCTAATCATATTAATGGAGTTTATTACAGTTATTGAATTTACAATAGTTAACTTTTGTTTCTACATGATGAATCGCAAGCAACTGGCGACATGCAAATAATAAATGTCCTTTGAAAGAAACAGTTTCTATGCAAACTAATCACACAAGTTCATAAGTCATTGCTATCGTTAATATCACTGAGGCTCTTCTAGTTTGGGTCTTCTAGTCTGGGTCTTCTAGTCCAGGTCTTCTAGTTTGGGTCTTCTAGTCTGGGTCTCCTAGTCTGGGTTTTCTAGTCTGGGTCTTCTAGTCTGGGTCTTCTAGTCCAGGTCTTCTAGTCTGGGTCTTCTAGTCTCGGTCTTCTAGTCCAGGTCTTCTAGTCTCGGTCTTCTAGTCTGGGTCTTCTAGTCTGGGTCTTCTAGTCTGGGTCTTCTAGTCTGGGTTTTCTAGTCGGGGTCTTCTAGTCCGGGTCTTCTACTCCGGGTCTTCCAGTCCGGGTCTTCTAGTCTGGGTCTTCTAGTCTGGGTCTTCTAGTACGGGACTTCTAGTCCGGGTCTTCTAGTCCGGGTCTTCTAGTCTGGGTCTTCTAGTCTGGGTCTTCTAGTTTGGGTCTTCTAGTCTGGGTCTTCTAGTCTGGGTCTTCTAGCCCGAGTCTTCTAGTCCAGGTCTTCTAGTCTGGGTCTTCGAGTCTGGGTCTTCGAGTCTGGGTCTTCTAGTCTGGGTCTTCTAGTCTGGGTCTTCTAGTACAGGTCTTCTAGTCTGGTTCTTCTAGTCTGGGTCTTCTAGTCCGGGTCTTCTAGTCTGGGTCTTCTAGTTTGGGTCTTCTAGTCTGGGTCTTCTATTCTGGATCTTCTAGTCTGGGTCTTCTAGTCTGGGTCTTCTAGTCCAGGTCTTCTAGTCTGGGCCTTCTAGTCTGGGTCTTCTAGTCTGGGTCTTCTAGTCTGGGTCTTCTAGTCTGGGTCTTCTAGTCTGGGTCTTCTAGTCGGGGTCTTCTAGTCTGGGTCTTCTAGTCTGGGTCTTCTAGTCAAGGTCTTCTAGTCCAGGTCTTCTAGTCTGGGTCTTGTAGTCTGAGTCTTCTAGTCTGAGTCTTCTAGTCTGGGTCTTCTAGTCCAGGTCTTCTAGTCCAGGTCTTCTAGTCGGGGTCTTCTAGTCTGGGTCTTTTAGTCTGAGTTTTCTAGTCTGGGTCTTCTAGTCCGGGTCTTCTAGTCCAGGTCTTCTAGTCCGGGTCTTCTAGTCTGGGTCTTCTAGTCTGGGTCTTCTAGTCCAGGTCTTCTAGTCCAGGTCTTCTAGTGGGGATCTTCTAGTCTGGGTCTTTTAGTCTGAGTTTTCTAGTCTGGGTCTTCTAGTCTGGGTCTTCTAGTCTGGGTCTTCTAGTCTGGGTCTTCTAGTCCAGGTCTTCTAGTCTGGTTCTAGTCTGTGTCTTCTAGTCTGGGTCTTCTAGTCTGGGTCTTCTAGTCTGGGTCTTCTAGTCTGGGTCTTCTAGTCTGGGTCTTCTAGTCGGGGTCTTCTACTCTGGGTCTTCTAGTCTGGGTCTTGTAGTCTGGGTCTTCTAGTCTGGGTCTTCTAGTCTGGGTCTTCTAGTCTGGGTCTTCTAGTCTGGGTCTTCTAGTCCGGGTCTTCTAGTCTGGGTCTTCTACTCTGGGTCTTCTACTCTGGGTCTTCTAGTCAGGGTCTTCTAGTCTGGGTCTTCTAGTCTGGGTCTTGTAGTCTGGGTCTTCTAGTCTGGGTCGTCTAGTCTAGGTCTTCTAGTCCAGGTCTTCTAGTCCAGGTCTTCTAGTGGGGATCTTCTAGTCTGGGTCTTTTAGTCTGAGTTTTCTAGTCTGGGTCTTCTAGTCTGGGTCTTCTAGTCTGGGTCTTCTATCTGGGTCTTCTATCTGGGTCTTCTAGTCTGGGTCTTGTAGTCTGGGTCTTCTAGTCTGGGCCTTCTAGTCTGGGTCTTCTAGTCTGGGTCTTCTAGTCAGAGTCTTCTAGTCTTTGTTTTCTAGTGTGGGTCTTCTAGTCGGGGTCTTCTAGTCTCGGTCTTCTAGTCTGGGCCTTCTAGTCTGGGTCTTCTGGTCTGGGTCTTCTAGTCCAGGTCTTCTAGTTGGGGTCTTCTAGTCTGGGTTTTCTAGTCTGGATCTTCTAGTCTGGGTCTTCTAGTCTGGGTCTTCTAGTCTGGGTCTTCCAGTCTGGGTCTTCTAGTCTGGGTCTTCTAGTACAGGTCATCTAGTCTGTGTCTTCTAGTCTAGGTCTTCTAGTCTGGGTCTTCTAGTCTGGGTCTTCTAGTCCAGGTCTTCTAGTCCGGGTCTTCTAGTCCGGGTCTTCTAGTCTGCGTCTTCTAGTCTGGGTCTTCTAGTCTGGGTCTTCTAGTCTGGGTCTTCTAGTCCGGGTCTTCTAGTCTGGGTCTTCTAGTCTGGGTCTTCTAGTCTGGGTCTTCTAGTCTGGGTCTTCTAGTCTGGGTCTTCTAGTCTGGGTCTTCTAGTCCGGGTCTTCTAGTCTGGGTCTTCTAGTCTCTGTCTTCTAGTCTGGGTCTTCTAGTCTGGGTCTTCTACTCTGGGTCTTCTAGTACAGGTCATCTAGTCTTGGTCTTCTAGTCTAGGTCTTCTAGTCTGGGTTTCTAGTCTGGGTCTTCTAGTCCGGGTCTTCTAGTCCGGGTCTTCTAGTCTGGGTCTTCTAGTCTGCGTCTTCTAGTCTGGGTCTTCTAGTCTGGGTCTTCTAGTCTGGGTTTTCTAGTCCGGGTCTTCTAGTCTGGGTCTTCTAGTCTGGGTCTTCTAGTCTGGTCTTCTATTCCAGGTCTTCTAGTCTGGTTCTAGTCTGGGTCTTCTAGTCTGTGTCTTCTATCTGGGTCTTCAAGTCTGGGTCTTCTAGTACAGGTCTTCTAGGTTGGGTCTTCTAGTCTGGGTCTTCTAGTGTGGGTCTTCTAGTGTGAGTCTTCTAGTCTGGGTCTCCTAGTCTGGGTCTTCTAGTCTGGGTCTTCTAGTCTGAGTCTTCTAGGCTGGGTCTTCTAGTCTCGGTACTCTAGTCTGGGCCTTCTAGTCCGGGTCTTCTATTCTGGGTCTTCTAGTCTGGGTCTTCTAGTCCAGGTCTTCTAGTTGGGGTCTTCTAGTCTGGGTTTTCTAGTGTGGATCTTCTAGTCCGGGACTTCTAGTCTGGGTCTTCTAGTCTGGGTGTTCTAGTCTGGGTCTTCTAGTCTGGGTCTTCTAGTACAGGTCATCTAGTCTGGGTCTTCTAGTCTAGGTCTTCTAGTCTGGGTCTTCTAGTCTGGGTCTTCTAGTCCCGGTCTTCTAGTCCGGGTCTTCTAGTCCGGGTCTTCTAGTCTGCATCTTCTAGTCTGGGTCTTCTAGTCTGGGTCTTCTAGTCTGGGTCTTCTAGTCTGGGTCTTCTAGTCTGGGTCTTCTAGTCTGGGTCATCTAGTCTGGGTCTTCTAGTCTGGGTCTTCTAGTGTGAGTCTTCTAGTCTGGGTCTCCTAGTCTGGGTCTTCTAGTCTGGGTCTTCTAGTCTGAGTCTTCTAGGCTGGGTCTTCTAGTCTCGGTCTTCTAGTCTGGGCCTTCTAGTCCGGGTCTTCTATTCTGGGTCTTCTAGTCTGGGTCTTCTAGTCCAGGTCTTCTAGTTGGGGTCTTCTAGTCTGGGTTTTCTAGTCTGGATCTTCTAGTCCGGGTCTTCTAGTCTGGGTCTTCTAGTCTGGGTGTTCTAGTCTGGGTCTTCTAGTATGGGTCTTCTAGTACAGGTCATCTAGTCTGGGTCTTCTAGTCTAGGTCTTCTAGTCTGGGTCTTCTAGTCTGGGTCTTCTAGTCCCGGTCTTCTAGTCTGGGTCTTCTAGTCCGGGTCTTCTAGTCCGGGTCTTCTAGTCTGGGACTTCTAGTCTGGGTCTTCTAGTCTGGGTCTTCTACTCTGGGTCTTCTAGTCCAGGTCTTCTAGTCTGGGTCTTCTAGTCTGGGTCTTATAGTCTGGGTCTTCTAGTCTGGGTTTTCTAGTCCGGGTCTTCTAGTCTGGTTCTAGTCTGGGTCTTCTAGTCTGGGTCTTCTAGTCTGGGTCTTCTAGTCTGGGTCTTCTAGTCTGTGTCTTCTAGTCTGGGTCTTCTAGTCAGGGTCTTCTAGTCTGCGTCTTCTAGTCTGGGTCTTCTAGTGTGAGTCTTCTAGTCTGGGTCTCCTAGTCTGGGTCTTCTGGTCTGGGTCTTCTAGTCTGAGTCTTCTAGGCTGGGTCTTCTAGTCCAGGTCTTCTAGTCTGGGTCTTCTAGTCTGGGTCTTCTAGTCTGGGTCTTCTAGTCCGGGTCTTCTAGTCCGGGTCTTCTAGTCCGGGTCTTCTAGTCTGGGTCTTCTAGTCTGGGTCTTCTAGTCTCGGTCTTCTAGTCCGGGTCTTCTAGTCCGGGTTTTCTAGTCTGGGTCTTCTAATCTGGGTCTTCTAATCTTGGTCTTCTAGTCTGGGTCTTCTACTCCGGGTCTTCTAGTCTGGGTCTTCTAGTCTGGGCCTTCTAGTCTGGGTCTTCTAGTCTGGGTCTTCTAGTCTGGGTCTTCTAGTCTGGGTCTTCTTGTCCGGGTCTTCTTGTCTGGGTCTTCTAGTCTGGGTTTTCTAGTTCGGGTCTTCTAGTCTGGGTCTTCTAGTCCGGGTCGTCGTCCTTTTCCCCAAGCGACGCCCGATCTGCCAGTTGATTCGATCTTCATCACGCTCTGCACAGCAAGTAGAGGAAGACGACCCTTCCGTAATTCTTTCAGCCGGTGATATTCTCAAAGTGCAGCTGCAGCATTACTGTTTTCTTAATAATAAAATTTCACCTATATTGACCTGCCGCCTTTGTCCAAGCTTATGTTGACAAGTCAACAAGTGCACTGCGAATTGTCAGGTGTGTGTGACTATGAATCACGATGACTGATCATGACACCTGGTGGCAGTAGTTGGAACTGGATGGTGGCATTGTGACGCATGGAAATCATGCACCCCATACTCTGGGTATTACTGCTACCAAGTCTGTTACTCATACGGTAATTAGTGCCCATGTTATAACGTGTTAAATAGGGATAGTTTAATTACAACCATCCAGTATGTAAGCGGAGGAGACGCGAACAGGGAATCACCTCAGCGTAGATACGGGCTGCAAATGGGGAAGTCCATGGAGATAGGCGATTTGACAAAGGGCACATTATTATTACGCAGAGCCTGTGAACGAATAGGTCGTATGTTCACGTGCTACTGTCGTATGGTTCTACGGAAAAGGACAGTGAAACTACCATTAGGCGATAAATGGTTGGATGTCCACGAGTCTTCGCAGGAAGCTGGATTCGAAGGCTTGTCTGCTCTGTAAAATAGGACAAATTGTGATCTGTGAGATCTCTGCTGATACAGCACAATGCTGGTGGACGCAAAAGTGTTTCAGAGCATATCGTCCTTCGTACATTGTTGAATATGGAGCTCCGCAGCAGACAACCCCTACACGTCCACTTGCGCTACAGTCGGGAACCGTGACACCGCAACGGTCGCAGGTTCGAATCCTGCCTCGGGCATGGATGTGTGTGATGTCCTTAGGTTAGTTAGGTTTAAGTAGTTCTAAGTTCTAGGGGACTGATGACCTCAGCAGTTAAGTCCCATAGTTCTCAGAGCCATTTGAACCATGTTCACATGTTGACTCAATGATATCGTCAGTTACGATTTCAGTGGTCAAGGGCATTCGACTGTCGATCGTTGGAAATGTGTCGGCTCGTCGGGTATTGCTGCAGTAGGTCGATGGTCGTCTCTACAAACGCCGACATCGTGGTGAAAGGAGGCTCGAAACGTGCAGCGCGCCACGGACGCAGGCTGGAGGGAGCAGTATTGTACTAGGGGATACATTCTCCTGCGCTTACATGGGACCTGTGGTAGTAATCGAAGACACGCTGACACCTGCGAACCACGTGCATTCCTGCATGCTTGACTTCTTTACCGATGGCGATGTCATCTTTCAGCAGTACAACTGTCCGTGTCTCGGAGTCAGAACCGTGCTACAGTGTTTCAGGAGCATTATAGTGAACATACGTTGATGTCTCGGAGATCAGATTCGCCTGATGCAAATCCTATGGAACCCATCTGGGTCGCTATCGGACGCCATCACTGCGTCCGCAGTTCAGCAGCCCGTTATTTAAGCGAATTACATGGCCTGTGCATAGACATCTAAAGCCATGTACCTCCATAAACCTTCAGGCAAACTGTCGGATCCCTCATACGCAGAATCAGTGATGTATTTAGTTCTGAAGATGAACAAACAAGCTATTAATCGTATGGTCTAAATGTTTTGGCTCATTACGACTTAAAACACCATTTATTTCGTGAACGGTTTGTAATTTTACCCTCCCACACATTACCATTAAATTTATCTTACAAGGGGAGGCTGCCAATTGTGAAATTCAGATTCAATTCATACTGCGCATAATAAAAGCTCATGGCCAGAGGTGTAATGTGGCAAAGCACCAAGATGCACTTCTCAGCCGTTGTCGAGAAAATTGACAGTTAAAATAAACCGTTGCGGTGAAATACTCTCTACGATTAATAATTTTTTACAGCGTCGTGGCGCAGCGGTAAGCGCTAGGGTCCGTAATCCGAAGATCGCCGGATCGTATCTCGCGCCATGCACCTTTTTTTTTAGTATTTGTTTTTTGTAATTCAAATGTGTATACACACACACACACACACACACACACACACACACACACACACAGACATATATATATATATATATATATATATATATATATATATATATATATATATATATATATATATATAATTCCCAGCAATCAGTTGCAATAATTATGCATATAATAAGTTGTTGAAAGTCGTTAGTCGTGGAAAAACTGGCGACTTCGAACATCATTATGTTTTCCGCAAACAAAGTTGTATTTCACAAATGTTAATAATTGTCCTCATAATGTTAACCACGTATAGTTAACGGAAGACGTAGAAACGATATTCCGAAACGAATACGTATAGCGTAAGTCAAACGTTCGAATTAGAATAGAAACCCCACGAACACAAATTTGCTGTGGCAGGTATGAAATATAAGCTCCGTTACTCGCTCGTTACACTTGAAGGACAGATGTTGAATGGGCCGAAACGAGCCGCCGCATAACAGCGTAGTTGCCTGCTAACTTCCAATGAAGGTAGATGCGGTCCCTAGCGCAACTTATAACAACGTCGAAAATCAGTGCAGACGTGAGAGCTTTGGTACACCCTGTTAAACAAACGGAAAAATGGAGGCGGTACAACTGGAGAGCGATCCGTCTTCACCAACATGCATAAGCAATACATTAATAGTTTATATATATATGAATTACAAAAAGCTAATAATAAAAAGATGTTGCATGGCGCGAGATTCGATCCGGCGACCTTCGGATTACGAACCCGAGTGCTTACCGCTGCGCCACGACGCTGTAGTAAATTATTAATCGTAGAGAGTATTTCACCGCAACGGTTTATTTTAACTGTCAGTTTTCTCGACAACGGCTGAGAAGTGCATCTTGGTGCTTTGCCACATTACACCTCTGGCCATGAGCTTTTATTATGCGCAGTATGAATCGAATCTGAATTTCACAATTGGCGGCCTCCCCTTGTTAGTCTCTTCCTTATTTTCAAAAGCTTCGAGAGACGTAAGATATACAAAATAAAACTTTATATTTATCATCATTTTCTCTTGTTGTTGGCTCAAAGTCTTGCGTCTAGGGGTACATTCTTGCGGCTGAAATTTAGATTTAACGTTGTGGGTCCCTGATGACTAAATAACTGATGTAGATTTGCCTGTATATTTCTTGAATTTTATTCTTTATCACATTATTAAATATCACAGCGTCTTTACAATTTCCACTTAATACTCCAAATTACATTGTTAGTGTCGATCATATAAAAAATACGCCTGTCTCCATCAGAGCCATACTCCTTGCATTCTGTAGTACTCACAATATTCCGAAAAGTTTACACAGCAAAAGAATTTACAAACTTTCTTGACAAAAGAAGAATCTTTGCTAAAATATATCATTAATTTGTAAATGAGTCCAGAAATAAATTTTATAATTATCGTCGGATTGTGCAATTAATAATATTTCTAAAAGAAAAATAATTTTAACTGTACATACAGAGTATAACTAATTAATTACTATCTGATACATTTTAGTCTGAAATATAATACATCATATACACAATCAAATGAAATTCTTTCAATGAAACAGCCGAGAATGTTCACCTATACCAGATTCGGGATTAATCCTGGTATCGGCTACTTCTACTAAGAAAAAAAGGAGGGTGTCCCATTACAGGCTACACGTATCGAAACACGTTTTTCGGCAAATGTTAGAGCATCGAGGGCACCTATTTTTTTGTTTGGTTAATGTTTTTAGCGCCTGTATCCACGGCGTTACTGAAGCAAATACAGTTCTTTTAATGGAACTATATACCTTTTTATAACCGCATTCGATAACTCTTGAGAAGACAGTGATACAGCGTTTGTTAATGTTGTCGTTCAAACCAGTCGTAAAAAAATTCGAAAAATTTCGTAGAATTTGAGGGAACGGTGGTGCAAACACCGCCAAGAAGAGCTCTCGTGCAACGCTGTGTCAGAATGTCAACACATTTGCCTGTGTACTTTTTTGCACTGGAGGTCACTCATTTCTGCTTCAGCATTCGTTGCGTGTAGACATGTATACCAATGAGGAGAAGTTAGACATACTACTTTTATACGGTGAATGTAAAAGAGACGCCGTAAAACCAGTACGGATGTTTAGAGCTATGTATCCGGATCGCCAATGTCCGACGCGCTAGGCAGTTGCACAAATTATTAAGAGGCTGGTGCGGACAGGCTGCTCGAACGTCAAAAAAGAGGACAAGAAAAAAGTCTGCAACTGACAGAGAACACGAAACTAGTGAATCCACACTGTTGTACGAGACTTATTGCTAAGGAATGCGAAATCAGCTAGACGAGTTTATTCGTAATCTGCATCGACAGAAATTCTAACCCTATTTTTTGACACCACATCAGGCATTCGATGACCGCGTTTTCGAACATCGTACAGAATTTTCTCGGTTTGCCCTTCAGCAACTGAGAGACGACCCTACGTTTGTCCAACGTGTGCTCTTTACCATGGCGCAACGTTTACTAACCACGCTAATGTAAATCTGCATATCATGCACTACTGCGCAGCCGAAATTCCACGCTGGCTTTGTCAGGTGCAACATCAACGGTGCGACATCATAGGAAATTACACTGTGGGACCTTACTTCATCCCAGGCGTTCTAAACGGACATTCGTGAGCACACTTTCTGATGGACGTTCTGCCCGTTCTTCTAGTTGAGGTACCACTGACTGCTCGACAGTGTACGTGGCTGCAACACGACGGTTGTCCAACTCATTCGCCCCGTGTTCCAAAGCAAGTACTGAATGAGAACTTTCCTGGGCATTGGATAGGACGAAATTCTGTTGTGCCAAATGGATTTCGAGGTCCCACGATTTGACTCCTCTTGACTTGTTTGGGAGCACTCAAAGGAAGCACTCTACCACGAAGGCCCAACTACGCCAGACGGTGTGTGTCGTCGAATCGCCAGAGCGTGCTCTACCATATCATCCACTGTAATTGCATCTATTCATCGTTCTTTCGAATGACGATTGCAAATGTGACTTTCAGTTCATGGCAAACAGTTTGAACACATGCTTACATAAAGGATAAAGTTATTGGTTGGAAGACAACAACGTTTATGTTATGTGATATGGGTGGCTACTAAATGAATGCTGTACATTGCTTATTTCATTTACGTGTGTACGGAACTGCACTGCTACGTCAAATAAGTCGACAGTGTGTACTGCACGTAGCTGGTAACACTGTCATTGCCCGCTTAAGTTCAGCGTAAAAAAACCTTTCTATAACAAAAATATTTATTTTGTGGTGTACATGTGGTTACCAAAGTATTTTTAATAAAATGTCTAGTTCAACTAATGTATCCCATACAATATAATTTAGAGCAGTGTAGGCAAACTTATCGGGCTGCATGTATTTTATCTCTAAGAATTACACTGCGACGTACCGGAAAAGATAGGTCAAATCATCTTTATAACACTTAGATATTTAATATATTAGTTGCTTTTTGCAGCGTATAACGCCTCTTTAAGTCTGAAGAATGAACAGTTCATTTCTCTGTTTCAGCTCGCGTAAATCTGGGAGGACTCACAAATATGAAATAGTTTCCCTAAGTTTTTTCTGACATTCAGTCTACTAGCCTATGTCGTATTTCCGTATACAACATTGGTAGGTGAACCTGCATCTAGGTTGTAAACTCGTTCAAGGGGAAATAAAGCTTTATTCTCGTAGCGCAGGCCTGCCTTACTGTATACACTTACGCAGCCTGGTCCGAGACGCCTGCTTGGCCACCGCGCTCTCACGTTACAGGACATTTCTCGATTTTTTCTTTACGATTTGTTTCAGCTTCAACATTAACGAACGACATGTCAGTGTAACTCTACTGTCAAGAGCTATCGAATGCAGTTATAAAAAATATACGGTTCCATTTAGAAAAGCGTACTTACCTCAGTTTCTCAGTTGACGCCAGCGATAAGAACATTAATCAAACAAAAACATACGTGCGCCTCGACACTGTAACATTTCACGAATGCTGTGATTATACACAGATCAAAAAAAGTTTTGCATCACCTCGGTTCCCAGAACTCCTGAAGATAGACGTTGACTGTGGATATTGTATCACAGACACAGTCCCTTTCACGGTACATAAATGCCACTAAACCCGCCTAAAAATGTAAACAACCATGGATGAGCAGCGCCTATTCAGGCCGAGGGGGTCTGACTGCCGATCGCTTCGTCATTCCACCAGGAAGCAGGTACACGGCTCCTGTTGTCTGTAGTTTAACCATGCCTAGACGGTCAGTACCGCGGTTCGATCGCGTCCGCATTGTTACTTTGTGCCAGGAAGGGCTTGAGCCGTGGAGGCTGGCACTAGGGTGTTCTACTTGCATCGCTGATGTCGATATTCGGCTGTCTCGCTACCTTTGAATGCTTCCCTCGCCGGGTTTTCCGGGTGAACGTGTGACGAGAGAGTCTCCACTCGGCGTTCAACGAGCCAACTTGTGTTGAAAACAAGTCGGCGTCCCTAACCGTGGTGCATCGGCCTCGCCATGTTCGCCGCCCTTGTATTTTGTCGCGTCGGATGTACTGTGCCGATCATTGGGCACCTTGACGTGCCAAATTGTGGTGGGTTCGTCGTCTCACGTTGAACAGCTTCCCAGCTCGTAATTTGCAAGCTCCAAGTTATTCTGTGTTTAACTAAGAAGATTGTTGAAACTTATTGTGGTATGGGTAGCTGCCGGAGATGGTTCTGAACTTAAAACTTCCCGGCAGATTAAAACTGTGTGCCGGACCGAGGCTCGAACTCTGGACCTTTGCCTTTCGCGGACAAGTGCTCTACCGAGCTACCCAAGCACGACTCACGCCCCGTCCTCACAGCTTTAATTCTGCCAGTACCTGTCTCCTACCTTCCAAACTTCACAGAAGCTCTCCTGCGAACCTTTAAGGAGAGCTTCTGTGAAGTTTGGAAGGTAGGAGACGAGGTACTGGCGGAATTAAAGCTGTGAGTACCGGGCATGAGTCGTGCTTGTGTAGCTCAGTCGGTAGAGCACTTGCCCGCGAAGGCCAAAGGACCCGAGTTCGAGTCTCGGTCCGGCACACAGTTTTAATCTGCCAGGAAGTTTCATATCAGCGCACACTCCGCTGTAGAGTGAAAATTTCATTCTAGGTTCTGAACTTGCTTCCCCAGTGGCTATATTAAGGAGGCTGATGTTCCTCATTTCGTTTTTCATCATTTGTGGAGTGTGTGCTTCAAGTGGTTTTCACGCAAGTTTTAGGACATATTGGCCGTTGGGGTACTGGTTGACGTTGCGTACGCGCCCGGCATGGTTTAATCGTTTGTCACGGCAGTATTTGGTATGTTTATTTAAAGTTGAAAGTGCCTTATGGCAATTGCAATTGATCTCTAGGTTTCCTACTAATTCACTGGGAGACGGTCAATATCAGAGTATTGCTCCATAAGAATTTGGGGGCATGCTTATTATATATTCCAGTGGGACTGTAATATGACCTGGTTTTCATTGCAATCTATTTGTGCTCCAGGCCATTTGTTAAGTCTGCTCGATTCCTGGCGTCGGTGCGGATATGGATTCTTGTCAGGACTGCGCATTGTGAGGCCGGTCGGACTATATATAAGCATATACCGCCTGCTTCTGAGCCTGTGCACAACCCGTGGGGAGTGAACGCTCGTATTGCCTGCCAGCCGTAGCGTTATTGCTTCCAAATACTGCTGTGCGTCTTAACGCTGTTCTCTAAAGTTAAGTGAGGCCACTTTGTTAATATTAGCGTTTCTATAAATTATTTTACTGGTTTAACACTTATGTTAATCATTTGGGTATCTTTAATGAATGTGCAACTTCTTATTTTTCCTGTGTGCCAGTTTTGCGTCCTTAGTTGGCCCACTTTGCATTTTTAGTACAAGCATGTTTCACTGTGGGCCTTTACGTGGGCAGTTCAGTTATATTAAGCTTTAAGGTCTTTGTATTTTAATAAAGTTGTGGTATTATGTGGCTGTGTAACTTTGGGTTGGAAGTGTGTACTGTTACTAGTCTTTTGAGATATGGTTAAACAAGAACAGTTGTTTATGATTGATTATTCACCGTGCCTACTATCTATGTTTTTGGTTGCGGATGCAAAATAGGTTTCTCATTCGTGTTTATGTAATTCAATTAAAGTGAAAATTTGTACATAGCATCAGTAAGAGGCCAAATGCCCGAACTGAAGTTTATAATAAACTCTTTTTTAGTCAAATTAAAATTGTAAAACAATCACAAGCTTTTTCATCACCACTGATCCCGGGCTTCCTATTTTCTTTAAATAACTGTGGTGAGATTGTAATTTTGATTTTCTAAAGAATTGAGTAGTACCACGTTTAGGGCTCTCAACAACGGAAGTGTCCAGGGGTCTGAGTGAACCAAAGCGATGTTGTTCGGACATGGAGGAGATACAGAGTGACAGGAACTGTCGATGGCATACCTCGCTCCGGCCGCCCAAGGGCGGCAGTGGATGACCGCTTCCTACGGATTGTGGCTCGGAGGAACCTTATCAGCAACGCCACCATGTTCAATAATGCTTTTCGTGCAGCCACAAACGTTGTGTTACGACTCAAACTGTGCACAATAGGCAGCATGCTACCAACTTCACTCCCGACATCTATGGCGAGGTCCATCTTTGCAACCACGACATCATGCAGCGCGGTACAGGTGGGCCCAACAACATGTCGAATGGACCGCTCAGGAATGGCGTCACGTTCACTTCACCGATGAGTGTCGCGTATGCCTTCAACCAGAAAATTGTCGGAGACGTCTCTGGAGGCAACCCGGTCAGGCTGAACGCCTTAGACACATTGTCCAGCGAGTGCAGCAAGGTGGAGGTTCCCTGCTGTTTTGGGTCGGTATCATGTGGGGTCGACGTACGTCGCTCGTGGTCATGGAAGGCGCCGAACGTCTGCACGATACGACCGACAGTGCAACCATATCGGCAGCACATTGGCGAGACACTCGTCTTCATGCACGACAATTCGCGCCCTCATCGTGCACATCGTGCACTTCCTCCAGGATAACGACATCGCTCTACTAGAGTGCCCAGACATGAACCCTATCAAAAATGTCTGGGATAGATTGAAAAAGGTTGTTTGTGAACGACATGGCGCCCCAACCTCTCTGAGGGATCTACGACGGATCGCCGTTGAGGAATGGGACAATCTGGACCAACAGTGTCTTGATGAACTCGTAGATAGTATGCCACTACGAATACAGGCATGCATCATTGCAAGAGGACGTGCTACTGGGTATTAGATGTTCCGGAGTGTACAGCAATCTGGACCACCACCTCTGAAGGTCTCGCTGTATGGTGGTAAAACATGCAATGTGTGGTTTTCATGAGCAATAAAAACGGTGTAAATGACGTTTATCTCTATTAGAATTTTCTGCACAGGTTCCGGAACTCTCGGAACCGAGGTGATGCAAAACTTTTTTTGGTGTGTGAGTCTTATTAACGTTTAAAAATCCACGAAGTGACATAGATGACAAGTAATTTAAGACAGTTGGGGCCG
The DNA here is from genome assembly GCF_021461385.2 of Schistocerca piceifrons. Taxonomy (NCBI): domain Eukaryota; kingdom Metazoa; phylum Arthropoda; class Insecta; order Orthoptera; family Acrididae; genus Schistocerca; species Schistocerca piceifrons. The sequence goes on from NC_060145.1 coordinate 468,546,536, forward strand.
CAGATGCAGGAAAATACCTCATAAGAGGATAACAAATGTTGAACATCTGACGTCACTAGATGACACACCTCGCCGCACGTGCAACGGATGAGCCTGTCGGCCTGCCGCACCTGATCATCCTGACTCAGGTCAGGTCTTCACGTCGGTGTGGTTCCGGGACCATTGCGCGACTTTAGAGTCTGGGGCTCAGGGTTCGAGTCTTGTGTGTGCCAGGCATGCATTGCGTTACACAACCAGGGGTTTACATTGAGATAAGATTTACTAATATATTTACCGGTCTCGTGGTCTCCACTGGTTTATTGCGAAGTACAGTACGACAAATACCTGGCGTATTGCGTCTCAAGCAAATGATTAAAAGTTTCCACACTGCGTCGTTACCAGTAAATGACATACGTTTTCTTTACTAAATAAAGTCCGTAAATAAACACCCCAGGGACGAAGGGAAAGAAACACAAAATGAAAACCGCTTTTTCTTCGCTGCAGCTAGGACAATAATTTTGTAACTTCTACGTTTACAACAGATTGCATTAACAAAAGTTGGTCGAAAAAGAGTAGCCTAGTGGAGCAATGTGCTGCACTGCCCTCTAGCGGTGAATGATAGTTAGTTAGTCAGTTAGTTAGTTACGTGTTCCATTGATCAATAGCACGGAAAAACCGTTATGATGTTGAACGTGTCAAATGCACAAGAAATGCGCACAGGAAACAAGTTTTTTTTTTTACATTATAGTGTTATACCTAAATATTTCTATTATCTATCCCATTCCCTTAAATGCCACAAAATGCATATATTATACCTCCACATTTATTTACTCATATTCAGGAATTCATCTATGGTATAGAAGGAGTTGTCAAGGAGGTACGATTTCAATTTGCTTTTGCAGCTATTACTGCTGTCTGTCAGGCATTTTATTTCATCTGGTAATTTATCAAAAAGTTTTATAGCAGCATTTTTTACCCCTTTCTGTGCCAAAGATAGGTTAAGTAAAGAATAGTGTAGGTCTTTCTTTTTTCTGGTATTGTAATCATGAATGTCGCTGTTGATTTTAAACTGGTCCATGTTGTTGAGAAAAAATTTCATTACTGAGTAAATGTACTTTGAAGCAGTTGTAAGAACTCCTAACTTTTTAAACAGATGCCTACAAGATGCGCGACTATGAACCCCACACATTATTCTAACTACTTTCTTTTGGGCAGTGAATACCTTTTGCCTAAGTGTTGATTTGCCCCAGAATATTATTCCGTATGACATCAGAGAGTGGAAGTATGCAAAGTATGTTAGCTTACTAATTTCTACATCTTCAGAATTGGCAATTATTCTGATTGCAAAAGTTGCTGAACCTAGTCGCTTTACCAGATCCAAAATATGACTTTCCCAATTAACATTCTCATCTATATGTACACCCAAAAACTTAGTATGCTCTAGCCTGGCTACTTACTTCTTTTGATGTGTTATGTTTATTCAAGGAATTATACTTTTTGCAGCAGTAAATTGGATGTACTTTGTTTTTTCAAAGTTCAGAGCAAGCCCATTTGCAGAAAACCAATTAATAAATTTTCCAAAGACCTTATTTGTATCATTTTCCGTTGGACTTTCTTTTACTGGATTAATAATTATGCTTGTATCATTAGCAAACAGTATCAGTTCAGCATCTTGTTCGACATAAGAAGGGAGGTCATTCACATATACTAAGAACAGGAGGGGACCCATGATCGAACCTTGTGGAACAACGAATGTAATTTCACCCCAGTTAGATGAAGTGGCAAACTGCTTTGAATCACTTGGTGCATATAAAGAGACTTTTTGCTTCCTGTTCTGTAGATATGACTTAAACCACTCATATACTGTTCCATTTATACCTTAGAATTGTAATTTCTCTAACATAATGCCGTGGTTCACACAATCAAATGCCTTGTATAAGTCACAGAATACTCCTACTGGTGACATTTTGCTATTTCAAGACTATTATGTGGACAGTGAAATTGTATATTGCTGTCTCAGTGGAACAGCATTTCTGAAATCCGAACTGCGATTTACTAAGTATCCCATTACTGTTGAGATGGCTAACCACTCCTGAGTACATTACTTTCTCAAAGAGTTTTGAAAATGCTGTAAGCAAGGATACTGGCCGGTAATTATTGACATCTGCGGTTTCCCACTTTTTGTAGAGAGGCCTGACAATGGCATATTTTAACCTGTCTGGAAAAATACCCTGAGTCAGTGATGCATTACATATGTGACTCAAAACATCAACTGTAATTGCTACACATTATTTCAATAACTTGTTAGAAATGTCATCTACACCAACAGAACATTTATTTTTCAAAGATTTAGTAATTTTCCTTATTTCACAAGAGGTTGTTAGATGAAACTTAATCTGACTAAAAATTTTCAAAACTGACTCTTCCATGTACTTCCTGGCTTTTTCTTTTGAACTATTCTCACAGATTTTTTCTCCACTTAAGAAGTGATTGTTAAATACATTAGCTACCTGAGTGCTGTTAGTTAAGATGGTCTCATTCTCTTTAACAGTAATACTACCTACCCCAGTGGTTACTTTTCCTGTCTCCCTTCTAACAACATTTCATTTTGATTTGATTTTGTTGCTGGAGTTGTTAATTTCGTCTCTAAGATACATATTTCTTGATTTCCTAACAACTATTCTCAGTATGTTACAATAATTTTTGTAGTGTAAAACTACTTCTTGATCTTTGCTAGTTCTTGCTGTCTCATACAGTTTTCTTTTTCTTTCTGAAGACACTTTAATACCTGTAGTAATCCAAGGTTTCTTTGAAAGTTTGTGGTGTTACATTTAGTAATTTTCTTTGGAAAACAATGTTCAAAAAGGGATATAAATTTATCAAGAAATATGCTGCATTTATCATTAGCATTTGGCTCATTATATACGTCCCAGTTTACATTTTCTAAAATTTCTCTGAAGGGATCTATAGATACCGGATTGAGCACCCCCACACTTTTAGTTAATGGTTTATGAAGTGTACTCACTGTCAGTGTACTCACTGTAAGTTAATCAGTTGTGCATCATGGTCAGATAATCCATTTACCACAGGGAAAGCATGTGTTTGTTCTACATCCTCTTGCTGTGCAAATACATTACCTATTAGAGTACTACTGTCCTGAGCTATACGTGTAGGGAAATTGAACACAGATTCTAAGTCATATGTTGTTAACAACACTTCTAGTTCACTTTTCCTATCAGAATTGCTTAGAAAGTTAACACTGAAATCACCACAGATTAATAACTTCTTCTTTTTGTCTGACAGACAGCATAATAGGGAGTCAAACTTTTTTATGAATAGTTTCCAATCTCCTAGTGGAGACCTGTACACTGTTGCTAATATCAACACAACATTATCTGGCTGAAGTTCACATGCACAAACCTCAAAGTGCTGATCAACACAAAATATGTTTACTTCAACAGTTCTGTATTTATACCCTTGTTTTCTAAAAATAGCAAATCCTCCTTTATCCATACTAAATCTACAAGTGTAAGATACTAGATTATTCCTGTTTATACAGACATTTTCCATCCCCACAGTTACATGGTGCTCGAATGAGATCGTCTAAACACATTATCAGCTCATTTACTTTATTTTTTATTCCCCAGATATTTTGATGAAGTAAGTTGATACCGCCCTTAGCTATATCCCTATTTGCTGTGCATGAAGTCTCTTTTCTTCTATTTTCCTTGGTTGTTGTCTGTCTGGAATTTGGCTTTAACCTAAAAAAACCTTTCTGTCTGGTCCCAATAATCACAGGGATCACCCCTTCTGTAACTGTGGCCCCCCTGGAGGCTTTTGAGTGCCGTTTTCTTGTCCTCCTCATTGGTGTTTAATTGCCTGTTTATAATCTTTCATAGCCAATGATTTGAAAATTCTTGTTTTTAATGGACTTAATGTATTTTGAATTTTGGAAACTCAATTGTGAGCTGTAAGCCGCTTAAAACCTTATTCTTGAAATTACCCTTTAAGCAAAAATATTGCGGCCTTCTGCTTTAAAATATTATGGTAACATATTTTAAAAATTTCAAATTTAATTGTGGCCCTCAGCCGCTTGTATTGCACATTACATATGTTTGTTCCATCTGCTTTTGCCTTGAGGCTTTCCAGCCTAACTGTGATACCATATATATTTTTATTATTTTATTTGCTATTTTAACTGCATTTTAATTTTGTTGGCTTTGATGATTTCTTGTTTGGAGGCCCTCAGCCGTGAAATAATTGCCTTTTTGAAACTTGTAGTTCTAAAGGTTCGACTATGTGCCGTTTTGGTTTAAAGGTGTTATTAAATTACAAAATAAATTACAATTTTGAGTGAACCTGACTGACACCTTATTTGGCCCTTTCCACAATCCTAATCACCTGTTCTGCCCTGCGGGTTTAGCGGGCGTCTCAATGAGTTTCTGAATCAAGTTTGCATGTATCCCCTTTTAAGCAACATCTGTTAGGTTGGTAGATGGTTCTTACTTCCCACAGAAACTTTGGGATGTATGCACAACTCAACAAAGCTTTACCAGAATCGGATGAATGGTATAGGAACGCACAGAGAACAAACAAACAAAGAATCCTTTTTATATAGTAGATGGAAGATAAATAATCGCCGATACTACCATAACTCTTGTTCCCATTTTCGAAACCCAACAGTGCAGATACTTTTTAGACACGTTTATCAGTACAATGAAAAAATCGTGCGAATCGGACTAATACTACACGCCAAACTGCAAAATTTCCTTAGTTGCTCAACACACTTCGACAAGCCACGTCGTCAAACCTTGAAACGGCGCCAGTGACGAATGAGTGTGTCTTTCCGCAAACAATGGCTCAGCGTATTACTTTTGCTGAAGGAGCCGAGTCAAGGCCATATCCACTCTGAGTATTCGCGGTATGAGCACTTATCACCGGCTGGCCTTCACAGAAAGTTCATAGCAGCCTGCTCGCCCTTTGAGCACGGAGCGTCTGTTTATTACTTGTTCTCTGCGACGTCACTCGGCCAGATGCTGACACGAATTTTTATTGTAGATCAGTAGTAATGGCTGTTAGTGTCTCATATCCTCAGGTCGCATCCCAACGGCGGAGTTTGTTATTAAAACTGGCTGTTTAATTCAATGGAGCTTCACGACGTACGTGTCGTGAGACACCAAAGCCAACTCCTTTCTGGTGAAGCCATCCTTACCTGTTTCTTGACTTCTTTACCCTTTTTGTTGTAGTAGCTGCCGTTCATTCCACTGATAACACTCAGTAATATTGATTTTCTAGGGCAGCCACACGAATTATTCTCAAGATTTTTCCTTCTAAGAACTTTTTTATAAAGCTGTTACATTAATCAGTCGAAACTGTGGAAGGATCCAGAGATCGTGGAGTGACACAAAAGTTGTGTAAGTAGGCTGTTTAGGTTTTTATGTTGGTAACGCCACGCAGCCCTCTATATGAAAATCACTGACTGTGCTGTGAGCAGTCTGTGGCTGGTTTGCATTGTTGGGACATTTGCTATTGTAGTGTTGGGCAGTTGGATGTGAACAGCGCGTAGAGTTGCGCAGTTGGAGGTGAGCCGCGAGCAGTGGTGGATGTGGGGAGCGAGATGGCAGAATTTTGAGAGCGGACGATCTGGACGTGTGTCCATCAGAAAAAGTAAATTTGTAAAATTGGATATCGTGAACTGATATATATATGATGACTTTTTAACATTATTAAGGTAAATACATTGTTTGTTCTCCATCAAAATATTTCATTTTCTAACTATGCCTATCAGTAGTTATTGCCTTCAGTAGTTAGAATCCTTTATTTAGCTGGCAGTATTGGCGCTCGCTGTATTGTAGTAGTTCGAGTAACGAAGGTTTTTGTGAGGTAAGTGATTCATGAAAGTTATAGGTTATTGTTAGCCACGGCCATTCTTTTGTAGGGATTATTGAAAGTCAGATTGCGTTGCGCTAAAAATATTGTATGTGAGTTTAGTGTTGATCAGAATAAGTAAAGAGAGAAATGTATGAGTATGTTCAGTGTAGCTCAGCTGTTTGAAAATCAAATAACGTAAGAAGTTTATCAACACAGTAATTCACTAATTTTTCTAAGGGGATGTTTCAGTTGGCAACGTGAATCGATACTACAGATATCAGCGAGGTCGCACTACAACGCGCAACAGCGAATGGGAGGCACTCCAAAAGACCACACCTCCATGTCAGTTTGGCAGCGTCCTCTTGCTGAGGTCAACAGAATGTTAAACACACAAGAGCTCTGTCCAGTTCAAGACCCCAGCCACAGCAGCCAACAACATTGTGTAGGTTACAGTTAAAGTTTCTGATGAAATGTACTAACGTAAATGTTGCATTTTGTTCTACATAGAGAGCAGTTGTTAATCTGTGCATCAAGTGATGCTTTCACAGTCTACGACAGTTGTAAATTATCAAGAAATCTTGTGACAAAGAACTGTGACAGAGTTAAGTAAATCTTTTATTCATTTATGCAGTAAAGTGAACTAATATTTCATGTGTTCTAGTTTGATGAGTCTTCTCCCAGAGCAATCAAAGAAGCCAGTTATTGCCAAACGAAAGTAGTTTCGTTCTGGTCTCAACACAGACGTTGTCACATTGTCATCACCAGCATAGCGGTATGTTGGTCCACTTTGGAACGCATTTCAGTAGCTGTTATGCGAAACATGGAGTCGACAAGTTGTAAGTGGGCTTCCAGAAGTATGTGCCACGAGCTGTCTTTACACGGGCCACTCAATTCCAGTGCAGAGACGGCGACCGCTAGTGTCCTCGATCTGTTATATCGGGTGCCCATCAATCTGTTTTGGTGGCCAAGATATCAACGTGAGCTCGCCGTCATTCTCCTCAAATCACTGTGGCACGACTCTGGCCTTGTTACACAGACAGTCATCCTACTGGAAGATATAGACGGGCAGTCTGCTTCTGAGTAGGTTCAAAGAGCCAGATCCTTCCATGGAGTGGGTGATGAGTGATTCAGAGATATTGAATAGCAGCTCATATGATTTCAAAATGCACCTCTGACGGCTGTAATGAGCAGAATGAAAATTCTCCAGTAGTCTACTGGAACAGCGCCCCACGCCGTATCATTACAAAAACGTTTCCCAAGCTACAAAAAATGTTTATAGACCATATGCACATGTGGATTTTCACAACTCGTTAGGAACTGAAGCTTTTTTCACCCACGGAAACGACAGAAAATAAAGTAAGATCCATTTTTTCACTTTATTTGCTGTCAGGCCATACCCATTTCACCATCTCAATAGTAATGCCAATTATGACGGCATGAAAGTAAGCACAATTCAACACCCAGTCCCCTAGTGGAAGGGGACCCAGCTGAGAATCAGACCTGGGTCCATTCCCTTAGCTATCCTCAATATTGATTGTAAAACTACCAAGGCTCTTTAGAAAGGTACATTGGTGTAGAAAACACTTTGAGCATCGTGATTCCAAAATTCTGTTGAAAAGAAAACCTAAGATTTCAAAAGCTCAGTAAAAATTAATGTACTTTTGAGTGAGGTGTTACTTCTTTTCCACTCAGAATGTCTTGCCAGCGATCATATAAACTGCAGGCTTCAGCCACCGCATGGTCAGAGCGTATCGCAAGGCAACCCATGCATCACTCCTGTCCCAACAGCTCGGCGCTCCCAATGCTTTCACCAATCGGACTGTAAGCTGACCACTAGCTCACTGCTCCCCACCTCTCTCAGAGATCGGAGCACTAGCTCAATGCTCCCCACCACTCTTATGGATCAGATTGCAAGAAAGCTCGTTGCTCTCCACCACTCTCACAGATGAGATCGCATGGAGCAGATCACATGGCGACTTCACGTGTCATTTTGTTCTCTGCACTCTTGGCACAGTGATACAGTTCTGAACTCCATTTCCTGACTAAACACCTCCCCTCTGTGATCAGGTTTTTATAAAAATAATCATAAGTAATAATGATATGTCTTGACTTCGACTACACTACTGTGAGGCATTGTAAACAATGACAATCTACTGAATAGTAAAGAAAATAAAACAATGTACATTAAACACTTTCTCTCTTGGAAACCATTCAGAATAGTGCATATATGCACATTAATTTTTTTGCTTCAAATGGTCTTTCCTGTAATCGCTGTATATTAACCATTCGTCCTGGGACCACCTGTATGTTGTTGAATTTTTTAACTATTCATTTAACCTGGACGGATTCATGCCTTCAGAACTCCTCTTACATCAGACCAGAGTTTTATATGTACTACAAAACTTAATAAAATCACAGTTACTTAAACTCATAGCATTTTTAATATGGTATCTCTTCTTCTTCTCTCTGCAGGTATTGGGAATTTGGCTATTACGCCCTCTTGGTTGAAATTGTTGATTTTCGTCGGTCTTCCTAAATATCTTGTGCCCACTGGGTAATAATATCATCAAGAATGTACCCAGCTACTCTTCTTAGTGATCGAATCACTAGTGCTTGTATTTTGATGGGAATATATGGTTCTGATGTGCTGTCCAGGCAAGAACTTCAAGGTCTAGGGGTCAGTAGTTATCATAAGCAGTAGTTGGTCATCAACAAGCTTGATCATTTGGACTGTGGCGCCGTCCAATACAGTAAATGCTGATCTGAAGAATTTTTCGACGGCGTTGTCACCTCGAGACAATTCTTTGCAAATGCTCTCATTTGTCCCCTACTTGGTCGTTTTTGCAAGTAGAGATATAAAAGAACATTGAGCCAGTCGATGTCTGACATGGCTGCGATTGCTCTAGTGCGACTTCTTGTTTTCTTAATTCGACTGGCAATAAATCCGTCAGTTCGAAACCTACAGCGGCACCGTCTTGAAGAGTAGATAGAGTCGTGTATTAGGTGGATGTGGTCGCCATCATGTTTCCACACGATAATCTGGCCAGGGTAGGTTTGTGCAATGATATTAATTCGTCTACAGAATTCATCAACTTCGTCCTCTCCTCTGAGGACAATAACGTCAGTGTAATACCATCTTTCAGAGATCTCAGATATTCGGAGAAGCTCTGGAAACCAAAGGACGAGACTATTGAAGAACTTTCGAATTGAGTCAAATAGTTCAAAATGGTAAAGATGTATTCGCCTAAGAGTCCATCTCCCTGTGCCAGCTTGCAATTCAATCTCGTCATTAAGTATATCATTGTCTTCAAGGACGGTGTTGGTATTTCTGCTTCCAACAGAGTGAAGATCGTCTGGACGGCTTCCAACAGATTCTCCATTACAAATCTACAAACAACAAATCAGCTATATCAGCGTCGTCTTCCTCTGAATCCGATACACTGCTTAACGGGCCACCACAACGTACACTTCTGAACAATGGAGTATTTGCACAAAACATGCACCAAAGACTATATTGTTTAACATGTGGTGGACAAGTTACCCCATATGAAAATGATGGTGTCTTAGTTACGATATTAATTTTCATTTCAATAAGAAGTGGTTGCAGTAGCACGTTTTGCCATGAATCGGATAATTTACATAAACAGTTTTCAGAAACAGTATATACAAAATGCTTGTAAGTTACTTCGTAAAAAAATACTTTGATTTTGAATCTACTTTGCCAGAATGTACAAATGTCAAAAGAAGACATTGTGATTAAACCAAGTGTTCCCCATGGAACTGGAATTCCTGCTCTTATTTTTCCACAAGCTTCTAATGCATCATTTACGATCTCACAAATCATTGGAACATTCTCACTTTTATTAAATATATAACATTCTGGCAACCTATAGGAATTTAACATTAAATTAAATTTCGAAACACGAAATTCCAACAGAATATCTTCCTGTATAGTTTGTATTACATCTAATTGAAAAACATCCACCGCATTTTGCAGTCTTCCACAAGCAGCAATTCGTGCAAGTTTGTACAAAGTTTCCATTGTAATAGAAGTGTACTTAGTATTTCTGGCAGCTCGTTAGCGACAATAGAAGTTCTCAGAGTCGATTCAGAGGACATAATGTACAGACGACAATAGCATGCCCCTTATATACTGGAGTGGTTGCTAACCAACTGCAGTTATCAATACTCATATATCTGTCACTCCAAAACGAAAACTTTTACACGTGCCAACATTTTGTTGGCGTGGGTACTTGCTCAGTTAATTGTCCTAGAAGGACAAATTATCTCAGCGGGACAGGGACCGCCGCCATGCTGACCCCGGGGGCCCCGGTGGGTAAATAACCTTGGGTGCTCATGAAACGAAGACGTGACGACTCGTCTTCATGTTTCTGGCTCAATGACGTTAAGGCTACAGTCAAGTACTGGCACAGTTCCTTGGTTGGGACGAAAGGATCAGCTGCAACTTCTACTTTGTCTTTACTTTCTAGATCACACAAGCATGTTTTAGATTAATGTATAGGCATGCCATAGTTATCGTTTGTTTCAGATTGATTGACACTGTTTGCGTTTTGATTGTAATCCATTTCATTTTCAACGGTAGGATGTCGTTTGTACGTCCGATGTGCAGTGCCTTCGAGATGCGTGAACTGTTTTAGCTCTTCTGTTAGCCAAGGTGCAGGGTTGCTCTACAAGTTTCCGGTCTTTGGGGTAGCATATTTGTTGTGTAATAGAGTTAATTTAGCAGTAAATCCATGGAGCTTGTCTTTCAAGTCTAGGAATTGAATGGAAATCGCCTCCCTAATTATCTCTTGCTTTTACTATGCAAATTCAGGTACACTGATACACTTAAAGTCTCTGTATGTTGTCAGTTACATTTTATTCCTTGGATATTTTAGAGAGTAAGTCGAGAACACGATGTTGTGAGCTGATACCAGTTACGAATTTCTTCGCTTGTGGTTTTCATGGCAAATATGTGTATGAGAGTGCATACGTGAATTTTAGAGTGAAGGAGCAGAATATTTATGTATTACTAGCATTGTTTGTATGCTCCTAAGTCGAATCGAATTGTGAGAGGTCAGTTTTTAAACAGACTATTCCGCTTACTTTCGGAGGTCTGTAGGGAACGCAGATTAGGCAAATTTTATTAAGGTATTCTATATTTACTAACTTATACTCGGCTTGTTTGTCTTCATCACTATTGGACATGAGTAGCACGAGTGGTAGTAAGTCCAAGGATTTGTATGCCGCTACTCCACCTCCTCATCTGTTACTTCTGTCATGTCTTAGAACAATGGAGTCCATACAGGGGTTACAAAAAGCTACGGCCAAACTTTCAGGAAACATTCCTCACACACAAAGAACATGGAAATTAAGCGTTTCCGGACACATGTCCACATAACCATCTTTTCTTTACTTGTGTGTGAGAAATGTTTCGTGGAAGTTTGGCCGTAGCTTTTTGTAACACCCCGTATTTACGCAACTGGGAAGCATGTTTGGCTTGGGCCAAGTGTCTACGTTCGTTAGAAGAAATATCTGGATGTCGGTATTCTGAAATACGAGGTGCATTCAAGTTCTAAGGCCTCCGATATTTTTTTCTAATTAACTACTCACCCGAAATCGATGAAACTGGCGTTACTTCTCGACGTAATCGCCCTGCAGACGTACACATTTTTCACAATGCTGACGCCATGATTCCATGGCAGCGGCGAAGGCTTCTTTAGGAGTGTTTTGACCACTGGAAAATCCCTGAGGCAATAGCAGCACGGCTGGTGAATGTGCGGCCACGGAGAGTGTCTTTCATTGTTGGAAAAAGCCAAAAGTCACCAGGAGCCAGGTCAGGTGAGTAGGGAGCACGAAGAATCACTTCAAAGTTGTTATCACGAAGAAACTGTTGCGTAACGTTAGCTCGATGTGCGGGTGCATTGTCTTGGTGAAACAGAACATGCGCAGCCCTGCCCGGACGTTTTTGTTGCAGTGTAGGAAGGAATTTGTTCTTCAAAACATTTTCGTAGGATGCACCTGTTACCGTAGTGCCCTTTGGAACGCAATGGGTAAAGATTACACCCTCGCTGTCCCAGAACATGGACACCATCATTTTTTCAGCACTGGCAGTTACCCAAAATTTTTTTGGTGGCGGTGAATCTGTGTGCTTCCATTGAGCTGACTGGCGCTTTGTTTCTGGATTGAAAAATGGCATCCACGTCTCATCCATTGTCACAACCGACGAAAAGAAAGTCCCATTCATGCTGTCGTTGCGCGTCAACATTGCTTGGCAACATGCCACACGGGCAGCCATGTGGTCGTCCGTCAGCATTTGTGGCACCCACCTGGATGACACTTTTCGCATTTTCAGGTCGTCATGCAGGATTGTGTGCACAGAACCCACAAAAATGCCAACTCTGAAGGTGATCTGTTCAACAGTCATTCGGCGATCCCCCAAAACAATTCTCTCCACTTTCTCGATCGTGTCGTCAGACCGGCTTGTGCAAGCCTGAGGTTGTTTCGGTTTGTTGTCATACGATGTTCTGCTTTCATTAAACTGTCGCACCCACGAACGCACTTTCGACACATCCATAACTCCACCACCACATGTCTCCTTCAACTGTCGATGAATTTCAATTGGTTTCACACCATGCAAATTCAGAAAACGAATGATTGCACGCTGTTCAAGTAAGGACAACGTCGCCATTTTAAGTATTTAAAACAGTTCTCATTCTCGCCGCTGGCGGTAAAATTCCATCTGCCGCACGGTCCTGCCATCTCTGGGACGTATTGACAATGAACGCGGCCTCATTTTAACACAATGCGCATGTTTCTATCTCTTTCCAGTCCGGAGAAAAAAAACCGGAGGCCTTAGAACTTGAATGCACCTTGTATAAAGCGGAGTTCGTGGAAATGAGTGATGGCCAACTATATTCAACAGTAACAACACAGACACTGGTAGAACTTGTGGCTGCATGAGTAGATGAGTTCGTACCTCCTAAATAGCAGGCTTTAGAGTTCATTTGCACTGGTTTTTTTTTTGCGTTTACTGCACCATTAAGCTGCCATCTCTTGTTGGCATGCTATGTAGCCCAAGTTCGGAAATCACATTTTTTAAAATTTTTATCTTTCAGCAGTGAAATCGTCGCGTGTTGTCAGACTTGTCTTTGCGAGTTTCTTAATCACTATGACTGTTTCAGACCTTTTGGTATATGACACAAACTTCACGATTCTGGGGCTAGGTTCCGCAGGTCATAATGTCCTACGTCCTACTCTATAACTTCTGATTACAGAATGCGCTGCATGTATATTTGTTCTCCATCCAAGCTTTTACGATTTAAAATGGCTATTAGTAGTAAATATTTCAGTTATACCGGTGTACTTTTCAGTGCTGCACAACAATTTGTCATCCACATTGCATTTTACCAAAATGGAAGAATGAGAAAAGTGCCGCTGGTGTCATCAGATAATTGACATGGCTTCCGACTCATCATCAACCCTGAAGGGACATCTGAAATAGAAGCATCCCACAGTATCTCTGGAACGATGTAGGTCAGGAAGCCAATCAAGATCGCCATCAGTCGATGCAGAAATTCGAGAAATCATTTCTTGTGAACCGCCCTCACTGACGCCTGCTTCATCCTCGGGTGAATGTATCCTCCCAGAAAGGCAGACTGAGTCTCAAGCTGTATCCAGCCCAACATGTCGTCAGGTTCTGGACCAAGCCCTAACCCTCAACTGCTTTTCATTTACAATAACCAGTAAGCAAAATTTTTTACAATATAAAGGCACTCAAATAAAATAAAGTATGACATTTGATGTACAGCTACTAAAAATGATTTGCAGAGAATACCATTATTTCTCTCACTCTCACTCTCTCTCTCTCTCTCTCTCTCTCTCTCTCTCTCTCTCTCTCTCTCTCTCCATTAATATTGCTACACCAAGAAGAAATGCAGATGATAAAAAGGTATTCATTAGACAAATATATTATAATAAAACTGACATGTGATTACATTTTCTCGCAATTTGGGTGCATAGATCCTGAGAAATCAGTACCCAGAACAACCACCACTGGCCGTAATAATGGCCTTGATACACCTGGGCATTGAGTCAGAGCTTGGATGGCGTGTACAGGTACAGCTGCCCATGCAGCTTCAACACGATACCACAGTCCATCAAGAGTAGTGACTCGCGTATTGTGACAAGCCAGTTGCTCGGCCACCATTGACCAGATGTTTTCAGTTGGTGAGAGATCTGGAGAATGTGCTGGCCAGGACAGCAGTCGAACATTTTCTGTATCCAGAAAGGCCCTACAGGACCTGCAATATGCGGTCGCGCATTATCCTGCTGAAATGTAAGGTTTTGCAGGGATCGAATGGAGGGTAGAGCCACGGGTCGTAACACATCTGAAATGTAACGTCCACTGTTCAGAGTGCCGTCAATGCGAACAACAGGTTACCGAGACGTGTAACCAATGGCACCCCGTACCATCACGCCGGGTGATACGCCAGTATGGCGATGACGAATACACGCTTCCAACGTGCGTTCACTGCGATGTCGCCAAACTCGGATGCGACCATCATGATGCTCTAAACAGAACCTGGATTCATCCGAAAAAATTACGTTTTCCCATTCGTGCACCCAGGTTCGTCGTTGAGTATACCATCGCAGGCGCTCCTGTCTGTGATGCAACGCCAAGGGTAACCGCAGCCACGGTCTCTGAGCTGATAGTCCATGCTGCTGCAAACGTCGTCGAACTGTTCGTGCAGATGGTTATTGTCTTGCAAACGTCCCCATATGTTGATACAGGGATCGAGACGTGGCTGCACGACTAACGCGAGCACCAATGTCGCGATACGATAAACCGCAATCGCGATAGGCTACAATCCGGTCGGAAACATGATGGTACGCATTTCTCCTCCTTACCCGAGGCATCACAACAACGGTTCACCAGGCAACGCCGGTCAACTGCTGTTTGTGTATGAGAAATCGGTTGGAAACTTTCCTCATGTCAGCACCTTGTAGGTGTCGCCACCGGCGCCAACCTTGTGTGAACGCTCTGAAAGGCTAATCATATTTGCATATCACAGCGTCTTCTTCCTGTCGGTTAAATTTCGCATCTGAAGCAGGACGTCATCTTCGAGGTGTAGCAATTTTAATGGCTAGTAATAAAATATATATATATATATATATATATATATATATATATATATATATATATATATATATATATATATATATATATATATATACTCCTGGAAATTGAAATAAGAACACCGTGAATTCATTGTCCCAGGAAGGGGAAACTTTATTGACACATTCCTGGGGTCAGATACATCACATGATCACACTGACAGAACCACAGGCACATAGACACAGGCAACAGAGCATGCACAATGTCGGCACTAGTACAGTGTATATCCACCTTTCGCAGCAATGCAGGCTGCTATTCTCCCATGGAGACGATCGTAGAGATGCTGGATGTAGTCCTGTGGAACGGCTTGCCATGCCATTTCCACCTGGCGCTTCAGTTGGACCAGCGTTCGTGCTGGACGTGCAGACCGCGTGAGACGACGCTTCATCCAGTCCCAAACATGCTCAATGGGGGACAGATCCGGAGATCTTGCTGGCCAGGGTAGTTGACTTACACCTTCTAGAGCACGTTGGGTGGCACGGGATACATGCGGACGTGCATTGTCCTGTTGGAACAGCAAGTTCCCTTGCCGGTCTAGGAATGGTAGAACGATGGGTTCGATGACGGTTTGGATGTACCGTGCACTATTCAGTGTCCCCTCGACGATCACCAGTGGTGTATGGCCAGTGTAGGAGATCGCTCCCCACACCATGATGCCGGGTGTTGGCCCTGTGTGCCTCGGTCGTATGCAGTCCTGATTGTGGCGCTCACCTGCACGGCGCCAAACACGCATACGACCATCATTGGCACCAAGGCAGAAGCGACTCTCATCGCTGAAGACGACACGTCTCCATTCGTCCCTCCATTCACGCCTGTCGCGACACCACTGGAGGCGGGCTGCACGATGTTGAGGCGTGAGCGGAAGACGGCCTAACGGTGTGCGGGACCGTAGCCCAGCTTCATGGAGACGGTTGCGAATGGTCCACGCCGATACCCCAGGAGCAACAGTGTCCCTAATTTGCTGGGAAGTGGCGGTGCGGTCCCCTACGGCACTGCGTAGGATCCTACGGTCTTGGCGTGCATCCGTGCGTCGCTGCGGTCCGGTCCCAGGTCGACGGGCACGTGCACCTTCCGCTGACCACTGGCGACAACATCGATGTACTGTGGAGACCTCTCGCCCCACGTGTTGAGCAATTCGGCGGTACGTCCACCCGGCCTCCCGCATGCCCACTATACGCCCTCGCTCAAAGTCCGTCAACTGCACATACGGTTCACGTCCACGCTGTCGCGGCATGCTACCAGTGTTAAAGACTGCGATGGAGCTCCGTATGCCACGGCAAACTGGCTGACACTGACGGCGGCGGTGCACAAATGCTGCGCAGCTAGCGCCATTCGACGGCCAACGCCGCGGTTCCTGGTGTGTCCGCTGTGCCGTGCGTGTGATCATTGCTTGTACAGCCCTCTCGCAGTGTCCGGAGCAAGTATGGTGGGTCTGACACACTGGTGTCAATGTGTTCTTTTTTCCATTTCCAGGAGTGTATATATATGAAGTGCATGTTGTGCAGTGAGGTTTAAAGAATGCGCAAAGGGTGTGGGATATGTGGCAGTTTCTGAAGCACGACAGTTAATTTCGTATTTGACGCATTTTATGTTATCAAGGAAGTGATTTTAAAATTGATATTGTATTTGGGATAACAGACTCTACACAATTTGAGATGTTTTCTGCAGTGTGTC
Source organism: Schistocerca piceifrons (assembly GCF_021461385.2). Lineage (NCBI taxonomy): Eukaryota > Metazoa > Arthropoda > Insecta > Orthoptera > Acrididae > Schistocerca > Schistocerca piceifrons. Next base: position 468,563,238 of record NC_060145.1, read on the forward strand.
TGACTTCGAACTGTGAGCACTCTGAAAGGTGTGACTTTAGTTCACTCTTGTTATCTTTGAAATGCACAGTGACTGCATAGAAACTAATGTTATTTACACTCGTCCACACATCAGACAAAAGGCTGACGGCCTTTCCGGCAGTCACATCATTTTTAATTTTTTGCGTAATTCATGATGCAAACTGGGCATTAAAGAGTTTGATATTTTTCGACTTGATTGATAATAACATGGGCTAATGGAACCGCCACTAATATCTTTTAAGGACAAAAATGAAGAATATCCTCAAGAAATAGTTATTGGTTGATAATTTGCTTAAAGGGTTATCAGAGTGGCTTGGTTTGTTCTCCAGCAACGCACTGGTAGTCAGGCAACGTTGCTGGACCCCTGATTGAAAGGCAAGGATTTTCAGACGACAGGGGAGCTATATAAAGGTTATTGCAGAAATGAAATCGTTGGTCGTTCAACAAGAAGAAAACAACAGAGCTCATTTCTCCAAGAGTTATTAGCGTGACACATGAGATTTCTTCAGTCTGGGAGGAGTGCAATGAAATTATTAGTGAGCTTCAAGCAAGTCCGACCCAGAAAGCATGGCAATGGTGGAGCAGGACAAATATTTTAGTGGAGGGATGTTTGCCTGGAAACGGCAATCTCTTAAAATGGTGGGAAACAAGAAACTTGCCGTGGCCAACGCTGTATGGATTGATTCTAAAAGTGTTATGTGTCACAGCAACCTCAGTGCCCTGTAAACAAATATTTTCAAAATCAGGACGAATACGCACTGAGAAGAGACAGGCCCTCATCGACTAAAATAGGTTAGATTTTATTTATAAATCACAATGTTGATTAATTTTTCCTTTTTTGGGTGCATATACGGTAATACTGACTGTAAATGACGACTGCAGATACACTTTAAATACAATTGTCTTATCTTTCTTATATAGTATTTTTTCCAACAAAAGTATCAAAATGTAACAGGGATCAGTCTTAATTCTTAAAATTTTTACAGTTGATAAAAAATACCTAGAATTTTGTCGTAATTTTCATAATTTTTGCAGCAGACGATATTTAAAAATTTTGTATCTCAAGATTACTACGGACAGAACACAAAATTATTACTCCTCTTTAAACGTTCTTGCAAAGCAGGATCAAATCAGATAAAAATGGGATTTTAGTACCCTGAACTAGAAAGGAAATGTGCCTTCCTTTTACTTATTTTGTGAGTTAGCGGTGAGTCCTGAAAAACTTCATTCTAGCGAGTGACCTTTCTGATCTGATGTCTGAGAAGTAGAGCTTTGCCCATCTCTACGGGAAGGTGCCGTCGCTATCAGGGATGAAATCGAGCGCGAAGGGATCCAGTCGGCCCGCTATAACGTTAATGTAGTCCGCAGCTGTCACGGTTCTTTCAGTTAGTACCACTGGTACTATCGAAGCCCAGGCGAATATTCGCCATAGGATAATACTGTCCCAGCAGCGTACAATCGTGGCAGGGCACATGTTGCAAGCAGTTGTTCGCCTGGACGATAGCGCATCCGGACACAACCTGTGTTGTGTAAACGAGGGACGTGATTCAAACTAACAGGCGACTCGTTTCCATTGATTCACAGCCCAATCTCGACAATCCTGTGCCCACTACAATTGTAACTGACGATTTGGATGAGTGAGTAGGGGAACACGCAGGGGCTGCCCGCTGCCGATGCCCACGTTCAACAACGCGTCCTGAACTGCGTGCTGCGAAAACACAACTTGCTGTGCCCTGCCGTCAGATCTGCCGCAGGTCGCCGCCTCGCCTTCAGGCAAGTCTCCAGCCTCCACGTTTTTTAATGAGGCTTGCAATGACAAGGTTCGTCGACCACGCTGCAGAAGTTAAGCTTACGTGTCCTCCATACAGTCCCGGTCTCTCGCATACGATTTCCATGTTTCTGCAGTCGATTTGCTTCGGTCGAAGAGGCGCACGCCCATGCATGAGGCGTAGCCGCATTGTACCGCGCCTGCGTTAAGTGAGACGACAGCGAGCACACAGAAACAGGCAACGACTCAGGGTTCTGACGAGACAGATGTGCGCTCTGATCCGGCAGTAATTTCAATAGTAGCGGGTCTGGCCGAATGGGAACGGCATCTTACGGACTATGTAACTAAAGAAACATGTGAACACGAAGTAATATAGTAAATGAATACTGTTACGTCTAGTAAGTGAGTATACGTTGGGGTGGGAACTCTCGCTGCGCAAAGGGAGTGAATCAGACGCTCAGTGGGAATTTGAAAAGTGCAGCTAGCCAGTTTATAGCACTGGGGAAACAAACATTTCATAATAATTCTGTTATTTAAAGAGGAAGTTAATTCGATATTTCTGGGTTTTATAAATTCATTCGTTTAATAAACTTCTCGTAAAGGGTATTAAGGTGTCACTGGTCCAATGTAAAACATGCAGGATTGCGCGGTTTAATTCGGATATCGGATTACCTATTACGCTCCTCAGCCAATCAGAGTACATTACGGTTGGACGTATTTTGTGGACTAAAGAAGTGCGTTGTGAAATTTAATTTAAAGCTCAGCCTTGATTATGTTTGTGCGCGGACATTGAGAGCTATGAACAGATGTGACAGTTTAGCAGAATAATGAGTTCAGCTTTACCGTCAACTGTCGCAAAGTAAACGCGAACGAGTGAGAAAGATGAACTAGCGAAATTCCGGTTTTAATGTGTAAACTGTGTTTTCCAATTAACTAAAATCCGCGTTGCTTATTATGCAGTATTTGAGAGAGCGTTGTGTCACGTACAATCCGTTTCGTGCTCTTTCCGGTAAGCATGATTATGAGTGAGTGTGATTGCTTGTGAATGCCGAAACTGTAACTTTTGATTATCACGAACTTGGTGGTGTCTTGTATAAAACGAGTAACAATATAGCGAAGTTTTCTCTCGAAAGCTGTCTGTCCTTTACAGGGGCGCCGACTAATAAAAAATATTGGAGGGACCCACACTGGGAGTCTTGCACCGGGAAATTTTCTAAATTTTAGATGAAAAATAGTGAGTTTTAAAGTTTTCTTAAGCATTTTAGAGTCATATCATCAACCCCGAAAACAGTACTCTCGATAACTCGACGCTCCGGGAAATTCGACAAGCCTGACGCATTTTTTGGCTTTGAAAAAAGAAACAAAACATAAACACGCACGGTATTCTCGTAAAAAGCTAATTTAATTTACGGTAATAGTCATACTTATAGATTATTACAAAGCGGTGAATATATAGCTCTGAAAAGACTGAAATTATATTTAAATAAATCCTAAACTATGATTAAAAGAATAAAACATAAAATATTCTGTTGCCCAGTAATAGCACTTCGATTAATAAGTGAAATAGATAACTTAAGCTTACTTTTGAATTAGGCTCAGGGTTTATTAAATAAAAACAACATCTCAAAGTTAATCCTTTAATACAGTTAATAAAGTTAATACAGTATGCCTAATACTTTCAGGCAAAAAGTATATAAATAGCGGGTTTTAATTGGGTCTTACATCCCAAAAATATTTAAGTATTTGAAAATAACTAATACAGTACTATAGTCATATAGTAATACAGTGCTCAACTAGCGCTAATACTTCGAAACTAAAAAATTAACATTATGTATGTATTTAATTCTCTGTTTTAGAAAGACTATTAATATTGCTCTAAATGTCATTATTACGGCTAGGGTGTCTTTAGAAAGGTGCAAATGTCGATCTTCTGGCTGGATTACTAAATATGAAGTCGTTGATGACAGGTTGGATAACCAGTTCATCCAAAACATCTCGCCAGGCATGAAGAACAGCCAAGTTGTTCAATCGTTTCTGTCCCATTGTTGATCAGAGAAATGACGTCAGACGTCTAAGGGCGCTAAATGACCGTTCTGCTGCTGCTGTCGTGATTGGAACTACTTGGAGAAGCTTAATGCACTTCACTACTTCACATTACATTTCTCAAACTGCAAGCTCTTGTGTAATGTACTTTCTTACATCACGCATGTTTTTAAGAGTAGTTGTTTTTTATTAGCGATATCGGCTAACATATTCAAGTGTAAGCGCAGTCTCTCAATGTCTAGGTCATTTTTGAAAAACTCAGTTGATTTTTCCGAATTTGTTTCACCTCTGTTTACTAAAAGCAAGCATTCTTGTTCAACTGCAATGACCTGTGTGAGTCCAGTTCAAGCAAACCGCTCAGTAATGCAAGATTGCACCGTTTCACAAACTTCAATATAAATATCTTTGTAGTATTCCTTAGTATTCCTTTGAGGTTTTGAAAGTGTACGATGAGCTGGCTTCGTTGTTTTCATACTTCTTTGGTATACTTCAGTTCCGAGGAAGCGAAGGATCATCAACATGGGAAGGTTTTTCTTTTAAACACAATTTCCAAAAGTGTTCAAAACTATCACGTCTTCCATTTAACATATAAATCAAGCCCCCATATATTTTTTTCCAGATCAGCAAAACGTAAAAAGTCTTGAATTGTAACATTGACTGAAGGTAGCTTGCACATTTGTAACCTGCCTCTGTTTTGTCCTCTGCAGAAAATGTTTCAAAAAACTCTAGAAGTTCTTCAAAGTTTTTCAATATTCTCAAGATACTAGAAGTTCGCATAGTCCATCGAGCCGGGCAAAGGGGTCATAGACCAGCTTGGTCGTTGGCGCTCTCACAGCGTATGTTTCTGAAAAGTCCCATCCTTTTGTTTGATTCCCTTATGGTGTTTATTAAGTCTTTGGCTCTTCCCACATAGACCTAAGTTGACGGAGACAGTCTACAGCTTCCAAGTCTAAACTGTGAGCAGTGCAGTGCACATAATGTGCTTTTGGTTGTATATCCAAAGCTAACTTTCTTAGTCCTTTGAACTTACCTCTCATATTTGAGGCACCATCACAGCACTGTCCTCTTAAGTTATCCATTGACAAATCAAGACGAGCTAACGCGTCTTTTAAAATACTAACCAGAATTTGTGATTCAGTGTTGGGGGTCTTGTATAAGCCAATAAAGTGTTCATTGACGATTAAGGAATCATCGACAGTACGAATACAAAATGACACTTTCTCGTGAATCGAAGAATCACTTGTTTCGTCAACCATAATAGAAAAATGTTCAGTCTTCTTGATTGAAGCCAATACCTTTCTCAACACAGACTTTCATTGTAGATCAGTGATCTCGTTTTGAATATCGTGGGACGTCCACATATACCCCGAACGCCCTAACCAATCTTTAAACTCAGGTATGTCATTCTCTCGGAGTTCCAATAACTGAAAAAATTTGAGTTTACATCTTCGCGCCCTCTAATTGCTAACTGCTTCTCTGATATTGCAGAAAGACTTGGGCAGGAATGAGACCACCATGTATGGATGCTGGCAGCAGTGGCCACGAGAATGTACGATCGTAAGAAGACAGGGCTTCCAGCGGCCACGTGGCACTACCGAGAGGGAAGACCATCGTGTACGGCGTATGGCTCTGGCACACAGTACTGCTACTGCAACACCAATCTGAACATCAGTTGGCAGCACAGTGAGACAACTAACTGTTACAAATCGGTTACTTCAAGGACAGCTCAGAGCCAGACGCCCTGTAGCGTGCATTCAACTGACCCGGAACCACCGCCATTTGCTACTTCAGTGGTGTCGAGCGAGAGCTCACTGGAGGGGGAAGTGAAGGTCTGTTGTGTTTTCCGATGAAGGCTAGCTTTGCCTCGTTGCCAGTGGTGGCAGTCTGGTGTTAGAAGGAGGCCGGTTGAGCGCCTGCAACCAACCTGTCTGCGTGCCAGACGCACTGGACTTATAGTCTGGGGACGGATTTACGAGGTTCGTTCAATAATTAAAGAGACAAATTGGTCTGGGGAAAGAACTGTTACTAGGGTGAGTTTGATACTTTTATGGCTATAAGCTGGCATCACTGGGATGAGCCCTGATCAGCTGATTTATTGACATTGTTTTGTTTATAACCTCAAAAACACATTTCAAGATGGCGAATCCGCTTGAAACGTCCACGTTCTGTTATACGTTTTTTACTTGCTGAAGGCGAGAAACCAGTGAATATACACTATGGTGAAGGTTGTAGAATCGTGCAAATTTTTACAAGTGGGTCGTGACTCAGTGACTGACAAACACCGTTCTGGCCGACCAGTTGCAGTTTGAACTCCCTCATTTGAAAGTCTAATTGATGACATTGTTCGTGCCAACTGCCTCGTGACTCTGGAAATGATAGTTGGTGAAGTTCACGTTAGTACTGGTACAGTTCATAACATTATCTGTAAAAAGCTGAAGTATCGCTAAACACGTGAAAGATGGGTCCCAAAGGAGTTGATGCGGCAACACAAGGAAACAAGGTTGAGAGTGTGCACAGAGCTAAAGGAAAGTTATGAATGAGAAGGTGAGCACTTCCTCAACAAAATTTTAACTTGTGATTAAATTTGGGTTCACTATTATGAGCCAGAATCAAAAAGACAAAGCATGGAGAGGAAGCACACCAACTCACCTATCAAGAAAAAATTCATAAACCAAGCATCAGTAGGAAAAGTCATGTTGACGGTGTTTTGGGATGCTTGAGGTCCAGTTTTTCGTGGTTATATGGAAGAGCAGCATACAATTAACAGCAAGTACTACTCGGCTTTGTTTTTAAACACACTGAAGCCAGCCATGAGAGAGAGACATCTTGGATCTCAGAGATGAGGTGTGGTTGTCGAGCAAGACAACGCTCGTCCTTATATTGCTCAACTAACCCGTGAAACCATCGACAAAATGGGCTGGGAATTATTGCCTCATTCCTCTTACAGTCCTGATATAGCACCTAGTGATTTTCATTTGTTTGGTGCACTGAAGGAAGCATTACGTGGGAAGAGGTTCCAGGACAACGAGGACGTGAAAAAGTTTGTAGGAAATTGGTTCAAACATCAAGATAAAGAATTATTTGCAGTCGGAATAAAAAAAACTTGTAGCTCGTTGGAGCAAGTGCATAAATGTTGAAGGAGATTATGTTGAAAAGTAGAAAAAATGTTGTTTTGTAAAAATAAATCCTTTTTTTCTCCAGACCAATTTGTCTCTTTAGTTATTGAATGAAGCTCGTAGTATGACAGCAGGAGCACTCTCATGGTTATCCCACGCATCCCAACCGCAAAATTGTTCGTCAGTCTCTTGATTCGACCGGTGCTGCCATTCATAAACAGCATTCTAGGGGGTGTTTTCCAACAGGATAACGCTCGCCCACATACCTCTGTTGTTACACAACATGCTCTACATAGAGTCGACATATTCCCTTGTCCTGCTCCATAACCATACCTGTCTCCAATCGAGAACATATGGGACATGATTGGACGGCAACTCCAGTGTTATCCTCAACCAGGATTAATCATCCCAGCGTTGACCGACAAAGTGCAGCAAGCATAGAACTCCATCCCACACACTGACGTACGGCACCAGTACAACATAATGCTTGCACGTTTGCCTGCTTGCAAAGAACATTCTGGCAGTTCCATCGATTATTAAAGTACCAGCATTTCACATTTGCAGTGACTTATCCCGCACTTACATTAACCTGTGGTCGTAGAATGTGAATCACTTAAGCAGCCGCCGCCTTGCTTGCCCGCAACTATGGCACAAAGTGGCTCTCCCTAAGCTGGGTGTAGCTGTCACTGGCAACATTTCGATACAGGCAAAACCTCTAGCAGGAGTTTTGCATGACATCAGTGGATACTTTTCAGTATGTTACCGTGTGAATGGTAGTGGGTGTGAATGGTCGTGCCAGCAGACGTCTTTATAATAGAAGCAGCAGAAAAGGGAAGAGCAGCCACAAGAATATTTATTAGTCAGGCAATTTCATATCAAACTGTATCTGCAGTTTGATAGGCCGAATCATCCAGTATCGAACAATTGCCGAAAAATTCTCGGAATTCTAAAAACTCTAAGACTGGCACACAGCATGGGGGACTTAAGTGGCTGAGAGGTTAGCACTGTGTATAGCGTTCAGAATTTCCGATTTCGATCTTCTGTTGTTGAAAGGTGCCCAAAGTCAGAAGATCAGGAGTCAGTCTGGCGCGGATATTTCCAAAGGCAGATGTGTTGTCCCACAAGGATTCGTATACACCCTTAGACAATAATGTTCGGTGAAAGTCAGAACGGTCGATCGGGCAACACTGGCCACTCACAACACTGCACCTGCACAGCGGCCGGTGTTGACAACTTGCCCCGCAGTAGTTCAGTTGAGCATCGTGTGTGTTCCGTGTTAGACCTGTCGGATGAAGTGCTTGTTTAGTGCTTCAGTACTGAACTGAGAACAGGAAAATGAACGAGCAATGGTGCAATTTAAAGCTTTGTTTTATCCTCGGCAAGTTACCGAAAGAAATGCATGCAGTGCTGGTACGTGTTTATGTGGATCAAGCACTGTTCAGGAAATGCAAGTAACAAGTGGTTCGTCCGTTTTCGAGGGGGCCGGGAAAATGTTTCTGACAATCCCCATAGCGGACGTTCGGCGACCGCCGTCAGTGACAAAAACATTGAGAAAGTGAGGACATTAATCACGAACGACTGTCAGTTAACTGTGCGCATGATAGCGCATGAACTGCAGATGAATTGTGAATCCATGCGACAAATCCTTACCCAGGAGTTTGGGAAGAGGATAACGTGTTGTCGTCTTTTGCCACATCACTTTACTGACGATCAGAATTAGGCACAGGATTTTGTCGAAACGGTGGATGCGACACCCAATTTCTTGAACCGCATTGTCACTGAGGATGAAACCTGGTGTTTCTGGTATGCCCCTGAAACTAAAAAGGAAAAGCGTGGAATGGCGTTCTTCGACATACCTTACCAGATGCGAAGTTTGTTTTCTTTGCCAGTGATACACACTGCAATAAATAACGAATCATGTATAGTTTTAGAAACATCTGTTAATGAAATTTTCATGCGCATTTATATTTAATTCCTAGACAATTCTTTCTCATTAAACTTGAAGATACAGTATATGCAATTCATAATTCATTAACAGGCTTACCCTGTGTATAAGTGTAAGATATGACGAGAAGCAGATGTAGATTGGCACTGTTAAGCTCTTGGCATTTAAAACTTGATAATACTCGTAAATTACAAAGGGAGGTACACACCACACAAATCATGTAACGACTAAAAAACCCGTTTTCAATGCGGATATTCTCAGATACTGGTAAAATAAAATAAAAAAAGTTGGCATACTTCACTTACTTTCACTCCAGTATGTCGCACAGAATTGGTTTTTGAGGCACCTCACCAAGAAAGCCTAACTTTTCACGTCATAACAGCGTCTGATACAATTAATTTGTGGTGTGAATCAAAGAGCTTTCTACAGAGCCTATTCAGTGCATTCCCTGTTGTAATTTGTCAGAGACGTATACAAAAAGCTCTTTTTCAAACCTACAGCTCAGTTTATGAAATCAATACTAGAGATAAGAATAATATTCCCAAAGATTTAAACTAACGTACTTTGGTCCAGAAAGGTGTTCATTATCCAGGTATACATAGTTTCAATAATGTGCCAGCCACAGTAAAAAGTTTAACTATTCATAAAATTCTGCTAAAGAGGTGTCTAAAGGACTGATTCGTGGCTATTTATACTCTTCCGACAAATTTCTTAGTACCACTGATTTATGAGTAAGCTGAGTCCAGTCTATCCTTCTCTCCTTGAAGTGCGCCACAAAACAAAATAACCAAACCTTACTGCAGAGAAATGTCATGGCTGACTCGGCTAACTTACATAAAGGCTGCACTTTTCATTAGACACAAATGACATTCACTTGAAGACAATCTTGATGAATAGATTTTTTATCTGTTAACATTACAGTGCAAAATGGTACCACGCAGCGGTAAAGTAAATTTGTCATTTCCATACAGTCCAACAGGTGGTGAGCTGTTGTCTACACAGCTGAAGTCTCATCTATGCATTAACATTTAAACAGCTAAATCCCAGGTAATATGATAGCTTACGAACTGCAGTAATGTTGCTTAAAACTATCCTGGGAAGATTTCTTTAAAAAAACAGCTTGTTAAATAACCATTGCGCCAAGACACCATGAATACCACACAGCTGTAAAAACAGCTCACAACACAGTCAAGGGCAAATGCATTGGGTAAATGGAAAGGGCGTCATAACCGTCCAATCAGAACACACTGTGCAAATAACAAACATGCAAAAATCACTCCTATAATTTATGTCCCAGAAGCAAACGAAAAACTCCGAATAACAGATAGCAATGCCTACTACGTCTCTACTACACCTCACTACTGGTAGTACAGGCACATCAAACTTCTAATGACACCAGTCAATATCCATTATTTGGAATAGAGTTCAAGACACCACTCTCACTTAAAGAAAGTTCAGGTATGTTGTAGTTTGTAGCTGCAGAACACACCACATGCACCACACTCCTTAACACAACAGCTACAATAAGCACCAGATTGCGCAATGTCTGGCTCTGATTCCGAATGCAATGAATCATGCATCAGTGTAATATGACCAAAGGTTCTTTCTTCCACACATTGGCCGCCCTCATCATCTACAGCGTGAACATTAGTTACTTCCATCTGCTGGCCTAAAAAGCAAGTTACACAATGGCCTGCAGGAAAACTGGTTCTTTTTCCAAACCTGTGTCCACTGCCGCCAGCCCACAGTGCACTGGCTGAGCCCTGCTAGACTCACACGCACCACAGCCCGCCTGCATGCATCACTCCCACACATATCAGTGCATACAGTAAATTCTCAGTAGATGGTGTGGTAAGCACTTCCCTTCTGACTATAGAACCAGAGGACAAGCGCCACAGTGCGTTAGTAATAATATCGAAAAACATAAGTGTTACATACAATCTTTCTTCTGCATATCTTCAGTGCTGGGATGTGATCAATGTAAATAATTGTTATAAACTGATTTCCAACCTTACGATGGGTACTGCTACAAAAGCATAAGAGCTATTATATGCACCTCAATGTATTATACATTTACATGTTTTCTGATAGCTTTGCTATTACGTCATAAATCAAAATATATTTAAGATTTTTTTTCATTTATTCCACATCCACAAGGATCATTTCACACTTTGTCTGTGAAAATGACATTAGTATATCTCTTTTCTCTTGTAAACATGTGTTCTAGTTTTATGGTATGTTCTCATACTTAAGGATCTCATCAGTATAAATCTATGGAACGAGAAGTAGATCTAATGTAATCTACAATGTACAGGGTTCTCAGGGCCAGGTATGACATGCGATAGCACCTGAGGAATTCGGAATTGGAATGAAATTCTTGGACTTGTCACGTGACATGCACGTGCTGGCTAGGATGGACAAGACGTGCAGTATGACTGCGTTTTATTGCAGCCACGTAATGAGTGCTTGATGTGTGGGACACTCAAGCTCCATAGCTGTGCAAGAACTGGGCTTCCTGTATGAACTCCACAACTTTTACTTATTCAACACACAAACACCACAATTTTTACCTTCTCAACACAGGAGTACAACAACATTTATCTGCTCAACACAGCAGCTCCACAAATTTTAGCTGATCAACAAAGAAACTCCACAACTTTTGCATGACCAACAATCAAACTCCACAACTTTTATCTGATCAACACACAAACTCCACGACTTTTACCTGCTCAACATATGGACTTCACCATGTGGCCAAAACTATCGTTACTAGCAGTAGCCAAACTCCACAAACAGCACCAGACTGGTGATTTTCTTTTGATCAAGTTCCACAACACATCTGTAAACCACATATTAAAAATGCATCTATATCAAACTAATAATTTTATTACAAAACTTAAGAAAAGGTGAAGTATTATCTTAAATACCCTAACTGACAGGAGTATCATAAGAAAGGAAACAAATTATAGATTAATGATCTTCAGTTGAAAGTAATTTATTCATGTCTTAATGTATAGACAGTATTCTTATGCAAGAGTGGAGTAAAGTTGACAAATTCTACATGTGAGATTGTAAGATATTCTATATTCCAGTATTGGTATGAAAGGTTACCTACGCAACTAAATACATTTGAAGATGAAAAAACATCGATCAAAATTGAAATTATAAACATAAATGTTTTGAAGGACATAAACAATTTTTTGAAATAAAAGGTAAACTAAAATTTCAGTATAGTTGTGGATCTCTCATAGCGATTATGTCGAATATAGATAACATTTAAGCTTTTTACGAGAACACTTCAAAAAATGCAGTGTGCCCATAATGCCAATGCATAATTTTCTTCTGGATGAATACTCATATTTCAATGCAGTGTGCCCATAATGCCAATGCATAATTTTCTTCTGGATGAATACTCATATTTCTTTTGTTTTCTTATTTTTTGGTTTGGAGCATTCAACATTATTTAGCTGACAGTAAGAGTCTCTTAGTTCTCTTCTCAAGCTGCTCACATAAATATTAATTTTAGGATGAGCTCACTTAAACGATTTAGAAAGAGAATAAAATCTCTCACGAGCATTCATCGATCTCCAAAACGCAGCGAACTCGTCTTCCCAAATATAAGTTAGAGGGAGGCAGCAACCTCTTCTCGCCCTTCATTAGCATTCTCTTTTATTGCCTTTGGTATCGATTTCCTGCTCATGTCCTATATCGAAGATGAATCACACACGTGATTTACCACATTCCGACAACATGATCATTTCCTACTGTAAAAATTTTGGTACTTCAGATCCTCTTGTTCAAACATCAACATCCTTGTTCAGCAGTGTAGACTTTTTTGAAGTATGTGTGTCTGCCCCGTTTCACAGCACATTACTCTTACATTGTCCTAAACATACAGCATCACTGTCCTACAAGACTTTTTAGTAACTCACTTTCTTAATGTTACATTCAACATTACTGTGCTCGTCTCTCACAGACTTCTAAGTATATTGCGATTTTCATAGCCTGCAGTAGTTTTGCAGCCAGGTCATCTGTAGTTCCCAGTATCGGCCTGGAGTCCTCTGAAATTTTGTCTACTGCTATATATTTATCATTTAGATTTTAAGTTTTCAGTTCCTCCATTTCTTAACATGTCAAAAAATGTGTTATTTATTTCCTTTCGATAGCCACATTTACTTTTAGCTATACAACAGACTTTCTTACTCCTACCCATTCCAATTTCACACCAGAACTAACTATGAGACCCATGTCTTTGCCATAAAGTAGGAATGGCTACGGAGTGAGCACTCAGATACACAGAACAGAATTTTTGCCATCAACATAGATTGCCTCCATAGGCCACGTGACTATGTTATTCTGGATTACAAAAAAGTATCTGTTCCTCAAGCCATGCATTTCGATTTACATCCTTAGCAACCGTAATTATTAACAGTTGCTGTTACTAAGAATTAAATGCGTAAAAAGCAGCTCAGATACTTGTAATATTAAAGTTGCAGTCTTAGGGCAAGTAAACAAACATCGTTACACCAAAAGTAGCGTGATTTTTTTTCCATTTAATGTTGGCGATATGTGCAGTGCACTGTGCTCGTACAATAGATATTCCTAATTTATGGTCCTTCCAATATACAAAGTTATAAACTTCAAATATCTGCAGGGTGTAAATTGATTTGTATACGGTTGGTTTAAACACCTCAGTTAAATGATGGAAAATAATAACGTTCCACTGAGCGAGGTGGCGCTCTGGTTAGCACACTGGACTCGCGTTCGGGAGGACGACGGTCCAATCCGCGTCCGACCATCCTGATTTAGGTTTTTCGTGATTTCCCTAAATTGTTTCAGGCAAATGCCGGGATGGTTCCTTTGAAAGGGCTTCTACATGTTTCCCTCATCCGATGGGGCCGATGATCTCGCTGTTTGGTCCCCTTCCCCTAATCAACCAACCAGTAACAGTATCTAACTGTGGCAACTTCCTGGAAAATAAAAGAATGAACTATATTCATAACTCATAAGGGAGAGTAACATATTCCTTTCGCTTACTAGTTTGTAAGTTACAAAAAAGTAGACGTTATCTGAAGCGCTGCGTTTATAATGATAATTGTGGATAGTTAGTTTTTATACTGCGTCTCACAGTGCACAGTGTTACATCACCGGAGGGAGCCACGAAGTAGAAACTCTCTCACCAGGCACCACTCATATCTGATCTATCGCTACACAGATGGCGCTCATAAACTGGAAATAATTTATCCTTCCACGGAAAGAACTTCCAACAGTCTGCTTCATCCCCCTAGAATAGTATTAGCTACCTCATAGTGCGCTGATACCTGAAACTACTTTCTGCTTCCACCACCGACATCACATATGCAAGATTAATCCATAGGTCATGGATGAATTTGGATGTGTAGACACACTGTGGTGTGCGTACTGTAAGACCTTCAGTACACATACCATCAAATTATTTGACTTGTCGCTCTAACAAAGTAGGCGAGTGTCAGCAATATGTCTCGTGGTCTTATCGTGGCGTGTTTATCTTCTGCCGTTGGTTCAGACGATAGAAATGCCACTTGCACGCTTAGAGTAGCAGATTGACGGTGACCATCTTTAAACAGGACTTGATTAATTTTCACACGCATTTATTAAAATAATAACAAGCATAAAAATTACTTAACTTGGTTCTGGATGCTATTTACAATTGACAATCTGAAGTTCCTTTGGCATTGGTACGTTAATCTTATTCTCACATATATCTCTGATACTTGACAAAAGTGTCTATACATTTATCTTCATGGCTATGTACCGGAATATGGTAATCTTAATAGGCGCACACTGAAACTTGACTATAGACTGGTACAGACTGGTGCAGACAAATGCAGACTGGTACAGACTAATGCAGACTGGTGCAGACAAATGCAAACTGGTACAGACTGATGCAGACAAATGCAGACTGACTAATCGGAGGTCTGTACACTCGTTATAATACCTCACGTGTTCATGTATCACTGCACTAGTGTGATCCGCTAGGAGAAAAGGTTCTACATTAGCAGCAATCTCTTTGGCTGCGTTATGTATTAATACACGGAGCAGTGGAAGCAGATTGGTCCATCTCTATGGCAGCGCCATCTCGTACTGCGGAGACGGGCGAGCGCTGCGCCAGCACTGTTGTGCTTAGCGGGCCGCACTCTAGTGGGAAAGTTGTGTACGCGCTGACTACGCAGAACTATGTACACAACACACACTTTTACAGTTCACTAGTGGCACAGTTCGTGCAATTCGGTAGTAACAGTTCCCCACAGTTCCAGCTATTACAGATCAACAGCTGTCGCCATTACAGCCAACTGCTATAAACGAGGGGATCGTCGGACAGTAAATCTGTCAAGTGATGCCAGAACCCATAAATGTTAGATACCGAACAAATGTATTAGCAGTTGCACAATTTATTGGTGACATGTGAAAATTTGTGTTGGACTGGGACTCGCACACAGGTTTCGTTACTTTCCGCAAGCAGTCACTTTAACAACTTCGGCTATCTGAGCATGCCTCTCTGACCGACCCAAACCAACGCCACCTAGACTGAAAAGGTCTGTGCACTGCATATGAATAGCATTATGGGTATACCAAGAGTGGTTATAACAAAAGGAAGTGACTCGTGTTGTGCTGCGCATAGGCATGTGTGAATGGTGGACAGTGTAACTGTTCCATAATGTTTCTAACTTTGTTTCTGTGATACACAGTGTTAATTTGTGTTAGTAAGAAACAAAATGCCATACAGATGTTGTGTGACTGGGTGTAAAGACAATTTCCATGCACACCTGAAAGTGCAAGTTTTTTCGTTTCCAAAGAAAGAAGAATTATTAGAAAAATGGAAGCGGTCTATCCCCATGGAAAATTTAACAGTGAGCAAAACGACAAAAGTAAATCATTAAAATTCCTTTATGATTATACTGTAGTATGAGATCAATACCGTGAAGCATGACCTCAAATTTACGCAACACCTAGCACTTATTGTGTTAATGTTTTGGCAGTATGTTACGGATTTAGAGCAGTGCATGCATGAGGTTTATTGCTATGTGAACTGAGCTGCTCATAGGAATCTAACAAGACATTGTGTTCAGCAGTTTTAGGTACTTAGGCCTGTTAGCTTCTCAGCATATTTCCCATGCAATTGGCTTCGTCAACTATAATTTTAAAGCATTCAGGGAATGTACTATCATCAATAATTGTGCTAAGAAGATAGAGCACTGGCATTCTAATTTCCACAAATGTACATTTTAGAACATTGTTCTTGAGCTCATGACAGTCCTCTGTTCGGAGTTGTTCGGAGTGTTTACCGAGTAAATCTTCTGCAAGTAAATCTTTTATTTGTTTTAGTCTGTAACTGCAAAAGGAAAGCACCCACATCACATGTATCGCCACATTGTGATACAAGGGCACTTTCAGAATTCAAAAAATACTCGTTCAGAGTCTTACAGTTGATTAAGATAGTCATTTCCTCTTTTTCCATGTTTATTTCACTTTTTATCACATTTCAGTTGCTTTATAATTGTTTTTCGAATTTAGAATGTACTCTTCACTAGCTTTGATTCTCGCTACTTTAATTTCAGATATAAAGGATTTTCTTAAACTTATGGAGCTTTTCGTGTCCTCACAACTGTCAGGAGTTATGTCCTTCAGCGTGAGTAAAATATTTTGATTTTACTGTGTTGCAGTGTGTAGTAGTTATTGTATGTCATGGTTTGTAACTATTGTAAGTTTTGCATCTTTTAGAAACAAGGTGGTACATTCTGTCTAATGTATGTTTCATGATAGAAAGTGTTCCCTCCATTGAGAACTATGTATATGTAGTTAACACCTTGGAATTATCGGTAGGCAGGTTTCCAGTTTTTAGCCATATGTCCTAATGGTATTCCTAATTTGATGGTGACACATTCTACTTAATTTCTACACACATTGCTAATTGTGAAGGCATGCTCCCTTCCTAATCAGTTTTTCATTTCAGCAATAGAAATTCATTGATCTTAACACATTTAGGAAACACATCACATTTTTTCTCTTATTTCTGGGTTAATATCTCCTGTTATAAAAATTTTGTGATGCTTATATTTGGCACTTATTACAACTAAAGTGGAGAACATTTTCGCAAATGATCCTTCATCAGAAGCTGGTATTTAATAAACATATACACAAAAGCCTCTGCGTGTGTAGTGCCGTAGCAGTTGCTTCAAAAACATTGTTGCCAGTGAATAACCATGTTGCAAACAAGCTCTCTTAAACTAGTCTTTCAACAATATTAGTTTTTCTTTATTAAGAACATGGTAATAAGTTCTGCACAGTTATGTTGCGGGTTGTTGGTTATAGGTGCGTGGTAAACAATTTCACCCTCATGAAATTGCAAGAATATCTCAAGCTAACAGAAGAAATAGAGAAGTCCCTTGCACACTTACCAAAACAAATCTGCTTTCAACAGCAGATCCATCTGTTTTCCCAAATTGCCCTCATTATTTGAGCAAACCTGGAAGCTACAGGGTTGGTCCTGAGGTAAAGAGACAGAAACTTAAAAAGCAAAATATTCAGGCAGATGTCCAGGGCAGTCTGAAGGAAAGTTAAATATATTTACAACCTCAGTCCCTTGTGTCACTGTATGAGTTAAAAGCCAAACTATGAACACCCAGATATCTTACAACCATTTCTCATGTATACTTGTGCGTGAGGTTATGGGATAGCTGTTGAAATTTTACAATGTAGAGCTTCAAGACCATTAATCAGTAAATTAGGGATGGGGCGTGATTGTACTGGAAAGTGATACTTTCAGAAATGGAAGCAAGTTGCACTTGAAAGTAAACTTAAGTAATATGAGAAGGTCTTTTTTTTAAAAAAGAAACAATTCTACAGTCATGAGTTTATACAAGAACGCGTTGGTAAAGTTGCAAATCATACGCACACGTTAGTGATTTCTGCACTGTCAGCACCCCAAACAAGCAAATTTGGTGACCACTATTTAATATACTGAAGTTATGGGTAATACTTGGCTATTGAAACAACAAATAAAAGTTACGTTATTGAGAACAGCCCTGAGCTAAATCTAAAAGTATCTGAAGTTAATTGCACTTGGAATAAACAGTTATGGAGGATAACAGGTCAAAGAGTTTCATAAATAACTCGTAACAAAGTCCTGGTAAACGTGAATCTCTTGACGGAATGTAATCGAGTGAGATCCCACCGCGATCTCGACGCTGCTGAATGTAATGAAAGTATGGAGTGACATTTTCGTGTTTAACATTGCTATGAATGGTAAATAAAATAAATGTACCATGTTGTGGACAGAACTGCCAAAAAACTAGCGTAATGTGACTTTTTTGTTGATCGGCAGTGTAGAATACGACTATAAGGCTACTGGCTGCAATAGTTTAATTATTGGTTAAGTTATATGTTAACAACTGAGACAAGCATTAGTACACGAATGTAAGCACTCGTTGGAATATATTCCTGGAAGTTTTCTAGCAATATTGCATGTGATAGAGACACTGCAAAGTCCGAAGTAGTAGATCTTAAGGTTTGATACTCGCAAAAACGTGGATTAAATTTCTTTTAGCATCTAGTTGAAGACACAGTGAGGTAAGCTATTACAAATCTTACGAAGATACTTCAACGATTTCGTGTTAATGCTATGTAAATTATATTACACAAAGTAAGGGAAATATTTTCACTTAACAATAATAAGATAAAGAAGGCTATGGAATGGCTAACATGCAATATTGTTATGTAGATAACCAGGAGAATTCTTGAGACGTGTAGGGAACCCTAGCGAGGTCAGTTGTGGTGTTTGTAGTCTCCCTCTGCAGTTAGACATGAGGAAATGACTGTATAGGTTAGCGAGCTGCGATAGCAAATGGACTGGAAAGAAATTGGAAGAGTCCAACTGCTATTACTGCGAAAATTCTTTTCCCAGCCTCACCCGACTCACATTCCATCTGAAGGAAGTGGAACAGCTGGTGAGCACCTTGGTCTCGACGAACGTCCATAATTTATCTACGAATGACTTCTGTAGCACCAGAAACCTGGCAAAGTACGTCATCATACCAAAGAGCTTTTAACGTTAAAGAATTTTCCTAGATGCTGCCTCACGACAAGAAGAGAACATACAAGTACCAAGGGTTGCACATAATACACAAACAAACAACATCAATAAACTTGCAATCATTGCTTCTGTTCCTCTTTGTCGTGAGTTTATTTAGGACAGTGAAGGTAGGAGCTGTGGTTTTCGGACTCTTGTTGAGACTCAAAATAACCAAAATTTTAAAAATCTTATTCTTAAAGCTGTGGATTGTGTTACACATATTCAATGTAACGTCGTGGAGAAAAAGGTTGCTTCTGTCGCTCCGCAGAGAGCGAACAGTGATTTACTTGCTACATTTACGCGAGAAATAACTCATGGAAGACGAAAACTGATTTTCGGAAGCCAGCTTTCGTTGTCGTGTTTTCATGCTAAGGCCTCAAGCGGTTTTGCTATGCCAGTGCAATATCTGTTTTCTGATCGTCAGATGTTTTAGACACATGGGATCACATGTTTCAAATCCTGGTTTAACGTCACGATGGGTATTTCTCCCGAATTAAATATCGTAGGTAGAAAACATTATGCTGAGTCTAATATTTCTACATCTCTTTCTCTGTACAAATCGCGACTCCGAAATTTTTTAAAAACAAGACATAATGTGACAACCCAAACGCCTTTTAAAAACGGTTGTGTGGTTATGTTGGAGCGAAAATCGACTGTGGAAGATTAAACCTGGCAGCTAGAACCGCATTTCGGTGGTAGGCAATGAAAACCTCGTAACTCCATCTGTCTCTGAAAACCTCATAATTCTAGTTCCCTGTAAGTCTGTTATCAAAGAGAGACTTTAAAGTTCATGGATTTCTATAATATGCTAATAACTAGGCTTGTACTATGTAGCTACACACGTAGCAATGTTATCTCAACACTGTATATATTTTTCAAGAAAGCGTTTTTGCTCCTCAGGTTTGCATCCCCTACCATCGATTAACAAACTCAGGATGGCTGTGTTTACATGACCAGCGAGAAACGGTAGTGGGAAACTGGTCTACGAAATCTAGTTTTGGAATCCCCACGCAAACGTCGTGTCTGGTAGACCGAGCTCATCAATATAGAGGCAACACTGGGCTCAGTGTCGGTGACGTGGCTCCTGCTCGGAGCAGCGACAATCTCCACCTCAGCTGGGGAACGCTGACGTCGCTAGTTTCACCAAATGGCTGCCATCCCATGAGCGTGTGGAAGAGGAGGGAACGCAGTTGGCATGCTGCTCTGAAACATTCGAAGAAACTTACACCGAGTACGCTTCCTCCCTTTCGATGCTTTCGAAAAAGCACCCCGTACAGACAGCCGCTTTGACTAACTGCGTTTCAGACGATAGCAAAAACCGTCAGCAACAGTTTCAAAAGCACGAGCAAACTAATCGTTTCTGTTACTCGCGTAACCACTCAGTCAGCTGCAGATAATGGTGGCACACTGGCTGACAGTAACCCTCGCAAAGGCGAGGTATTAATTTACTCACAAATACACACTTTTCTTAAACGAAAACTAGTTGGGATATTACACTTTCAAACAGACACATCTTTGTGAGCTCCTAGTCACGATTCAATGACATGTAACATATCCAGCTCTCGGAGCCACAGTATTCTCTACAAGGCCTAAATTTGTAATTGAGGAAGAAATTGTTAGCTGGTATATGATGCAAGGGGTGAGTGAGCTGCACACACATTTTCATTTATTTACATTTATTTAGTATATAATTCAGATCTGACTTACTTTCATATGTTACAGAACCGTTTTTTTTTTCAAAACCACTCCATACCCAAATTAATAACCCACTCATTTCAATTAGACATTCAAAGTAAGACTGATTGCAAGTAATGCAGTAGAGATTGCAAAAAACTATTATTTGTTATTTTATTTCATTATGTGGCGATGGCAAATGTGTAAATTGTTTGTTACATTGTGCTCACTTACTTTTGTGTCAAGGTCCATCCATACGTTTAACTCGTGGCTTAAAATTTCTAATAGCAGACACGACTGGTTTACTAGAATGAGAAAGCAGTGTGAGAACGAGAATCTTATGTGGTAACGTGCACTAAGTCTCATTGCGAGAGACATAAGAATGGCCAAGGAGTGGGAGTAATTTTCTTGCTGTTCTCAGCTGCATTATTCAGTTGGTTAACGAACAATAAATTATGTATGGAAGTGTGGATACTGGCTCACTTCGAGAGATGCAACTGTTTGGAGCTCGCAAGATCTCTTGCTGTTTGATAATTTAAAGGTTTCTCAGGAAAAACGTGTGAAAGCGAGGAGAAAAGAGATGTTCTGTCCAGGGGTGGTGAGAGGGAAGGCTTATTCTTAGGTTCCAGAAGGAAGCACTTTGTTCCAGGTCCGTATCCCGTGCTCACATATGGTGAGTCACACACAGACGTTTAACTAACACCGCAGCAATTCCGTGCTTCTGATTGTGAAAAGTATGCTAAGCAAGTACAGTATTGGTGAAACATGTTTTTATGTGGCTAAAAAGTCCATGGGTTCGAGTTAGCGTTTGTTATTCTAAATTCATTAACACAACTCAGTAAGCTCAACCCAATACGCTGTTGGGCAAGGGAACTGAAGGGTGCACGTTCTTTTCTAGATATAATCCTTCAATTCGTAATGGCTTATGTGCACACAGCCTATCCGCCTTTGCCAAAGCATTATTATGAGCGTTAACATGATTCATTTGAAACCTCATAAACTTAACAGTAAATATTGTTCTACATATTCCTTGTTTAAAATCGAACTCCATGCATGTTAGTAATAAACAGGACTTCACTCCATAGGTAGATGAACCCCTAGTCATAATATCTTTGTATGGGACCCTAATTTCGTGTATGACTGGGCTACCGCTTTTCAAATTCAGGCGTTCCATCTAATTATCCATTGCACAGTTTTTTGTTTAATAGCTCACAAGACATATGTTCACCGCAAGGTTCATCAGGTCTTAATAGCATTACAGGGGTATCTTTTCAAGGATCAACCGTAAGCTCACACGTAGCAGCGAGCCTCTCAATAGTATGGTCTCACACATGTTTTCGATACCTTTCCAGAACCATTTTCGTTTAATAGTTTCAGTATTAATGAATGCAGCCGAAGCACTTGTCCACCTTCACCTCGCGCCAATAGTGCGCACCAAATGAAGTGTTTCGGGCTGACCAGTCGAATTCACTGAGTGAAGTGAGCACGCTGGGGCAGAACAGCTGGACAGCACGGTTTTGGTTGAGGGACACACGGTTAATATCTTAGTTGCGCGCCAAACATCTAATTGTGTTAATGAATCCCGCCCCTGCGAGAAATACACAGTGGATAATGTAAATAGGAAATTTACTCTAATATGTGGTTGTAATTAATGTAAAGTATTCTATGAAGAATGGTTCTAATTGTCACGAGCTTGAAATGCGTTATGGGTGATATTGCAGATTTGTAGTTATTATAACATTTCTTATTAAAAACTTAAAACCTGACTAATTTTTTTCGCATTCAGACCTTTAAACCTATTACTAGACTGTTTCTTACAGTCTCTCCTAAAGAAACGTTAACCAACGATGTTGGTGCTGCTTCTGTGCACGGTTATCTATAGAAGGCACGAGTGGGTCGTACAGTTGGAAATAGTGAGGTCTGCCCTGATTCGGTACATGACAACTAGACCACTAGCATGTTCGGCAATGACAGTACAAAAATGGATACGTGTGTCTAATCCGCACTAACAGAGACGGGAGAACGAACAGGACGATAGTTGCTCTGATCACTGAATCACA
This sequence comes from Schistocerca piceifrons, assembly GCF_021461385.2. Classification (NCBI taxonomy): domain Eukaryota; kingdom Metazoa; phylum Arthropoda; class Insecta; order Orthoptera; family Acrididae; genus Schistocerca; species Schistocerca piceifrons. The sequence continues at coordinate 468,585,975 of NC_060145.1, forward strand.
TTTCCATTCGGTTGCAAGAATTAATTATTTTTAAACTGCTAGTCCTGTTCATATTCTATTTGAATGGGCTCACCAATACCTCTAGGCGAAAATTTCACGTCTACATTAAAGAAAAACTAAAGAGAAACTATAATTCTGTTCCTGTATTAGTGGAAACCGGAAACCGAGGATGCTGCTAAGCTCTGTTGACTTCTGTTGCCAAGAAGAACGACCTTGGACGCTTAATTTGTTGGAACATTTTCTGCTACCTGGGTAGTTAGTCTCACAGAAAATCTGTAATTTCTCGTCACAGAAACTCTGTAATTTCTCTTGAAATTAGTCTTTTGTTGACAAAAACATTTTGAGTCCTCGTGTGCATTGTGACAGGCCGTTAACAAAGAAAGACAGTCGACATAATTAAAAATCAATTCATATAATTGCAGTCATTTTCGACTGGCTTAATGGTAGCGAAGTTCAAGAACTGTCTTTAAATGATGACACGGGGAATGTACTAGAGCCCCTTACGTATCGCTTCCATAAGGATCGTCAACACACGGTTAAACTGATCGCAGTGCACACAGAGGCATTTAAACAGGTACTCTCGCTGCGCTCCACGTGTGGGTGGAAGGGGAAGAAGCTCTAATAACTGGCACCATGTGATGTACCCTCCGCCATGCACTTCAGACTCATTTGCAGAATACACATGTAGATGTAAGCTGGTGAATTTGTTATCACTTTGACAAATTTATTCCGAAGCAAACATTAAACGTAGTTTACAGCTGATCAAAAAATTTTGAAAGAAGAGAGACCGTATCATAGATTCCTGATGTATAGAGGAAAAGAATTCCAGACTCTCAATTCAGCTGCGTTTAGTTTGAAGTAATTTGATTGTTCAAGAGTGCGGCAACCATTAAATTCAGACAAAAATTCAAATCGATATTTTTTTCCTAGAGGAATTGCAGTGCTACAAAAGTCACCGTGTTTTAGCGGTTACGAACAATGCAGAAGGAGAAACGTCGGTGGACAAAAAATGATGTCGGTCCGCCAAATCCGAAAAGGAAGATCTTGGCCCCTGTCCCTTGAAGCAGTTGGTACTTTTGCTATTTTTGAGGTCGGAAGCACACCATGTTGCGGACGTTCAGAGGTCATAAATCTTCAAAGTGCAGCCACTCTCGTCTGTTCGTCAGGTTCTCTTCGGACCAACGGCTGCAGCTAAGTGACTCTGATGAGCACGGAAAATTCTTTAGGCGCTTGTGGCCTTGAGTCTGTATTACAAGAATGTGTCTCATGTTTCAACATTTACGTCTTTTAATTCGAGTTGTACGGCCTGTGCAATTCCCTCGATCTCTTAGTTGAGGGCACAGTAATGGGGGTTTACATACCAGAAGGACAGTAAGTATGTCCTTCGATTTGTATACAGAGAGATAAAATAAATTTTCTGGTTTTAATTTTTACGTAAATTTGATTTTCTATGTATGTACTCGCCCATGATTGGCTGATCAGGTGCGACGGACCTCTCTCGAGTCCCTGTTCGCAGTGCTTTCCCGCGTTCGATTATTGTTTTGAATACTTTTGTAAACGATAAGAAGGTATTTAAGTCAGTTCCCAATCTATACCAGGCTATGTTGCTTCCGGCTTTACCAGCAAAGGAGAAGGTGGATTTTGTATCCTCGTATTTCCGAGGAGTGACGAAGCAAGAAATCAGTGGGCCATTGTACTGAACGGAGGTGATATAACTTATACAGAAGCCTAATGGAAACAGACGAAGTAGTCTTCTCGGTGTCAAGTGTTTTTTGCTTTCCGGCAGCGAATAGTACAACTTGCAATATACATGTCACTGTGAGACATGACATTTGGGCTGCAAATTGAGTGTGTATGGAATTTTTTATAGCACGCCTATGCTTATGTATCAAATGTTGTCAGTTTCATCTAAGCCGCAAACATCTCATAGCTATGACTCTTTGCGCTCTGATATGTTCTTAAGACTACCTAAATATTTTCATCCGTAGATGACTTTTGATTTACCTGCAGTTACTGATTCCAGGTATTTGACTATGTATTTATCAGTTTATTATTACTGTTTTCAGAGTGCGAAGCTCCACTGTTTTTCAGATTTAGTCTTGTTCTGTTTTCCTCTCTTTAGTGTGGTTGTGCCTATACATGTGCTAATGAAATAATGTTACAATGTCTTTCTTTTGCTTCTTGATTACAGAAACATTTCACTTTTGACCAGACGGAGAAAGCGAGGCACGGTGACAAGAGGAAACGGAAGTCCAGTGCGACACCAGTAAATTTTCCTCATACAATTGCAAAGACTAAAAGAAGGAAACTTGAGCCATACCGTCAGCATCCCACTCATGAAAATGAATGCATTAATCCCTCAATAGAGAAGCTGCAGAAAGTCAGCAGCAATGTTATGGAGATATTCTGTCTGAAAACGTGCTTGAAATTTGACCTTGATGTGCCCAGCAAAACCTGTGCTATACAGCGCCAGGTCAAAATGTTAAATAATTATGTGAATTAGAGATGGGTTATATGACCAATACAACAATGTTTCCTCATAGTTACTTTTCTGATAATTTTTCTGGAATGAAGGAATGTGTCAACGTACACAGCAAAAAATGTAATCTTTGGGACTCGTTTACGAATGCCTAATTTGCATTCAGTATTGCAAGGTTATTTTTCTTTGTTATGAAGAAGTTCATGTTCTGCAATTCATCTGTGTAGCTGCGTTATTTGTTGTATATGTGTGTACTATGTTCGATACAAGTATTAATTCTGTATTTCTGATGATTCAACGGCAATTAAAAAGTTACTGTCATCTGTGAACACTCTTATTTCCACTTGTATGGATCGTTTTGTGTGAGCGTTAATGTAAACATGGAATATTATTGCACCAGTGCATTGCAACCTCTGTGTCTAAGCACTCTTGATCCAAGAAATGCTTCCCGACGCAGCTAAATGTTTCAGTAATATGAAATATCTCAATGCTTTCCAATCAGTTTTCTGGATAGGATAAGAACAGTCCTTTTACTTTCTCCATAATTCTATGCACATCAAGTTTCTTTAAGAAAACTCCATTGTCTAGTGTGTCAAACGTGCCTTTTACACCTTCTTCTTCATCTGATTTTTCTGGAATCACTGTTGTAAATGATGACACCACAGATGTTGTCCGTTTTCGAGGCCTAAAGCCAAACTGTTCTTTATTGAAAAATCCCCTTTAAGTGATTCATAAGGTTGTTTTTTCATTATTCTTGTGTTGAAAGTGACATACTCTCTCAGTGCTACCAAATTAGCACATAGAACTTTTGTGTCTTTTAGATATGCTGGGTTGTAATTTGATATCAACAACATATTACCAGTGCCCAGTAATGGCCCATCAGTCCTGTTTACGCATTGTCTTGGCAAGTACATTGTTGGTTAAAGCTGTTGAAGTTTTATTTTTAATATCAAACACTATATTACTGGCCGCCTACACCTAGGCAGTAGCAAAGGCACTACTGTTGGCGTAGAGTTGTAGAGCGTACAGTGGGCTGAGTTAATAAAATTGGCGTTTTTGAGCAATTCTGTGGCAGATAAATTTCAGTACTGCTAAAACACTGTTCACAAAATATTCCCAGTTTTCCTGACTTTTGTTTTTAGGAGTTTTTAGCTCCGCGCTGTCAGCCTTCTGGTGGCCACTGTTGAACGCAGGTCTACAATGACACAGAACTTCAGTTATTGCATCGGCTAATCTGTATTTGTACATTCTTTACGCACTTTTATGTTGGACTTTACATATTCCATCCACTTTACATCTACATCTACCTGATTACTCTGCAATTCACAGTTAAGTGCCTGACAGAGGTTTCATCGGACCACCTTCAAGTTATTTCTCTACCGGTCCACTTCCGAACCGCTCGCGGGAAAAACGAGCACTTAAATCTTTCTGTGCTAGCTCTGGTAATCATTCCTCCCTATGTAGAAGGGCGCCAAAAGAAAATTTTCGCAATTGGAGGAGCAAGTTGGTGACTGAAATTTCACGAAAAGACCCTGCCGCAACGAAAGACGCCTTTCTTTTAATGATTGCCACCCCAATTCACGTAACATATCAGTGACACTCTCTAACCTATTTTACGATAATACGAAACGAGCTACCATTCTTTGAACATTTTCGATGTCCTCCGTCAGTCCCATGTCATACGGACCCCACACCGCACAACAGTACTCCAAAAGAGGGCGAACAAGCGTGGTGTAAGTATCCTCTTTAATGGACTTCTTAAGTGTTCTGCCACTAAATCGCAGTCTTTAGTTTGCTTTACCCACAATATTATCTATGTTATCGTTTCAATTTAAGTTATTCGTAATTGTAATCCTTAAGTATGTAGTTGAATTTACAGCCTTTCGATTTGTGTGATGGGTCGTGTAAACGAAATTTAGCGGATTTCTTTTAGTGCTCACGAAGATGACTTCACAATTTTCGTTATTTAGAGTCAACTACCACTTTTCGCACCCGACACATATCCTGTTTAAATCATTTTTCAATTGGTTTTCACCGTCTGATGACTTTTCAGGACAGTCAATTACTGCACCGTCTGCGAGCAACCCAAGCGAGCTCAGAACGGGTTCTATGTCGTTCATGGAGATCGGGAACAACAGCCAGCCTATAACACTTCTTTGGGGAAGTCTGTTTTACTCAATGACTTTGCATCACTTACCTAAGCCTTAATTGTAAAGATAATGAGGTGTATTGTTAACTAATGACAAATATAGATATTGCATTCACTTTGACTCACTTGCTTTTATTTCCTGCATTTTCAATGATACGTATTTTGTACTGTATCTTTTTGATAAACTTTGGATGCTTCTGAATGTTCTTCATAGGTCTGAGATGATTGGAAAGTTAAGAAGATTGTCTGCTGCCTAGTCACTCCAAGCACGGAATATCCAATTCAGTGTTTCATGAAATGCTTTCTCAAATATTTGTAATGTGCTTCCACATTTATACGTTAATGTCTAGTTATGTTCTGTGCCTCCTCTTCTTTCTGCCTTCTGCTAAACAAGTTGGGTGTGATGCTGTGTTTTCTGTTTGCCACAATATTACATTCCGCAACATGAATAAAATAAGACAACTGATGATGCTAAGTTTGCCCCAGCTTATTATAAACATTATTATGAAAATGAGAACAGATCGCTGTTCAGCAGACGGGGTGGGAAGCACCGAGCAGCAGACACGTCATTGCTCAGGGTCCTTTCTGTGTGTCAGTCTATCTGTTTGCTATCTGTGTCTGGTAAGCAGAAACTCCACCTCATGTGCATTTTTCTCTTTGCTATGGGCCGATGGGCCAATGCATCTAATCTAATTTAATGCTGTTGATGAAGGCCACGTAGTTAAGAAACTGTGTAACATGACAATGAGCAAAACAGCATGTGAATTCTTCAGGCCGCCTCAAAGCTATTCACTTCGTAGGTCAATTGCGACGTGCAATTCTTCACATTGTTTGAAGTTTGAAGTTTCATATTCCGTACCAAAGAGTGTATCTCTATGATTTCTGGAAGATTCAACATAAATTTGTCAATATGGAACTCTTGTCAAAAATCTGTCCCGTTATACGAGCTTTCTGAAATATCCATTCAAGAGGAAGTGAGTGACATGAAGCTTCACCTATTTGTTGTTACCACACGATTTTCGAATTTGTTGTTGGTTGCTTCTTGCAGTATTCACATTACATAAATGTCAACTTGCTGAACAAATCGTGTTAGCGAACTGTTATAGTGTACATGGTGTCCAGAAAAAGGGTTGTAAATTTGCAGAGGATGTAGCACGCAACTAGGGAAGGAAAAAAGTTCGTATAAACATTGCTCGTAAACCTCGTATCTACGGTGTTGTGCTCTACTACCACTAATGCCAATGATTAACATATCTCTTCACAACATGTGCTTGATGTGCCATAAGCCATTGCAAATGCAACCTTCCACCCTATGTGTCATGGGATCACACACTCGTTAGAACACCTCTGATTGTTGCTGTATTGCGTAGCAGGCATTGAAAATGCGCTCTTGTAGTGTATCCAGATCATTTCTGGGAACCACATACACAATGGTCTTCACATGTCCTCAAAGCCAACAGCCCACATGGTAAAGGTCAGGAGAACGGGCAGTTCAGAGCACTGGCCCTCACCGACCAATCCATCACTTTTGAGCGAGTCATGTGTCATCTAACTCGAAGTGTGGTGGTTCCCCATCATGCATGTAACACATTTACAGTCGTTCATGTAATGGCACATTCCCTAGCAGCAACAGTTATTGGATCCGAAGGAAGTGATGGTACCTGCCACCATTCAGTGAATTCTGTAGAACGTAGGGACCTAGCAACCTGCCCCATGGATGCCAGCCGAAATGTTGATACTAAATGTGTGCTGGTTTCGTCTCTCTTCAAGCGCATGCAGGATTGAATCAGCTCATATGTGTATATTACGGTAATCATGAACACGTGTCTCGTGAAGCTCGCCTCAAAAGTAAACAGCGTCTGTGCCGTGAACTACCGATCATGAACACGTGCCGTGAACTACCGATCATGAACACAAGTTCGGAGAGACCAATGGCAGAACTGCAATCTGGCGGTCCGATCGTGTGGCAACAGAGCGTGGACTTGCTGCACGCGGTCGGAATGTAGCACGTGTTCCTGGAGGACTGTGCACAACAACCCACTTTGCAACACCTCCTTCTGTAGTTACTCTTTAGACACTCGCTCCAGGTTTGTCCTCCACATGTTCGTATAGCTGTTGCTGCATATTAGGTGTGCGTGTTGTTCGAAGTCTGCCACAATCCCTATTTGCAGTGCGAAGGATCCCGTTTCGGAAAGCCGCTGGAACAGGGCATTAAAATCTATAGAGATGGAGAGATGGTGTACGGCATCGTGGATATTTGGCAACACACAGGTTATGTTCCTGTAGGCTCCTTCCATCTACTCGTCCATAGCAAAACACCTCATCTGCCATCTCCTGTGTGAACAGTAGACTTCCATTAGAAGCTGTACGTCCAGTGACGCATACGGAAGCAAATTACAGTATTGTAATGCCGTGTCATAATAAACAATGCCCCACATGAATACTATAGATACACCAGATGAAAATAACGTATCTACGTTCCTTAGCACGCTGTGAAATCTGTACATGTCCTTGTGTTGGATGCGTGCTCGACACCTATGCAAACAGGTTGTCTTGCACAAATGTATAATACGGAAACTGTTTCTTCATTTGTCTTGTGGCGAAGTGGTCGGAGTGCCAAATAGATTCCTACTACACACTCACGCCAAAGTTCTGAAGATTTGTGGTCTAGGACGGATGTTTATAGGAACATTTTCATCTGAAAATAACGGATCCTTTTTCCCAGACACCCTGTATAACATGCCATATCTACAGGTTTGTTGTCCTGGGAAGAAAAAAATTGACTTCGTAAATTTCTGAGCACCGTTAGATATTCTGATTCAAAAAGGGTATTTTTGGCTCAAAAACGGGCTGTTCGAGCTATGTATGGTGTAAGTTCGAAAACCTCTTGTCGACCCCTATTCAATAGTCTGGGAATTTTGACATTGCCCTCACAGTATGTATTTTCTTTAATGTCGTTTGTTGTTAGTAATATTAGCTTATTCCCAAGAGTTAGCAGCTTTCACTCAGTTAATACTAGGCAGAAATCAAATCTGCATGTGGAATGCACTTCCTTGACTCTTGTGCAGAAAGGAGTGCAGTATTCTGCTGCATCCATTTTCAATAAGCTACCACAAGAACTCAAAAATCTTAGCAGTAGCCCAAACACTTTTAAGTCTAAACTGAAGAGTTTCCTCATGGCTCACTCCTTCTATTCTGTCGAGGAGCTCCTAGAAGAGCTAAAAAATTAAGCAAATTCCAGTGTTACATTCTTGATTTTCTTTATTTAAACTAACGACTTGTCGCCTGAATATGTTTCTTATATTTCATTTTATCTGTTTCTACAATCGTGTTATAATTTCATGTATTGACTCGTTCCATGACCATGGAGACTTCTCCTGAATGTGGTCCCACGGAAAAATAAATAAATAAATAAAAAATAAATATAAAATATAAACACGAGAGGTAGTCTCGCGACTGGATATTACACTGTGCGAATAATGTGCTTTGAGCAATATTAAACGCAAAAGTATACCTGGGTGGTTGAATCGACGTGGGCGAGATGAGGCATTTGGAGCATAACCTGGCAAAACACTTTTGTGCTGGTCCTGTGTGGGCGCAGTGTCGATCCTAACGCCTGACTAAGGGACGAAGGCACATACACGGTACCTTCGTCAAGTTCTGGGATATCGTATCATAGAATGAGCCCGAATTTCTTATACTCATATAAACTAAAGCAGTACACTTTCCTGGTAACCAACACGTTCTATTTCTGCTTATAGAGCAAACGTTGTCTGTACACCTGCATTATCGTGGGTGCCCGCACAAAACGCAACACACCTTGTTTTTCCCACAATGTGCCATAGACCGTTGTCACCCACTTTTGTATCGAGGGACATAGCGGGTTGTACTATCACAGACAATAGAAAACGTATAGTAAGGCGTGATGAGATGTTTAGTATTTCACCAAGTTTGCTTTTAATTGCCTTTTCTGTTTTTTGGGTATACAGAACTTGCTTCGTACTGGGTATGTGAGACTATACTAAGTTTATTCTTCTAGAAATGTGCGTACCCGAAATGTTCAACCGGACGGAAAAAGTCGCAAATAAAAATAATGTTGTCTCCATAGGAAGCATATGAACTGGAATAATGTGTTGTATATTAGATACAATGTTTTTTACATTTTCCACATATTTTGGTTAATGTAGGCGTTAGTAGCAAGCACAACACAGATCTGTTTTGCTTCACTCCACTACCTTTTCAAATTGTTAATTCTTAGCCTAGTGAATGGTCCCTGATGATTGGTTCTGATTCCTCCATAAATAATCTGTTTTGATCCCCATATACTTAAAATAAAACATCAGTCGTAGAAACGAAAGAAATACAGTAAATGAATCACTATAATAGTAGATGATACGCCACTATGAATAAAACTGAATAGAGATGTTTCGCATTATTTACAGCAGACAATTTCATGGGACTCCCCTAAGCTCTCAGAAGACTTTTCCTTGAACATTCGCTCCTCTGAGTGTTCGGGGGTTACTACTTTGAGGCGGTATTCCTCCCCCCTGTCAAAATAGACCGCCATAGGTGCCAGGGATTAGAGAAGTCGTAAAGGTCAACATGAAATGAATCGTGATTTCATCAATATTTCCTACACTGTTTGAAAACCATTATTTCGGATCATCATTAGCCATTTAACATCCACTGCTTAATACAAGCCACCTCAAAACATTAGCTACAGCCATACGGACTCATGTTTCTTTTGCATGTTAAGTATGTGCCCCATACTTGTATACAATATGTTCCCTGATATGTTCGTTACTTTTCGTGTCATTCCTACAAAATTCTCCATTACTCAGTGTTCAGTCTTCAATTACAATGCCTTTCGCATTAAAGATCTATATCTCATGGCCCTAAATCTATACTGCTAATACTCGGAGATGCTAAAATTTCTTTACAGTAACAGCGGATACTTCGTTTATATGCTCTACTGAGTTCACGAAAAGCATTTAGACCCCTTCCACTCTTTCAGAAATGAAGAAATAAAATTTGTGTAAGATGTTTCCCAAAACATGTATTAACAGGCTACAATATTTGGATCACGTGAAGGAAGTATTTTATCAGCCACATATACTACACTCAAGTCTGGAAGGACGGCCACCTCACGGAAAATTGCCAAGTGCGTGGAGTTTAATGACAGGTTCACATGCGGTGATCCCGCCACGGACTCATAATCATCACGTAAACGGAATTTTGGATATCATCTCACCTCACGACAACTTACTCGCTACGTTTTTAGAGATTTAGGAACGGAGAGACAGATGATGACTCGGACACTACCAGAGACATTCGTCAATAAGACTAATACCCGGCGTCGGACGATTTCATGAACGGTGGAATACTCTGCTTCTGCACCGATAAAAGAGTGTACCTAAACATCGATGTCACACCTATACATCAGTGTAGTTCCATATATCGAAAGATGCTCGTTTGTACGTCGACTTGAAAAAACATTAATTATCTCGCAGACCAAGAATTATCCGAAGACTTAACGGCTGTCCGTGTGTCATAATCTACTACGAGTCTGTTCTTGATACAACGCCTGCTAAGATGGGAGTCGTGTGTAGGGAACGGTTCCCTGTTGGTCAGACATTCATCATGGAGACCACTCCGAACGACTCATCGAAGTAGAAATGGCAAGCGGTACTTGCGATATTGTATATTAAAGACAAGTATGGTAAAGCAGTTCAGACACTTGAAACAGTTTCTGTAATGTGATACTATGAAATGATAAACGATAAATATTTAAACATATTTATCACAACATTCAGATTAACCAAAGGTCTTTGGCTTAGTCGGCAAAGTGTTCTCCACCCGCACATGTCACATCAATTAAACAGTCTGAGCACAGTGAACTGTGACGTCACTTTTCCGACGCCTAAGGCATTCGCAGACTGCAGTTGGGGATTGGACACGGTCCTGTTATCCGTTTGCATAAAACCAAATGTCAGACGTCGGTTCCCCAGATGGATTAGCAACATGCCGGAACTTATGATGGGTATTATAACTGTATTGTGCGGGCAACAGAAGCACAGACATTCACCACGTGCCCTTCTCTGTCTCACCAATACGCTTCTCACTGGAAATCATATTATGAGACTGCCACTCAGCTTTTCTGCTAGAGCTGTCACGTGATAATGGTACTCACAGAACAGATAGCGCAAATACTCTAACCTTGCTGCCGGCCGGAGTGGCCGAGCGGTTCTAGGCGCTACAATCTGGAACCGCGCGACTGCTACGGTCGCAGGTTCGAATCCTACCTCGGGCATGGATGTATGTGATGTCCTTAGGTTAGTTTGGTTTAAGTAGTTCTAAGTTCTAGGGGACTGATGACCTCAGAAGTTAAGTCCCATAGTGCTCCGAGCCATTTGAACCATTTTTTTCTAACCTTGCTGCTGCTGAAACCTTAATTTCTGAGACTCTACAATTTGAGCGAAAATAAAATTTAAATTACATTACAAAGCAATTTAGCGACTTCGTTTGATGGGACCAGTGACACTCGGTTATAGTACGCTATAGATACAGGACCATATCAAAGGTAATAATGACAAGAGGATGATGACGAACAGTATATGCAAAGGTTAATTACGACACAATGATGTTATTATTGAAGAATCAACGAACTGAAACGGCGTTTTAAAAATTAAATCGTCTAAACTATCATCCTGTCAGTTTTAAACGCGGTGGTATAGGCGGCGTCGGATGATGATCGTCTTCAGCAGACCAACGGGATCCCATGTATATCTCTTTCTTTCGATGTAAACGGCATGTAAATTCTGCCTTCCTGGAACTTTTGATAGACAGATCCTGGCTCGCTTCGGCGCATGGACATGCCTAATACCTCTAATATTGTCTGACTCTAGCACCAATTATGAACTCCACCACAAGAATTTCCGAATTCCTCGGCTGTCCTCATCCATGTCTGACAGTCTATCCAGCGATAATTAAAACCCGTGCCTTCCCGCGAATGTCCCCTCATCAAATTCCACATTCAGTCACAGCTTAACATGGCAACACTTATTTTCTGCAACTTTCGTCCTCTTCTTGAGACAAGCACTGCATTCCGCTCGGAAGAAATATTTCCTACTTAATTTTTAATTTGGTTTATGCGAAATCGAGTTCTTTAAACACAAACACTCCTGTGTCTCACAGTCTACAAACGTTTCAAAGCGTTCTCAACTGTCTCCGTGCCTGCTCTAAAGTGATAGAGTACTTCCCATTAACTGCCGAGTAATCTTCTTACTCCTCAACTCGAACTTATTCGCCTATGTACCTACCTGAGTGCTGTACGTTGTTTACCAGGCCAACGGTCTTCAATGTCGACAACTACAGCCTACATCCCTACATCTAACACTCTGATTTGCCATACCTTCTTTTGACGCTAGTGAGTAATAGGTCAGTGTGCAGGTGTACAATGGATGAACGCATTTTACTAGTAGTTTAATATTGTCTCCATTTTATATTGCGACTAGAAGTTAAAGGCTAATCCAGCGTAAAATTATTTGATGTTTCTCTCCTCGAGGCTAGAGTCCCGGCAGAATTGACGGATTATGAGCTAAATCTTTGGACATTTAGGAATATTGAATATTATACGAAATGCAGACGAGTATGTTGTCTTTGCTGTGATGCGAAATTTACCCCAATGGCAATTGTTATAGACACAGGTCTGATGAGAGAGACACTGCAGTTTCCAAAATTCGGCTACTCTGTTGCCTGGTCTACATGTACGGATTCACTGTGGTTTCGTTTTCGTATCTCAGAGGCAAGTCGTGTCAAAATGGTTTTGGAAATTCCTTGAATTACTTATTACGACAATAAGATCCTTATCAATTACAGAGTGTTGCAGTTCGGTACCACTCCAGTCAACATTCAAAGCTGTCGGACTAATAAGCTGAATCACTATATTCACAAGACACTTTCCTCTATCGACCTAACATACACTGTCTTATCACCCAACAATTCTTGTAATACAACATCAAAGTAATGCGGCTGAGCCAAATGCTGACTTACGAGTAGTAAAACTCAGTGAATCTACAAAAATTACGTAAACACTGATCAGACCAGCAATTCAGTGAAACAAGCAGGTTTAGTTTTGTTAGATAACTATACATCGTCGTAACGTACTACATCAGAACATTGTACTAACAGAAGCCGAACTAGTACCCGCATGACGTGTGTCCTCGCTGAATCAGATGACACGTAGCACACACATTATCCTATGGTACACGCAACAATGAAAGACAGCCGACGATCGATAAGTTCATTTCCGAGGAAACGATCCCTGGCAGTTGGTTCATGATGGCCAACGCGATACGTGTTCCGAGTGCGGATCGATTGCGAACGTTGGAGAAATACTTCCTCCGCTGGAGGCAGTACGCTAAGGTATGCCACATTTCCAGTGATGCTCAGAATTACGTGCATGACAACTACTTATGTCTGCACTTTGAGTTATGCGAGAACAACATTCGATTCTGTAGCGAATGACATGACAACGTCGCTAGAGTGGGTATACAGCAGTTGCTTGGCATTTAGCACATCGGAATACGATATGGAAAACGTTTTTCGCTTATCATCCAACGATATTACACATTTTCCAGAGACATACACCGATTCATTAACTATATTTATTTTTTAATTTATTTGACGTTAGTTGTTTGTGAAGGCTGTTATTGTACTGAGTTTACGGGAGTTTGTGGCACATAAAAGGAAGGTATTGATGTACTGAATTTGCGTCTCACGAAGCGAAGTACGAACGCCGGTAACTACTTAATGAGAGGAAATTTAAGTTCGTTTTATTACGCAGGTGTCCCATGAATCCTCGTATTTAGAAGTGAACAGTCATGAAGATCATTAGTGGGTTTTAATAGTTACATTCGGTGTGTATTAACAACAGCTACAGAGAGGTCTCATGTGAGTGTTTGTATCATTATGCGCCTAAAGTCGTGTAGAGAAATATTCGCATATATTTAGGCAGTAAAATTTTGCACCTACGTTGTACACCTCTCTTTTTCGATCGGTATATCTGTTACCTCTTCACTCATGTTCACAACCTATATTTCTTCCATTTATCACTGTTTTAGATTGGATTAATATATTATTTATTTTTTGCAGTCCCGGTAACTGTGTCTGATAAGATTACAAGTTTTTCGATTCACGTTACAGCGGCCTGTACTCAGGTATGACCGTTGCTGAGATATTAGGGAAATACAGAAGCGTCCGATCTTACCCGTCGGCTTTGACCCATGACGTCACAAATACCGCGGAAACGACTATAAACAATTCCAATATGGCGGATATAAAAACATCGCATACGTATTGTAAACACTGAAATACACAAGTTTCACAAAAAGCCTAATGACTGTAACGGGACAAGCGTGGGAAATTAGGGGTTTTTGGGTGCGGAGAAACTAAATATACAGAAATGTAGCCACCGACCGCCATTCAAAACCACGCAAAACAACGAAATAAATCAACATCACAAAACTGACCAAATACCAAAAAACACATTCCTATCCATAATCGGACACTTCCCTTAACCTATATAGCTCAACAGAACCTACCGATCACATCCCCCAATAGAAAACTAAGAAACGAAAGCTTCCCTTACACCTACATACATCGGCACTTATGCAGTTTAGCAGGTACGGAAAAAATTTTTCATTTTTTTTCAAAATTTGATCATCATGTGTCGTTATGCGGTGGGGGGAGTCTGCAGTGCCCCCCCATCCCCCCACAGGCTTCATTAGTGTCAAATCAATATTTTCGAATCATAGGCGGCCGCTGCCGCGGCCGCATTCCAAAAAAAAACTCCCAACCTAACCTCAAGTGGGCTACGCTACAGATCAATATGTTCATCAAATTGCTTCATATTACGTATACATGTTCATTAGTGTCAAATCAATATTTTCGAATCATAGGCGGCCGCTGCCGCGGCCGCATTCCAAAAAAAAAACTCCCAACCTAACCTCGTATTCAGGGCTACGCTACAGATCAATGTGTAGGTCCCTTACGTCACGGGTCAAAGCCGACGCGTGAGATCGGATGTTTCCAACCTATACCCAATACACAAAACATACATAAATAACCAAAAAAAAAAAAAACGGAACTTACCTCAAAAAAGTTCCAGCTCCACAAACTAGATTGGCCACCACAATCACACACAAATGCACACACGCACGCACACACACACACACACACACACACACACACACACACACACACACACACACATACAAAAACACACACACACACACACCAACGAAAAAATACTGATCCAACACCTGAGCAACAGAAAACTGACCCCACCACACGAAACAAACGAAACAAACGAAAACCATGAACACACCACCAGAGAGCACGACAAACAAAAACAAGACATCTACAAACACGCCACAATCGCAAATCAAACTCCGCGCCGTAATAACGTCACACACCACAACACGCTTACGTCACGGGTCAAAGCCGACGGGTAAGATCGGACGCTTCTGTTGACCCGATATTAGTTCCTAATTCACTATCTTCGAACGTATGCATATAACCAGCCTGAACGTTTGGTATCTTCTTCAAAATTCATCATCAGTATTTGTGTTGTCTCAATAATGTTTGCTATTCTGGGTGCATTCGTGTCGCAAATAGTGCTTCAGGAGAACATACCTAGACCTGAAGATAATTCTGCCGTTTTACTGACGTTGCTGAAGTTTGAATTGTATTGAATCTGACATGTTTAATTGTTTTGTAGACAGGAGGTGGACTGGTGGAGTGTCCGGTTGTACCTCTGGTACACACTTACTCCCGTGAAGAGCTGGAAGCATATCTCAGCTCATTTCGCTGCTCCAGTGGCGACACCTGTCCTGTGGAAGAGGATTAGAATCCCTGGGATGGAAACTAGCCAGGTTGGCCAGAATATTACCGTAAGTACTCTCAGCCCCACAAGAGTACAACTTTTATCTTAACTGAATTGTAGTAGTGCTAAATAATTGAAAACTGTACAATGTTATCTAATATTTCATGCGTCGTGGATAGTTTAGAAATTTTTTATTTGATTGTAAAGATTAAGCTTAAACTGTGATGTACCGGGTGAACAAAAAGTCAGTATAAATTTGAAAACTTAATAAACCACGGAATAACGTAGATAGAGAGGAAAAAATTGACATGAGGTTTTATTACAACAACAAAAAACACCCCATATTGCTAGACGCGTGAAAGATATCTTGCGCGCGTCGTTTGGTGATGATCGTGTGCTCAGCCGCCACTTTCGTCGTGCTTGGCCTCCTAGGTCCCCAGACCTCAGTCCGTGCGATTATTGGCTTTGGGGTTACCTGAAGTCGCAAGTGTATCATGATCGACCGACATCTCTAGGGATGCTGAAAGACAACATCCGACGCCAATGCCTCACCATAACTCCGGACATGTTTTACAGTGCTGTTCACAACATTATTCTTCGATTACAGCTATTGTTGAGGAATGATGGTGGACATATTGAGCATTTCCTGTAACGAACATCATCTTTGCTTTGTCTTACGTTGTTATGCTAATTATTGATATTCTGATCACATGAAGCGCCATCTGTCGGACATTTTTTGAACGTCTGTATTTTTTTGGTTCTAACGAAACCCCATGTCATTCCAAGCATGTGTGTCAATTTGTACCTCTCTATCTACATTATTCCGTGATTTATTCAGTTTTCAAATTTATACCGACTTTTTGATCACCCGGTATTTATAGACATATTTGACTTGTGGAAGTGAGCGATGCCTTTACCTAATATCTGGAGGTATACTGTCCCTACACTAGCTAGAGGACTCTGAAGGAGGCAGAATATTGAGTTTTCCGAATGCGGACAGAGAAGGCGTTGCTCGTAATTGTGGTGCATCTCAAAACTTCCTTTCATTGTCTCTATTCTGAGGATAGTACAAAGATAATTATTCCTTCATTTCTTAGCGAACGGGTTGTATATGTTGTTTAATGTGATTTGAATTATTAAAACAGAAATGCCGCAGCTGATATATGGCCATGAGGACATTAAGTTGTGTAATAACGTCAGAAAACTACAAAACTGTCCCATTATTAGTGATATACCAGGCAAATGGCTACCTAGCACCTACACAATTATCATGTGGTACTGTAATTCTGTGAGACCGCTAACGTGAGAAAAAATATTAACACTCTGGTAGAAATGATATAATTAACTATATCACACGTATCTACAATTCAAAGAGAAATAACTTGTCATAAATTTGTGTGATTTTATTATTGTTCCTGAGGAATATATAGCTTCTGAGATGCACTGTGTGGGAAAAAGTAGGTAGGAATTGTGTATAAACGGTATCTCCGTGTCACTGTGGCAGAATGCAGGGTAGTCTAAAGCTCCTTGATCAATGATTCTGTGAAGTAACTTAACTGTAGTTAAAGCGAGACAGAGGATTGTTGATCAGTCCCAAACGTGCTCGTGTACGTCTCTAGTGTCTGTTTAGGATGCCAGACCATTAAGATTCGCATGTATTTGCACTACTGGCCATTAAAATTGCTACACCAAGAAGAAATGCAGATGATAAACGGATATTCATCGGACAAATATATTATACTAGAACTGACACGTGATTGGCCGTAATAACGGCCTTGATACGCCTGGGCATCGAGTCAAACAGAGCTTGGATGGCGCGTACAGGTACAGCTGCCCATGCAGCTTCAACACGATACCACAGTTCATCAAGAGTGGGTGATTGGCGTATTGTGACGAGCCAGTTGCTCGGCCACCATTGACCAGACGTTTTCAATTGGTGAGAGATCTGGAGAATGTGCTGGCCAGGGTAGCAGTCGAACATTTTCTGTATCGAGAAAGGCCCTACAGGACCTGCAACATGCGGTCGTGCATTATCCTGCTGAAATGTAGGGTTTCGCAGGGATCGAATGAAGGATAGAGGCACGGGTCGTAACACATCTGAAATGTAACGCCCACTGTTCAAAGTGCCGTCAATGCGAACTAGAGGTGACCGAGACGTGTAACCAATGGCACACTATACCATCACGCCGGGTGATACGCCAGTATGGCGATGACGAATACACGCTTCCATTGTGCGTTCACCGCGATGTCGCCAAACACGGATGTGACCATCATGATGCTGTAAACAGAACCTGGATTCATCCGAAAAAATGACGTTTTGCCATTCGTGCACCCAGGTTCGTCGTTGAGTACACCATCGCAGGCGCTCCTGTCTGTGATGCAGCATTAAGGGTAACCCATGGTCTCCGAGCTGATAGTCCATGCTCCTGCAAAATTGAACTGTTCGTGCAGTGGTTGTTGTCTTGCAAACGTTCCCATCTGTTGACTCAGGGATCGAGGCGTGGCTGCACGATCCGTTACAGCCATGCGGATAAGATGCCTGTCACCTCGACTGCTAGTAATACGAGGCCGTTAGGATCCAGCACGGCGTTCCGTATTAGCCTCCTGAACCCACCGATTCCATATTCTGCTAACAGTCATTGGATCTCGACCAACGCGAGCAGCAATGTCGCGATACGATAAACCGCAATCGCGATAGGTTACAATCCGATCTTTATCAAAGTCGGAAACTTGATGGTATGCATTTCTCCTCCTTACACGAGGCACCACAACAACGTTTCACCAGGCAGCGCCGGTCAACTACTGCTTGTGTACGAGAAATCGGTTGGAAACTTTCCTCGTGTCAGCACGTTGTAGGTGTCGCCATCGGCGTCAACCTTGTGTGAATGCTCTGAAAAACTAATCATTTGCATATGACAGTATCTTCTTCCTGTCGGTTAAATTTCGCGTCTGTAGCACGTCATCTTCGTGGTGTAGCAATTTTAATGGGCAGTAGTGTATATGCGTGAAACTCACTTGTGATTTGTAAGTTTCTTTAACTGTCACACTTCTTCTTGTACAAACAGGTGTGTCGTTCGAGCAACAGCCTTCACAGGAGGGAGCAGCGGCCCCGGCGCCCAGCGACCGCCGGCTGCTGGAGGTGGTGGCAGAGGAGGACGAGTCTGAAGAAGATGGCGAGGGAGGTAAGGAGGTGTACTGGGTACGATGTCGTTCTGGTCTTTTGCGCTGCCAGGAGAACTGGTGGTGAGCGAAATCTATGTAGAGGACGAGACTGATGAGGTAAGACGTCGTTCAGGTCTTGTTCGCTGGTAGCCGCTAGAAAACCTGGCAATAAACGAAAGCGACGAAGAACAACAAATTGATCAGTGCCAACCTAGGAATAATTTAATACAAGCCATGTGCGAAATTACCTTTGTGAATTAGTGTCACTTCAAATGAAGCCGAAGGTGCTTTCGTGTAACGTAAAAGTATAAAACAGCCAGAGAATGAGACCTTATTCTGTTTATTGTTCAAAGGTGTGTGAAATCTTATGGGACTTAAGTGCTAAGGTCATCAGTCCCTAAGCTTACACACTACTTAACCTAAATTATCCTAAGGACAAACACACACACACACCCATGCCCGAGGGAGGACTCGAACCTCCACCGGGATCAGCCGCACAGTCCATGACTGCAGCGCCCCAAACTAATCCCGCGCGGCCTCATTATTAATACGTGAAATGTTATTCTAAGCATTTAGCAAAAATTAACATTAGCAATAAGTTCTCACCCGTCCGGATAGCCGAGAGCATTAAAGTGCCAGCTTCTGTGGCGCGGGGAGGCGAGCGATGCCCGGATCGATTTTACCTCAATGGTTAAGGACGAGAGCTGGTGAGCCGGCCAGCCTGGATGTGATTTTTAGGCGGTTGTACACACCGAACTAGGTGAATGTCGGGCTGGTACCCAGGTCTCGCCTCATTTACACGCTACACAAACACTCTGAATATGTCGTTTCACTTGAGCACGATGTCTACACTAGATACAGACAAATGGAGTACACAGATTTCTTTCCAGCTTGAGTAATGGTGTCAGTGATTGCACCCAGATACCAATAGTCGTTGACGCTTCCAAATCCGATATAGCAACGTGGATCCTGTAGCTAAATAGGGAAAGGCAATAGGTGAAGGTTAGCAGGCTATTTCTTCAATAAAATCTACACTTCATAGTCAGTTTTATTCCTTATCATAATGACTCACTGCGATTAAGCATAGGTTTGAATTTCAATAAGATCAGACACATCGTTAAGATAATGACGAGAATCTCAGAGTCATTTCGTCTACTGTGCGGACAATCTGTCGGTTTTAAAGATAGAAAATGAGACTGAACCCAAGCAGCCTTAACTGTTTATTACGAGTACTACACACAGTTTCAGCAATATATTGTTTATGTTGTGTTTCTTCTGATATCTGGTGTGATACAGCTCTCCATATTACTATCCTGGGCATGCCTCTCTCAATAACTACTGTAAGCTATATCCATTTGAACCTTCTTATTGTATTCAAGCCTTGGTCTCCCTCTACAATGTTTACTGCACATAAGTCTCTCTATTATCCAGTTTTTGATACCTTCGTGCCTCAAGATGTGTTGCATCAACCGATTGTTTCCTTTACTCAGGTTGTGCTGTACAGTTTTTTGCCCCAATTCGATTCCATGCCTCTCCATCAGTTACTCGAACTATCTGTCTAATCTTCAGCATTCTCCTCATGCTTGCAGCAAGCTTTCAAAAGCATGAACTCTCTTCTTGTTTGAACTGCTTATTGTCTATGTTTCATTTCCGTATCAACCTACACTCCAGACAAATACTTTCACAAAAGACTTTATAATAGTTAAATTTATATCAGATGTTAAGAGATCTTTTTCCTATCGTGCTATCACCAGTCTGCATTTCATATTGTCACTAATTTGGCCATAATTAATTATTTTGTTGCCCAAACTGGAAAAGACTTCCATATCTGTTATTGTCTCATTTGCTCTTCTTACTGCTTCAGCCTCACGTGATTTAATTCGACTGCGGTCCGCCACGCTTAATTTAAATTTTTTTCATCTTCCTACTTCTTTCCAAGTAACAATTCATTCCACAAGTGTTCTTCTATGCACCTAACTGTCTCTGATAGAATTAAATTGCCATTGGCAAAACAATTTCTTCTCCCTGAACTTATATTCCTTTTCTAAATCGTGCGGTTCTAGGCGCTGCAGTCTGGAGCCGAGCAGCCGCTACGGTCGCAGGTTCGAATCCTGCCTCGGGCATGGATGTGTGTGATGTCCTTAGGTTGGTTAGGTTTAATTAGTTCTAAGTTCTAGGTGACTGATGACCTCAGAAGTTAAGTCGCATAGTGCCCAGAGCCATTTGAACCATTTGAACCTTTTCTAAATTTCTCATAGGTCTTCTTTAATGGCTACTCAGTATACAGAAAGAATAACATATGCAGATAGGCTACAACACTGTCTCATTCCCTGTTCAACCGCTGCTTTCTTTTCATATCCTTCGGCTGCAGCCTTGGTTCTGTACAAGTTGTAGATAACCGTTTGCACGCTGTGTTTTGTCCCATTTATCTTTCCTTTAGGTATGCACGCTCCTAAATCCTTGTGTTACTCTTATAGACGTTCCTGCTTCGATATTTTGCACTTTCTACCAATCTTATTTTGTTAGACGTCTCTATTTCCCTTTGCCCACTTCATTTGCTCCGTTTTTTATTTTCCCCATTTGTCGGTTAGACTCAATATCTCGTTCGTTATACATGGATTTATACTGGGGTACATCTTTTGGCCTATTTAT
Source organism: Schistocerca piceifrons (assembly GCF_021461385.2). NCBI lineage: Eukaryota > Metazoa > Arthropoda > Insecta > Orthoptera > Acrididae > Schistocerca > Schistocerca piceifrons. Next base: position 468,607,302 of record NC_060145.1, read on the forward strand.
TCGCAGCTTTCAATACATCGTCTCTCAACTCTACTCATTCGTCTTTTAGTTTGTTCTTTACTCCTTCTTTAGTCAATCATTACCTAATGTAGCCATTGTTCCACTTAACAACCGTTCAGTCTCTTTAATATCCTAAATTTCTGCAACTTCTTCAGTTTTAATCCGCTGTCTATAACCAATAAATTGTGGTCAGAGTCACCATCTGCACAAGTTTTAGAATTTAAAATGTGATTTCGAAGAGTCTGTCTTACTATTATGGCTTCTGTTCGAAACTTTACTGTGTTTCCTTGTCTATGCCACGTTCACAAACTACTTTCATGATTTTAAACATTACTCATTACATTGTTACACACATTACATATTGCATTATTAAAAGGTAATTCATAAACAATTTTAAATACGCTACAATACATCACAAAATTTTTCATTTATTGTCCTTCCTGCTTCTTACTTACATTGAACATTAACTCTGTAATCCAAAAAAATTATCATTTTTTTCAATTTTTATTAAAAATTTTCTGTTACTCAAGTTCTAAACTGCTATACACATATTTCAGTTGGTATTCGGACCTCACTCTAGCCCAGGGGTACCTATTATTTATTTCATACGATTTGTCGATATACAAAGCCATCTCAAAGCAAGTGTTAATAATAACCCCTTGAGTCTCAGATAATTTCCTGATTTATTAAGTCACACCATACATTACGGATCATGTGGATCCACTATCTGGGTGGAAATGGTTTAATAAATTGTTTTCCTTTACCTTTGAGTGAGGTGATGCGAAATGTAGATTCCTGTTGTGAGAATTTTATGTGTTAAATTCGAAATTTTGCGTATCAATCAACGGAAAATCGGATGGAAAAGAGTGAAGAACATACCAGAAGCACTTGTTTGTACATTTCAAATATTTCACAAATACAGTATAATATGAGACGAGTGAAGATGGAGCTTCTTATCTATCAGCATTATAAAATAATTTTACACAAGAAACGAAATAAATTTAAAATATGTTTTAAAATTAATACCGTAACAATGGCTAACAAAATATTTTAATGAAAAACAACGTGAATTACTCAGAAAATGGCTAAACCGCAGTGTAAGACCCAGATTGACCAACAGTAATCTGAGGAACTTCATCATACACACTAAGAAGTCAAATGACTCAGTAGACCTAAACAACATCGAACAGTTTGTCTCAGGAAAAATACAAATAAAGTCACCCACAAGGAATTAAGGAACTATAAAGGCAATCACAAAGCTGTTTCTAAGAGGGAAAGATTTTAAAAAGTTCAAATGTGAAACTCAATAATGCCATGATTGTGTGAGCTGACTAAGGAAAACATAACACGTAGACACCTCTCAGATATTAGGGATAAGACGTGTTCTGACTCGCCGAATTATGCATACAAGGCAGTGCAAGGAACGATTTATGTTTATGGGACATGTAATCAGTATGTCGTCAGTCGTTCCAGTAGATTAATCCTGATGCCGCTGGTTCTTCAATCAAGCAATTCCTCACTTGACATCAAGAGGCACCTCACTCCCTCGGAAAGGGTACCAGGAAGCAAACACAGGTCCTTCTGCACCAAAGAGAGTGAAGCTTACCATTCAGTTGTGGAGGTGGTTCGAGTTAGTAATTATGTAATAATTATAAAAAATCGTGGATGTATCACTTTCACATTGACTTCCTCTTTTAAACAGCAGCGTAACTGATCTTAAATAAGATCCAAAACTAAAATCAGAATGCTTGATAAATGCTATTTCCTGTTCAAATAATAAAAAGTAGAAACATGTATTATAATGAGCCCCAGTAACTCAAGAGTGAGAGTTCAACCCAAAATCTGTAAACTTATTTATCCAGTAAGACCTAATGTTAAGTACATAAACTCATCTTTCTACATAATTTCACAATTACTGAGTGAAATTCTGAAACAATAATAAACTTTAAATGAGTCATACTCTGTAAAGACCACAAATGACTACGGCATTAAAATTCAGAACTAGAACTTCCTGTAGGCAATACGTTTGCTTCTGTTGATGTAACTATCAGATCTTCTAAGACAAGGACAAAAAAATCGACGCACCATCAAGGAATTATGCGAATAGGACAATTACTATATGTGACTTACATGTACAGACAAGCAAATGATTACAATACCAGAAACATTGGATGATTTATTCAAGAGAAAGTGCCTCAAAATTGACCAAATGAATAACACGATCATCCACATCCTGCCCTTATGCAAGAAGAAGTTACTCGGTTCGTCATTGAGTGATCGAGCTGTTGGATGTCCACCTTGGAATATCATCCCTAATTCTCTCCAACTGATGCATTAATCTTCAAAATCCCGAGGTGGTTAGAGGGCACTTATCATAATGTTCCATATGTTTACTGCTTGCGTTAATGCTTGTAAAACCCATCAAACCCCCAGATTCTCTCTCCGATTGAGGGCCCTCCAAACAGCATGTGATTTTCACAATTTAACCCGCCAAGTAAACCGAAATTGCCATGATATCCATTAGGACAACCAACAACTCTATCATTCAATGCCAAACGAATAACTGCTTTCACAAGGGCAAGAAGTGGAACAGTGCATTATTGACTTGCTCAATTTAGGCACTTAGGGCAGAAACAGGAGAATATATGAATGTGTCTCTTACACCAGGAAGACACTAAAAATGAGATTTCTTAACCTGTCAAGTGGATTGATACGTTACCTGACTGCTCTTGGCCCGCATGCCATGTACCTGTAGAAAATTGAAAGACAAATGAATGATTGTTGCACATACACAGGAATGTGGACACTCCAGAGCACACATTCCACAGTGTGCTGTACTCAGGTATGGTGGGTAATGGTCATCAAATGTCAAGGATACCGGAACACAAAGCACCACTGAGGAATACGTCAACCTACGGCTTCCTAGATGACGCTGTATCTGTTGCAGTATACAGGAATGGCCAGGAAGACTTCATTAGGCACTCAACTACAAACTAGCATGCTGCCATCCCGGTTAGACAGCATACTCTACAGGTGGAAAGAAGGCAGCTGAGGTCGGCAACCACTGAATGAAATGGTTTTTCAAGAATGTACATATTGTTACTGCAAATGATCACAAAAGTATGGATTCTAAGATGTTATAGAGAATCATGGAATCACTTGTTATAGTGGGAACACTATTGATGTGCTGCCTTATGCCCACGGAATCTAGCAGAAAATGGCTGTTGACCTGTGTCATATGAAGGCAGATCCAGTAGCAGAAACAACCACTACTGATAATGTAGATGGATCATAATAATTGAACAGAAAGAGAACATATTCTGTAGTACTAACAGTAGTATTAGTAGTTGTGGAATTGGCTAAGGGGTCTTATTGTAGTTTTGTAGTGGTAGAAAGTAGTTGTAATATTAGCATTTTCTTTAAAATAGGCTGTAATTGTGAAGAATGAATAAGGTCTTCACAAGAACAGGTTTAGAAGAGTTTTTGATGTTGCTGAGCAACAGTCATACAATAGTTTTTAAATGAACACACTGCCACTTAACTGTATTGTTGTTTATATAATTATGACCCAGGTTTTGCCCTTTTTGCCATTTTCAAGTGACTGAATTTATGCCAGTAACATATATCTCATCACCTTGTACTGATGCCAGATGTAAAATCGTTGTCCTATACTGATCTTTTTACAAGGCAATAATTTTACAACTGGCATTTCGTGGGGAGCCAATATTTTTCTTAATTTATGACCGATTTTGAGCTTGATGTTCTGCAATATATCTTACTGACAAACTCAATCACTTGAAAATGGCATAAAAGGCTGAAACTGGGGTCGTAATTAGATAAACAATAGTACAGTCAAATGGCGGTGTGTGAATAAAAAAAAGTTTAGATGAGGCAGTATATGAGAGACTCCTGCTGTGTACACCCTAGGTGAGTTGGTTGGTCAGCTGAATTGGGGGGGGGGGGAGGGGTCTAAACAGTGAGGTCATCAGTCCCATGACCTAAGATGGCAGAAATCAAGGGCAGATCAACACAAACAGCATAGTCCAGTCAAGGGAAAAGGATAGCAGCAAACAAAGGCGGAAAAGGAATGTCAGGGCAGCAGCAAGAGGAAAGAAAAAGAGGGCACTGGGTGGGAACGGGAAAGGCAGGGGTGCCCCAGAAATGCTACACATGTTGGGGCACCAGCACCACCACAGATCTGTCCTGACACCCACACCATAGCATTCTCATGACAGAACAGAATTGGGGGGGGGAAGGGGTCTAAACAGTGAGGTCATCAGTCCCATGACCTAAGATGGCAGAAATCAAGGGCAGATCATCACAAACAGCATAGTCCAGTCAAGGGAAAAGGATAGCAGCAAACAAAGGCGGAAAAGGAATGTCAGGGCAGCAGCAAGAGGAAAGAAAAGAGGGCACTGGGTGGGAACGGGAAAGGCAGGGGTGCCCCAGAAATGCTACACATGTTGGGGCACCAGCACCACCACAGACCTGTCCTGACACCCATGCCATGTATCTGTAGAAAATTGAAAGACAAATGAATGATTGTTGCAAGGACTCCACAGGAAGAAGAGGAGAAACAAAACTGCACAACACACCAGACAAAATGTAAGGAAATGCAGGGAGAACCTGGCCATTGTGAAAGCAAGGCCAAGGCATCTATAACGAACACCTACGCTAACTGAGGGATTCAAATTCAAGGACTTAAGCATGAGAGGACAAGCCACTTTGACGAAGAAAACCGAGAACAGATGAAACAGTGCAAGGGTCGTCTGTTAACACCCGAAACAAGGAAGGTGGCAAGGCATATTAAGTGCGAAGGGCCAAGAGGCAGCAGCAGTACCGCAAAATAAGGATCCCCGCAAGTCCAAAAGGGGAGTTGGCTCATTGTGGAGTAGAGAACCATGTGTCAACCTATTCTGGCCTATACGAAGATGGCAGAGGATGGTAGATTCCCGCTGGCAGAGGCCAAGGGAATAATGCTACATGGTGGGAGTCAAATGGTTCAAATGGCTCTGAGCGCTATGGGACTTAACTTCTGACGTCATCAGTTCCCTTGAACTTAGAACTACTTAAACCTAACTAACCTAAGGACATCACACACATCCATGCCCAAGGCAGGATTCGAACCTGCGACTGTAGCGGTCGCGCGGTTCCAGACTGAAGCGCCTAGAACCGATCGGCCACCCTGGCAGGCTGGTGAGAGTCTCCTTGATTGTGCAAAGTTTATTAGACAGGGGCGTAGCATCTCAAGAGTCGGCTGACGATTGAGCCAAAAGCGATTTGATATAAAGCCGCAAATCTGTCTCCAGAGGGGTCACGAAGAATCGAAGGCAGGTCACAACCCCACTATCCTCAAGCCAGATGATCAGCAAGTTCATTACCCAGGATATCGGGCCAGGAACCCAAAGGAAGTAAACTAAAGAAGCAGCATCACCGTGATCAGTGAGAAGGCTGTGGACGGCAGAAACCAAGGGGTGGTGAGAAAAACTCTGAACAATAGCCTGAAGGCCACTCATTGACTCTCTACACAACAAAGAAATGTGTGAGTGAGGACCGTTTAATGAAACAGGGGGGCTATAGATGGCCATTAAATCCGCAGTGATGGGCAAGAGATGGCATTTCATGCCAATAGATGTGAAGACATCACATAATCATTGAATTTTGAGCTACTAACGATAGTAATGATATTCCCAGCAGGAAGCGGTGAAATGGCTTGATGATGTGTGAAATAAATCAAATGAAGCTCATCTTTTCCTGGTCACTTCCATTTTTCTGGGACATTGTAATAAATGTCTAACACACTGCATCTCGCCAGACTTTAATTTCCTCCACATTATATGTATAACAGTCACATATTAAATAGCAAGCCAGAATTTCTGCTGTCGTGATAGCGTAAAATCGATATGTTGTGATAGTCAACAGGTACAGTATTCCCATGCGAATTCTAGCAAACAAATAGCGGACGCCTGTGCATATCATTTGTGGTCGAAGGGACATGCCCACGTTTACTCTGTATATAGGTTGTCTAGGGTTTCATATCAATACATAATAAATTCGTGTTTATTACTAAATTCATGGACAACGCTTTTAAACGTGGAATAGGTAAAGCAAAAAACAATTATGTTTGTGAGGTTACAAATATATAACACAATAATACATTGGGAAAGGTTGATCGACCTCGAATGGAAGTGATGGTAATAGAAGACTGGTTGGTTTATTGTGGGAAGCGACCAGAGAGCGAGGTCATCGGTTCCAGTAGTGAAGGAAATACCACATAATCTGTCAGTGATTGCTGAGTCAATTATTGAGTTGAACTTGCTGAGGGCGTGAATGAGTTAAGAATACTACAGCATTATTCTTGTAAATGGAATTTGCCACTGCCTCGAAATAGTTCACCACTGCTGCACATGCTTACCATGCTTTTCACAATAAGAGGCAGAGAATGACTGTGGTGTTAAAAATCTGAGTGTGCCTCATCATCTGTAAACATGGCACTGATCTGTAAACATGGCACTGGTGGATGTGGAAACATATGTTCTCCTCATTAGAACATTCCTTTTCTCCTCATTTTCATACCTCATAAGAAACGTATCAGATTCCCAGTCATGAAACGTTGTCTTCCATTTTTCGTTAAGTCCGTAAACCATTCTAGGCTCTTCATAACAACGCAATCATGGTTTTCTGGTAGCTGTGTATATTAACATATTCAGTAGTTGGGTAACATGGTCCAACAGGAACTATTCTCTAGTCATGGCGATAAATCATCAGAAATGGTTGTAGATTCAGACATATATTATCAGCTTCCTGTGTTAGCTGTTCTCACTGGATGTTCTGCTTTTGTTCTGACGATTAAATTATTAGCTACGATAAATGCGGATATTGGGTGTGGAAAACATGCAAAGCTTCTACACTTCCAGCTCCATTCCACAAAAAATAGTGGCAATATGAGGTAGAAAAGCTCTCATAAACGAATAATTGAGAAGCAATGTAAACAATGATTAACTGTTGTTGTCGTGGACTGCAGTCCAGAGACTGGTTTGGTGCATCTCTCCTTGCTACTATTCTGTGCAAGCTTCTTCATCTCCCAGTACCTACTGCAACCTAAATCCTTCTGAATCTGTTTGTGTATTCATCTCTTGGTCTCCCTCTACGATTTTTACCCTCCACGCTGCCCTCCAATAATAAATTTTATGCCTCGCATATGTCTTACCAAGCGATCCCTTCTTCTAGTCAAGTTGTGTCACAAATTTCTCTTCTCCCCAATTCTATTCAATACCTCCTCATTAGTTATGTGATCGGCCCATCAAATCTTCAGCATTCTCCTGTAGCACCACATTCCGAAAGCTTCTATTCTCTTCTTGTCTAAACTATTTATTGTCCACGTTTCACTTCCATACATGGCTACACTCCATACAAATACTTTCAGAAACGACTTCCTGACACTTAAATCTATACTTGATGTTAACAAATTTCTCTTCTTCAGACACGCTTTCCTTGTCATTGCCAGCCTACATTTTATATCCTCTCCACTTTGACCAACATCAATTATTTTGCTCCCCAAATATCAAAACACATTTACTACTTTAAGTGTCTCATTTCCTAATATAATTCCCACAGCATCACCCGATTTAATTTCACTATATTCCATTATCCTCATTTTGCTTTTGTTGATGTTCATCTTATATCCTGCTTTCAAGATTCTGTCCATTCCGTTCAGCTGCTCTTCCAGGTCTTTTGCTGTCTCTGACAGAATTACAATGTCATCGGTGAACCTCAGAGTTTTTGTTTCTTCTCCATGGATTTTAATTCCTACTCCAAGTTTTTCTTTTGTTTCCTCTACTGCTTGCTCAATATACAGATTGAATAACATCGGAGATAGGCTACAACAGTGTCTCACTCCTTTCCCAACCACAGCTTCCCTTTCATGCCCCTCGACTGTTATAACTGCCATCTGGTTTCTGTACAAATTGTAAATAGCCTTTCGCTCCCTGTATTTTATCCCTGCCACCTTCAGAATGTGAAAGAGAGTATTCCAGTCAACATTGTCAAAAATGCTAGAAACGTTGGTTTGCCTTTCATTGATCTATTTTCTAAGGTAATCCGCAGGGTCAGTATTGCCTCACGTGTTCCAACATTTGTATGGAATCCAAACTGATCTCCCCTGAGGTTGGCATCTCCCAGTTTTTCCATTCGTCTGTAAAGAATTCGTGTTAGTATTTTGCAGCCGAGGCTTATTAAACTGATAGTTTGGTAATTTTCAAATCTGTCAGCACCTGCTTTCTTTGGGATTGGAATTATTATATTGTTCTTGAAGTCTGAGGGTATTTCGCCTGTCTCATACTTCTTGCTCACCAGATGGTAGAGTTTTGTCAGGGCTGGGTCTCACAAGGCAATCAGTAGTCCTAACGGAATGTTATCTACTCCTGAGGCTTTGTTTCGACTTAGGTCTTTCAGTGCTCTGTCAAACTCTTCACGCAATATCATATCCCCTATTTCATCTTCATCATCTACATCCTTTTCCATTTTCATAATATTGTCCTGAAGAACATCATCCTTGTATAGACCCTCTGTATACTCCTTCCACCTTTCTGCTTTCCCTTCTTTGTTTATAACTGGGTTTCCATCTGAGCTCTTGATATTGATGCAAGTGGTTCTCTTTTCTCCAAAGGTATCTTTAATTTCCCTGTTGGCGGTATCTATCTTACCTAAAACCTATCAGTACGTTCCACTGTTAAAAACTGTGGTAGTTTAGCTGCACAAAAAAACAACACCTGGAGATTCTACACACGTTGCAAGAGCTACTGCCCATATGTACCGTCGCCATCTGTGCCTCATGTAGTGAGGTATCATTCTGTATTGCATACAAGCCAGATTGACGCTTGTGACCATGACACAGAGCTACTATAGTAAGCAAGGTGTATACGCTCCTGGACAACCGGGAAAACCTTGGAATTTTTTCATCCAGGAGAAAATCGGGAAAACCCCCTAATTTTTTCGAATTCCGGGAATTTTTCATTGTTGTAGTTTTCAGTTAAATTTTTATAATTTTGACTGGTAAGAACTGACAATCTAACAAAGAATATTACTGTATCCCGCTACTGCAGAATAATACCGGTACTGCAGCAATAAGACATACGGGAGAAAGAAAACCAAAATAAAACTTAAGTCGCAAAGAAAATGCGCTATTTACAACAACAAAACATACTGCACTCACAAGTGTCTGCCAACAGCAAAGTGTGTCAGAGACATTGGGACGAAGACTATACAATACTGTACTTCATAACAGACGGCTTCCGATGAGCGTGACGTCACAACTGTTTACATTACGTTCGTTTGAGCAGTTGGCAGCGGACTCGTGCTGGCACAGTTGAGTCACGTATGAGCAGTATCTATCTTCTCCCGCTTCTGAGTTCCTGGCTACGTGAAGTGCGGCTTTTACCAGTTCCGGCAGTAGCAGCAAGCAGCCAGAAGCAATTGGAAAACTTTTCTGGTGCTCCCAAGCTGCCAGATTGGCGCATTTGCAGAGCAGTCTTGAGTTGTATTGGGGAGGAGAGTAGTCTCCACGTGATCCGTGATTATGTTTAGTGACTGCTGTTTCCTCTTCGTTTATAGCTTTCACATCAAATGGGAAGTGCCGGTTTCTTTGGCTGGGAACTATCAAGTGAACTAAATTACATTCGCGTAGTTACGGAATGCTAAAATATGTTACTAGTTTCCGTTTACTGATTTTATTTCAACGTTTTCGGCAGTGAAGCATTAATCGCCTTGCAAAACTGTGAAGTTATTTTTGTCGTTTTGCTAAAGAAATTTGGTTGTTATTAATCTTTTCCATTGAGGCAGTCAGTTTATTTGAAACAAAATGTTCCATTCCACACTATTGGCTAGTTTCAACAGTTCACTGAATTTCAAGTGTTCATTTTCATCTACTGGTACGTATGGCATTAGGCCACAATAAAGAACGAAACATGAGATTATACAGTACTGGTACACGAAGGAAATTTACATCCCGTAAACAACCCTGGAAAGCTTAACATCAAGTTGGGGGCCTACTTCATTGTGAATCTGGACATCTGAATGTAACCTGTGCTAATCTAGCAGAGAATACCTGGAGAACCGGCGTCTGACATATGGTGTTATGCACACAGATAACAGGACCATGTCTGATCTTCAACTGTAGCCTGGGTATACCTTAACCGTGGGAATAACGGCGTCACATTTCACTGTGCTCTGACTGTTAAATCGATGTGACGTGTGGGTGGAGAACAGCAGCGTGTGTGCCAATTCCCATTTATAACTAGATGACTTGTTCAGAGTGGCAACCGTGATGGATGTCTGACCAATAGCGAACCGTTCCATATACACAGGACTCCTGTCGTAGCAGGTGTAGTATCAAGAACACACTCTAAGTAGATTATGACACACGGACAGCAGTTAAGTCTTCGACCAATGCTCGCTCTGTGAGTTATTAATGTATTTTCCAGTCTAAGTACAAACCAGCATCTTTCGGTATGTAGAACTATACCTGCACTGATGTATAGGTGTGACATCCTCGATGCTTACATACGCCCTTTTATAGGTTCAGTAGGAGAGTGTTTGTCTTGTTGACGAATATCTGCAGTAGTGTACAAGTCATCATCTGCGCTCCCTGCCTAAATCTCAGACGGCGTAGCAAGTAAGTTCTGATGAGGTCAGTTGAGACCCGGAGTTCCCTTCATGTACTGATTAATAGTGTGTGACAGAATCACTGGGTGCAAAGCTGTCACTAAACCCCAAGCACGTGGCAGTCTTCGATGAGGTGGCCGTCCTTCCAGATTTGAGTGAGGTATATTTGGCTGATTAAATACATTCTTCACGTGATCGATAGATCGTAGGTTGTAACATATATCTTGGAAAACGTCCTACATAAATTTTGTGGCACATTTCTCTTCATTTTTCAAGAAAAACTTTTGTTTTATTTCGGTATAACGTCAACCGTTTTAGAATACAACTACGCTGTTTGTCTTCGACTTGTGATCACATTTCTCTAAAGGTTTTTTTTTCTTTCTCCATAAAAATATTTCTACAGCTCGCACTGTGCCTCTTAATATTTGATATGCTTTTAGTAAAACGATCCGTTAGTATCTGTACGAAATCAGTAGAATACATCTTTCGGTCCAAAAATGTTATTGAATGTAGTCTGTTGCGTATATGTTTCTAAATAAAAAATTAATTCCTGGGATTTATTGATATTAAGTGAGCATTTAAGTGAACTGCAATAAAATCAACAATATATTTAATTATTATAAAATAAAAAATATATTTCTGGTATTAATAGGAAGTAAGTCCTATTTTCGCAAACGGTTTCCAAATGTCTGCAATGCAGAATTCAAGGACATATGATATGCTAATGCATTTGACCTCTTGATCTGCTTCTTACCTGGAAAATGAGCGATGATACTCACTCAGTTTCAGAGGAGTGCGCTATATTTTTAACTTCCTGCACATCAGAGGATTCTAAGAAGAACATCGGTATGGATTAAAATCAGATGTGATTTATCTAATGAAGCCACCAGTGTCCCTCGTCCACCGCTAACTAATGTTCTTCCCGCCTCCACTGGGAATCTAATTAGCGATTGTGATGGCTTCCCAAAGACGGATTTAAATGGCGTCAACAATGGGCTACCTTTCACGCAAATGTGTGACCGACAGTGTGCTCACTATGCTCTGACACTTGCAGTGATAGACAATCCTGTCTTCAGTATCTCTGCACACGCAGAGCTCTAATGTTTCTGTTTTTGACTGAGGCACGGACGTCCAAAACGTTGCTGCATACCACTGGTTTTACCGTAATTCTTCCAGGTGATACACGCTGTGGCAACGACAGTATGTGATACCTGATGTGCTACGTCGCTTTCTATACAGTTGCTTTCAGATCCATCGTCTCATATTGCCCAATGAAAACTGACAGAAAAATTTCTCTGTCTCGCTTCTTTTGCTGCCACCACGTAGTACGTTATATATCACGTCTCCATAATACATGAAGGTTTATCGTCTCATGTGATAAGTTTCAGCCTCAGATGCAGACACAACGTGAATCTTTCGTGCTGCTGATTTAAAAAGGTGACTTCTATTTGTGCAAAATGTTGCAATTTGTTAATTATTGAATAGACGTTTCAGCTACTTAATAACAAGAATTTGTAGAGGTGACAAACAAGTGTATCAGACTGTCACACATGCCCTCTGACCTTCCCCTACCACAAACACTCCTCCTCCCAATCTTCACCGAGTGAGGTGGCACAGTGGTTAGCCCACTGGACTCGCATTCGGGAGGACGACGGTTCAATCTCACGTCTGGTCACCTCGATTTAGGTTTTCCGTCATTTCCCCAAATCGGTCCAGGCAAATGCCTGGATGGTTCCTTTTAAGGGGCACGGCCGACTTCCTTCCCCGTCCTTTCCTAATCTGATGAGACCGATGGACCGATGACCTCGCTGTCTGGTCTGCTCCCCCAAAACAACCCAACTCCCACACTTCACTCCTCACTCATCATAAATTATGATCCATGACGCAATATAATATTCCATTATCTGAATATGACTCTCCGCCTGAAGTAAACCTCTTTGGTGAATAGGCTAACCACTGCTAGATAATAGGAGATCCACATTCTTGAAGTGTTCAACATGTCCCAAAACAGTTAAAAAGCCTGCAGGTTGTTCTAGGTCACATTCACTTTTCTCCCAATATTATTAAACACCCGCACTTGTTTAATTTAAAAATTTCAGGACGCACAAACAGAGAACAACCTTGATAACTCAGTAAGAAATCGAAAAATGGTCAAACAAGGAACTTTGATGAGGAAAAAGTTAAATATTTCTGTACAAAAACAAAACGCATTTCTTCTATAAGTTTTCACATGTTGACCTGCACCTAGATGACGCATTTACCGCTAAGGCCAACTTAATAGTTGATCTCCTCTTCGAGACTTACCAGGGCGTATACGCTGACAAGGAAAAAAATCCCGGATTTCCCTGTTAAGAATACATTTTTCCCGGGTGAAAATGCATTTTTTCCGTATTAAGTGATAGTATACTTTCCCTTGGAACTGTAACACTTATCAGTCCTTTGCATGGTTAATGTTTTATACACCGGCATAGAACTTTCCAGGATTGTAGAAAACGAAACAAAAAACACGTTTTGGAAAGACCTTTGATGTGCAGCAGCATACACAGAAGCCAATCCTAGCTCATGTCATGTGATCCCGCCAGCCAATGACAGCAGACATTCAGAGCATAGGACACGCGAAGTAGTCAGCCACCAGCAACATCATAGTTCAGTAGCGCGAACACACAAACAGAAAAACTTAATGGTTTGAATTAACGTGCATAATGTAGTTATAAGACAAGCCAAGCTTTCACATATAATATTGATCACGAAGATTAATGAGCTACAAGAGAAGCTACGCTTTCACAAATAATATTGGTCCTTTTGCGTGTGTTACACAAATATGCCAGTAAAATTTAAAATAATGATATAAATTTCTGGTCTTCTGGGCTCGAAATTCTTCTAACACGGGTTGTCCTCAAAGTGACTATTAAGTTTTAAACTAGAGTCAAACACTCTGTGATTTAAGAAATTCATGGCGCATTCTCACCCATAACATAATTCATCTTGGGTAAAAGAAAATCTGCTTTGAAAGTAACGCTTTTCAAACCACCTTTCACAATATTGTCCCACGACCTCTTGGAAATATCAGTTGCCAGAGAGCGCCAGAAAACAGGCGTTACTGCGCGTACGCAGCTACGATGGCGTAGGAAGCACGTATATTCATATGTGTAAAGCATTAAGTATGGAAGACACATGAAGAGGATACTCCAAGAGCATCGGAATTTCGTAAACCATACTAAAATCCATAATTCGGCTGAAAGTCCTTAGTCATATGTCCAGATTCACAATGAAATAGGCCCCCAACTTGATGTTAAGCTTTCCAGGGTTGTTTACGGGATGTAAATTTCCTTCGTGTACCAGTACTGTATAATCTCATGTTTGGTTCTATATTGTGGCCTAATGCCATACGTACCAGTAGATGAAAACGAGCACTTGAAATTCAGTGAACTGTTGAAACTAGCCAATAGTGTGAAATGGAACATTTCGTTTCAAATAAACTGACTGCCTCAATGGAAAAGATTAATAACAACCAAATTTCATTAGCAAAACACAGTTTTTCAAGGCGATTAATGCTTCACTGCCGAAAACGTTGAAATAAAATCAGTAAACGGAAACTAGTAACATATTTTAGCATTCCGTAATTACGCGAATGTACTTTAGTTCACTTGATAGTTCCCGGCCAAAGAAACCCGTTCTGTATCCATTTGACGTGAAAGCTAAAAATGAAGAGGAAACAGCAGTCACTAAACATAAACACAGATCACGTGGAGACTACTCTTCTCCCCAATACAACTCAGACTGCTCTGCGAATGCGCCAATCTGGCAGCATGGGCGCTCCAGAAAAATTTCCATTTGCTTCTGGCTGCTTGCTGCTACTGCAGAAACTGGTAAAAGCCGCACTTCACGTAGCCAGGAACCCAGAAGCGGGAGAAGATAGATACTGCACATACGTGACTCAACTGCGCCAGCGCATGAGCCCGCTGCCAACTGCTCAAACGAACCTAACGTAAACAGTTGTGACGTCACGCTCATCGGAAGCCATCTGTTATGAAATACAGTATTGTATAGTCTTCGTCCCAATGCCTCTGACACACTTTGCTGTTGGGAGACACTTGTGAGTGCATTATGTTTTGTTGTTGTAAATGGCACATTTTCTTTGCAACTTGAATTTTTTTCTTTTTTTTTCCTCTTGTTTGTCTTATTGCTGCAGCAGCGGTATTATTCTGCAGTGGGGGGATACAATAATATACTTTGTTAGAGTGTCAGTTCTTACCAGTCAAAATTATAAAAATTTAACTGAAAACTACAACAACGAAAAATTCCCGGAATTCCAAAAAATTAGGGAATTTTCCCGATTTCCTCCCGAATGAAGAAAGTCCGGGGTTTTCCCGGTTGTCCAGGAGCGTGTACACCTTGTTTACTATAGTAGATCCGTGTCATGGTCACAAGCGTCAATCTGGCTTGTATGCAATACAGAATGATACCTCACTACATATGGCACAGATGGCGACGGTACATATGGGCAGTAGCTCTTGCAACGTGTGTAGAATCTCCAGGTGTTGTTTCTTTGTGCAGCTAAACTACCACAATTTTTAACAGTGGAACGTACTGATACATTTTAGCTGCATAATTAATAATGAATAAGATAGATACCGCCTACAGGAAAATTAAAGAGACCTTTGGAGAAAAGAGAACCACTTGCATCAATATCAAGAGCTCAGATGGAAACCCAGTTCCAAGCAAAGAAGGGAAAGCAGAAAGGTGGAAGGAGTATATAGAGGGTCTATACAAGGATGATGTTCTTGAGGACAATATTATGGAAATGGAAAACGATGTAGATGATTAAGATGAAATGGGGGATATGATACTGCGGAAGAGTTTGACAGAGCACTGAAAGACCTAAGTCGAAACAAAGCCCCGGGAGTAGATAACATTCCATTAGAACTACTGATAGCCTTGGGAGACCCAGCCCTGACAAAACTCTGCCATCTGATGAGCAAGCTGTATGAGACAGGAGAAATACCCTCAGACTTCAAGAACAATATAATAATTCCAATCCCAAAGAAAGCAAGTGTTGACACATGTGAAAAATACAGAACTATCAGTTTAATACGCCATGGCTGCAAAATACCAACATGAATTCTTTACAGATGAATGCAAAAACTGATAGAAGCCAACCTAGGGGAAGATCAGTTTGGATTCTGTACAAATGTTGGAATACGTGAGGCAATACTGACCTTACGGCTTATCTTAGAAAATAGATTAAGGAAAGGCAAACCTACATTTCTAGCATTTGTAGACTTAGAGAAAGCTTTTGACAATGTTGACTGGAATACTCTCTTTTAAATTCTGAAGGTGACAGGGGTAAAATACAGGGAGCGAAAGGCTATTTACAATTTGTACAGAAACCAGATGGCAGTTATAAGAGTCGAAGGGCATGAAAGGGAAGCAGTGGTTGGGAAAGGAGTGAGACATGGTTGTAGCCTATCCCCAATGTTATTCAATCTGTGTATTGAGCAAGCAGTAAAGGAAACAAAAGAAAAATTCGGAGTAGGTATTAAAATCCATGAAGAAGAAACAAAAACTTTAAGGTTCGCTGATGACATTGTAATTCTGTCAGAGACAGCAAAAGACCTGGAAGAGCAGCTGACTGGAATGGACGATATAAGAACGATATAAGATGAACATCAACAAAAGCAAAATGAGGATAATGGAATATAGTGGAATTAAATCGGGTGATGCTGAGGGAATTGGATTAGGAAATGAGACACTTAAAGTAGTAAAGGAGTTTTGCTATTTGGGGAGCAAAATAACTGATGATTGTCGAAGTAGAGAGGATATAAAATGTAGACTGGCAATGGCAAGAAAGCGTTCCTGAAGAAGAGAAATTTGTTAACATCAAGTATAGATTTAAGTGTCAGGAAGTCGTTTCTGAAAGTATTTGTATGGAGTGTAGCCATGTATGGAAGTGAAACGTGGATGATAAATAGTTTAGACAAGAAGAAAATAGAAGTTTTCGAAATGTGGTGCTATAGAAGAATGCTAAAGATTAGATGGGTAGATCACATAACTAATGAGGAGGTCTTGAATAGAATTGGGTAGAAGAGAAATTTGTGGCACAACTTGACCAGAAGAGGGGATCGCTTGGTAGGACGTATTCTGAGGCATCAAATTTAGTATTGGAGGGCAGCATGGAGAGTAAAAATCGTAGAGGGAGACCAAGAGATGAATACACTAAACAGATTCAGAAGGATGTAGGTTGCAGTGGGTACTGGGAAATGAAGAAGCTTGTACAGGATAGAGTAGCACAGAGAGCCTGATCAACAACAACAATTAATCATTGTATACCACGCTTCTCAATTACTCGTTTATGAGAGCTTTTCTACCTCATATTGCCACTATTTTTTGTGGAATTGAGTTGGAAGAGTAGAAGTTTTGCATGTTTTCCACACCCAATATCCGCACTTATTGTAGCTGCTAATTTAATCGTCAGAACAAAAGTAGAACATCCAGTGAGCACAGCTAACACAGGAAGCTGATAATATATGTCTGAATCTACAACCATTTCTCATGATTTATCACCATTACTAGAGAAAAGTTCCTGTTGGACCATGTTACCCAACTACTGAATATGTTAATGTACACAGCTACCAGAAAACCATGATTGCGTGGTCTTGAAGAGCCTAGAATGGTTTACGGAATTAAGGGAAAATGGAAGACAACGTTTTATGACTGGGAATCTGATACGTTTCTTATGAAGTATGAATATGAGGAGAAAAGGAATGTTCTAATGAGGAGAACATTTGTTTCCACATCTACCAGTGCCATGTTTACAGATGATATGGCACACTCAGATTTTTAACACCACAGTCATTCTCTGCCTCTTATTGTGCAAAGCATGGTAAGCATGTGCAGCACTGGTGAACTATATTTCGAGGCAGCGGCAAATACCAATTATAAGAATTATGCTGTAGTATTCTTAATTCATTCACGCACTCAGCAAGTTCAACTCAATAATTAACTCAGAAATCACTGACAGGTTATAGGGTATTTGCTTCACTACTGGAACCGATGACCTCACTCTCTGGTCCCTTCCCACAGTCAACCAACCAATCATCAATTACTATCACTTCCATTCCAGGTCGATCAACCTTTGCCAAAGTATTATTGTGTAATTCATTTGTAACCTCACAAACATAATAGTTATTTGCTTTACCTATTCCACGTTTAAAAGTGTTGTCCACGAATTCAGCTGACCAACCAATTTACCTAGGGTGTACACAGCAGGAGTCTCTCATATACTGCCTCTTCTACACTTTTTTTTTCCACACCTCCGTTTGACTGTACTGTTGTTTATTTAATTACGATCCCAGTTTCAGCCTTTTATGCCATTTTCAAGTGACTGAGTTTGTCAGTAATATAGATTGCAGAACATCAAGCTCAAAATTGGCCATAAATTAAGAAAAATATTGGCTCCCCATGAAATGCCAGTTGTAAAATTATTGTCATGTAAAAAGATCAGTATAAGACAAGATTTTACATCTGGCATCAGTACAAGATGATGTTACATATGTTACTGACATAAATTCAATCACTAGAAAATGGCGAAAAGGGCAAAACCTGAGTCATAATTATATAAACAACAATACAGTTAAGTGGCAGTGTGTTCATTTAAAAACTATTGTATGACTGTTGCTCAGCAACATCAAAAACTCTTCTAAACCTGTTCTTGTGAAGACCTTATTCATTCTTCACAATTACAGCTTATTTTAATGAAAATGCTAATATTGCAACTACTTTCTACCACTACAAAACTACAATAAAACCCCTTAGCCAATTCCACAACAACTACTACTACTACTGTTAGTACTACAGAATATGTTCTCTTTCTGTTCAATTATTATGATCCATCTACATTATCAGTAGTGGTTGTTTCTGCTACTGGATCTGCCTTCATATGACACAGGTCAACAGCCATTGTCTGCTAGATTCCGTGGGTGTAAGGCAGCATATCAATAGTGTTCCCACTATAACAAGTGATTCCATGATTCTCTATAACATCTTAGAACCCATACTTTTGTGATCATTTGCAGTAACAATATGTACATTCTTGAAAAACCATTTCATTCAGTGGTTGCTGACCTCAGCTGCCTTCTTTCCACCTGTAGAGTATGCTGTCTAACCGGGATGGCAGCATGCTAGTTTGTAGTTGAGTGCCTAATGAAGTCTTCCTAACCATTCCTGGATACTGCAACAGCTACAGCATCATCTAGGAAGCCCTAGGTTGACGCATTCCTCAGTGGTGCTTTGTGTTCCGGCATCCTTGACATTAGATGACCATTACCCACCATACCTGAGTACAGCGCACTGTGTGCTGTGGAGTGTCCACATGGCTGTGTATGTGCAACAATCATTCATTTGTCTTTCAATTTTCTACAGATACTTAGGATGCTGGTCAAGATCAGTCAGGTAATGTATTGGTCACTTGACAGGTTAAAAAATCTCATTTTTAGTGTCTTCCTGGTGTAAGAGACACATTCATATAATCTCCTGTTTGTGCCCTAAGTGTCTCACTCATTTTGCCACAGTTGTAATATGTAATATCATATTAACTTTTTTGTACGGGCTTCAATTCTAAGTATCCTTCATACACTCATTTGACTGCCTTTCTTTAATCAATAAAAAGCTCCCCCTTTCTCAGTGTTCAAGTCCAATGGACATATTCTTACAATCACTAAAAGTGCATTGGTCAGGGTAGTGCAATTGGCGTCCATTAATATTAGCAAGACTCTTCATTGAACTCTTATGACTACTGAAGCTAACTTCACACGCTGCTATCTACAAGCCCAAATGCTCGCACTATATCGTATGACTGATGCTACTATAATCAATCTTATTTTATTTGGCAACTAGTTTCTGCACTTTACTACACCATCTTCAGGCCCCTAACTGACGTAGGAAGAATCTGCCTCGGTCGTGATCAAAACAGGGGCCAGCAATGCTGGTATTAGTAGATATTTGCTGCAGTGATCACTTCAACCATGACCTGCCAACTGAATAGAAAGCTAACTTTCTGACAGTCTTTTTGTTGTGCCTTTCTGTGACTCAGCATCTCGGCTATATGGTGAGTAGCAACTATCCTCTTCATAATATTGTCACATTCCATCCTGGATTTTCCATTGTTTGGGTAGATTACAGATTATTTCATCTTGATTTATTCTACAGTGTTATATCTTTATAGTTTTCCTTGATTCACAGTGTTACTAGAGTAGTGTCTTGGTACAGCTAAATGTACTGCTGCAGAATTGTCTCATTCTATATGTACCTACACTTTTATTCTCTTATGTATGGTTAGTGTCAATTCTTGCAATTTAAAATAAACATCACCACCCAACAATTTTCCAAGCTATGAAATACTCCTCATTTCTTCCAGAATGTAATACCATAGGAAACAATAGAGTCAAGATAAGAAAATTTGCCTCTATAGCTGGGAACCCGAGTAGGCACTAGTACACTGTCAGCATCTGCACTGGTAGTAATCCAACTGTGCAGTCACCACATTGTTCTGCAGGCAATGGGAAATACTACTCTGTCACAAAAACTTATGGGTATGTGTGCTGCCACACTGTTAAGAACTTTGTAAGGACGTGATATAGTTGAAAGAAATCAGGAATGATAATATTTTCTCACACACAGGAAAAAAGATGTGAAAATATTTAGAGGTTTCTAATATTTTGATGTTATTGTTGTTCTAGACGGTGTGATCTTCAGTCTGATGACTGGCTCACTGTCGCTCTCTGAACTAGCCAATACTGTGACAGCCTCTTCATCTCTGCATAACTACTGCAACCCACATCCGTTTGAGCCTGCTTACTGAAGTCAGCTTTTGTCTCCCTGTACAATTGTTACTCTCCAAACTTCTGTCCATTATCAAATTGACAATTAGCTATTAGCTGTGAGAATACAAAGGACAACGCCACTGAGTTTCTCCTGACAGAATAGTAGGAAATTCTTGGGAAGAGACTGTGTTCTAGGGGTCTGTTTCCAAGACTACTTCAAAATACATGTGCTCATGTAAGTTTAAAGTGTAATAAAGGTCTGTTGTTTACAGTTCCTGGAAACTTCCTTAATTTCAGACAAATTAGGCAAAACAATTTAAATAAAACACTGCATCATTTTATGAACTGGTCATGTAAACTGTTGCCAGTAGGTTAGCAGGCAGCAGGGGAACTACCAGCTTGAAGCAGTAAACACATCACTGTCAGTGACAGCAGAGATTATCTCTGTAGTGAATAGAGCAGCATTTTGTTTTTATGAATGTTCTTGAACATGATGTTTTCAAGAAAGCTTCCCATTCATCTTCAGTCCAAGAAATTTATAAAATATTTGACTTAACTCACACATGATCATATAATATTTATAAATGTTATGAGTTAAAAATTGTATGCACTGTGTTTTGTCACCATTATGTGATTATGTTTTCATATCATTCATTCATGTGCTTACCCACTAAACCTGCTAATTATACCAATTACATTACATTCCACATCTTACAAAATGATACTTGTGCACTGCAAATAAAAACCTGTTTTCACTTGTTAGTGATTATGATGGCAGATGCATCAATAAGAATGATGTGCCATAATTAGAAATGGAATGTTCACCTACTTTTAAACACTGTATATCAACTGGCGAAGAGTTCTCAGGCTTCAAAACGTCACAGTTTGAAGACACCACCACCCGGCTGGAAGCCCGAGAACTCTTCGCCAGCTGTATACGTCGGGAAAGCATACATTCACATTTACTGTATATCAATTTATCCATTTTCTACACATCAAAGAACCATTAACATTTTTTTCTCTAATTCCATGATGTTGTAACTTACATGATATATTGTTATCCAAAATATGAGTGCTTTAATATTTTATTGTATTATTTTCAACCAAATATGTTTATCTTCAATTAGATATAAAATTGGACAAAACAAAACAAGCTTTCTGGAACCAATTGTTCTTTCACAGGAAATGGGATAATCATAATAAATGAGGGAGACAATAGCTGATTAAATGTTGCACTCTAACAAAAAATAGTGGTGGGTGAAAAAGCGCAAATAAAACTAAATTTTAAGAGAGCTCAAATACTGATAAGAGAACTATTGTGGTGAGGCTGTGAAGTGTTAGGTAATCTCCTGAGAACTATGTGGTATTTTAGTAAAGCACTTGCTCCTGACTGCTGTTAGAACACCCATAAGAATGTTAACTGTCATGCAGAAACAGTATTTCACGTATGCTAAAGCAGAATGTCATATGTCTGTTAAATCCATAGGTGCTGCTAAGCAGTGGCTTTTTAGTTTGTTTGTTGTGTCATCATCCACAGTTTCCTTGATTTTAGTACATTCAGTATCGGAGCCCTCTTCTATACCCTGTTCTAATTTCCTTTGGTATGACGGAAGTAGTAGAGTGAAGCTGATGATGAAAGCCAATTCTATACGAGACCTGAACCGCCACTACTGCAACATGACCCGCTTGCGCTATGCTGGAGTTTCAGGCAGCTAGCTGTCCTGTGTGATTGTTAGTTGTGCTCCGAGATATATGTTTGTTTGTTTTCGTCTCTTACATTTGCAGGGTTAATATTTTCTGCAATATTACTATTGTTTCTTGTGCAGTGCTGAATAATATTGGGAGCAAGGTTGTCAAATGTTATTCAGTGGCAAAACCTATGTCACCTCTCGGCCAGGGGACTGCCGTATACAAAGTCAGTACAGAGAAATGGTTTACACCCACACTGTCAACATTGGTTCTTAATAACGCTACCAATCATTAAGTTGTTAAGATGCCTACAGTGGCAAAGTGGAAGGAGGAGACGGTAGGCCTCAGTACTGAAATATCAAAGTGATACATTTAAACAGGTGTGTTAAGGATTTAATAATTCTCCACAAATCGCAGTTCCCCATGCACGAAATTGATGAGCTGCCAAAAATAAATGGGCTTACAGTCACTAGGGTGCCACCTTGTCACTGCCATATCAAACCCGGTAAAACTGACATGGTCTGATATCAAAGGCTTTTGATAACAATTTTAAAATAATTACACTATTTGTGGTGTCACCGCCAGACACCACACTTGCTAGGTGGTAGCCTTTAAATCGGCCGCGGTCCGTTAGTATACGTCGGACCCACGTGTCACCACTATCAGTGATTGCAGACCGAGCGCCGCCACACGGCAGGTCTAGTCTAGACAGACTCCCTAGCACTCGCCCCAGTTGTACAGCCGACTTTGCTAGCGATGGTTCACTGTCTACATACGCTCTCTTTTGCAGAGACGACAGTTTAGCATAGCCTTCAGCTATGTCATTTGCTACAACCTAGCAAGGCGCCATATTCTTCAGGAATGTATTCTGAACAGATAATATTGTGAATCATGTACTGTCAAGAGCGACGTTCATCATTAATGGATTAAAGTTAAGTATCAAACTAATTATGTCCGCTTTCTGAACTCTCATTCCTTGTCATGTTCCAGACCTCACATCAGTATAGTTCTGCCCTCCTCATGCCAGCCTGTGTGAGCTAAAATGCGTGCATTTCGGCCTCCAGTTGTAACACGGTGTTGGCTCTTCAGCCAACACAACACTATTCACAGTTGAAGCAATCTGCATTCAAGCCACTAGGAAAGTCACCTCCAAAGACTGGAAGAAATGAAACAATCATATGGAACAAAGCATGGCAGAGTGAAAGCTATGTTGATAAAATTCGTCATTGAAAATTATCACATTCACAATAATTATCACATTATTTAATAATGACAGGGACAGAGAGACTTCAGGCATTTGTGATAACGACAACAGTAATATCAATCAAGTTTTTACATAATCATCACAAAAAAGATGTACAGGTGGATTCAGCTGAATGTTGGTGGTTTAAATACCTGCATAGCAAAATTATGTTTCTATAAGTTTTGACTCCCCCCATTAACCATGGAGCTTTCCATTGGTGGGGAGGCTTGCGTGCCTCAGCGATACAGATAGCCGTACCGTAGGTGCAACCACAAAAGAGGGGTACCTGTTAAGAGGCCAGTCAAACTTGTGGTTCCTGGAGAGGGGCAGCACCCTTTTCAGTAGTTGCAGGGGCAACAGTCTGGATGATTGACTGATCTAGACTTGTAACATTAACCAAAATGGCCTTGCTGTGTTGGTACTCTGAAGGTATGCAACTTTACTGTATGGTTAAATGATAATGACATCCTCTTGGGTAAAATATACCGGAGGTAAAATAGTCCCCCGTTCAGCTCTCCAGGAGGGGACTACTCAGGAGGACATCTTTATCAAGAGAAACAAAACTGGTGTTCTATGGATTGGAGTGTGGAATGTCAGATCCCTTAATCGGTAGGCTAGAAAATTTAAAAAGGGAAATGGGTAGGTTAAAGTTAGATATAGTGGGAATTAGTGAAGCTCGGTGGAAGGAGGAACAAGACCTTTGGTCAGGTGAATAAAGGGTTATAAATACAAAATCAAATAGGGGTAATGGAGGAGTAGGTTTAATAACGAATAAAAAAAAAATAGGAGCACAGCTAAGTTACTACGAACAGCAAAGTGAACGCATTATTGTAGCCAAGTTAGACACCAAGCTCACGCCTATCACTGTAGTACAAGTTTATATGCCAACTAGCTCTGCAGATGACAGAGAGATTGAAGAAACGTATGATGAGATAAAAGAAGTCATTCAGATAGTGAAGGGAGACAAAAATTTAATAGTCATGGGTGACTGGAATTCAATAGTAGGAAAGGAAGAGAATGAAAAGTAGTAAGTGAATATGGAATGGGGTAAGGAATGCAAGAGGAAGCCACCTGGTGGAATTTTGCACAGAGCATAAGAACCACGAAAGAAGGTTGTATACGTGGAAGAGGCCTGGATACACTGGAAGGTTTCAGATAGATTATGTAATGGTAAGGCAGAGATTTAGGAACCAGGTTTTAAATTGTAAGACATTTCCAGGGGCAGATGTGGACTCTGAGCACAATCTGTTGATTATGAGCTGTAGATTAAAACTTAAGAAACTACAAAAATGTGGGAATTTAAGAAGATGGGGCTTGGATAAACTGGAAGAACCAGAGGTTGTAGAGAGTTTCAGAGAGAGCATTAGGGAATGATGTACAAGAGCGGGGGAAAGACATAGAGTAGAAGAAGAATGGATAGCTTTGAGAGATGAAATAGTGAGGACAGCAGAGGATCCAGTAGGTAAAAAGAAGAGGGCTAGTAGAAATCCTTGGTTAACAAAAGAAATATTGAATATAATTAATGAAAGGAGAAAATATAAAAATGCAGTAAATGAAGCAAGCAAAAAGGAATACAAACGTCTCACAAGTGAGATCAACAGGAAGTGCAACATGGCTAGGCAGGGATGGCTAGAGGTCAAATGTAAGGATGTAGAGGCATATATCACTAGGGATAAGATAGATACTGACTACAGAAAAATTAAAGAGACCTTTGGAGAAAAGAGAACCACTTATATGAATATCAAGAACTCAGATGGAAAAATGGTTCTAAGCAAAGAAGGGAAAGCAAGAAGGTGGGAGGAGTAAATAGAGGGTCTACACAAGGGCGATGTACTTGAGGACAATATTGTGGAAGTGAAAGAGGATGTACATGAAGATGAAATGGGAGATATGATACGGCACGAAGAGTTTCACAGAGCATAGAAAGACCTGAGTCGAAACAAGGCCCCAGGAGTAGACAACATTCCATTAGAACTACTGATAGCCTTGGGAGAGCCAGCACTGACAAACCTTTACCATTTGGGGAGCGAGATGTATTAAATACCCTCAGACTTCAAGAACAGTGTAGTAATTTCAATCCCAAAGAAAGCATGTGTTGACAGGTGTGAAAGTTACCGAACTATCAGTTTAATAAGTCACGGCTGCAAAATACTAACAGAAATTCTTTACAGACTAATGGAAAAACTGGTAGAAGCTGACCTTGGGTAAGATCAGTTTGGATTCCATAGAAATGTTGCAACAGGTGAGGCGATTCTGACCCTATGACTTATCTTTGAAGACAGATTAAGGAAAGGCAAACCTATATTTCTAGCATTTGTAGACTTAGAGAAAGCTTTTGACATTGTTGACTGGAATATTCTCTTTCAAATCTTGAAGGTGGTAGGGGTCAAATTCAGGGAACAAAAGGCTATTTACAATTTGTACAGAAACGAGATGGCAGTTATGAGGCAAGGGGCATGAAAAGGAAGCAGTGGTTGGGAATGTGACGAAGCAAGCTGGGACAATTTTTCTTTCCCTCTTGTTTTGCCATCTGCTTCCTTAGAATTCACTTTTTCACTTTTAACTAATTACCATTAACATATGTGAATATAATCTGCATTTTCATAAAAGAGAAAGGTTGGCCCCCAGTTTTAAAGAATATAACAACAGATCCAATTTTGTGCTTAGTTTTACGTATGTAATTGATTTTCTAATTTATTTCAATTATTCTTAGTTAGTATCTTTTGTTATAGGGTGAAATCAGTGATTGTTTTGTAACAAATTCTATTCTTGACGTATAAACAAATATAAATTATAAACGTTTGGAGGAACAACTAATACTATTCTTAAAGGATCTGTTTGGCTCTATTCGAAAACATTAGCAAAGCCAGCCCTTAATTAATTCCAAAGTAATTAACAGTTTTGCCAAAAGTATTGTTTGCATAACTATATATATTAATATCATGATTTAAACAAATAATTTGGCTTAACTCTTGCAGTAGAGGAAACTGTTAATAAGAACCAATTTTTCGATGTATTCAGTTAATCTAATGAGTTAAGTTTTAATTGTAATTTCTGTAAATGTAACTGCAAACAACGTGTAGTTTCAGTACCTACAATTGTGAGAATATATAAGGGCTCAATTTTTGGTCCTGAGACAGTCAGTCCATGGCTGAGTTTCAGGTGAGAAATTTGTGTTGGTTAGAACAAGAACAAACTGTTGTAGCAGTATGTGGAAGTTTGCCTGCAACCTATTAATGAGGCTTATCGAAGGTTAAACAATAATACTCTGGCCATATAACTGTGTATTATTGGGGGTTGTGAACAGTGACAGTAAATTACTGAGAAATGCACATGTGGACCTGTTGGCTACATCATTTAAAGTAATCAGTGTTGTACTTCCACACCCCATTTTTAAGCCAGTGTAGCAACACAGTAAGTCGACACCGAGGACAATCAGCGAAGAAATAAAGCACATTTGGTACCCCAGGTGAGGACTGTTGTATGGGGGCATAATAAACAACGACTCATGAATTTTGACATTGAAATCAAGTGTGGTTTACAATGCAGTGATGCAACTGCCAATTAACGCTTGGGTTTCATGGCCAAAGTAGGACAGCAGCCAATCAGCGAATGGGTTCTGTGGAAGCAGCCACTGAGTACAGGAGCAGCCAATCAGCACACAGGTGGACACAGCTGACTGGGATAAACAAGGCGCTTCACCGAGAGAATTGCAACTAGCCGCACTGTGCAGAGGATGGACCAATATGACAACCACAGCAGCAGCAACAACAGCAGCAGGAGACGAGTGACTGAAAAATAAGGTATTTCATAGCAAAAGCCATTTTATATTAAGTGATACGTAATGAGTGATCTTAATGAACAAGAAAGTGTGATTTAAAACAAAGCTGTAGAGGTTAAGTTTTTAGATAAACAGAATGACTTAATGGGGACTTATTTGCAGGACAATAGTGGTTACGGAAAACTGGAAGAGATGTTAAGGCAAATTATGAGTAGTGTGTGAACGAAAAAAAGACATTAATAGGTTGGAAAAGGACATCAGGAGGTTGGGAAATAGTATACAGAAAGTAGTACATAATGCTAATGAGAAATTAACATTAATAAGTAGTAAATGTGTAGGAGGGGGGGGGGGGAGAGAGAGAGAGAGAGAGAGAGAGAGAGAGAGAGAGAGAAGCTTTGTGATGACTGTAGTAGGAGGGTGGAGGCTTCCGAGAAATTGTGTGCTAAAAGTAGAGTTAAACTTGAGAACCAAATCGATCACATTAAAAGTGATTCAGAAACAGGTAGAAATCAAGTGTGCAGTAGTGGTTGAGGTAAAACTGGTAAAAGTAAATGAAAATGTACATTCAAAGTTGACTGAAGTGGAGAAAAAGGTGGAAGAGGTACAAAATCTAAAGCATATAGAAAGTGAAAGTGGGTCTGAATCTGACAGCAGTTGTAATGAGGATAGCAATGACGAATCCAGTAGTGATGAGGACGAGGTATTTGAATTTATGATTGATAATGAGAACAATGTGCTAAGTAAAGAAAGAATAAAGGAGGATAATGTTGGGCCTAATGAACTAGCACACACATCCATGCCCGAGGCAGGATTCGAACCTGCGATCGTAGCGATCGTGCGGTTCCAGACTGAAGCGCCTAAAACTGCTCGGCCACATCGGCTGGCTACTTGACAGGCTGATAATCAATTTGATAAGCCGGATGATAGTTTTTCCAGAGAAAGGATTAATGAGGATTTGTTGTATGAAGAAGATCACATGGTAAGGAAAAAGGAAGTGTGGCACCCTGTAATAACAGCAAGTGTACAAGGTATACATGTTAAGTGTTTACTGGACAGTGGTAATTATTTGAATGGCATTTCGCAGCCATTTTTTGAATCTATTCAGAACACAGAGGGTATAGTAGTCATGCACGTTTCTGGAATAAAAATTATTGATGCTACTGGTAAGTTATCAAAGAGTGTGAAACTAGAGTTACTATTAACTGTGGAATTGTCTGGACAGTTGTTGGAGTACAATATATTGGTGATTCAAAATCTCCACTTGATGTTATATTTGAGACTAATTTCCTGTGCAAATAGCAAGTAGGGGGTTCAACATTCTGTGTTGGATTCATTATGTGGCAATAATGCTTATCCCAGCTGTCTGTCTCATTTTTCGTGTTTCCTGAGTCAGTCAAACTCTTCTCCTATCCTATCTGTAGTTTATAAGTGAATCACAAACATTCTATCTTCGACTTTACTGTAGTTTTGTACAGTAGGATGCTTTAGTATAGGAATATTTTAGAAAAAGTTTCTCCAGAGAGAGAGAGAGAGAGAGAGAGAGAGAGAGAGAGAGAGTGTGTGTGTGTGTGTGTGTGTGTGTGTGTGTGTGTGTGTGTGTGTGGGCGCGCGCGCGCGCGCGCGCGCGCGCGCGCGCGCGCGCGCGCGCGCGCGCGCGTAGTCATAAGAGCATGGAAGAAAGTAAAGTGGTACCATGATTACAGAATTCCTGTCAAAGAGGTAAAGTAAACAGAAAATGAAAGTTGTCGGCATATGTGGAGGATAATTACCATCTGAAATAACCAGCTCATGGGTGTAGCAGCAGCGGTAAAATGCAGTATAAACCATCTTGAATCCTAGGTATTAATATTAATTGGGGTATAATATAAGTGCGTGTGTCCAGTGCAAAAAGTATATGGCGATAACTATCTACTTATAGAAGTGCGTCATGGTACAACCTTTTCTAACATTAAGGAATTACAACTTTAAACATAGTTGCCTGGGGTAATGTGTGGAAAGAACAAGCAAGATTTTTATGTATATCGCCGTTCAGGGTAGACTCTCAAGCAAATAATAGTTTTTCTAAGTGATAATTTTGTCTGATTGGTACTGAGAGTTACGCTTGCCTTAGCGTAAGGATCTGTTACTGTGGAGTGTTTTTCTGTAGAGTCAATTTTGCATTAGATAAGCAGAGCAGGTGTTTATTTATTAGATACTGAAACAATAATGGAATAATAAAACAATGAATAATGTTACAGTCTTAATGGTTAGGGAGCCTGTCTCTGCAGTAGGGATATTTTTTGAGAATGCACTCCACTAGCTAATGAGGTAAGAAAGGTAAGTAAAATAATGGCACTGACAGACATGATTGAGTAATAAAAAAACTGTATACAAACAAATGTGATGTAACTGTATTGATCATCTATTTTTGAACTAGGCAACATTGAGTACTGTTTATATTGTGCAATTCATGACACTGCAGCTGGGAATGAGACCTTAGCAAAACGAGCAATATTTTAGTGAGGTACAAGTCATATAACAACATTATCGGATCTATAGGTTATCTGAGATCTTCCATTTGTGTTCTGAGGAATTATGAGCTTAAAGTGGCAATTCTGGAATGAAGAACAATAATTCCGCTGATTAACTGATAAATGTGGTGCAAGAGTGATGTGAATATTCGGACAGGTCAACTATTTGTGATGATTTAATTTTCTGGTTGGATGAGAGTAGTGCTCAGAGTTGAGTAGACAAGTGGGGCTATGATTTGGTAAAACTTCAATCCCCTTAATTTTGATTTGATTAATAATTGAGTTATGTGACGGTGATTCTATTCTTTTTTCATAATGTAATGATTAGTAAATCTATGCCACTGCACATCTTTAGTTTTTGCTATTTTGCAAATGGGAAAGAAACAAAAGTCTTTCAAGTTTAACCTGTTTTGGACAGTTATGACTTAGAGTAAGGTTTTGTAGTGTAATGTGCATTTGACTTTAAATTTTTACTAGTCCACACCTTTCGTATTATATTCAGATTTAGTGCTAATTGTTGTAATGTTAGGAGAACTATGTAATCTATTTATTTATGATATAATGACTACCATTTGCCATTAGTGTTAGAAGTAAAAGTAAGTGTACTAAAGTAGGTTACTTCATCTGATTTTTTCCTGTACTGTGGCAGAGGAGAACCACCTCCAACAGAACTGATAGCAGTGCATTTCCTTACTAACTGCCACTTGGACCTGTTGAAGGCATGACAACTTGGTGAGAAAATGTGAAAAAGCTCATTAAAAGTGTGAAAGTGCTTGTGAAAACTACTAAACATTGAGCAAGTGAAACTTTGTCAGAAACAAGAGAACTGCAATGCCCAGTGTAATTTAACTTACTGCAACCAACGAGGATTTCTTTTTTTTAAGCAAGACAGGACTTGTATAAAATGATATGTATTTTTGAATTTAATCCTTGTTTATCCAAAAAGGACATCACTTATGGTGAAGATGCATAATTTTTGTTAAAAGTATAATTTGTGGATATGTTGTGCGATTGTACAATACACTGTATGTAAATATTTTATATGGGGATTTTCATATGGCCAGTTCATATATAAGTATAAATTTGAAAAAAAACATATGTACTGTAGTTTTGATAATATTTCGTACATAATATTTTTTGTGTGTGTAGATTTTTAACCAACAGCCTGAGGTCATTTGTGGTCATTGAATTGCCCAGTTAGCTATTTGCAACATCTATCTGGTCAATCCAATGAGGGGGTGATGTGATGAAGCAAGCTGGGATAATTTTACTTCCCCTCTTGTTTTACCATCTGCCTCCTTAGAATTCACTTTTTCACTTTTAACTAATTACCATTGGCATACGTGAACATAATCTGCATTTTCATAAAAAAGAAAGCTTGCCCTCAGTTTTAAAGAATATCTCAACAGATACAGTTTTGTGCTTAGTTTTATGTATGTAATTGATTTTCTAATTTATTTCTATTATTCCTAGTTAGTAGCTTTTGTTATAGGGTGAAATAAGTGATTGTTTTGTAACTTAAATTCTGTTGTTGATGTATAAACAAATATAAATTCTGTACTAATTACAAACATTTGGAGGAACAACTAATACTATTCTTAAAGGATCTATTTGGCTCTATTCGAAAACATGTTAGCAAAGCCAGCCCTTAATTAATTCCAATGTAATTAATAGTTTTGCCAAAAGTATTGTTTACATAACTATATATGTTAATATCATGATTTAAACAAATAATTCGGCTTAACTCTTGTAGCAGAAGAACCTGTTAAAAAGAACCAATTTTTCGATGTATTCGGTTAATCTAATGAGCTAAGTTTTAATTGTAATTTCTGTAAATTTAACTTCGAACAGTACCTATTATTGTGAGAATATATAAGGGCCCGATTTTTGGTCATGAGAGAGTCAGTCCAAGGCAGAGTTTCATGCTAGAAACCTGTGTTGGTTAGATCAAGAACAAGAACAAGAACAACAACAACAACAACAACAACAACAATGCTTCAACTTAACTGTGAAGTAAGTGTAACAAAATTAGGCGTGTGTTAGAACAATGACAGTGTCTGTTCCATACGTGCCTTGTTATTCTTCAAGAACCGTGTGGTAATGTTTTATCTGCTCGTTTATGTTCAACAAGAAATTATTGTAGCAGTATGTGGATGTTTGCCTGCAACCTATTAATGAGGCTTATCGAAGGTTAAACAATAGTGCACTGACCATATAACTGTATTATTGGGGGGTTGTGAACAGTGACAGTAAAGTATTGTGAAACGCAAATGTGGACCTGTTGGCTACATCATTTAAAGTAGTCAGTGTTGTACTTCCACACCCCATTTTTCAGCCAGTGTAGCTATGCATCAACGAAGAAATAAAGCATGGAACGTCATCACAAAGGGAGTGAGGCAAGGATGTCCCTATACCCGATGTTATTCAATCTGTATATTGAGCAAGCAGTAAAGGAAACGAAAAGAAAAATTTGAAGTAGGAATTAAAATCCATGGAGAAGAAATTAAAACTTTGAGGTTTGCCAATGACATTGTAATTCTGTTGGAGACAGCAAAGGACCTGGAAGAGCTGTTGAACAGAATGGTCTGTGTCTTGAAAGGAGGATGTAAGATGAACATCAGCAAAAGCAAAACGAGGATAATGGAATGTAGGCGAATTAAATCAGATGATGCTGAGGGAATTAGATTTAAAAATGAGACACTTAAAGCAGTAGATGAGTTTTGCTTTTTGGGGAGCAAAATAACTGATGATGGTCGAAGAGAGAGGATATAAAATGTAGACTGGCAATGGCAAGGAAAGCGTTTCTGAAGAAGAGAAATTTGTTAACATCAAGTATAGATTTAAAGGTCAGGAAGTCTTTTCTGAAAGTATTTGTGTGGAGTGTAGCCATGTATGGAAGTGAAACATGGACGATAAATAGTTTAGCCAAGAAGAGAATAGAGGGTTTGAAAATATGGTGCTACAGAAGACTGCTGAAGATTAGATGGACAGATCACGTAACTAATGAGGAGGTATTGAATAAAATTGGGGAGAAGGGTAATTTGTGGCACAACTTCACTAGAAGAAGGGATCGGTTGGTAGGACATGTTCTGAGGCATCAAGGGATCACCAATTTAGTATTGGAGGGAGACCAAGAGATGAATACACTAAGCAGATTCAGAAGGATGTAGACTGCGGTAGGTACTTCGAGATGAAGCAGCTTGCCCAGGATAGGGTAGCATGGAGAGCTGCATCAAACCAGTATCTGGACTGAAGGCCACAACACACAAGTTTTGACAACCGATAAGAAGGCTATTATCAGCAACTGAGTTTGAATTAACTCCAACACAGGAACTATGTCTTAGCTGTATAAAAGAAATCCCTCTCACTGCATGCACTACAGTTGTTGCAATACTGAAATAGTGTATTTTGCATCACTACTCTTTTCTCTTCTATATTGACAGTTTCTTCACCTCTATTAACACACACAATTTTTTAATGTTACAAACAAGTAGAAAGTCTGATCAGAAACACAACAATGCATTAATTATAATCGAAGTGCTCTGTTTCTCACAATGGCATCTAACAGGCAAATTCTGAGGTTTTAATACAAGCACAACCTCATGTTTAACTTGAATTTTTACATGCGAGTGATATCTGACATAGTTCAGTTACGAGCAAATGAAAATATGATGTATTTTTTAAGATTCTGTTTGCATAATGTGGTCATCTAAATTCAATAACATAAAACTTTCCCCACATGTTGAAACTCAGTAACGCCATCAGGAAATGCATATTTGTAAACTTTCTATGTATCATCTTAAGAATTGTTAATGCAGATAAAACTGACAAGAAACATAGTGCAGCTCTTCCGGGAGAGACCGACACTATTTTGATCTCTTTACATAAAATAGTTTGGGAGTGCAAACGAGTTGAACGAAATTTAAGGTTACATGCGTGTGCTGTGTGGAACTCAGCTATGCGTTTCCATGTATTCCTCCCCAGCAGTCAACCATGAAGTAATTCTGAACAGACTTTTCTAAGCTTTAGTGGATTCAGGCAACGTGTTTGATAACAAAACTGCAGAAAGAAAAAGCTGCAGCAAGGCTGTTTGATTACAAAAGCACCAAGACCATTTCTTCAGATTTGGCAGTAAACTTTGTTTACTTTCACAGCTTTTCTTCGGATTGCACTTTTTTGTGGGATGAAGAAATAGTGAGCATGGCTCCAAAGATCTCAGGTTCATTCCCAGGTCAGTCCTAAGATTTCTATCACTTATCACTTTTGGCAATGTTTGTTAATTTGAAAAATGAGAAGTTCCACCATTGTTCAGAATCTAAATTAAATTACAAGTTCTTCTGTAACTGGCTGGGTGAACCAGTTCAAAGATCAAAGGAAAGCAATAGCATAGCACTTTGCACAGTAAAGCACTATGATGTTCACATCAACCTTCAAGTTGTTGATACTTTTACTGCACTGCAAACTCATGTTCTGCCATAACAGCAGTCTGCCATAACAGCAGTCTGCCATAACAGCAGTCTGCCATAACAGCAGTCTGCCATAACAGCCAACATTAAGATGAATTTGATGATCAGGTGCTTCATTCAGATACTTCTACTTTAGTCTTAGTGACAACATATGACATAATACTCGAGATCCTCTGCAACAGTTATTTAGATATACATAACAAGTATTGTACAACACAGTGTTAACATGTATGGAAAAGTGCACAAGAGTAGGCTAGAAATGAATATATTGAGGTAAGGTATGTAACACAGACTAATGTAAATGTCAGACCATGTTCTCACAAGTTCACCTCAAGACTACATCATTGTCTTGGCATCACTGTCAAAATGGCATTTCACTTTCTAGGTATGGAAATTTCCCTTACTGATTTAAAATTCAAGACAACAGAGACACGTTAACTTTTGAGTATCAAGCTGTTACCCATACCTCAAATACTCAATTAAGTATACAAAGGTTTGGATTACAGGACATGTATATCTCTGTCTAAATAATATCTTTTTCACTATACTTTAACAAAAAAGGAACAAAATGATCAAGTAACACAAAGAATTGTTTAAAATTTATGAATTTTATCTGTGGTCATTACATAATATTAATATTAAAATTACAACAAGTAACAAGAACTTTCTTTCTCAATAGCAATCTTAAACAAGTCTATTACTAGTGCATGCACAAAGCTGTATGCAAAACATACAAATACAATACAGGCTCAAATACATTTTTCAACAATGTTTCTCTTAAAAATGCATGTCTAGAGATCACTGGATCCAGATAAAGTCTTTCATTTTATTTAAAAAATTAAAGCTAGTTTATTATGAGCTTATTGCATTTTTAACATTTTAATATTATCTTAACTGCCATTCCAAAATCTATGGAAAAATTCTCATAACACTGGTATCAAATGAAAGTTTGTCACTAGTACATTAATCCTAAAAATTTATCTGAAGCTACTGAGTGACAAATCATTTCACAATCTTAAGTGAATAAGGAAAAAAGGAAAAATCACTGAGGTACTAAATTAGAAACAAAATAATTCTGATAAATAGAACAATAATTGCTTTACTGAGTCATCAACCGACATACTTCTTGTGGCATTGGCACATGGCAAAATAATGAACCAAGTGATTTTAAAACAAACTACTTCAAACTATGGAATAGCCACAACACATTCAGAAAATTACAATAATAAGCAGATGTATATAATATTGGTCAACGTGTGATCTCAAGGTCCCATAATTGAGAAGAGCATATTACGAGTACTGACAATTTCATTATGTATGATATAGAATGGCTTATGGCTCTACAGCCAGTCAGGTTTATGGGAATACCATATGTTAGTCACTTTTCTGCCAGCACTTTTTAATATGAAAATAAAGGCAACAAAATCCAACAACTTGGGCAAGACCAATCTCATGAATGTCATTCCAAGTAATTTAGTTTTAGACAACAAAAGAAATGCCGCAAGTTGATAATATTTTATTGCAGAACATTATCTGGTAATCTTCGCAATGTTTAAATCCATATTATTAGACTTATGTAGTATAAGTGTGTATAAAATAAAGTTTCCACAGAAATGGCAGTGACTCAGGCTGGCTATTATCAACATTTGCAATGACAACTTTACAGCCAATGGGAAATATGATTCGATGCTTTTTTGAGGCACTTCTGTGGGGGAAAAATAGGTAACTCAGAGCATTACACAGAGATTTCAAGTGGTAGAAAAACTTTTCTATTCTAAATTACAAAAGCATACAATTTGGATCAAGCATGAATTCATATCCTTATCGGCCACATGTATGTTGTATACAAGAGAGATACTGTCACTTACTACAATCTCACTTTCTTGTAACCAACAGTCTTATCAGGCTCCAAAGCCCTTGTGAAAAGAATGATTGAACGGTGATGAAAGAATGCAGTATTAAAAGAAGGAAAATGCTATTTGAAGAATGGAATGAAGCACAGAAAAACAGCATTTTGAATACCATAAAATACATGCACAAACATGAAACAGCAGTCAGTGGTAACAGGAAATAAATGGAAAACATGTTTGTATACAAAAACATGTTTCTATACAAAATAGAGCAGTTTGCTCTTGCAATGAAAGTGTGCGCAAAATACTAGACATATTAGAAAGAACAGTCAATTCGAAATTGTACTTTCACTGCATGATGCAATATTAATCTTATTGCCTGCTGAAATGCTGCATATGTCTTAACAATTCTAAAACCTCAATCTTTTCTTGAATATAGCAACTGAATAAATCCCTGGGGAAAGCTACCACAATAATTATTCTCCTTTACTTAATCTGGGCAGGTAGGGTGGGGGAGAGGAAGGCAGGAGGGGGAGGAGGGGAGAGGAGAGGAGACCATGCTTTCTGCCATACAATGGTATAATGTAGTGTATCAAACAGTACAAGATCCACCTTAGCAGGGATATACAGAGCACCGAGGAAGTTGTATGCGGCAAGGCATAATATAGTCTTCCCTGGTGTATCAAATATGTCTACAATTCCTTCCAATAGTCTCACAGGACTACCACAAAATTCACTGATCTCTTTTTACAGTGTCAGTAATTTAACAGGCAAAATTTGGAAGAAAAATCACAAAAGTGTCATAATACAATTACATTAAAGTACCAAATCATCTTTGAAAATATCAGCTGTCTTAGAATTTTTGTTCAAACAAGGGAGGGGCCTTAAGCAGTAGGTTAACAGTCTCAACTAATAATATTTATACTGTCTATTAGTTTTCCACAAAGTTTCTTCAGTTTTCTGAAATTCTAAACACTGCTTCAGTGAATTTTAACCCTTTCATTTCTACAATCGAAATGAACTTTCATTACTAAATATTTATTATCAATAACAAATTTCAACCTCAAGTTAATCTAGTCTCATTCATGCAGTCCAGGTAAAAACTATTACTGCCAACACTATATCACATATGGAAAGACTAATGAATGAAACTTGTTATGTTTCGCAAATGTGGGAATATCAAACAGATTATGCAGTCCGTCACATACTCTACACGTTACAAATCTGAGGTACCTTAGTTATCACAACAGATATTCACAACCTACAATATGTATTTCTGTTTAGAAATTTCTTGTTTTTGTTCTGAGAAATACAGGTTCAAAGCAATTTTCATATTCATATGCAAGTAAGCTGTAATACACATTAAAGGCTCTCATCTGCAATGCCTCTGCAAGTATAAGACTAAATGCCAAAGGCTGAATAATTTTAAAGCTTTCTGATCTCTAATGAACTCTTGGTCAAATAAAAGCAAATATTACTTATGTACAACACAAAGGGTGGTGCAAGTTCCTGAGTTTTCAATATAAGCTATAATGTGGGAAACACAGTCAGTGTGCTGCTTCATAAAGTATTTCTTGTTATCCTTTAATTCAAACATTTTCTCATGAACTAGCAGGCTTTTTAAAATGGCACAAACGACTAGAATAAGAATATTAGCAAATATTTTTAGTGTAATTAGCAACAGTGCAGCCCAGGAGCTTGTAAGTTTATTTCCTTTGACACTGATAGTGACATGGAATCGAAGATGGGGATAATACCATCCACACAACAACATACATTAGATGTAAATACACGTACACCCATCTTTCAACAAAAATCAACAAGGAATTGCATAAAGTCTTTCACAATGAACTCTAATACCTCCTTGTCAACCAGTAATATCTATCAGTAATAATAATTTTTCCTTCTTATTTAAGACAATAATAATACTTAAAAATGACAATAATATGTTAACTGTGATGCCTCTCATGAGAAATGTTAAATAACAACACAGTTACAGCAAGCAATGAACATAGAGGTGGAAAAAATTTACATAATAACCATTCTTGCACAAAGAAATGTGCCTTTCTACAGTAATAAATTATGCTTAAATAGGTAAAATACTGATGGTGTGGAACAAATATGGCCATAATTGGGGATAATGCTAAAATAGTAACACAAATGACATCAGCCAGAATCCAGCATGGAAGCAAGTCTCCTTA
This sequence comes from Schistocerca piceifrons, assembly GCF_021461385.2. NCBI lineage: Eukaryota > Metazoa > Arthropoda > Insecta > Orthoptera > Acrididae > Schistocerca > Schistocerca piceifrons. The sequence continues at coordinate 468,645,525 of NC_060145.1, forward strand.
TCTGATTATGGATATCTGAAATGTCTTCTCTGTTGCACAGTGTCATCATTGCAGAAGGTACACCATTTTCCACTAAATGCTTCTTTATCAGCTCTAAAAGAAAAGAAATAACAAACTAAGTTCAGAAGTTGCATTAACAAGATGAGCTACTTACTTCAGTCAACTTCACTGATAAACAACCATGGTGGTTTCAGAAAAACATAGTGTTTCTACTGTGTTCTTTTTCCAGTCACAAGATTACAAATTTCACAATGTGGGAAAACAGGAATAAGTCAGGAAAAAGTTAGTACTAAGCCATGGATAAAGGAAAAATAAACTAAAATACAAGGAGTCAATTATTACATCAGTATAAGACGTTACAATTGTTAAGGTACTGCCATAAAAACATCATTACCCCAGTTGCAGTGAGAAATGAAAATTAATTTGTAAGAAATATCACAAATATAGTAAATTTGGTGCAATGAGTTTTATAACCATATTGACCACAGAGTACGTGAAGAAAGATAAAGAGGAAAACTATGCAATTTTTTCTAGAAAAATGGGGAACATGGAAGTTTACTTGAAGAAAAGGAACACAAATTTCTATACAGATCAGTCTGTAGAGGCAGATGAAGTTATTATAAAACCATAATATTCGAGAGATATACATTAATCGGACAAGGTACTTGACAAATGAAATTTATAAGAAAAAGGGGGGAAAATGTAAGAGGAATAAAAAGGAAGTAGTTGCAAACAGCAGCATGGTCACAGGTAAGATCAAAAGGAAAATGTGAATCTGAAGGAGAAAATAGGAGGGAACAGGATATCAAAATGACAAAAGAAGATCACTTGAAAGAGGATACAGGCAGATGGTGAATGATGGTACAGGCAAGTAGTTACAAGTAAGAGCGCTGAAACACAGAACTGAAATAATTGTAACATATGGCTACTATAACACACTTACGTGTCACTGTGGGCTATTTGTCTAAACCACATTTCTTACACGTGATTTTGCTTATGGAAATAATTTATAGTGGAATTATTGGAAGTCTCAGAGCTAAAGCAAACCATATGGAAATTTTTCCTAGATCATAAATTGCATGTATTCACTGAGGTACATTATATCTTTTTTGTTTTTTCCACTTATTTGGTTTAACAAAGATCTAAATTCATAATTATGACTATAATACAGCTACTGAGGATCAAAGTTTAACAAAGTTAGTGATTTTGCCATTTATTAGTACACTTTTATTTTTATAAGCAGGACTGGAAATGTTTCAAAACTGCTGAATGTTAAAAACTGAACCCAAAAGTTAAAACAAGATAGAACAAAAAATGTGACAAAACATAAAGGACACTACCTGACACAGAAAGCTGCTCCAACAGTGTCATAAGATTCAGAATGACTTCTCGTGCCAGGGAGCTGCCGCTGCCGGTGAGTAAGCGTGCCACAGCAGGACCGATGCCTGCACTTTCTATGCGCTCTGCTGCTTCTGATATGTGCCTCACTGACGAGGCCACCAATGCCAGCGCCAGAAGTGCCTCATTCTGCATAACAGTGTGTTCTGCAGTCACCATAGCAATAAGGCAAGGCAAAGCACCTGCTGCAACCATAGTCTGCAATACTTTCTGATCCCTGCAGAAAGTGACACCAACTGTAATACCAGACAGTACAACTAAAAACTACAAATAATACTAAAAAACTAAATCCAGAGTCGTGCTGGGCACAATCTTCTGTAGCCATCAAAAAATTGAAAGTTCTGGACAGAGTAACAACAGTATTACGAAAAGGACAGATTTCTACTCACCACTTATGGGAGGCACAGAATTCAAAAATGCACATGGTCACTGCCTCCAGCCACTATGGCCCCTACTTTAGCAGTCTTTTCATTGTGACTGTCTGTGACTCAATGTCTCCTCTCTGTACTAATGTAGCCATCTAAATCATCATATATTAAGAGACAGAAATCATATGGTAACCAGTAATTTAAGTGAGCCACCTTTTAGGTTTTTACAAATGACTATTAATAGGAGCTATTGCAATGTGACAGACAGTTTTGTAAAATTTTCACTCATTATTGTTAAAACAATGGCACCTCACAAATGGTCAAATAATTCATTTACAGTGTGCATTTAAAGAAACAATTGTGAAATAATGGAAATTTCAAATGTAGTTTTCACGGGATTTACAATTTTCTTAACAACCTATCAACAACAATGCCTTTTATTGCTTCATTCAACTTTAGGTAATTGTCTAATTGCTTCATTCAACTTTATCAATGAATCACATACTGAAAAATCTGTTTCCAATTGGTTTCCAGAATTTCATTGTGGACACTTCATCGATGATTAATTTCGTGACTAAATCAGTTTTAGTTTAAAAAAATATCTATAAGTAGCTAATTGAAGGGCATTGGTGTGCCTTACTACAAGACAGAAGCATCCTACAGACGACAGTAGTACATTCAATATTGCACGAACTCCGTGAACATTTAACTCTGATCTGTCTGTATGTTTGCTCCTCAAAGGTAAAGTGGTTGTTTGCATGCATAAAACTGATTAAGGTGAGCGAGATGGTTGTCATAGGTTTGGAATCAGGTGGGTGCTGGTTGAGGTAATGTTCAGCAGCAAACAAACTGTGTATATGGGATGTATGGGGGTATGTTAGTATAGTGGGAGTTGGCATCAATTTTGACAAGCAAGTTGTGCAATGATAGTATTTGCAGGCACAGATTTCAGACGATCTAGGAAATGGCTTGTGTCTTATGTAGGAGGGGGTCATTGTACTATACCTTACAAGTGCTGATCGACTAAGGCAAATGTATGTTCAGGGGCACAGCCATTGGAGCCAAGATGGCTCCTTCCTGTGCTCACCTTTTCATGGGTTACGTGGAGGGAGCATTCCTGGGATCCATTAGCCTTCACCCCTAGTTTGGTTTAGATACACTGATTACACCTTTGCCATATTGAGTGATGGTGAGACTGACCTCTTAACATTTTTGGAATCTAAACACACTCTCCCAATTCAGTTTCATGGTCCTAGTCCAAATCCCATGTCACTTTCCTTGATGTTGACCTATCGTCATTATTAGCTACATACTTCTATTCACATTAAATGTACTAACAACTAACAGCACTTACATTTTGACAGTTGCCATAAGTCCATATCAAATGTTCCCTCCCATACAGCCTTAGCATTCAAGGTAAATGTATTTGTTCAGATGCAGACTCTTTACAGCAATACACCACCATTCTCATCCCATCTTAGTCCAGAAGCAGATTTCCTGGGCCATCACATCCAATCCTCATCTGCTGATCCCTCCAAAAAAACAACTTAAGCATACAATTCTCATCATCAATACTATATTGGTTCTGAATATTTTAATCAGGTACTTCAAAAAAGCTATAATTTACTAAAATCTTGTCCTGAGATGACATTTTTGCCCACCACACCTAGAATAACTTTTTGTTGCACCCTCCCCCCAAAATCTTTTTTCAAAATGTCACAACAGGACAACCTTAGAACTTTGTGCTATATAGTAATTTCCCCATTTTCGAGATATGTATTCTAGGTACTCAACAAGTTGAGCACTGGAAACTGTGCTGTCACAACTCTGTACAACACTGCGAAATCCAACATCACAAATACAGAGTTGCAGCAAAAGCATTTTGCAGGGTTTCAGTTAAAACTTTTCCTGCAGTAGGAGGTTTTAGTATTGTTTCATACGAGTACTGGAACCATGTAATTTTGATTTTAAGATAGGAACCTTTTATCACTGGCTTTTTGTTTTTCCTTTCCCTTTTCTCTACAGTTTGCTAGCGAAAATAAAGGCTGCAAGACTGGCATGGCTATGCAGATCATTCACTATGAATTTGAGGGCAGAAACTAAACCTCCAATGTCACTTGTAATAGAATGTGTAGTGGTTATTAATTGCTTTCCATTAAACTTTTTATCTTTTTCTTCCCCTGTCTTTTGAAAGAGATGACACAATGGGATCTCTGGGAATTCACATCTGATAAACAGAAAAACTGTGATTTTGTTGTGACGGATTCAGCTGTTAGCCTCTTTTCACAGTCGTACTTCCAGGTAGAGCACTCAACTGGGTCGATCTCTACTGAGTCAACATCATCGATCACTGGAGTTTTCAATTCTCCAACAAGGATGTCGGAAAGATCAGCGACTGTGTTGCCCTGAATTGCTTCTTTGCTTCATCATAACGTATATACCTTACAACTTTAATTTATTGGTTCCTCCTTTTCTCTAGGAACAATGGTTATTGTTTTGTCCAAGCTGGATGGTTATTTGAGTAATAATTATATTCTTCTGGGAATGTTCAGACAGAGGAGAGAGGGAGGAAGATTAGGGTCCTGTCATTCACAACAAGTTGGAATCGGGGGAATATGAGCAAGAAAATTCGGCCTGTTCTTTCTGAAGGAACTATCGCAACATTTGTCTCAAATGGTTTAAGAAAATATGCAAGTTCAAGCAGTATCTGGCTCATGAACAACCATGCTTTACTTTTACCAAGTCACTGGAACATTGCATTTGAAAGGAGTTTTCCCAAATTTCTAGCACGTTTAGCATATTGGCTATGGGACATATGGTCACATGGCGAGGCATATAAAACTTGCCTCTCTATATTAAGGTAACAACAACAACAACAACTACTACTACTACTACTACTACTACTACTACTACTACTACGGTAGGTAGCTAAGAAGAGAGCCTGTGAGATGTGAGGCAGAGAGCAGGGAAACAGTCCTTCCCCTTGCTCCCATCCATTATATGGCTGCCCATGGTCCATATTACTGGTCACCCTGAAAATATAGCTTATATGTTCATTGTCTGCTTTCTTGAGCTTCATTGTCCAACATTTTTGGTTTGCCTGTCTGCTTCATTTTTTACGTACAGCTCCAGTGAGAAAGAGGAAAATTCTGGTGGACGTGAATGCAAACATAAAATCTGCACTGTAAGCATGAAACAAAGGAGAAAACTCTACCACTGGTGATGTTTTAACCATTAATATAAACCATGTGTAGTGTGGAAATTATGCATTTCAGCAGCTGCATGCAAATTAGTAGTATTAATTATTGTTCCAGCAGCCGTACACACAAACAGACGTGAGCTCTACCATCCTGCAGTCTTAACAGCCTACCTGAATCATTGAGGGTGTCTTAAGGGTCAATATATGGGTCGTATTTACATCCCACAATAACCCAGGTGGAGCCCTGTGCAATTGGATATGTCTAATAGAATGGATAAGCCTAATGCAACTAGGGTTCAGTAGGTACTTTAGAGAATGCCTGACAGTAACTTTTTTTGCTTCAACAGTCATACACCCCTGAGCTTGCAATTCATCTCAAGTTTTGTGCAATATTCAGCAGCAATGAGGTCGAGACAATATACTTTCCCATGGAGCTGTAAAGCTGTAAAATTTGTCAACAAAACCCGTGGAGCATAATGCAATGCACTTTTAATTGCATGGATAACACTGTACAACAGTTGCAGCATATTATTTTTCTTGAGGACACTACTGGTAACACTATCTAGAAAGTAGAAAATGTTAAATGGCATGCAGAATCATCAGTGCATCTACCTACGCATTATTTTCAAAAGGGGCATGAGTTACAACTTATGCCTCTTTGCTTTTAAAAGGGCACAAGACACTAATGCCTCTACAAAAATAACATTGTTTTTCAAAATCCTGTAGAATCTTCACTGAGGGATTGGTAACTCATTTTTAATATCAGTTTGTGCAGTTACAAATGTAATATCTGAAGCAGTAGCAAACGCCAAATTACAGACTGATGCCCTTTTAAAAATACGTGATTAATTTATGCATTTGATACTCTCATCGAACACAAACTAGAGAATGGGGTAAATGATGGCTGAGAGAGGAATGTCAGTCTTCTCAACCCCTCACTTTTCCTTCTACTATAGCTGCCAATAATAAGTCTTTCACTCAGTCCAGCTAGATCCACAACTGAGCGCACACTGTTGCCACAGTGTCATTTCTGTATATGGTTGCTTTACTTGACAAAAATGTGCTTCATACATGCTGCTGTCAGATGTGGGTACCGCTTTGTTGCAATCAATCAGCTGCTTGTGTGTTTGCTGTATGGTAATGTTTGCTTACTATTATCCTGCAGGGTCATCAAAATATTTACACCCAACAAATTTAATTATTATCATGAGCAGATGAATAATGATGTGCTTAATATGGTTTAGAGAAGGGTCACAGATAACACACATCATCTTTTTTTTTTTTTTTTTAATGATAAAGAAGGAGACAGCTTCTAATTACAATACACAGAAGAAAGAAATTGTGCAGTGGCTAGAAAGAAGAATAACTCAATTTAGTAAAATTTCTTAAAAGGCTACTGTAATTTGGGCCTGCTATACAAAAGCCGTGACATAGAAAGAAGTCAGGCACAGTAAGCATCCTTATAACTAGTTAGAATTTAATTGCATAGCAGCAGAAATGGGCCATTATGTTGTAAAGCCTCCACTCTACCTCTGCCAGTAAAAACTAATAGACAATATATATGAGACTAAGTGAAATGCAAAAGAGTCACATTCAGAAACTGCACGGCCAGAATTATAGACATGCAGAATTTACTTCAATGACTCATTGATAGTGTACATATTGAAGACTGGGTTGAGTGTGTAAGCCATGCTAAACAAAGGGATCAGAGAAAATTTTGTAGAAGACACTGTCATTGCTTCTAATGACTGCTCAGACGCTGAACTGCCAGATACGCTCAGATCGTCATGAACAGAACTGTTAAAAACAATAAACTACAGCAAATATTATGTTTCTGATTTCTTCTTTTTCTCCAATTTTGCAAACGCTACTCCCTCTCTTCTCTTGCTTTACAGATTTTTCCCCTTTCGTCTCTTCCCTCAACACATTATCACTACACGACCGAACAGCTGTTGGGCATCTACACATACACATTTGTCGACTTCAGTTGCAGATAGCACAGCAGACGACTCATTATTTTAAATTCAAACAACAATACATTAAACTTGGAAAGACTCAAGAATGGAGCTTTGGCCGCTTTTTCATTGCAATATTTTCAGACATTTTCTTCATGTGTTGTTCCACAATCATAACAAATGCTTTAAAAGAAGTCACTGTCCATTTATAGATGTAAAATCTTTACTGCAATGTGCTATTAGCCAATTTTGATTAACATGTTTTTTTTTTTTTTTTTTTTTTCAGTGAACACTTTGTGATTCATTATGCACAGCCTATCCTTATATCAGACAGCATTTTGTGCATTACTGTTCACTGTCAAAGTTTGGCTCAACATGTGCAGGAACATGCCGTAAGACTTGCGATTTCTGACAACAGAGGTCTCCCCTGCAGTTATCGTTTTTGTTGCTCCCTAGCATAAAGTGCTGTGGTATCTCCACAAGTGATTTACTTACCTGCTATTTTTAATAAGCCAAGCAAGAAGCCTGTTGGCTTCACCCTGAACACCAGGGTGGTCCTCAGTTGCACACCAAGAAACTAGTCTCCTAACAAGCTCCGGTTGTCCACCCAGTTCACAAGCTGCTGCTACTGCAAAGGAAATTTGAGGCCTGATTCACTGTTCCAAAAAATTTCATCAGTCATGCAAGAAAACATTTTTCATAAATATTGCACAAATTAAATTATGTAAATTCAGTGCAGTGAGTGCAACCTAGCATTACATGATAGATTGAGATTTAATTTTGATACGGCAGATTAGTGACTATGATCACCATCAGTAAAATCAAACTGAAACACAACCTTTGTGTGTGTGTGTGTGTGTGTGTGTGTGTGTGTGTGTGTGTGTGTGTCACAATTAGGGTGACAGAATATGTAACTAACTTAACAGTACACACCAAAGTGAAGAGAAGCATTCACTACTCTCTGCATACAGGCAGGAAATGAATATTAGAAAATATTCTTTGCATGTATTAGTACAAATATTTCATGGATACTCTGTAAATTTATGCAAAGATTTTGGGTTTCCAGCCAGGTGGCAGTGTTGAGATACTGCGGTGTTTTGATGAGCATCTATTCACACTCTTTTTGAGGAGAAAACAAAAACTGAAAATCTAAGTAGTATGAGTAACCATAAATTCATATAAAAGTCATTAACCATTTGCAAGATCTTGAAACATATGCTGCAGGAACTTCCAGAAACAACTGAAGAGCTCAGAACTTCAGGAGGGTGGTCCTTAACCAAGGACATAACACCATTTTATTGCAAGGATTGCCCAGAAAATAATACCCTACCTTCTTTTTCCTTTGGCAGTTATTTATTTCACACAATGAAAATTACATACTTACAAGAATGATGTTTTATCCACACACCCGATTTTCCATGTAATCTCCTTCCACAGAGACACGAAGGTCTTTATGGTCTTTCAGTTCCAGTTCTTGTTCTGCTCAGGAAGACATTCCTAACTGTGTGAATTGCCTTGCCATCATCCTCAAAATGGCCCAGACAAGGGGATTCCAGAATGAGCTATGTCAGGGCTGTAGGACGAATAGGGTAACACTGTCCAATCTTGCTTCACAATGTGTTCAGAAAGTCTCAAACCTGTGTGATGTCTAGCATTATTGTGTCAAATCAAAGCGTATCCTGGATCGTTATGGTGCGGAAGTTGCTGGAAACTCTTCTCGAGTGTGGTTAATGCATTCACATGTCCCTCTGAATTAATGTTACTGCTCCTTGGCATTGCATCAATGAGTACCACACCCTCAAAGTCTTAAAACACAGTTATCGTGATGCCATCAGCAGAAGCACTCACTTTGATTTTTTTCTCCTGTGAAGAGTGAGGATGATGCCATTCAAACACCTGTCTTCTTGTTTTGGGCTCAAAATGGTGAATCCAAGTTCCATCACCTGTCACAAACCGGGATAAGAAGGCTTCTCCTCAGCTTCAAAACTTGCAACAACAAATGGTTCTTTTCTGTCAAATTTGTGTTCCATTGCAAAACACATTGCCAAGTACCTGAGAATGCAGATAATCACACTCACAGTTCCTTTGGCAACTGACAGCAGAAGCAACACCACCACCACCACCACCACCACCACCACCACCACCACCAAGTCTTAACGCATCAGCTGTTGCAAATGAGACCTTAAGTACACTGCAGCATGTCAGGTGTGGCAGCCGTGCATGATCTCCCTGCTTGCTGCAAATCACAAAGGTCCACCAGACCACCTTCTGTTGGCCTCAAGCTCTGTGTCCATCAACCAATTGTACTACAGTGTCTTTCTCCACAGCAAGGAATTCAATGCCTACACACTGCTTGTAATGTACATCACTTATGGACACCACTTTGCAACATTGCCAGAACTCCACTATCTGTCAGCAGGAACAGAAATTTCGCACGCACTCTGAGAACTTAAAAGAATTTGTACCTAACATTTTGCATTTGCAACATTGTTGTCAAATGAGTAAAAAATGTGGTACATTACTTTCAGACAACCTTTGTACAGGTAGGTAATATGATTAAATTGTGTTTGAAAAATTAAGTAGATACATGTGGGGCAGGATTCATTTCCTCATCACATAAACAATACCTCCTCCTACAGCTATTATGGAGTAATACAACTACTCAGCAACAGAGACTGTTTTTGTTCAACATCAAAGAGATGTAACTTTACATTTCCACTGTTGCTGAGCTTTTCAACATGTTACTTAGTCCTCACCAGTCTCGTCCAATCCAAACTTGAGCTCTATCTCCCTTTCTTTTTTCTTTTCAAAATTAATATTTTTAATATACTGAAAATATTTTCAGCCAAGTACTTGTCTTTGATCCTCATTTCAGAATAGAGCAATACAATTCTGTTGCTTTCTTCTTCTTCTTCTTCTTCAAGCAGAAAGAAAAAATATGAAAGCAATGAACTGCAGGGCATTTAGAACACAGACAGTAGAAGTATATGATACCTCTGCACAAGACTTAATATGTAAATATGGGATTACAAAGGCACAAACTTGTTAGTAATAAAAAATTTAGACTGGGTAGAATTAATTAGTCACTAAAAGGCAATAATTCTTTGTCCATTTCAGCTGTGTTTCGCCATAGTTGTTATCTCATTGTCATTGTTTATATCTGGCATGTCCGAGTACAATCAATCTGACAGTTTGTGAGAGCTCATGCAATTTTGGGCATCTTATTATCAAATGCTACATTAAGTAGACAAACTTTTATCAATATGAAAGGGAGGAATTGTGTGGCAGATGGGCAAACTCAAAGAAGATTGCCAGGTATTAATAGCAATCGGGCTAAGTCCTTTATCAGAAGTATAACTTATCAATTTATGCAAGCACTTACGAGTTCAAACAAGATACGTTTAAATAAACGGTTCTTTTTAGAACCTGTTCTGACAGTTATTTCAGTAAATCTTGAAGTCATGCCACAACCTAAGCAACAGCTATTTCAAGAACTGTTCCATGAACAGAAGTGTGATGTACTGTGCATACAAGAAAATCACATATACCCAGCAAAGATGACAGAAAATACCCAGTTTGCAGCTAGCTGCAGAAATACCTCATGCTAAATATGGAAGTGCTATTTTCGTCAAGCCAGAAATCCAAGTCTTGAGTGCCTATTATACACATGACAATAACAACGAGATCATCGCCTATGAACTCAGCAACTGTGTGATCACGTCAGTGGACAAGCCTCCTTCCGAAAAATTCTCCTTTGTTCCTCCTAAAAACTTTGATTCGCAGAAGATATCTGTGGTAATAGGGAATTTTAATAGCCACAGCCATGCTTGGGGATACACTGAAGAAGATGAAAATGGTGAATCCATTATATCTTGGGCTTAAACTAACTCCCTCTCCCTCATTCATGATTGTAAACTACCTCCATCCTTTGACAGTGGAAGGTGGCAACGAGGGTACAACTCTGACCTCTTATTTGTGAGTGTAAATGCAGTGCAACAGTGCCACAAATCAGTGTGTCATGCCATACCTAACACACAACATAGACCAATAATGTGGCAACTTCTTCCATCATAAGACCCCCAGAAATTGGTTTTAGATGAAGGCATAACTTCAAGAAGGCAGATTGGCTGAAATTTTCTAAAATGCTGGACAATAAAGTTCATACAATTAAGCCTGTGCCTGAAGAGTATGAACACTTTGTTGAGCTTGTTAAATAATGCTCATAAGCATGTATCCCAGAGGCTGCAAGACAAACTACCTGCAGGACGTAACTTCAGAAACAGCTACATTGCTCAAGGAGTATTATACCCAATACAATGAAAACCCATTCAGTGAGGAAACCTCCCAAATAGCTAGATCTGTCCTCTCCCCAATCTCCGAGGCAAAGACAACACAGTGGGAGGCACACCAGCTCATACAAAATGGGAAACCACCTTATTCAACCAGACCTGGTAAGAAGACATGTAAGATACGACCTGACCAAGAAACCGATACTCTGCTTCAACCATTTACCCAGGCTGAGATGGATCTCACTGAGTAAATGCAAAAATGGGAAAGCAGCAGGCCTTGATGATATAAGAGTTGAGCAGATATAGAACTTTGGCCCGATAACAAAAGTATGGCTGAGAGACCTAATGAACAACTGTGTGCAATCCTGCAAGATTCCTAAACTTTGGAGGAAAGCCAAAGTTATAGCTATCCGCAAGCCAGGCAAGGACCAAAATGATCCTAAAAGCTACCGCCCTATATCTCTCCTATGCCATCTGTATAAATTTCTTGAAAGACTCATCCTACACCGACTAACTGAGAAGCTAGAGACAACATACATTCCACAGCAGGCTGGATTCAGATAGAGAAAGAGCTGCACATCTCAAGTGTTGAAACTAACACAGCACATCGAAGATGGTTTTGAAAGGAAAGAGATCACAGGAGCTGTATTTATAGATCTAACAGCAGCTTATGACACAGTTAATCATAGAAGACTTCTTATGAAGCTGTACAATGTCATAGAGACTACCAGCTAACCTGTTTCATAAGGAATCTCCTTGAAAATATAAGATTTTTCGTTGAATTCCAGGGCAAAAGAAGCAGATGGAGATCACAGAAATACAGATTACCGCAGGGAAGTGTGCTTGCTCCAGCTTTGTTTAACATCTACACAAATGATCAACCACTACCTAAAGGAACACAGAGCTTCATCTATGCAGATGATTGTGCTATCACCGCCCAAGCCCGCTGCTTTGAAACTGTTTAAGAGAATCTGTCCTAAGCATTGAGAGAACTATCAGCTTACAACAGGGAAAACCAGTAGAGACCAAATCCTGGAAAAACACAGACTTGCACTTTCCATCTTAAAAACCGGCAGGCAGCTACAGCCCTTAAAATCACCTGGGAAGAAACATCACTAGAACACTGTACAATCCCAAATACCTAGGGGTCACCCTTGACAGTGCATTAACATATAGGAGGCACTGCCTAAATGCCAAGCAAAAAGTGGCATCCAGGAACAATATCATCAGAAAGCTTACAGGCACAACATGGGGATCACACGCCAATACTATGAGAACCTCTTCCCTTGCACTGTGTTACTCTGCCAGAGAATACGCAAGCCCAGTGTGGTTCAATTCTTGCCATGCCAAAACAGTAGAGGTCACTCTTAATGACACTTGTCGTATCTTCACTGGATGCCTGAAGTCTACTCCTCTGGATAAACTGTACAGCATCGCGGGAATTGCATCCCTCGACATCCACTGAGAGGTAGCAGCAAAAAGTGAGAAGAAAAAAAATCAGAAACTTCTGAAGCTCGCCCCCTATATGGTTATCAACCAACAAACCCACGACTAAAATCCAGAAAGAGCTTCCTCAGCTCTACCGAGGTTCTAATTGGGGCACCACAGCAATGCCGAATTGAACTATGGTGTGCAAGGCTTACCAGTATTGTAGGATGGATTACACCGAGCAAAAGACTACCATCTGGCTACGCAGAGAATTGGAGTACAAGGAGATCCCTCGAGACACTACGCTCGGGTGTCACGAAATGTAAGAGCAATTTGATTAAATGGGGCTTCCTAAAGGAGCCGCCACTCTGTGAGTGTGGAGCAACGCAGACGACCTTCCACTTGCTCCAGTGTACCCAATGTCAAGCAACATGCACAACGGAAGACCTGCTACATACAACACCAAATGCAATAGAGGTCACTAACTTCTGAGCGGCAAAAGCGTAAATAATTGTCTTTTTATACATCGTAATTGCTTCTGACATGAATAAATAAACTTAAGCAAAATAATTAAACTTGCCTTCATCTAAAATTTTGCAAGAGTATTCAAAACACTATAGCTACCCCAGAAACAAAATGGATTCTAGCACATATGTGCCCATGAAAAGCAACAGACTTCAGGTTTTCAACAGAAAAGATAAGTGCATCATTGGGTAGTGCCTATTCAATGTCTTGAAGTGTTTAAATTCAGCTGAGTGGCTCCAAGAATGCAAGATACAGCCAGATTTCTTTTTGAAAAGAACTTTTGTAAATTAATGACATAATCAGTTGTATATAAGAGGAAGAACTGAAACCTATAATAACTACAAAAAATTACTGAGTGTGCTAGGGCTCATAGGCTTGAAATAGAGTACTTAAGACCTCTGAAACCACACACCCTTTCTTCCAGATTTACAAAGAAAATACAATAGAGAAATCTGTGATGCAGTAAAAGAATTGGGATAATAAACCAAAACTGAAGAAACATTAAAGAAAAATGTGACTTTGACTACATCACATAACTCATTTCCATTTTTTTAACATCCTCACCCCCCATTTACAGACAATCTGTGTGTTATTCTAAGCCTCAAAATTTCAACTGTTAAAAGTGTTCTAAAAAATGCTGCTGTTATCTTTAATCCTGTTAAATTTGCTGTTTGCCAACCTACCTCATTACTACCTTTTCTTTATTGCCCGCCTTTTTTACATAATACCACACATCCACTAACACAGAATTTACTTCTTACCCAACAACTGTACAGACAGACCGACACTAACCTTGACCGTCGACAACCATTCGTAAAGTACCCAACAGTTTGAAAACAACAGGGAACGTTGGGATCTCAAGCATAGGTATCACAGCGTCAACAAGGCCATCAGACAGCACTGCTGCTTTATTCTGGGCTGGAATCACCAAGTTCCTGAAACATAAGAATTCACCACTTGGCAACTGCTGCAAGGGAAGTATGAAGTTTATTTAACACAGTGGTAAATTATAACAATAATGGAAAATAACAGATAAAGCAATACATTAAATAAGGGAAAGGCTGCACCGGCAAGACATCTTGTCATGGCCACAGTAGTGTGTGTTTGGGCATCTGTGTGTATGTGTATGTGTATGTGAAAGTGTGTACTGTTGCTATAAAAAGAGCTAGTGCTAGGAAACTAATGTGAATGCTGTTTTCTGTTATGTGTTTCTGTGCACTGAACATTAATTCATTATAGGTGAGTGGTTGGCTCCGACTTATTTTACTAAGTGGTAATTTACATTCACAACAAAGTATTTCTGTATATTCCTTGAAATATATGAAATGACACACCATTGGAAGAAACATTTGCAATTATTTTTACTTGTAGCCACAAATCCACAAAAGGGCATTTAGTATTATTCCGTTTCAGTAATAAATAAACAAAGCTTTACCTGAGTGCACTGAGAAGTGCATGCTGCAGTCTGATATCACCATCAGGAGTATTGTTTCTTTTCAGTAGAGCCAGGAGCTTCTTGCTAACACCAGCTTCAACCATCTGGATGCAATGTTTGTCTAAGACAAAAGGTAGGAGTAAGACATTTATTTATTTAAACAATGGAAACTCCAGGCTGGAATATAAACAATAATAAAAAATTTCCTTCTTAAATTTAGCATTATAATGAAAGCACTCCATAATAATTTACTAACATCAGCACTTCACAAAATTTGACGAAATAATACATAAAATCAGAATGAGCTGCAGCTTACCAACTCATACAAGAATCCTGAAATCTTAGGCACTGTGGGTATTTATGTAAAGAAATTTAATTTTGTTGCTACAAATATTTTGAAGGTTGTTACTTTCGAAGAAGAGAAATACTGAAAGGGAGGGGCGAGCTAGAAGTGTAGTGGCGTGGCAAGACAGCCAAGCCACTCGGAGGTAGCCGAAAGGCACGCGTTAAGCTCACGCAGATTGGCGTGAGGTCTGGGACAAGGTAAAGTAATTATCCTATAAAGAAAAAAATGTAGTTCTTGGAATACTTAACTTTAATCCACAATTGGAGAACATCGCTCTTGTTTAGACATTATTACACTGAATATAAACTGGTAATGGCGCCTTGCTAGGTCGTAGCAAATGACGTAGCTGAAGGCTAAGCTAACTATCGTCTCGGCAAATGAGAGCGTATTGGTCAGTGTAGCTTCGCTAGCAAAGTCGGCTGTACAACTGGGGCGAGTGCTAGTAAGTCTCTCTTGACCTGTCGTGTGGTGGCGCTCGGTCTGCAATCACTGACAGTGGCGACACGCGGGTCCGACGTATACTAACGGATTGCGGCCGATTTAAAGGCTACCACCTAGCAAGTGTGGTGTCTGGCGGTGACACCACAAGAAGACTAGTCTTTATTTTTACTAGTGCAGATGTTTTGACATCAGTATTTATCTCTGCACCTGCAAAGCATGCCTGTGTGGTTCTACTTCTAATCGGTGACAAAAGTTGGTTACAGCAGCTTCTAGTGCCATTTTTCAGAACTTCCATTTGCTTTGCACTCAACTGTAGGCCACAGGCAATTTCATGGGTCCCAAAAACTGGAAAAAATGTGTGGCCTAGATATGGTAGTCCCTGCACACATTGCCAGACAGCTCTTACCCCACCCGTGCACAGCTATCCCTTCCCCTTCCCCTTCCCCTTCCCCTTCCCCTTCCCCTTCCCCTTCCCCATCCCCATCCCCATCCCCATCCCCATCCCCATCCCCATCCCTCCCCTATAAGATTTCTGCTTCTGTTCTATGTGACAGTTGAATTCCAGGCTAAGCTAAAAGAGGTGTGTGTGTGTGTGTGTGTGTGTGTGTGTGTGTGTGTGTGTGTGTGTACAAGGGTGTGGTCAAAAGCTAATGTGCAAGTGTCTTTTAGTTGTGCCTGTCTGCAACTTAACTTATTATTTATTTAGTTACATATCTTGCATGGCTTCATGAATATGATTACTTTTTGCAAACATGATACATGGGGATCCTAGTTGTTACATGTAATAATTATAACAATCAAACATAGCAATCAAAATTCAGTAAATTCTTTACACACATTAGTATTACAATGATCATTAGTTTACCATGTACCATAAATCCTAATTATTACAAAATCATTTTATTTATTTATAAAGACACTTGAAACAACATATGTCCTAATTATTATAAAATCATTTTATTTATTTATAAAGATACTTGAAACAACATATGTTTAACTAACAAAAAATAGTTTTGATGTGAAAAGCATATGGTTAATAATTTTCAGGGAATCTTGCACCTTTTTATGCCATATCAGCCCATTCCTGTACAGGTTGTCTAGAGTAGGTGCATTTGGATCTGGTGTTGTGGTCATGTATATCACAACATTTACTTACTTTAGTTTTCTGGCACACGAAGAATGTAATTAACTGATTGAAGTACAAGGAGTAGATTGAGTACACATTTGTGTTGTATGAACACTTCACAAAAAGATTCTCTAGAGCCTACTCCATGTATTATATTTTTGCTCTTTTTCATAGCAACAACACTTTGTTAAGATGTATATCTGCAACACCTTCCCATAATTCTATGCAGACGCTAACACGGGATAGATTTTATATTTACGTCATTGATATTTCGCAGTCCACCTTACAGCGGATGGTGGAGGATACCTCATACCAATAATAGTCAATTCCTTTCCAGTTCCACTCACAAATAGAACAAGGGAAAAACAACTGTCTATATGCTTCCAAACGAGTCCTAATTTCTCATGTCTTACCTTTGTGGTCCTTAGAGGCAATGTATGTTGCAGGAACAGAACCATTCTGCAATCAGCTTCAAATGCCAGTTTTCCACATTTTCTCAAAATTTTCCGCAAAAAGAATGTCGCCTTCATCCAGAGATCCCCACTTGAGTTCCTGAAGCATCTCCGTAAGACCTGCATGTTATTCGAATTTACCAGTAACAAATCTAGCAGCCCACCTCTGAATTGCTTTGATGCCTTCTTGGTATGGATCATGAACACTCAAGAATATGTCACACTTGTGTCCTATTTGTGGTCTCCTTTACAAATGAACCACACTTTCCTAGAATTCTCTCAATACACTGAAGTCAACCATTTGCCTTTCCTACCAAAATCATCACATGCTTGTTCTGTTTCATATTGCTTTGCAATGTTGCACCCAGATTTTTAAATGTGACTGTGTCAAGCAGGAAGCGAAAAATGCTGCCTCCAAACATTAAGGGCTTGTTTTCCTACTCATCCACATTAACTTATATTTTCTACATTTAGCTTTAGCTGCCATTCACCACACCAACTGGATATTTTGTCAAAGTCATCTTGTATCCTCATACAGTCACTCAACTTGACACCTTACTGTACACCACAGCACCATCAGCAAACAACTGTAGATTGCTGTCCACCCTGTCTGGAAAAATCATTTAGGTATATAGAGAATAACATCAGTCCTATCACACTTTCCTGGGGCACTCCTAACTATACCCTTGCCTCTGATTAACACTCAACATTGAGGAAAATATACTGGGTTCTATCAATTAAGAAGTCTTTGAGCTCACATATCTGTGAACCTGTTCCATATACTTGTACTTTCTTTAACAGTCTGCAGTGGGGCACCATGTCAAACACTCTCTGGATATCTGCAAATATGCAATCTGCCAGTTGCCCTCTATCCACAGTTCCACATTACACCATGTGAGAAGACAGACAACTTAGCTTGGCACAAGCGATCCTTTCTAAAATCACAATGATTTGTGGACATAGGCTTCTTCACCTCAAAAACGTTGTTACATTCAAACTGAAAATATGTTCAAGGATTCTGCAGCAAACCGATGTTATGGATGTTAGTCTGTAATTTTGTGAGTCTGTTCTTTCGCCCATCTTATAAAGACGAATCACCTGCACCTTTCTCCAGCACTTTGCACTGGCTGAGAGATTTGTGATAAATGCAAGCTAAGTAAGGGGCCAATGCCATAGAGTACTCTTTGAAAAACCGAATTGGGATTCCATTCAGACCTAGTAACTTATTTGTTGTCAACTCCTTCATATGTTTCTCTATGCCAGGGATGCTTATTACTATGTCGTCCATACAGGAGTCTGTTTTATGGTCAAACGACAGTATGTTTGTACAATACTCGTGCATGAATGATTTCTTGAATGTGAAATTTAAAACTTTGGCTATCATTTTGCTATCTTCAGCTGCCACATCAGACTGATGAACAAGTGATTGAATGGAAGTCTTGGACCCACTTAGCAATTTCACATAGGACTAGAATTTTCTCAGATACTCTGCCAGATCTTTTGCTAAGGTATGAGAGTGGTACTAGTTGTGCTTCACACACAGATCGTTTCACAGACACACCAATTTCCACTAACCTTTGCTTGTCATCATTTGTGCATTCTCGTTTGAACTGAGAGTGCAACAGCCCATGCTTCCTCAGAATTTTCCGAATCTTGTTATTAAACCACGGTGGGTCTTTTCCGTCCTTAATCCACTTACTAGGCACATAATTCTCCAAACCACAATTTACAATCTGCATAAACTTTGCCCATAATTCCTCTGCATCCATCTTACTGGAACTAAATGATGCCAATTCACTGTACAAATGAGCTGCTAACAACTGCTTTGTCTCGAAAGGGATATAAGATGAACATCAACAAAAGCAAAATGAGGAGAATGGTATGGAGTCAAATTAAATCAGGTGACGCTGAGGGAATCAGGTCAGGAAATGAGACACTTAAAGTAGTAGATGAGTTTTGCTATTTGAGGAGCAAAATAACTGATGATGGTCGAAGGAGAGAGGATATAAAATTTAGACTTGCAATGGCAAGCAAAGCATTTCTGAAGAAGAGAAGTTTGTTAACATCGAGTATAGATTTGAGGGTCATGCAGTCTTTTCTGAAACTATTTGTATGGAGTGTAAGCATGTATGGAAGTGAAACATGGACGATAAATAGCTTAAACAAGAAGAGAATAGAAGGTTTAGAAATGAGGTGCTACAAAAGAATGCTGAAGATCAGATGGGAAGATCACATAACCAATGAGGAGGTACTGAACAGTATTGGGGAGAAGAGAAATTTGTGTCACAACTTGACTAGAAGAAGGGATTGGCTGGTAGGACATGTTCTGAGGTATCAAAGGATAACCAATATAGTACTGGAGGGCAGTGTGGAGGGTAAAAGTCAGAGGGAGACCAAGAGATGAATACACTAAGCAGATTCAGAAGGACATATGTTGTAGTAGGTACTTGAAGATGAAGCTTGCACAGGATAGAGTAGTATGGAGAGCTGCATCAAACCAGTCTCTGGACTGAAGACCACCACCACCACCACCACCACCACCACCACCACCACCACCAAGACATTGCTCATACAACTCCTACGTCTAAGTTCTTTGACCATAGCCTACATGTTTGTATGTAAACACAGTGTATTTCATGAGTGCACATCGCAATAGTGACATATGCAGTTAAACTTTATAAAACTGAAATATGAATGTGAAAATGATAACAAAAAGTCCAACTAAGTGGAAAAACTGTCACAAAAGCGTAATTACAATAATGACGCTTCATCTTCATGTAAGTACAGATATAGTTTCGACAAATGCTGCCTTGCCACTTACAATAGTTCCACTTCGATCTGTTTAGTCGCCAGCAAATAATTAATTTTTTTTTTCTTTTACAGTGATCTCTAGTAATATAAACATGTACATACCTGAGGGCAGGTACAAGCCTGAAACTGGTCATGTGACGAATAGATAATCTTTTATTGTGACTGGAAGCAGAAATTTTTCTGCACCCTAAGAAGGTTTTTTGGCTGGAAGCTTACTTGTCTAACAGTCTTTTTGTTATATCTGTCTGCATCTCAATATCTCTACTATATGGTGACTAGCAATCTATCCTTTTTATTATACAATACTGTAATCATTCCGTCCTGGATTTTCCATTGTTTAAAGTTTTAATTTATGCATAGCACAGACAGAATAACAGGTCTAACGTATGAACAAGAGTGTATATGTCCATTTTAATGGAGCTGATGTAGGAATTATATGCCCATTCAGTTTTGTAAACAAACTGTGTGATTTGAGAGCCAGGTACAGCCAACAACAACCACTGGAGAACGCTGCAATTGTAAACTATGATGAGTAGGAAGTTGCATGTGATGCACCAACTCATTTCTAAAATGTGCACCAACCACGATGAAAACCACGTTTGGGCTACTTCATAATAAGTAACATGTCCTGTGTGAAGACAGCTTCATATTTTGCGTTCTGCTTAAGACGTGGATCACACAATTGGTTTGACTTGTTAGATAGTTGATATGAAATGATATGAATCAAAGAACAATTAAATAGACCAATGATTACATTGTGAGTATCTCTTGTGGCCTGTTCAATTGTTCTTTGATTCAAATCATTTGGTGGCGATATCTAACAAGTCAAAACCACTATGCAATTCGAGACTGGAAAAAATCAATAAATGAATTTCGTAAACATAAGCGGTTTATGGCTTCAAGGAAATTACTAGTCAGTATGACTGTCATCAAAATATTGTGGTTTCTCAACAGTGGCACCTGGCTGAAGATTTGAAAGCTTTCACCAATACAATCTATATTTAAAAGGACAATGAGAACAGTCAGACAGTCAGAATATTATGTAATTACAATAGATTTACCACAGAGGCACAATAAAAATAAAGTACCAAAACATGTTCCTATAGGAGCAACCTGCCTCCATAACAAAGATTATTAACAAATGCCTATATAGTGGCACTTTACTCAGAGGTAAGAATGTTCTAATCCTGGTGGTGGATGAACGGAAGTAGAGGCTGTGGCATAAAGTTCATGATCACTACTCACTGTGACAACATGCTGGATTAAATTCAAAACCTCTCCACAGTGTATAACGAAGTGAGGGCACAGAACATTGTCAATGGTGACCTGTCAACCAGACAGGGCTCTCTCAGTACATTTGTCAGGAGCAGATTGTGCTGGCACTGGGCTTCGGCTCTGTCTTCCCTTCATCCATAACATCATAAATCTAACACTACACTGTACAAGCTCTCATCACAGTCACTCACGACACAGACACACACTTGACACTTCATAAAATGTCAGAAGAAAGAAATGGCAAACCACCTCCACCAAGACCTCACCGAGGATAGTGAAGCAAGTTTCCCCATATCTACTCTCCTATGATCATTTTCCGAGCACTGGACTACTTTGACTTCTGACCTACAGCACCGACTTTCACCTATAGTGCCACCTGCCAACTTTGATCAAATTTACTGCAGCAGTGGACAGTGCAGTGAATAAATAAATTTAAATTATACAAAACTGTGCATACATGGACAACAAAAGGCACGCATACCTGTTCGTGCAAAGTTCCCCATGGCAAGGACACCTGTTATCTGCAGATCTTCATCATCTGATTCGATCCAGTTTATCATGGATCTGAAGACGTCACCACGACCTTCTGCATATAATACATTCATACTGTCATCTGAAAAGAAGTTTATAAAAATATACATTCAAATAACTCTCACAGAATCACAAGTCACTCTTTCCCATAAGCAACATGTTATAAATAAGCTCACTGAACATCCCATAAGCAACATGTTATAAATAAGCTCACTGAACAATAAATTGGTTACCCCAGTGCAGACACACAGACGAATCGTTAAGCTTTTACAGACAGCACAGCAATCAAGTCACGTGTTCAACCATGTACACAACACCTCTACTGAGCATAAAGCAGTAGCAATCGTGAGACATTTATGTTTTTAGTGGACATTTATAGAAACACGGGAAAATGTAAGGATGTGACAGAGTGGCAAAAAGGAGCAGTTGTGTTTGGCTGTGGTGTAACACACGTGGCCACACCCATCCCAACAAGTATTGTTGCAAGCAATGAATGAAGGTCCATCCCAACCTGTCAGTGAGAGAACAATGGGATGGGAACTGTATGCAATGAACATTTGGAGTCAGTCACTGTGCACAAGGCCATCACTCACACCTACTTTCTGAGACAACAACAGCAAAGTTCATCATGCCGGATGAATATGTGACTGGTTTTCTGAACACTTCTCCATCCTATTACATTTTGACTCACCTGCAAAATAATATGACTTCAACTACACAGAAAATCTGTGGGAGATGTCGGAATAGCACACAAAGTGCTGAAATCAGCACACCCACACTGAGGGTGAATAATTTTTTGTCTGGTGAGCTTACATTGATAGTATGTGAAGCAACAACTAATTACATTCAGCCTACTGCAGGCAATCTTTTAGAGAGGTATTTGTTCCTATAAAAAATTACTTTTACAATAAAATCTATCTACATCTACACAATGCTCTGCACACCACCATACAGTGCACGAAGGAGGGTACTGCACTACTAGTCATTTCCTTTCCTGTTCCACTCACAGCTAGAGTTAGGGGAAAAATGACTATATATATATACCTCCATATGAGCCCTAATTTCTCATAGCTTATCTTTGTGGTCTTTACGTGACATGTATGTTGTAGGCAGTAGATTCATTCATCAATCAGCTTTAAATCCCAGCTGTCTAAATTTCCTCAATAATATTCCGGAAAAAAAAAATATTCTTCCCTCCAGTGATTCCCCTTCGAGTCCTCAAAGCATCTCTGCAATACTTGGAAGTTGTTCGAAACTACCAGTAACAAATCTAGCAGCCCATCTCTGAACGCTTTGATGTCTTCCTTCAATCCAACCTGGCGCGGATCCTGAACACTCGTGTAGTACTCAATAACATGTTGTACCAATGTCCTATATGCAGTCTCTTTTACAGGTGAACCACACATTCCTAAAATTCTTCCCATAAATTGAAGTCAACCATTTGCCTTCCCTACCATAGTCCTCACATGCTTGTTCCCTTTCATATCACTTTGCAACCCATGGCCTGGATATTTAAACTACATGACTGTGTCCAGCAGGACACTACTTATGCTGTATCAGACACTACCAGTTTCTATTTCCTACTCATCCACATTAACTTACATTTTTCTACATTTAGAGCCAGCTGCCACTCATCATATCAACTGGAAATTTTGTTTAAGTCATCTTGTATCCTCCTACAGCCACTCAACTTTGACTCCCTCCACAACACCACAGCACCGTCAGCAAAGAACAAAAATATGAAGAATTAACAGTGCTCAATGGCGTGAAAATGCAGAAGGCAATGGAAACCACTGTATAGAAGACAAAACAGTTCACAAGTGAACAGCTTCATGTCAGTGTCCAACAGGCGCTATATTTTGGCAAGCGACCACATAACTATGATCAGGTATGCTTTATGAACTGACTGTTTAGGGGCCATGTTAGAAAGCTAGAAAATCAGAAAAGAGAAATGAAGGGCTCAATCTAAATATAGTGCGGGAAGGGGGAAGGGAGGGAGGGGAGTGAATGGAAAGAGGTAAGGATTTTGGTCAGACGAATATCTAGTAATGTTAACAGCAGCAGAAAATGGTATAATGGCAAGTAGATTCCTTTATGAATACGAAGGTAGGACAAGAGTGAGTTGCTGTGACTATTTCAGTGATAGGATTGTTCTCATCAGAATCAACAAATAAACTAATGCCAACAACAGAGGTGTGAGCATACATGCCAAAGTCACAAGCACAAGATGAAGAGTTGGAGGAAGCATATGAGTGTACCAGTGGAAAAATCCTCGTGTCAGAGCACAAAAAAGGTGAATA
This sequence comes from Schistocerca piceifrons, assembly GCF_021461385.2. Classification (NCBI taxonomy): domain Eukaryota; kingdom Metazoa; phylum Arthropoda; class Insecta; order Orthoptera; family Acrididae; genus Schistocerca; species Schistocerca piceifrons. The sequence goes on from NC_060145.1 coordinate 468,669,404, forward strand.
GAATTCTCTTTAAAAAAACTCTTACAGAAAAGTGAGGAACCAACTATCTCGATCCTCATTCTGCCTTCCTCACCAAAAATTTTGGCGTTTGAACATATTCACACTCTCTTAACACAGAACATTCCAAATCCTTTTACACAGTTCGTCTTCGTAGTTAGGCCTTCATACTCACTTCCACTGTCTGTGTGTGTCTCTCACACTCTCTCCTTTTCCTCTCACTGATTTACAGTGGAACTGCCCATTCTCTACATCGAAGAAGCAACAACAGACGTAAAAGAAGGGTTCAGGACTGGGATTAAAATTCAGGGTGAAAGAATATCAATAATAAGATCCACTGATGACACTGCATTACTCAGTGGAAGCGATGAGGGATTACAGGAAATACTGAATGGAATCAAGAGTAAACTGAAGAAAGATGAAAGTAATAAGAGGTAACAGAAATGAGGACAATGGGAAATTACCACTAAATTTGGGGACCAAGAAAGACAAAGTGAAGGAATTTTCCTACTTTGGAAGCAAAATAACACAAGACAGATGAAGCAAGGAGGATGGAAAAAGCAGACTAGCACAGGCAAAGAAGACATTCATGGTCAAAAGAATCCCACTAGTATAAAACATCGGCATTCATTTCATGAAGAAATTTCTGAGGATTTACATTTGGAGCACACCACTGTATGTAAGTGAATCACAGTCTGTAAGAAAAACTGGAAAAGAAGATAATTAAAGCAACCGAGATCTGGTGCTATAGAAGGATGTCGAAAATTGGGTGGACTGATAAGATAAGAAATGGGGTTCCAGGTTTCTACAGAATTGCCAAGGAAGGAAGATATGGAAAACGGTGACAAGAAGAAGGGACAGGATGACAGGAAGTGTTAAGACATCAGGAAATAACTTTCACTGTAGTAGAGGGAGCTGTAGAGGGTAAAAACTGTACAAGACAGAAAGACATTGGAATACTTGCAACAAATAACTGAGAACATAGGGTACAAAAGCTGCTCTCAGATGAAGAGGTTGGCATAGAATAGGAATTCACAGTGGGCCACATCAAAACAGTCAGAAGACTGATGGCATAATAATAATAATAATAATAATAATAATAATAATAATAATAATGAGTGAATGGAAAGAGGTACGGATTTTGGTCAGACGAATATCTAGTAGTGTTAACAGCAGCAGAAAATGGTAAAATGTGAAGGTAGGACAGAGAGTGAGTTGCTGTGATTATGTTTATTTCAGCACTATAATAAAAGTTACACAGCGAAATGTATGCTAGAAATCTGTATGGCTGTTTATTTCAGCTCTACAATAAAAGTTACTCGGCAAAATGTACACTAGAAATCTGTATGAATACATATTGAGATGAGTCCACAATTCTTATGGAGCCAAAACAGGTCCACAGCAAAGTGCAAGACTAAATGCTGTCTACTGGTGTTGCGAGTAGGTGATGCTGTAAGAAAACTTTATAACTGGAACATCAACGAAAGGTGAATCATTCTAGCAACAATACAGGTGGAAAAAGGGAAAAATCCACTGACATAAGAGGCTTCGACAGACATAGGATGGGGGAATGAGCATCTATGGAATGGTGAAGCTGGTTAGCTGCTTGTGTGATGTGCTGAACATGTATGAACAACGGTTGAAGGACAGTGAAAGCAGGAGCAGGAGGAAAGATGTCAGATATCCACACCTCATCACAGAAGTGGAGCTTGGAGGCTTGCCGATTATGTAAAGCAGGATAGGTAGCAGTATGCGGCTGATCTAATGACAGAGTACAATGCCGGTGTGGATCAAGTGTTTCAGCAGACAACTACTATGTGTTTCCATGTTGACCCAATAATTTTCAGTGGGCCCAGGATCTTTGGCATCAAACCACGGATCAATAGAAACATGTTTCCCAGTCAAACACCAGGTCTACAGTTGTCTCTTGTCATTCAGACAGACAGTTGCTCAAAACATTCACCATGTCACGGTTCACAATTTACAGGCATGGCATGACCTGCAAAAAGACATCTGTTGCTACATTCTCTGGAAACTTACCAAGGACTTATTGAATCCATGAAACACGGAACCGTGCTGTATATAGTATTCCAAAGGAGGAGCAACATGTTAGTAAGCAAGTGATCACACAATATTTTACTCAGGAGTGTATGTCGTGACAATTAAGATTACATGGCAGAACAGGATTCAAACATTATTATTTGTTTACATTTCTTTTAGCCTTGTTGAAGAGTAGCATGGAAAGAGGAGGTAATCAGCTCTACCTCTATACAAGCTGTCATATGTTATTGTTGTGGTCTTCAGTCTTGAGACTGATTTGATGCAGCTCTCCATGCTACTCTATCCTGTGCAAGCTGCTTCATCTCCCAGTACGTACTGCAGCCTACAGCCTTCTGGATCTGCTTAGTGTATTCATCTCTTGGTCGCCCTCTATGATTTTTATCCTCCACATTGCCCTCCAATACTAAATTTGTGATTCCCTGATGCCTCAGAATATGTCCTACCAACCGATCCCTTCTTCTAGTCAAGTTGTGCCACAAACTCCCCTTCTACCCAATTCTATTCAATAGCGCCTCATTAGTTATGGGATCTACCCATCTAATCTTCAACATTCTTCTGTAGCACCACATTTCGAAATCTTGTATTCTCTTCTTGTCCAAAGTATTTATCGTCCATGTTTCACTTCCACACATGGCTACACTCCATACAAATACTTTCAGAAACGACTTCCTGACACTTAAACCTATACTCGATGTTAACAAATTTCTCTTCTTCAGAAACGCTTTCCTTGCCATTGCCAGTCTACATTTTATATCCTCTCTACTTCAACCATCATCATCAGTTATTTTGCTCCCCGAATAGCAAAACTCCTTTATTACTTCAAGTCTCTCATTTCCTAATCTTATTCCCTCAGCATCACCCGAATTAACTCAACTACATTCCATTATCCTCGTTTTGCTTTTGTTGATGTTCATCTTATATCCTCCTTTCAAGACACCGTCCATTGCGTTTAACTGCTCTTCCAAGTCCTTTGCTGTCTCTGACAGAATTACAATGTCATCGGCGAACCTTAAAGTTTTTATTTCTTCTCCATGGATTTTAATACCTACTCCAAATTTTTCTTTTGTTTCCTTTACTGCTTGCTCAATATAAACACTGAATAACTTCGGGGATAGGCTACAACCCTGACTCACTCCCTTTCCAACCACTGCTTCCCTTTCACGGCAGTAGCACAGTGGTAGTTCAGCAGCTTCAGCATACAGACTGTCAACTGAGCTAGTGTAAAAGGCGCCCGTGACCAAACGGATACCACAATGGTGGATAGTGTTGAGACGGCATAAAATGGATAGTCGTGCAGACGCATAAACAAAGCACCCATAGTCAAGTTTCGAACGGACAAGGGACTGGTACAAACTGAGGAGGGTGATTGTATCAGCACCCCAGGAAGTAACATTGAGGACATGTAGGACGTTAAGAAATCGAGTACAGCAAGCTGCCAGGTAAGACACATGGGAGGACCAAGAGAGAGCTTCCTATCGAGCACGAGCCTCAGGAATTTCATAGTTTCTATGAACGGAAGGGCAACAGGCCCAAGTTGTAAAGATGGTGGGAGAAACCATTTGTGCTGCCAGAAATTCATGCAGACGGTTTTGTCAGTGGAAAAGTGACAGCCATTGTCGATGCTCCAGGAGTAAAAGCGATCAAGACAGTGCTGAAGACACCGCTCAGTGAGACAGGTCTGTGGAGAACTGCAATAGATAGCAAAATTGTCAACAAACAGAGAGCCAGAGATGCCCCGCGGGAGATAGGCCATTATAGGGTTCATGGTGATAGCGAAGAGGACGACGCTTAGGATGGAACCCTGAGGCCAACCGTTTTCCTGGATAAAGGTGTCCAAACATGGCAGAACCCACACGCACCTTGAAAACTCAGTCTTTTAAAAATGCCTGAAAGAAACAGGGCAGGCGCCCACGGAAACCCCATGTGTAAAGAGTATGGAGGTTACCAGTTGTCCAGCAGATGTCGCATGCCTTCTCCAAATCGAAAAAATACAGCCACAGTCTAGGATTTCTGCAGAAAACCATTCATGACATGGGTGGACAAAGTAATGAGATAGTTAACTGCAGAATGCCGCACTCTAAATCCACATTGTGCAGTCATCAGTAAACTGCGAGACTCGAGCCACCATACCAGCCAGGCATGAATCATACGTTCCATCACCTTGCAAAAGCAACTGGTAAGACAGGTGGGGCAGTAGCTAGAGGGAAGGTTTTTGTCCTTATCGGGCTTAGGTGTGGGTATGATAGTGGCTTCATGCCAGCAGCATCCAGGAAATGTTCTCTCAGCCCAGATGCAGTTGTATGTGTTAAGCAGAAAGTGCTTGTCTGCAAGAGAAAGGTGCTGCAACATTCAAATGTGGATGGTGTTTGGCCCTGAGGCGGAGCATTGGGATGAACTGAGACCTATCTCCCTCATAGTAAAGGCAGCATTGTAGCACTCACGATTCAGAGAAGAGAAGGGTATTACCTGAGCCTCCTACACTCATTTCTGATGGAGGAAGGTAGGGTGATAGTGGGAAGAGATCGAAACTTCCGCAGAATGGCGGCTCAAGGTGTGAGATAGCAATAGAGTCCGCTATGACATCGTTGGCTCACACGACAGAGGAAGGGTAGGAACTGTTAAAAGAACTAGTGAATGAAATCCAGCTAGTTCTTTTGCTATGCCAAATAACGTGACAACACTTTGCACACATCTGTTTATATTGAATGCAGTTTGCCATCATAGGATGGAGGTTAAAAATGAAGAGAGCACATAGAGACGTGCTCTCCATACTTTTAACCACCATCCTACAATGGCAAACTGCATCCAATATAAACAGATGTGTGCAAAGTGTCATCGCGAATTGCATCGAGGCATGCCTCAGACCACTAAGGGACTGGGACATGACATGGTAAAGAGGAAGTTCGGGTACTTGAACATTCTGCAGCAGTAAGGATAACGTTTGTGAGATAGTCCACCTGGTCATCACAACTGGGGAAATCTCGGTCTTCGAAGGTCGCCAGGGAGGAGTAAAGCTGCCATTTGGGTACATATGCGGATGGGGTAGGAGTCAGCAAGCGGATAGCACACGAGATATGGTCACTCGAGTAGTTTCAGAAAGAATGGACCACTCAAGATGAGGTGCAAGCTGGGCAGTGCACAAGGAAAAATGTGCAAGCAGTCGGAAGGGAAAGTGGGTGCTCCAGTGTTAAGGCAGAAGAGGTTAAGTTGGTTAAGAAGGTCAGCCAAGAGGGCACCTCTCCAACAGGTCCTGGGAGAACCCCAAAGGGGATGATGCACATTAAAGTCACCAAGTAGCAAAAATGGGGGAGGTAGCTGGCCAATAAACTGAAGGAAGTCTGTCCTGGTGACATCGAATGAAAGAGGGACATAAATGGTACAGAGGGAAAACGTCAGGTGGGGAAGGAAAAGGCGAACTGCAACAGCTTGAAGAGTGGTAGTCAGGAAGATGGGTTGACTATGAATGTCTTCCCATATGAACAGCATAAAGCCCCCACGAGATGGAATGCCGACCTCAGGGGGAAGGCCAAAACAAATTGGTAAGAAATGGGAAAGCTCAAAGCAGTCATGAGGGTGCAATTTCATTTCCTGAAGGCAGAGTACAAGGGAACACTGTGATGCTAAAAGCAGCCTTAAATACTCTTTCTGGGACCAAAGGCTGCGAGCATTCCATTGCAGGACAGTCACGATGAGGAAGAGATGTAGGGGTGTCACCTCGGCGGCTGCCGAGTGACAGCCAGGGAAGAGTCGCTACTGCAGGGCGCAGAAGTTGGAGGATCCTGCTGCATGGGGTCCACAGAAACATCAGCTTGCTTGTGCAGTCGATCTGTGGAGTCCAATGCTGAAAAATGGTTGTCGGTGTGCACCGGCAACACGGAGGCGGGCCACGCTAAGGTATCACACGGAGACACCATCGAAGAGGATCTTTGAGTTGGTGAAGGAGAGGATTGTTTGCCTTTGGTGGACTTCTTCGAGCCTTTCAGGTAGAGGAAGACTCGGGTGTCGTTCGACTGGAGGGACGGAGAAAGTCTTCATGGGAGTACTCCTCCTGTCCTTTCTGGCCTACCGGTTGTGTAGCTGGTGGCTTCGTCCCTCGAGGCGAGAGTTTGATGGCTTGTTGCCCAGCTGGACGGGGGAAAACGTGATGCTACCTTGACACTGGGTGATTTCACAACCTCAAAGCTGAATTGGAGGTCATACGGCTGCGCGGCCACATCCTTCATAGAGCGAGGGGTAACAAAAACAGAACTATAGGCACCATACGGGAGAACGCGTGGTTTGCAACTAGTCAATAACTTGCGAGCAACTGGGTAAGGCACTTTTTCCTTTACCCGGATCTCTCAAACAGCCTGCTCATCGAGATACACGGGACAATCCCGAGAGGACGCGGCATGGCTGCCATTTCAGTTGATACAGCGGGGAGAAGGAGGTGGACAATTGTCCTCTTGCCAATCCCTACCACAGGTGACACATTTGGCTGGGTGGCGACAAGACATTCTAGTGTGGCTGAAATGATGACACTGGTAGCAGCGCATCGGGTTTGGAATGTACGGCCAGACTTTGACAATTTCATAGCACGCTTTGATCTTGGACAGAAGCACCGCTCTATCAAAGGTGAGAAAAAGAGTGCGGGTGGGCACGAAGGAGGAATCTACCTTTTTCATTACCTGGTGAATGGCAATGACAACCTGATCAGAGAGGTAAGATTGGATTTCAGCCTTGGTTAGACTGTCGATCAGGCTGGTGTAAACTACACCATGGGAAGAACTCAAAGTTCTACGGGCCTCGACACGAACAGGGTACCTGTGGAGAAGCGAGGCAGCAAGCAGATGATGTGCTCGAGAATCAGAAGTGGCCTCCAAAAGCAAAGTGCCATTCCGTAAACAAGTGCAAGATTTCACAGGGCCGGCAACCGTATCAACACCTTTCTGAATAATGAACGGATTTACTGTGGCAAAGGACTGACTGTCTTCAGTATGAGAGACAACGAGGAACTGTGGTGCAGTGGGAAGGGTCTTCAAATCATTAGCCTCATTACGTTTACATTTTGTAGACATCGAGTGGGAAGATGATTGAATCATCGTGAGGAAATCCCCCAGGATTGCCAGGGTCTCCAATGGCACGCTCCTTTCAACTTGGGGGCTCCCTTCACAAGGGGGCACACCCACCTTAGGTGACTGTTCATACCTCAAGTCACATCTCCCGAACACCTGACAGAGGGGCCATTTGGCCTCTCCCTGGTCCTGGACTCTACCAGGGGTACATGCAAAACCTACCAGTCGACCCGGGGCTGGGAATTACGTGTTACCCAGTCGTCTGTTAAGTGTCAGATGCATGGGCTGGCCTTCAGGAGGAAGAAGAAAAAAGAGGAACCTGAAATACCAAAGCGGAGGGACGAGAGGAGAAGGGAAACAAAGAAATGAAAAGGGAGCAAAAAACAAAGGTGAGACTGTTCTTACATCAACAACAGAATGCAGAACATTCCCAATAACACTCCAGACACGTTCGCCGAGGAAGGTGAAAAATAATAGCAAGAGGATAGACATGCAGCACGGAAGGGAAAAAAATGCTGCAAAGGCTGGGGGCCCGTGGCACGAACCTGCCAAAGAGTGGTGAGCTGCCTGGGGGTATTTCAAAAAGATTTGTTGCATGAAATGATGATAAAACATCAAATGCTTCCATTAATTTCTTTCCTAAACCTTAGTATGAGAAAAACATGATACAAATTTCAAACGACAGTGGAACGAGAAATTTCAAATGAAAGATAAATGTGAAATAAATTGGTAATGAGAGATTGAAATAAATGAGAAATGGCAAATGTCAAATGCATGTGAAGGAGGTGAGCATGGACAGGCAGAGAGAGGTGGGGGGGGGGGGGGGGGGGGGGGAGCAGAGTGGGAGATGAGAGCTCTTTTTCCATCTGAATGACCATTCATGATGTTTTTTGATTCATGACAAAGTCGACCTAATATGAAAGTGGTACACCAAATCACAATTTCCGAGGATGTGTTTAGGTTGACACCTGATAGCACAGCTTAAACTGCTGTGACATGTTCGAGTGCTTGAATCCACTCAAAGCTATAGCTGCCGTTGACATGAAATGTTTGACTCTAGTGAGCAAGTGACACTATTGAGCTCAGAAATCAGCAATTCTTTGTAATTTGCTGTAGTAATTCTTGAGAGCAAAGCTAGTAGTTTTGATGATATGAGTATTTTCTAACAAAATAAGCGAGGGAGGGAGGGAGCGAGGGAGGGAGGGGTCAGTACTGAAATACTGACATCAGCTGTATAATTTGACAGTATTAAAAACAGAGTATGACTTACCTCCTGTGAGTACGAGAACAATAAGATCACATGCCATCTTCATGAGATTACGTGCTTCTTCACCATCAGCCTCTGGTTTGTGCTTCTCCAGAAGTGTTATGAGCAATTCACACAGTCCTGCCACTGCCAAACAATGCTTTACTTGTTCTGGAACAAAGAAATAGAGGAGAAAAAATATTATTTTTTCCATGCTGCAAGTTTTGATTCAACAAGCACACATACAAACATTATCAGAGAACTGGGCTTAAAAGTGAAAGAAGGGAAAAATTGTTTCCAATATTAAATGCTCCTACTATGTTACTCAGAAATCAGCAATTCTCTGTAATTTGCTACAGTAATTCTTGAGAGCAAAGCTAGTAGTTTTAATGATATGAGTATTTTCTTACAAAATAAATGGATAATTATGAGGTAATATCTAGACTTTACATAGATTTATCACTTACGCTGTGGTACTCAGCAGACTGTATGGCTCAGAATAGTTTTCAGTGAGGCAACAGAAGCTGCCAATTCTGTTATTTGTGAACACACACAAGAAAGTACTCTTGGCATAGCAGATAAGAAATGCGATAAACTGGTGATTATGGGAACCACATTTCTTTGAAGCAGTGTCATGAGAAGACATTGTTACAGTGGCATTTGCTGATTATGGGCTAACTTCACAAGTTATCTCTCGGAAAAAATCCAGAATTTACTATTGAAAAATTTATTTCCATGGTATTTTTCAGTTTATGAGTTCAGGCAGAAATAATTATTCAAATTACTGATGCAATATGGGGCAATACAGTCAATATGCACTTCACTTCATGCACAATAGGGTGATACTCCATACTCCTATCCCAGGCACAACTCAGTAATACTATGCTTGATCAAGCTATTTGTGATACGGAAGTGTTGGCAAGCCAGCAAGAAGTTTTAATTCAGTTCTGATCTACATTTTCTTTGGAAATACCTACATGAACAAAATACACAACAAAAAATAAATATTTGAGCAGAATGCAAATTATAAAAATGAATGTATTCATGAATGTGACAGACAACACTCTGCAGCCGTTTGTCCAGAATATCCAGCATCACATTAAAAAAATGTGTCAAACATTGGTATTTGCACATCGATGGTGGCACAATGGAATTCAATTAAAAGTAGGGAAACTTTTTTGGATCACTCTGTACACTACAGCAGTGACAAATGTTGTATTCCACTGTTGATTGATTAACTGACTCACACATGATGTTCCAGAAATCCAAACAAGAAGGAGAGCTGCCAGGGATGTAGAATGAGTCGAATTATACATTAGCAGCTTGGCTACTTCTGAAAAGCATACTAACAACAAATTATGATTAGTGCTAATCTACTCTAACTGATAGTTCTGGCAATTACTTCTACATTGCTGTACATTTATATCTGGAAAGAAGAACAGCTACTTTCAAAAAAGTCATTGCACTCCTCCTGCTGTTATTATCTAACATTTGAAACAAAGAATTTCTGTAACTGCACACAGACCACTATTAGCTGTCTATACATGGTGCCCCAGTAGGTACGGTCAGTTTTCAAAGATATGACAGGAACAACCACTCAAAGCAATAGCAGTAGTAAACATGGGCTCTAAAATACATACCTCCACAGATAGGAGCACTTCACCTTCAATACTATGAAATACATCCCTTATACTATGACCTTTTTGCTTCCTTTATTTTGAGAGGTAGCAGTACGTAACAAAAGAAGAAAGGTAATGTTTTGCTTCTTTTCAGAATTTTCAGAAGCTTCTTTTAATACATAGTAATCCCAAGCCCTTACGCCAGTCTAGTCAACTCTGATAACAACTACACATAAACATAACGAAGATCGAAATGGTGATTTTCAGAAAGGAGGCAAAACACCCAAGAATGCAGAAATCAACAACAAAGAACAAAAAATAAATATCTCATCAGACTTTAAATACCTAGCATTGACATTGCAACCAACAGCCAAATGCTTCACAAAACATGCAACAGAACGTGCAGCCCAAGCAATAATAGCAATATAGGACATCAAAAACATCCACCTGCTCAGTCCAGAAACGGCCGTGAAATTATCCAACGCAAAAATCTTGCCAATCTTGGCCTAGGGGACGGAGTTTATGTGGGACCACCTAGCAGAAAAAAATCTAGAAACACTAGAAAAGGTAAAAACGACTTATCTAAAAAGAGCACTAGGTCTCTCAAAGACAACAAGATCTCAACTAGTGTACCTGATAGCGAGAGAGACATTCCTAATTGAAAACATCAAACTTCGATATATGGTGCCACACACCAAGGCTTCCAGAAATCAACTGAAGATCATGGAGGATAAACGAGAGAAGGTGTGGCCAGAGTTCTATGGCACTGAACCAATGATGAACTGCTCATGGACAGCACCAAACTTCGAACTGTGACATGTCCTAACTAGATTATCTATTCATGGCTTTCATCATCTAACTTGCAGAAACAAAAATTATCATGACCCAACCACAAAATGTGTGTGTGAACAGTGTAATGAAGCCTGTGAACGATATCACGTAGAACTGTGCAGTAAAAGAGTGAAATCTATAAATGAATATGCAAAAATGTAAATGTAAAATGTTAAGCAAAGTAACTGTATATGGCTATTTGGCTGCAATTTTATTAAATAAACGTTCACGAGGTTTAGGCAAAGACCATCCCATCACTTCCAACAAACCGAGCTAACCCTGCTCCTCCCCCCCCCCCCCTCTCCCCCTTCCAATAGGAAACTGGCCCTGGCACTCACAGTAACAAAAATGACAAGTACACAGATGCGACCAGGAAATGATGTTACATTTCTTCTATTCTGTACAAGAATTCCCTGCAGTAGCTGAGCACTTCTCTCTGAAATGTGTTATTTGTACACAATTTCAATTTGTTGTATGTTTTACTAATCATTAGTTTATTTTGTTCATAAATTTTCTAGTCAGTTATCAGTATACTATGTACTGATTCATTCCACTGCCAAGTAGCTTCACCTTGCACATTTCCATAGAAACTGATTAATTTAAACTGTCGAAGTGTGAACAGCACACTCAAATTGTGTGCTGCCAACACAATTGTGTATACAAAATATTGCTTCTTGAAAGTAGCTGTTCAAAAATTCTGGAAAGACAGAATTTATGTTACGTGTAATATATGGATATTTTCTGTAATGCCTAGATATAAAAGGCAATGTGCTGACTGACTGACTGATCACCACCAGCTCAAAACACTAAGGATAGAAGTTTGAAATTGGGAGAAGGTGTTGGTCTTGTACTGTAGGCTTCATTTAACAATGGCTTTTTGAAATTACAACCTTAAGGGGGTGAAATAGGGCATAAAGCTTTATATATATATATATATATATATATATATATATATATATATATATATATGTGTGTGTGTGTGTGTGTGTGTGTGTGTGTGTCACTATTAAGGAAATTTTGTAGCCAGAGCTACAAAAATTGATACTTGGTTTCTTGTTCAGAAATAAAGAAATAGGTGCTTCAAAATTTTTGGAAATTTGACCCTACAGGGATGAAATAATGGGTGAAAGCCTATTTTGAAAATATGTCATTATTAAAGGACCACAGAGGTATTTTTAAAGCTACATCTATGAACATCAGTATTTGAATTCTCGGTTACAAATAAAAAAATATGTGTTTCAGGGTTTCTGGATTTAAACTGCTGTTGTTGTTATTGTTGCTGTTGCTGCTGCCGCTGCTGCTGTGGTCTTTGGTCCAGAGACTGGTTTGATGCAGCTCTCCATGCTCTCCTGTGCAAGCTTCTTTATCTCCAAGCACTTCCTGCAACCTACATCCTCCTGAATCTACTTAGTGTATTCATCTCTGTCTCCCTCTCGAATTTTTACCCTCCACACTGCCCTCCAACACTAAATTGGCGATCCCTTGATGCCTCAGAACATGTCCTACCAACCGATCCCTTCTTCTAGTCAAGTTGTGTGACAAATTTCTCTTCTCCCCAATTCTATTCAGTGCCTCCACATTCGTTACATGATCTACCCATCTAATCTTCAGCATTCTTCTGTAGCACCTCATTTCTAAAGCTTCTATTCTCGTCTAAACTATTTATCGTCCATGTTTCACTTCCATACGTGGCTGCACACCATACAAATATTTTCAGAAAGGACTTCCTGACACTTAAATCTATACTTGATGTTAACAAATCTCTCTTCTTCAGAAAAGCTTTTCTTGCCATTGCTAGTTCACATTTTATATCCTCCTTACTTTGACCATAATCAGTTTCTTTGCTTTCCAAATAGCAAAACTCATCATCTACTTTACATGTACCATTTCCTAATTCCCTCACAATCACCTGATTTAATTTGGCTACAATCCATTATCGTCGTTTTGCTTTTGCTGATTTTCATCTTATATCCTCTTTTCAAGACACTGTCCATTCTGTTCAACTGCTCATCCAAGTCCTTTGCTGTCTCTGGCAGAATTACTATGTCACTGGCAAACCTAAAGGTTTTTATTTATTCTCCCTTGAATTTAATTCTTACTCCAAATTTTTCTTTTGTTTCCTTTACTACTTGCTCAATATACAGAGTGAGTAAAATCAGGGATAGGCTATGAAACATTTTATGAAAATATTTCACTGCAAAAGCATTTTAAAGCTACATCTTTGTAAATTGGTGTTTGGCTTCTCGGTTAAGAGATGAAAAAATATGTGTTTCACTATTTTTGGAAATTCATCCCCTAAGGGGGGTAAAATAGAGTCAGACTGATTCACTGCTTCATCACCACCCAGCTCAAACTGCTAAGGATAGAAACTTGAAGTTTGGAAAGAGTTTGGATCTTATACTGTAAGCATCATTTAAGAAGCGGTTGTTCGAAATTCCACTTCCAAGTAGTTGAAATAGGAGATGAAAGGCTTTTTGAAAGTATGCCACTATTAAGGGAAATTTGAAGCTAAAACTACGAAAACCGGTATTTTGTTACTCACTCAGAAAATAGAAACTACATGTTTCAGCATCTTGGAAATTCAACCACTAAGGGTGTAAAATACTGGGTGAAAGTTTTTTTTAAAATAAATAATTATTAAAGAACTAACAAAGGATTTCTAAAGCTATTGGTATTTGACTTACTTATTAGAAATTTAAAAAATGTGTCCCCCTAGAAATTCAACCCCCAAAGGAGAGCAATAGGGGATGAAAATTTTTAAGAAAATATTTCATTACATTAAAAAACTTTAAAGCTAAATTTATAAAAATTGTATTTCACTTCTCAGTTAAATATAAAGAAACATCTGTTAGGGGATGCGAGTTGGTATGGAACTATCTCCCCAAGAATTTAAAAGGCATAATTAACAAAAACTTTCGTTTCTTGTCAGGAAAGACCATGTTTATATAGCCTTAATTAGTGTGAAAAGCTTAGTATGTGTTGCAATTCACGAACATTAAAATTCAATTTTTTAAAAAACCACATACTCTCTGCAGGCTGTACAATCCACACAAGCAAAGCTGCGGTCACTAAGCTACAGGTGAATAAATGCAGGACAAAGTGCACGAGAACAAAGGAAAAAATCTGCTTTGCTATTGAGTACAGCATTAGTAGTTGGCATAGACCATATATAACACAGACCACCTATGTCCCTATCTCTGCCGTGTTAAGGTTTGAAACCAACTTCTAAGTCATATGACTCAGGGCGGAAAGCCGAGTTCCTGTCATTATGTGCTGTGTGATGTGGAGCTGACAGTTACAGTTTCTCTCATTTATAGCTGAAATCAAGCATTGATTTTGACAGTTCAGCAAACTGTAGTAAAACTCTTACACATGTAGTAGTGCAGTTAACCTAATTCCTCCGAAATTCCTGATTATAAAGCAGTGTTTATTGTTTATACATGCAGTCAAGTTGAAACATATCGACAGTTCTTTTCAACAAGCGACAGATTCACTGTCCTTTAGTGAATACTTGCTTCTTTTGTTCCCTTTTGCATTGTGAATTCTCGTAGGTCACCATTTCCACAGGTGTGGAAGACAAAATAACAATTTTGCACACAGCTTTAGTTTTCAAACTATTCCACAAGAATATGTGTGAAATGTGTTTTACTATGATTTGTAAGAAAGGAAATACATTTGCATGCATAATATCAGGTATTTACACAAAATAAGCACATATATTCTCCGACTTCTGCTTAATCCAGCACAGATCCGAAACGATATCACGATAGGAAGCATATTATATTACAAAATGTTGATTATACTCGTGTAGTGAGCTAGACATTAATGATAAGTCATCTCAAAAGCTTAGTCATTCACCAAGTTTTACATCCAAGGACCAATATCCATCCTAACTTTCATTAGAAATACCTCTGCAAATATTTTAAAGTAATTCGCTTACACAACTGAGATTTTCGTCACTTTTTCTAATCTGTGGAATATAAAAAAAAGACTTCTCTGAGTGTATATGAAGGTCTTTACTTCTGCATCTAGTAAAAAGCACAAAATTTGATTTGTAAAAAAAAAAATGTCATAAATTGTGCACTATAAACACATAATGACATACTTGGCTTTGTGCCCCAAGTCACGTAATTTAGATACTGATTTCAGTAAAATGACGTCATGCGCAGTCTTACATTATCTACGGTCTATGGTGGTTGGTATTGTATTCAGTCACACATTAAATATCCAAAAGTAACATAAGAAAATATTACATGAGAGGTGGGAGGGGAAGGAACAAAATTAGTTGTAGTTAGTATTGGGCAATTTATATCCATCAGGACAACTTCAAGTAAGTGTAGAGCACAGACATATGAGAAACCTTTGTGGTTTATTCTTCAGTATTGGTTGTGTTTTTAGATCACAGAAATATCAGGACACATATGCGAATTGCTAGAATTATAATCGGTTGATTCTATCAGTGTCACTCACTCACCAAGATGTTGAGGTGTGACAAACTGCCTGTTGGCTTCTGTCTCGCTTTCTTCAGCCAATGTTTGATAATTTTTCTGGGGCTTTACCAGCTACTTGTGCTGATGAAACAATATAAAAATTATCAAACAAACCTTGGTGGTCCACCATCAGCAATGGAGGGTAAAACTTTGACAATGCCAGCAACTCATGCTGGCAAAACAGCAGAAAAATTATCAAACAAACTTCGGCCAAAGAAATCGAGACAAGTCAACAGGCAATTTGTCAACAAGTGGTCATGAAAGTGTTAACATTTACGTTCAGGTGTCTCGAAGTGCAGTTGACGGAAGAAAGATTACGTTCTTCCCAAACAATGCTATTTAGCAAATTTAAAGAACATTTATTTGGTGTGGACTGTATAACAGTTCAGTTGCCTCTTCTACCATATTTATTGGGAAGAGGATTAGAATATGATAACTGAGGTAAAGATGAGATTTGGCAGTGGAAGAGGGAGGTGAGGACAAACACACAAATTTATCTTTTTTTGTGTCCAACACAATGGGTTTTGGGCTATTTAAGGAGATTCAGATACAGAAGTATTGCTTTGTAAGTTTCTTGGGAGGTAAAACTGAACAGTAACAAGAAAATTATCCATTTTGCAACCCTGCAACTACAGAGAATTTTAATTACTTTTAATTTTAACACAATATAACTTACCATTCTCTGCCTGAGTGTGCAGCAACTCCAAAGACATTTCAATGACATCAGGAGCCTTAGACACACTCAGAACTTTGACCACGGCGCAGCACAATCTCTCATCCAAGAGCTGCTCATCAGATGGAACTGAAAAATGTAAGTCAAATACTTCAGTTCAAAATGTAAGCAGCCCACATAAATACTTACAAACACCTCATTATGCTCAAGCTACACTCTCACACTAAACTTTGTAGCCATAAAACAATGGAAAGTCCAGGTTGTAATATCAACAATTATGGAAAGGGCAGATTGCTACCCACCTTAAAGAGGACACGCAGAGACGAAGATGGACACAACGAACAGACTCTTACATATCAAGTTTTTGGCCAAAGCCTTCATCAGAAAAGAAAAACACACACAGACACACACAAGCAGCACACCTTGCACACACAACTGCTATCTCTGGCTGCTCAGGACCGATAAACAAATGTGAAAAATGCAAACAACAATCCTACTTGTTGCCCCCATTCAACGTGTTTCAGTCAAGTCTGAGCAGGCAGATATAGTGCTCATGCGTGTGCGTGTGTGTGAGGTGTGCTTGTTTGTGTGAATGGATGTTTGTTTTTATTTTCTGATAAAGCCTTTGACCAAAAGCTTTATGTGTAATGGTCTTTTCGTTGTATCTATCTGCAACTCAATGTGTCATCTTTACAATGAGTAACACTGTAATCTTTCCATAATTGTTTGCAGCCATAAGCATATCTGTAGTTAGTAGTAGCAGATATACGATAGGTGGAAGGGCGACATCAGTCAAATGTTTAATCTGTTAATTGCAGATGATTCTAGCTACCATGTAGCTATCTTCAGTGCATTACATTTAAGTTATGATTGTTGAGTATGACTTTGTACACATCACATCGGTCTGGGAGGTCAGCTACAGAGTGGTGCAGTGACTGTCATTGTAGGAAAGTTGGACACGAGCAGAAATAATTAGCGAACAAGATAACACAGCAAGCAGAAGATTTGCTAATCTGTATTCCTCCAAGTGTACAAAGACTCACTACACATAATGCAGCAAAAAATACAGTCCAAATGTCAACAAGCATGAGGCTACCTGAATTAAAGCACAAACAATGGAGTCTGAGCTGCAACTAGGTGGCTTCTGCACAGCCTCACAAAGCAAAGACGCTCAAAGTGTGAGTGGGCGGAGTGGCTGCCACTGGCCGTCCTATATTGCGGTGGCAGAGGACGCTCTTAGTGCAGAGCTGCTGGAGATGTGGCTCAGTGGGTGGAGATTGCGCACCACTGGGTCTGCCAGATCCCGTGCGACCACTACTGGTGTCTTAGAGAAACTTTTAATTCCATTGCCAGCTTTGACACCTGTGGGGTTGTATTTATATGTGATACCACAATGATAACTCATCTTAAATATAATATAATGCACTGAAGACAGCTACACAGTAGCTAAAATCAATCTGCAATACACAGATTAAATGTTTACAGCTGATGCTGCCCTTCCTCTTATTGATAACCTCATTAACACTGTCGCAAAGCATGCTGTTCCTGATGGAAACAAACCTAACAGCAGATTGCTGAGTGTTAAATTTTTACACATACCCTCACTGAGAAATATTTCACAAGCAACTTGCTCAACTTCAGAAGAGTTATTGGATACATTATCGGGACAACACATTTTGCATTCACCTAAGTGTGCTGTCTAAGTTGTGAAATTTGAAGGACCTGTGTGGTTGCTTGCATGTAAAATCATATGTTTAAGATTTCACAATCTAATATTATAACATTCAATTTCAAAGAGAGCCCCAATAAATTTTTATGGCAAACAATTTTTTTTTAATTTAAGTAATTATGTACAATTTTTCACAACCAGTTGGATTTCACACAGTTTATCAGCTCTTAAGATTACGACCCGGCTTCACACCCTGCATTCTTGAAATTTTCTATCTAGTTAATTGCAAATCTTTACCGACCAACATCCACGCTTAGCTTCCTGCATATGCCGTGCATACGTGTTCCCTCATTTTCTGAACAATGTTATACCATCACATCATTTTATTTATTCCTCCCCCCCCCCCCTTCTCGGATAGGCCAACTATGGAACACAGGCCAATTTCAATTCCTTATTTATTATTCTGTTCTTCTCTTTCAGCACACTTTCATCTGTTCACTATGTTTTTTCTTCCTGTCTTCTGAATACTTAAGACCAATTTTTTTCACTCTCCAACATTATAATCCTTTCATATTCGTATCTTTCTCATAGACACTTCTGTGTCGGTTGTTTCTTCAGCTTTTATATTTTTTTCTAAATCCTTTTTTTCCTTCACAGATCCAGCGTCTTGTTGACTTTTTATCCTGCAAATATCTGTAGATTGTTTTCTTTACTCTACTGGTTTGTATTCAATATAAATATTTTAAAAAAAATAGCAGTATTCTTTTTCCTCATTATTTCTGATAAAATTTTTATGTTTTCAAGAATTTCATCACTACTTTGTGATTTCCGAACTTCCTTACTTTCTCATAGGCCTAATAGTTTCTTAATGATTCACCCTTTTGGTATTTAATGCCAGACACACTCTTGCACATGGAGATTCTGGCTTCACTACTGTTCTGTAATGGCTTGTTTTTGCATTTTAGACATATTTTTATTGTAAAGGTTTTTAATTATACTATATGCTCTTCCCATTTTATGTATCCTTTCCTCTGTAACACAATTTTCCACACCATTTTCTTGGATTATTTCCCCATGATATTTAAATTTTTTAACCTTTTATATTTGGTCAATACCTGTTTTCAGGAATTTTGATCCATTTTTTAGTGTTTGTTAAAAACATTCATCCTGCAATCCCACCCCCTCTCTCCCCTCCCCCATGCAAAAATGAAAACCACAGCATCCAAACCCACCAAAAAGAAATGCAAAGAACACCTATTTTAAAAATCATATAAAAATTTGCTTGACACCTTCCTAAGAGATAGTCTCCACTCCTTCCAATCTGATTAGGTAAGCACAGACCATATGTAGTCTCTGTTCAAAGAAATAGTAGCAATAGAAATTGAGACATATATCAAATAAATTAATAAGAGGTGGTACTGATCCCCCACTGTACACAAAACAGGTCAGAACACTGCTGCAGAAGCAATGCAAAACACATGTCAAATTTAAAAGAACGCAAAACCCCCAGGATTGGTGAAATTTTACAGAAGCTCAAAATTTAGTGTGAACTTCAATGTGTGATGCTTCTAATAGTTTCCACAACAAATCTCTGTCTCAAAATCTGTCAGAAAACTCAAACAGATTCTGGTCATACATATAGTACCCCAGCACGACACAATAAATACCTCCACTGCACGATAACAATGGTGATGTCATTGATGACAGTGCCCCTGAGGTAGAGTTAAGAAACAAGGCTTTCTGAAGTTCCTTCAGCAAAGGAGACTAAGTAAATAGTCCAAAATTCTAACCTAGAACAACTGCCAACATGAATAACTTAGAAGTAGATATCCTGGGTATAGCAAGGCAGCTTAAATCATTTAATGAAGGCCTGGCCTCCAATCCAGATTGTATAGCAGTCAGGTTCCTTTCACAGTATGCTGATATAACAACTCCATACTTTGCAATCATATACAACAGTTCGCTCATTGAAAGATCTATACCTCAAGACTGGAAAGCTGCAAAAGACACACCAATACCCAAGAAAGGAAATAGGAGTAATCTACTGAATTACAGATCCACATCGCTAATGTCAATTTGCAGTAAGATTTTGGAACATATACCGTGTTTGAACATTATGAGTTATCTCAAAGAAAACAACTTACTGACAAATAGTCAACACGTTTTCAGAAAATATTGTTCTTGAAACACAACTAGCTCTTTAGTCTCACCAAGTAATGAGTACTATTGACATGAGATGTCAAATTGATTCCATATCTCTAGAATTCCAGAACCCTTTTGACCATTCCTCACAAGCGACTTCTAATCAAATTGTGTGCCTGCAGAGTATCACTTCAGTTGCGCAAGTGGATTGATGATCTCCTATCAGAAAGGTACAGTTAGTAGTAACTGATGGGAAGTCGTCAAGTACAACAAAAGTAATATCTGGCATTTCCCAAGAAAATGTTATAGGCCCTCTGCTTTTTCTGATCTTCATAAACAATAATCTGAGAAACCTTTTTTAGGTTCTTTGCAGATGATGCTGTCATTTACCCTCTTGTAAAGTCATCAGATGAGTTAGAAAAGATATCTATATGGTGCAAAAAGTGGCAATTGACTATGAAGTAATCCACACGAATACTAAAAGATATCTACGAAATTTCAGTTGCATGATAAGTCATAATAGTCTAACGACTGCAAATCTGAATAAATACTTAGGGATTACAATTATGAATAACTCAGTGTGGATGATCACACAGATAATGCAGTTAGACAAGCAAACTAAAGACGAGCAGTTGTTGTTGTTGTTGTTGTTGTTGTTGCGGTCTTCAGTGCTGAGACTGGTTTGATGCAGCTCTCCATGCAACCCTATCCTGTGCAAGTTTCTTCATCTCCCAGTACCTACTGCAACATACATCTTACTCAATCTGCTTAGTGTATTCATCTCTTAGTCTCCCTCTACGATTTTTACCCTCCACGCTGCCCTCCAATACTAAATTTGTGATCTCTTGATGCCTCAGAACATGTCCTACCAACCGGTCTCTTCTTCTCGTCAAGTTGTGCCACAAACTCCTCTTCTCCCCAATTCTATTCAATACTTCATCATTAGTTATGTGATCTACCCATCTAATCTTCAACATTCTTCTGTAGCAACACATTTGAAAAGTTTCTATTTTCTTCCTGTCCAAACTATTTATCGTCCATGTTTCACTTCCATACATGGCTACACTCCATACAAATACGTTCAGAAATGACTTCCTGACACTTAAATCTATACTCGATGTTAACAAATTTCTCTTCTTCAGAAACGCTTTCCTTGCCATTGCCAGTCTACATTTTATATCCTCTCTACTTCGACCATCATCAGTTATTTTGCTCCCCAAAAAGCAAAACTCATTTACTACTTTAAGTGTCTCATTCCCTAATCTAATTCCCTCAGCATCACCCAACTTAATTCAACTACATTCCATTATTCTCATTTTGCTTTTGTTGATGTTCATTTTATATCTTCCTTTCAAGACGCTGTACATTCCGTTCAACTGCTCTTCCAAGTCCTTTGCTGTCTCTGACAGAATTACAATGTCATCGGCGAACCTCAAAGCTTTTATTTCTTCCTCCATGGATTTTAATACCTACTCCGAATTTTTCTTTTGTTTCCTTTACTGCTTGTTCAATATACAGATTGAATAACACTGGGGAGAGGCTACAACCCAATCTCACTCTCTTCCCAACCACTGCTTCCCTTTCATGCCCCTCGACTCGTATAACTGCCATCTGGCTTATGTACAAATTGCAAAAAGCCTTTCGCTCTCTGTATTTTACCCCTGCCACCTTTAAAATTTGAAAGAGAGTGTTCCAGTCAACATTGTCAAAAGCTTTCTCTAAGTCTACAAATGCTAGAAACGTAGGTTTGCCTTTCCTTAATCTTTCTTCTAAGATAAATCGTAAGGTCAGTATTGCCTCACGTGTTCCAATATTTCTACGGAATCCAAACTGATCTTCCCCGATGTCAGCTTCTACCAGTTTTTCCATTCGTCTGTAAAGAATTCATGTTAGTATTTTGCAGCTGTGACTTATTAAACTGATAGTTCGGTAATTTTCACATCTGTCAACACCTGCTTTCTTTGGGATTGGAATTATTACATTCTTCTTGAAGTCTGAGGGTACTTCGCCTGTCTCATACATCTTGCTCACCAGATGGTAGAGTTTTGTCAGGACTGGCTCTCCCAAGGCCGTCAGTAGTTCTAATGGAATAATATCTACTCCCGGGGCCTTGTTTTGGCTCAGGTCTTTCAGTGCTCTGTCAAACTCTTCACACAGTATCGTATCTCCTATTTCCTCTTCATCTACATTCTCTTCGATTTCTATAATATTGTCCTCAAGTACATCGCCCTTGTATAGATCCTCTATATACTCCTTCCATCTTTCTGCTTTCCCTTCTTTGGTTAGAACTGGGTTTCCATCTGAGCTCTTGATATTCATACAAGTGGTTCTCTTATCTCCAAAGGTCTCTTTAATTTTCCTGTAGGCAGTATCTATCTTACCCCTATTGAGACTAGCCTCTAAATCCTTAAATTTGTCCTCTAGCCATCCCTGCTTAGCCATTTTGCACTTCCTGTCGATCTCATTTTTGAGACGTTTGTATTCCTTTTTGCCTGCTTCATTTACTGCATTTTTATACTTTCTCCTTTCATCAATTAAATTCAATATTTCTTCTGTTACCCACGGATTTCTACTAGCCCTCGTCTTTTTACCTACTTGATACTCTGCTGCCTTCACTACTTCATCCCTCAGAGCTACCCATTCTTCTTCTACTGCACTTCTTTCCCCCACTGCTGTCAATTGTTCCCTTATGCACTCCCTGAAACTCTGTACAACCTCTGGTTCATTCAGTTTATCCAGGTCCCATCTCCTTAAATTCCCACCTTTTTGCAGTTTCTTCAATTTTAATCTGCAGTTCATAACCAATAGATTGTGGTCAGAGTCCACATCTGCCCCTGTAAATGTTCAACAATTTAAGACCTGGTTCCTAAATCTCAGTCTTACCATTATATAATCTATCTGATACCTTTTAGTATCTCCAGGATTCTTCCATGTATACAACCTTCTTTTATGATTCTTGAACCAAGTGTTAGCTATGATTAAGTTATGCTCTGTGCAAAATTCTACCAGACGGCTTCCTCTTTCATTTCTTACCCCCAATCCATATTCACCTACTATGTTTCCTGTGGTGTCACCGCCAGACACCACACTTGCTAGGTGGTAGCCTTTAAGTCGGCCGCGGTCCGTTAGTATACGTCGGACCCGCGTGTCGCCACTATCAGTGATTGCAGACCGAGCGCCGCCACACGGCAGGTATAGTCTAGAGAGACTTCCTAGCACTCGCCCCAGTTGTACAACCGACTTCGCTAGCGATGGTTCACTGACAAAATACGCTCTCATTTGCCGAGACGATAGTTAGCATAGCCTTCAGCTACGTCATTTGCTACGACCTAGCAAGGTGCCATTATCAGTTGCTATTGATATTGTAAAGAATGTACAGACAAGAGCTACGTTCAACATTAATGGATTAAAGTTAAGTATTCCACCAAGTACCACCTTTTTTCTGAAGTCTGAATTCCTTGTCCTGTTCCAGACCTCACACCAGCCTGCGTGAGCTTAAACGCGTGCCTTTCGGCTTCCTCCAAACTCCGTGGGTTGGCTCCTGCCAATCCACAACATTTTGGCGACGAGGTTTTCCGCGTTCTTATCGATATTGCCCTGATTTACTTGTGTAATGGCTTCGCCACCATCTCCAGATGTACTGTCCAAATTTTATCGCTTGAAGAATCAGCAGACGCAGGCCTTATTGGATGCCCTTGGACAGCTCGTCCAGGGTCAACGTGCGATGCAAAACGATGCGGCAGCCGCTGCTCCACCGCTACCGCAGCCACAACACACTGTTGCACCAACTTTTCATCCTTTTGATGCTGCACGGGAAAGCTGGACGGAGTGGTCACGCCAATTTGGATTCCATCTCGCTGCCTACAGAATTCAAGGTAATGAGCGGCAGCCTTTTCTCCTTTCCTCCGTAGGCGTCCAAACATACCGTGTGATAGTGAAATTATTTCCCCGACGCAACGTAGCAACTCTGTCCTACGACGAAATTTTGTCTGCATTAGACGCATATTTCAAAGACTCAGTCAATGTAGTCGCAAAAAGGTATACCTTCTTTCGCACAAAACGTACGGCCGGTCAAACTAATCGGGAGTGGGTTGCAACCTTGCAAGGCCTTACTAGGGATTGTGCTTTTGAGTGTCAATGTGGACTCCCGTATTCAGATACTACGGTACGTGATGCAATTGCACAGAACGTTTCTGATGTTCGTATAAGGGAACAGATTTTGAAACTAGTCAATCCCTCCCTTCAACAAGTGATGGACATGTTGGATTGGCAGGACACACTTGACTTTGCTCAGGAATCATTTGAAACTTCACCAGCCGTGTGTCACATTAACCGGCCCGCCGGGCACGCTGCACGGAACAGTAAACAGCCCTCACGCCCGTCCGCGCAGCTGCCGCCAGGCTCTCAGCCACGTGTGCCGTGCAGGCAAGCAAATGCAGTGCTAAAATCATGCCCGCGGTGTGCTACTAGACATTCGCGTGAGAATTGCCCGTCATGCCAGGCTATTTGCTTTTTCTATAATAAAAAAGGACATGTTCAGAGTGTTTGCCAGAAAAAGATCAGAACAGAAACTCAAAACCATTCCAGGCCCTTTGCTTCGCGCCGGAATCTGAATCGAACCAAGGATACTCAGGCTCGTGAAACTTTGCCCATGGAAATTCACATAGTTCATTCCACTCCGCCCAGTGCCACTCTCTCTAACAGTGACTGTGTTCGTCCCACAAATAGTGTGCGTCGACATCGCCGGAAATCCCGTCAAGTCGCAAGTGATTCTGTACCAGTGTCGGTTCATGTTGCACGAGACAGTCACTCTTGTCGTCAGCAGGACAATAAACTTTTGTAGACTTGGACATTAACGGCAAAGTGATACCATTCCAGCTCGATACCGGAGCTGCAGTTTCACTGATCAATCAATACATGTACAAACAGCTGGGCACACCTCCGTTGCGTGCCGCAAATGTTAAGCTAACTGCATATTCAGGTCACGGGCTCCCTGTGTTAGGACAGTGCAGCCTTCTTGCAACATACAAAGGACAAACAAAACTTGGGTCCTTCATTCTTCTTCTGCAGTGAACTTGTTTGGTTTCGATTTATTTCAGTTGTTTAACTTGTCTATAGTAAATCAGGTCCTATCAGTGAACCAGACTGTGCCTTCAGACAGTGTTTCTCGTCTATGTGAAGAGTTTGCAGACATTTTTGCACTGGGCCTTGGTTGCACTAAGAACTATAAAGCACATTTGGAACTGAAAGTAAAAGCGCAACCGAAATTTTTCAGAGCGTGCAATGTTCCCCACGCATTGTGTGATGAGGTCGCAAGAACATTACACGATTTACAATCACAAGGTGTAATTAAACGTGTGCAGGCTTCTCTCTGGGCTTCACCGTTAGTAATTTTGCCAAAACCTTCCGGAAAATTGAGACTTTGTGTGGACTTCAGGGCAACAGTGAATCCACAACTAGTGATTGCAACTTTTCCTTTACCCCGCCCGGAAGATCTTTTTGACAAACTGTGCCCGGGTAAATATTTTTCGAAGTTGCACCTAGCAGATGCGTACTTGCAAATACCGGTGGACGAAGACTCCCAGCGCGTTTTGGTGGTTAACAAGCATCTTGGTTTGTATCGATTCAAACGACTGCCATTCGGGTGTGCATCCGCCACTGCATTGTTTCCGCAATATCTACAAACTGTTTGTGCGTCGGTCCCTACTGCAGCAAACTATCTGAACGATATAGTGATCTCCTGACAGACGGAAGAAGAACATTTAGCCAATCTCAGAACATTATTTCAGGTCTTGCGACAAAATGGTCTTCGCTTGCGGAAGGACAAATGTGTGTTTTTTGCTCGTGACTTACCCTACCTGGGACATGTACTCAATGCCCAAGGCATACATCCCAGTCCCGAGCACCTCCGTGCCATACAAGACTTGCCTTCGCCGCAGAATTTGAAGCAGCTACAGAGTGTGCTGGGAAAAATTAATTATTATAACAAATATGTGCCGCACGCCTCTTCCGTTTCAGCTCTGCTTCATCGCTTACGCCGTAAAGGTGTTCCGTTCATCTGGACGACGGAATGTGAACGCGCCTTTCGCCAGTTGAAATCGGTGTTGCTTTCCAATACTTGCCTTATGACGTTCGATCCCCAGAAGCCCCTTTTGTTGATGGTGGATGCATCGGATTTCGGGATCGGTGCTGTGCTTGCGCACACAGATAGATCGCATGATCGCCCTATTGCCTTTGCATCTAAATTGCTCTCGTCTGCGCAAAGAAATTATTCACAGATCGAGAAAGAAGCATTGGCTCTCGTATTTGGTGTTACTAAGTTTCATGATTTCTTGTATGGTCGTCACTTTACCATCATCACAGACCACAAACCTTTGACATCGCTTTTTCATCCGAACAAGCCTGTACCTCCACGTACAGCGCAGAAATTCATTCGCTGGTCTATTTTCCTCTCACAGTACCGCTACGATATCTTGTATCGGTCCACTGCTAAGCACGGAAACGCCGATGCGTTGTCCCGTTTGCCTGTTGCTGAGGTTAGAGCATTCGATTCCTCCGAACTTGCTTGCATGTTCATTGATGCGGAAACTGATCCTGTGGTTGAATCGTTTCTGATTGATTTTCGTCGTGTAGCTACAGCCACAGCTGCTGACCCTGTCGTTGCTACCGTTCTGTGTTTTGTTGCCACGCAATGGTCCTTGTCAAAGTCACAGATCGAGGATCCATTGGTTCGCCGATTTTTTGCTCACAAGGAGTAACTTTTTGTACGACGTGGTGTTTTGCTGTTGCGTTCTGATAATGATCAGTCCAGGGTCGTGGTCCCACATTCGTTACAGTCCTCTGTCTTACGGCTTCTCCACCAAAGACATTGCGGTATAGTGAGAACGAAACAACTTGCTCGTCAGCACTGTACTTGGTTCAGAATCGATGCCATGAATACGAATATGTGCTCTTCTTGCATGGTGTGTGCTGAACAACAATCAGCATCACCGCAGAAATTCTTTCCATGGCCAAAAGCCACTTCCCCTTGGCAACGCTTATATATCGATTTTGCTGGTCCATTCTGGAATGCTCAATGGTTGATCGTGGTAAATTCATTCAGTAATTTTCCTTTTGTTGTCCGGATGTCTTCCACGATGTCATCTGCCACCATCCAAGCGTTATCTGCTATCTTTTGCATTGAAGGTCTGCCACAGACTATTGTTTCCGACAATGACCCACAATTCATGTCCGCAGAATTTCAGTCATTCTGCAAGGCCAATGGTATTCAACATCTGACATCCGCGTCGTTTTCACCTCAGTCAAAAGGTGCCGCTGAACGATTGGTCAGGACTTTCAAGTACCAGATGTTGAAGTTGAAAGAGTCGCATTCTCGTGAGGACGCGTTATTGCTCTTTTTGTCCACATATCGCTCTCAGCCCCGAGATGGTCGCTCGCCAGCTGAGTTGCTCCACGGTCGTCCTCATTGAACCTTGATGTCTTTGCTCCATCCGCCGCATCAGGTTCCTGTGCAGATGCCTGCTTTTGCTCCAGGCGACGTTGTCTACTATCGTCACTATCGAGGTTCACAGCGTTGGCTCGAAAGGCGCATCCTTTGCTGCCTCGGCCGCGCTTTGTATCTGGTTTTGGGGGCCTCTGGTGAGGTGCGCCGGCATCTCAACCAGCTGCGCCCCTGTCGTCGCATGGGATCTGCCGCTCCCCATCTGCTTTCAGCGACAGTGCCGTCCGGTCAGTGCCCTGGGGACCCATCTACTGGCTCGCCTCAGCCCCAGGTGTTACTGACGCTGCCTTCCATTTTGCCCCACAGCGACACGCCACCGCCGCCGCCTGTTCTCCGGCCAGCGACGCCCACAGTGGACACTTCGCTGCAGCCGCCGGGTGCCTCCCTGGGTCATGCGCCGCCGGGTGCCTCCCTGGGTCATGCGCCGCCGCCCGATGGAGGTCGACCCTTCGGCCCCTCCTGGACCGAATTGCAGGGTGCGGGTGGCACAGCCTCGCCTGTTGTTAGGCTCCCCACCTTGTCGCATACGTCGACATGGGGTCCTCCCCACGGCGGGTAGAAGCCCTATAACACAACCGTGCGCCGATTTGCGAGGGGGGGGGGGGGGGGGGGGGGGGGGAATGTGGTGTCACCGCCAGACACCACACTTGCTAGGTGGTAGCCTTTAAATCGGCCGCGGTCCATTAGTATACGTCGGACCCGCGTGTCGCCACTGTCAGTGATTGCAGACCGAGCGCCGCCACACGGCAGGTCTAGAGAGACTTCCTAGCACTCGCCCCAGTTGTACAGCCGACTTTGCTAGTGATGGTTCACTGACAAAATACGCTCTCATTTGCCGAGACGATAGTTAGCATAGCCTTCAGCTACGTCATTTTCTACGACCTAGCAAGGTGCCATTATCAGTTGCTATTGATATTGTAAAGAATGTACAGACAAGAGCTACGTTCAACATTAATGGATTAAAGTTAAGTATTCCACCAAGTACCACCTTTTTTCTGAAGTCTGAATTCCTTGTCCTGTTCCAGACCTCACGCCAGCCTGCGTGAGCTTAAACGCGTGCCTTTCGGCTTCCGCCAAACTCCGTGGGTTGGCTCCTGCCAATCCACAACATTTCCTTCTCTCCCTTTTCCTACACTCGAATTCCAGTCACCCATGACTATTAAATTTTCGTCTCCCTTCACTATCTGAATAATTTCTTTTATCTCATCATATATTTCATCAATTTCTTCATCATCCGCAGAGCTAGTTGGCATATTAACTTGTACTACTGTAGTAGGTGTGGGCTTCGTATCTATCTTGGCCACAATAATGCGTTCACTATGCTGTTTGTAGTAGCTTACCCGCACGCCTATTTTTTTACTCATTATTAAACCTACTCCTGTATTACCTCTATTTGATTTTGTATTTATAACCCTGTATTCACCTGACCAAAAGTCTTGTTCCTCCTGCCACCGAACTTCACTAATTCCCACTATATCTAACTTTAACCTATCGATTTCCCTTTTTAAATTTTCTAACCTACCTGCTCGATTAAAGGATCTGACATTCCACGCTCCGATCAGTGGAACGCCAGTTTTCTTTCTCCTGATAACAACGTCCTCTTGAGTAGTCCCCACCCGGAGATCCGAATGGGAGACTATTTTACCTCCGGAATATTTTACCCAAGAGGACACCATCATCATTTAACCATACAGTAAAGCTGCATGCCCTCAGGAAAAATTACGGCTGTAGTTTCCCCTTGCTTTCAGCCGTTCGCAGTACCAGCACAGCAAGGCCGTTTTGGTTATTGTTACAAGGCCAGATCAGTCAATCATCCAGACTGTTGCCCCTGCAACTACTGAAAAGGCTGCTGCCCCTCTTCAGGAACCACACGTTTGTCTGATGAGCAGAACACTTGGAAAGTGCAACGGGTCTACTTTAAGAGACTGCTCAAACCATGCCTGTCTGCCCTCTTCTGGAGTGCAGTGTAGGATATGCACCAGATAGGACTGATGGAGGACACAGAGGAAGTCCAAAGAAAGGCAGCTCATTCTGTATCATTGTGAAACAGTGGAGTGTGTGCCACAGATATGATACATGATTTGGGGTGGCACTCATTAAAACAAAGGCATTTTTCGTTGCAACAGGATCTTCTCATGACATTTCAATCAGCAACTTCCTCCTCCAAGTGCAAAAATACTTTGTTGTCACTCATCTACATTGAGAGAAATAATCATCATCATAAAATTAGAGAAATCAGAGCTCGCACAGAGAGATTTAAGAGCTCGTTTTCCATGCACGATGTTTGAGAGTGGAACAGTAGAGAAATAGTTTTATGGTGTTTTAATGAAACCTCTGCCAGGCACTTAACTGTGAACTGTAGAGTAATAACGTGCGAGCAGATTAAAATGGCATCTCTCTGATAGCTGTAACAATGATAGCTGAGATGTGGCCACAGACCTATTCCTTCAAGTTTATAACAGCACAGATTGTGTTGAACGCTTGACTGGACTTTCAAAAAGTCACATGTGACTAAGGACTGTTGTCCCAGTCTACTGCCAACCAAATGGTGAATTTTTAACCATCTAATCATCTTCACCTGTTCTTGGCCTGCCTGCAATCTACTGATGTCTCTCCCCCAGTCTATTTGGTGAACGATACTGCACCACCATTCAACCAGTTTGGTTATCGCCACTCTATTCCCTTTCGTTCTCACTACAGAACCTGCCAACCCCATCAAACATATAGCATTTTATGTCAATGATGCAATCAGAATGCAATACTGCCTGAGAGCATGTGACAGTTTGTAGCATCATTTAAATATTAAATTGGGAACTTGTGTGTTGACTGATAATTTCCAAAGTACCATTCAAGTGTACTATAAAATTTCTGTCTACAATCTTCTTTCTTCCTGCTTTGGCAAAAAAATTATCTGGTGTATTTTAGACTCATTCTTGTCTTGGACTGTACGAGTATGAAGCTCATGAAGATATGCAGAAGGAAAGTGGTGTCATTTTGACATATATCTAAAAGTAATGGATCGAGTCCATTTACATCCGAGGTCTATACTATAATTAGATTCAACTCTGTCACTACTACACACTTTAAAGTATTTCTTTTCAGGAAATGAAAAAAAATGGTTCAAATGGCTCTGAGCACTATGGGACTTAACTTCTGAGGTCATCAGTCACCTAGAACTTAGAACTACTTATACCTACCTAACCTAAGGACATCACACACATTCATGCCCGAGGCAGGATTCGAACCTGCGATCGTAGCGGTCGCGCAGTTCCAGACTGTAGCACCTAGAACCGCTCGGCCACTCCGGCCGGCTCAGGAAATGAATTCTGACATAATGGTTCAAGAACATGTAGTTAAGGGAATTACGTCCGATAAATGATGTAATCAGAAATATTATTATTATTATGTTATATAATATATTATAGCATTCTACAGGTTTTATGCAACACTACTGTGGCTTTGTTGCTGTGCCAAACCCAAGCTACTCACATATAAATAATTTTTAATAAGTAGAGGAGCTGAATGTAGGGCAGAGTTTAACTTGTTGTTCGCAATGGAGTCATTGTGCATTAGATCATCCAGTTAATGAGGGTAAGGGGATTAAACACATTGTTGAAGGAACCATCCCCTATATTTTCTTAGTGTCTTACAAGAAAGCACTGTAAATGTAAATAAACATAACTAGATAAGTACTGGAAGCCATTCCTCCTAAATAAAGAGTCCAGTTCAATTAGTATTGGGCCATCTTGCTCAGATCAAGATAAGAGGTGTAGCACACGATATCACCTCATATGAAATGTAGCTGTTCAATTGAAAATGTGTGCTATTTTAAATATATTTGTAAATATTGTAGACGTAATAGAACTCTGGGATAATCAAATCTGTGATTTCAGAAGAAATCACTATTCTCAACTCATCACGAATTACAACATGTTTCAGTGCCTGGAAAGTGGTAAAAAAATAGCTTCTGGGAACTGTCAGATAAAGCTCATTCTGAAACTAATTAAAGCACTGATGTAACACACTGCATCCTTTGCCCGTGAAGGTTGTGAACCTTACTTTACATCATAATGGTAGCACTGGGCCACATCCATTGTTAAGGTGGTTTCCTGATGAAATTATGGGATTTGTCTGAACATGTAAAACAAAAGTTTTACACACTTTATTAACGTGAAAACAAGCTTGGGTCTCCTTATAAGAGAAGATGTCTTGGCAGTTAAATTTCAAGATTTGAATCTGTTATATTAGTTTCCACAAGGCAGTACTTCCACCAACTCCAAATCATTTACCTGTGTATAGGCGAGCCCATAAACACATCGGTGAGGCAAAGATAGATGCATATTTTTATACTCTTCACGGGTATGCTGCTGGATATCATCGTCTTCACTACACGATTTTCGGCAATCCATCTGGCCGCCATCTTCCGCATGATCGCTGAGTACACAATCACGTCGGAACTGAATGAACATCAGAAACAGCAGCTCCTCTATACCCCGACTCCAGGCCACTGTGCCTGTGGGAGAAGTGGAAGAACTGCCCCCTGCGAAGTGAAGAATTGCAGCGCCGCCAGCGGCACAAACTGGCGAAAGTGATAGATTGCAAATTAAGATGTAGCGGTCAAAAACCAGACCGTTGTTGTTTTATATCTGATAAAATAGGGTTCCATATCTTGCTTAAAGAAAAACCTTTGTCTCTATTAATAATGTCATCAGATAATCGTATTTCGATGGATTCCTTGAGCACACAATCCCAATAACGAGAAGTCGGAGCAATGATTAGCTTCTCTTTAAACGACATATTATGCCCTTCATTGAGACAATGTTTGGCGACGGCAGATTTTTCAGGCTTATCACATTCGCCAGATTCTAACGCTGGCAGCACTGCAATTCTTCATGCTCTTCTGCTTCTTGCACAAGTGGAGTGGCCTGGAGCCGGGGTATAAAGGAGCCACTGTTTCTGATGTTCATTCAGTTCCGGCGTGATTGTGTACTCGGTGATCCCACCTGAAGATGGCAGCCGGATGGATCACCGAAATATCGTGTAGTGAAGACGATGATATCCGGCAGCATACCCATGAAGAGCATAAACATATAACAACATATAAGGCGCCGGGAAAATACACAGGATCACACAGATGCGTATTATTCACTTAATCATGTATGACGTTACAATACTTGGACTAACACAGAAGATCTAGTATTAAGCAGACTTAAAAGAGGATGCAGATGCATAATATGGTTAATTCTTCCAGGAATAATGACAAACTGCAGAAAAGCAATGTCAAAGAGAGGGCTGAGGATTTACATATTCAGAGGTGGCACAGGTACCTAAAACCCTTTACAAACTATGCAGAGAACTGGAGACTGTATGCTGCATCATATTTTATTTTATTTTAGTATATAAGCTTATTTTGGCTTTATTGCCTTCATCGTTACATGTTCTGACACTGTAGGTGGACATACATCAACTTTGAGTAAACTATTATTCCTGTCTGTAGTTGCTGGATTTTTTTTTGTTTAAGTAATGTTTTAAAGTTGTGCAATAGTTTGCTGTTGCACATATATCACAATATTTTTTTACTACCTGAAACTCTTAGAAATTCAAGTTTGACAGTTTTGAAGTTTCTATGACTTTCAGATAGTAACAAATGTATCATATGTGCAACAGCAAATTATCAAACAACTTTAAAATGTTACTAAAAAAATATACATCCAACAACTATGAGCAGCAAATAACAGTTTACTCAAAGTAATCAAAAATATTATTATTATTAGGTTGAGTGTGAACCCTTCACCACCTTGGCTTTGTGCAGTGGCCCGTGTTCACCTTTGCCTTCATTTGCTTCCTAAGGACAGTATTCCTGCCTGGGTCTACTGCATTCACAGCCTTCGCACTGAACTTCACGATAGTACCTTTGTGTACACTGATGGCTCTTGGACTGACCGTGGTGTCGGGTGTGCATTTGTCATTGGTGACAGCTTTTCTTGACCCCTGTACTATGGAATGGACAGTGTGCAGCACATGTCAGGACATGTACTGATAAAGACAATAAAGCCAAATCAGCTTATATATTAAAATAAAATAAAATATTAAGAAGCATACATTCTCCAACTCACTGCATAACGTCTTACTGTGTCATGTTATATGGTGCAGGTTCCACATTCTTGTCATCCTGCACCACCAGTACGAGAGTAGCAGCAGTCAGACTAGGAAATTACAGTTCCATGTGCAGACTGCCATTAACATCACAAGCACAAAAAGCTGCATTTGGCATGATGCTGTGACTGCGAAGAGTGGACTGCTGATGAATGGCATCGCATTGTGTTCAGCAATTAATCATGGTTCTGCACTGTACCAGAAGACCATTGACGGCATCTATGGCAGCGACCTGGCTAGAAGTCTCTTTCTTCCAATGTTTAAGAGAGGCACAATAAATAAACTTTACAACCTAAAATTTTTATAATTACCACAGAGATAAATTGGAGAGAAGATGTACCAAGCATCAGGTTGTCATTTAGTTTCAGGTTTGAAGTATAATAACCCTGTCTTATAACCAGTCCCTATGTCACAGCTTTCTGTAGTGTAATGCTGAATTTCTCTCAATATCCTACCACCTACATTTGTACTGCTCTTGCAGTGAATATAGTATATAATGAAAAAAAAAAACTATTTAGTAAAACCTGAATATTCAAGCACAACAGTTTGTTTTGTAGATAACCCAATGTTGAAAGTCTCAGGCACTTAAGAAGTGCGCATCACCTTCCAGATACAACTGTCCTCTTTCAGCCTCAAAAAACAAAATTCTAACTTTAGCTCTTTAATACATTTTTTTTCCGAAATATGATTCAAAGAGCAATTAAACCTTTTTACACTGAATTCATTTTACACCGCCTGACAAAAAAAAGTAAAGTGCACACAAGGGGGAGGAGGAAATAAAATGAAATTTCACAGGCTGTGTGTGTATGTGATATTATATCGGTGATTATAAAACTGGGTCATATTTACAAAACTTGATAGTATGAGCCCACTTGTCAATACAATGTTGCGCCCCCTCTGACCTGGTGCATGCACTGATTCAGTTGAAAAGACATCATGAAGCAGCTGTATCCTCTCCCGAGTCAAGATGGGCCACAATTGTTGTAAAAAGTGCTTAGTATCTCTGATACTGGTACTGGTACACAGTTTACAAGACAGCTAGTCCTATACATTTTATTGGGGAGAAGTCTGAGGATTTTACTAGCCATCGGAGTACCTCAACATCATGCAGACTGAATAATGACACGACAATACTGTTGCATGGGAATTAACACATGAGAACACAGGATGTGCATGGCATTGTCGAGCTGTCAAGAGTTCCCTCATTCACTGCCAGCCGCAACCTGAAGTCATACCAGACAGCTCCCCACACTGTGACTCCAGAAGTAACACTGCTATGCCTCTCCTAAAAATTGGAAGAAAGGGACTTCTACTACCCAAGTCACTGCCATAGATGCCAACAACAGTCTTCCGGGATAGTGCAGAACCACAATTGGTTGCTGAACACAGTGCGATACCATTCATCAGCAGTCCATGATTCACAGTCACAGCACCACTCCAAATGGCAGCCTACAAATGGAATCATAATTTCCTAGTCTGCCTGCTGCTATTCTCAGACCAATAGTTCAGGGTGACAAGAATGTTGCATGAAGTCCATTACTTGTTCTTTGATGGCAGATGCAGCTTGGAAGGGTTACAATGTTTTGTTTTAGGGTGCAAACACAACTAGGGTCACGCATGTCCATGTCAGAACCGTAACACGAAGACAAAAAAGGAGTTAACAACAGAAGGAAAGACAGCTAAAAATAAGGACTTGTAGAAAGGTCCATAAAATATGCCATAGCGAAACAAAGGTCCTGACCTACAGGTTAAATGTCCTTTGCCACATTGCTATGACAGATAAAAGAAACATGGTCAACAGCCCACACGTCAGTCGCTAAAACGGCTGGCAAACATAAAAGGTTGAGGGCAATGAGCACAAAATGGCTGGGAGCACCACTTAAATGTTGATGGCTAAAGAGACAGTGTCCAATACGCAGCCTGGCTAAACTGATCGTCTCACAGCGAGAGGGTCAAGAGGAGGTCGCCAAGCTGCTGTGAGAGGCTTAATTCCCCGGAGCTAGTTCCCATGAAGGGAGGATTAGTGGTGATGCCAAAGTGACACCAACTGTTGACAGACAGAACACAGAGATCACTGGAGAACACAGAGATCACTAGAGGGAAAAGAAGAACTAGCGGGCCGAGGTACGAGGACTACAGCCTTGACAGCAGCCTCATTTCCCGTCAGACTGATATGACCAGGAATCCACATAAACACCACAGTGGCTCCATCAAAAGTGAGCAAGTGACAGCTTTTCTTGACCCCTGCACTATGGGATGGACAGTGTGCAGCACAATGAGGTTCTGAAGGGCGCTGAGAGAGTTGGAGCAGATGATGCAATTGGAAAACCTGCATCGCCAGATGTACTGTGTGGCCTGATACAGGGTAAAGTGCTCAGCTGTAAATACTGAGCAGTGCTCTACAAGCCTATACCGAAAACCTTTGGTACCAGTGACAAATGCACACCCGACACCACGGTCAGTCCAAGAGCCATCAGTGTACACAAAGGTACTATCGTGAAGTTCAGTGCGAAGGCTGTGAAAATTACTGCAGTAGACCCAGGCAGGAATACTGTCCTTAGGAAGCAAATGAAGGCAAAGGTGAACACGGGCCACTGCACAAAGCCAAGGTGGTGAAGGGTTCACACTCACTGGGAAAGTGGCAGGTAGCACGAAGTTAAGCTGCCAGAGCAGGAACCGAAAGCCAACTCCAGGAGGCAACAGGGAAGGGAAATGCGCCCCATACTGGGGATCAAAGGAGGCCCAGGATGGGTGGCCAGGAGTGGCAGACAAATAGCATGTGTATCTGCTGAGAAGAATGTCACGGCGGTATGACAGCAGTAGTTTGGCAGCTTCTGCATACAGATTCTCAACTGGGCTAGTGTAAAAGGAGCTAGTAGCCAAACGGAGGGTATGATGATGGATAGTATTGAGATGGCTTAAGAGGGATGCATAAATGATACACCCATAGTCTAGTTTCGAACAGACAATGGACCGGTACAAACAGAGGAGGGTGGTCCGACCCGTCCCAAGGAAGTCCACTGAGGACACATAGGACATTGAGGGACTGCATACAACAGGCGGCCAGCTAAGACTCGTGGGAGGACCAAGAAAGTTTCCTATTGAGCATGAGCCCCAGGACTTTCGTAGCTTCAATGAACGAAAGAGCAACAGGCCCAAGGTGTAAAGACAGTGGAAGAAACCAATTGCACCACCATGAATTCATACTAACAGTTTTGTTACTGTCGATGCTCCACGAGTAAAGACAATCAAGACATCGCTGGAGACACACGTGAAGGAGACAAGCCAATGGAGAACTGCAATTGACTGCAAAATCATCAACGAAAAGGGAGCCGGAAATGCTCGGCAGGAAACAGGCCATAATAGAGCTAATGGCGATGAAGAGGACAACGCTCAGAACGGAATGCTGAGGCACACCATTTTCCTGGAAAAAAGGGCATAACCCACATTCACCTTGAAAACTTAAGACTTGTAAAAATTCCTAAAGAAAATGGGGCATGCGGCCTTGGAATCCCAACATGTAGAGATGAAGGAGTATGCCAGTCCTCCAGCAGGTGTCATAGGCTTTCTCCAAATCAGAAACACAGCCACAGTCTGGTGTTTCTGCAGAAAACCATTCATGAAATGGGTTGACAAAGTGACAAGATGGTCAACTGCAGAATGGCATGCTCAAAATCCACACTGCACAGTTAGTAAATTGCAAGAATTAAGCCACCATACCAGCTGGGGATGAATCATATGTTCTATCACCTTGCAAACGCAGCTGGTGAGAGAAATAGGGCATTACTAGAAAAAAGGTGTTTGTCCTTACCGAGCTTGGGTATGGGTATGACAGTGGCTTCATGTAAGCGTCTGGGAAACGTGCCCTCTTTCCAGATGCGATTGTACTTATGAAGGAGAAAGTGCTTACTGGCACATCTGAATGTGAACATAGTCCGGTCTTGGGGCAGAGGAGCAGGATGAAGTGAGACTATGATCTAACTCCCTCATAGTAAAGGCGGCATTGTAGCACTCACGATTCTGAGAAGAGAAGGGTATCGCCTGAGCTGCCTCCACTCATTTCCGCAAAATACAGGCCCAAGGTATTGGAGATAGCAGTAGGATGCATTATGACATCAGCTGCTGTCAGGCCGGAAATTGTGGAATGGACCTTGGTCCCAGAGAGCCATTGGTGGTTGGCCCACACAACGGAAGACAGAGAGGGACTGTTAAAAGAACTAGTAAAGGAAATCAAGCTAGCTTTTCTACTATCCCCAAGAACGTGACAACATGTGCATTCGACTATTTATAATGAACACAGTTTGTCATCGTAGGACAACAGTTAAAAAACACGGAAAGCATGCGAATTGAGTCACAGCACACCTCAGTCTACCAAGAAACTGAGACACAGCACAGCCAAGACTAAGTGTAAGGAATGGAACATTCTGCAGCAATAAGGATAACATTTGTACGATATTCTACCTTGTCATCACAACTGGCAAAATGTTGTTCATTAACGGTCGCCAGGGAGGAGTAAAGCCTCCTGTCAGCCATTTGGGTGTTCATGTAGGTGGGGTAGGATCAGCAAATGAACAGCACACGGGAAATGGTTGCTTGAGTACATGTCAGAGAGAACAGACCAATCGAGATGATGGGCAAGCTGTGCAGTACAGAAGGAGAGATCCAAATGGGAACAGGTCTGTGTGGCATCTGAATGGAATATGGGCGTTCCTGTGTTAAGACAGATGAAGTTTAAGTTGATTGAGAAGGTAAGCCAAGAGGGCACATCTTGGACAGGTCCTGGGAGAATCCCAAAGGGGATGGAGTGCATTAAAGTCACCGAGCAGTAGAAAGCGATGATGGAGTTGCCCAAATAAGCTGGAGGACGTCTGCCCTGGTGACACTGAATGACGGACAGATGTAAACGGTACAAAGAGTAAAGGTGAAGTGAGGAAGGAAAATGTGGACTGCAACAGCTTGAAGTAGGGTAGTCAGGGAGATGGGTTAACAATGAATGTCATTCCGGATAAGGAGTATAACTCCCCCATGAGATGAAATGCCATACTCGGGGGGAAAGTAAAAGCGGATTGGGAAGATATGTGAGAGCTCAAAGCTGTCTTGAGGATACAATTTTGTTTCCTGGAAGGAGAGAACAAGCAGACGCTGTGATTCCAAGAGCAGCCAGAAGTCCTCCTTGTTGAACTGAAGGCCACAAACATTCCATTGGAGGACAGTCATGACAAGGAAAGGGGAGGAGGGAAAAAATGAAGGAGTGTCACCTCAGCAGCTGCAAAGTGCCGGCCTTCGAAGACTCACTGCTGCAGGGCACAGAGGCTTGAGGATCCTGCTCAATAAGATCTAAAAAGGCATTAGAATTCTCTCTCTGCCGGTCTGTGGAATCCAGGGCAGAAAAATGGTTGGTGGTGCGCACCGGCGACACAGAGGTCGACTGGGCGAGGGTCTCACATGGCCACACTATCTAAGAGGATCTCTGAGTCAGTGAAGCAGAAGACAGCATGCCTCTGTTTGATTTCTTGTGATTTCTTGGGGCATCTCCAGTTCGCAGAGGAAGACTAAGATGTTTGTTGGCTTGAGGGACATACGAAATCTTCACGGGAGTATTCCTTCTGTTCTTTCTGGCATGCCAGTTGTGCAGCAGGTGACTTTGCCCCATGACACAAAAGTTTGGTGGCCTACTGCGCAGTTGTAGGAGGAAACAGGGATGTTACCTTGACACTGGATGATTTTACAATCGCGGTAGTCAATTTGAGGTCCCGTGGCTGTGCCCTTCATGCAGTGAGATGCAGCAAGAACAGTACTGTAAGTGCTTTATGATAGAACACAGTGTTTATAACTAGCCAACAACTTGCGAGCGACTGGGTAAGGCACTTTTTCCATCACTCGGATCTCCTGGATGTCCCACTTATCGAGATACATGGGACAATTTCAGGAGGAGGCAGCATGGTCGCCATCGCAATTGATGCAAAGGGGAGAAGGAGGTGGACAATCACCCTCATGAGCATCCCTACCACAAGTTACACGTTTAGGACAGGTTTCAACTGGACATTTGAGTGGGGTTGTAATGATGACACTGGTAGCAGCGCACTGGGTTCAGAATGTACGGTCAGAATGTGCTAACTTCATAGCCTGCTTTGGTCCTTGATGGAAGCACCACTTCATCAAAAGGAAGAAAAAAGAGTGTCTGTTAGCACTAAGGATGCATTTACCTTTTTCATCACCCACTGGACTGCAATGACACCCTGATCAGAGAGGAACGTTTGGATTTCTGCCTCAGTCAGTCCATCAAGCAGCTTAGAATAAATATCCCCAGGGGAAAAATTCAGTGTTTGATGGGCCTCACCACGAACAGGATAGCCATGGAGGAGTGAAGCTGCAAGCAGTAGCTGTGCTTGAGAATCACAAGTAGTCTCCAAAAATCTAAGTGCCACTGAGTAAACAATTGCAGGATTTCACAAGACCAGCAATTGCATCAACACCATTCTGAATAAAACCGATTTACTGTAGCAAAGGACTGACCGTCTTCAGTTCATGAAACCGCAAGGAACCGTGGTGCAGCTAGGAGGGTCTTCGCATCATTGGCCTCATTCTGTTTACGTTTAGTAAATGTTGACAGTGAAAAAGTTGTTTGGCTCATTGCAAGAAAATCCCCCATTATTGCCAGTGTCTCCTCCGATAGTGCACTCCTTCCAACTGGAGGACGCGACCCCCCCCCCCCCCCCCCAGGGGGGACTACACCCTCCTTAAGCCGTCAGTACATGGACTGTGTATCCGAACGTTGAGCGTGCTGAGTTTCTGACGTCACAGCGTGGATTAGCATGTTCGGGAGTCTTTCCGAACATGAAGGACAATACCTCAGATATTCTGAGCATGCGAGTATGCATCTGAGCATTGACCAATGAGATGGCACAACGCCACCTACGTCACATGCACGCCATCTCCCTACAGAGTTGTGCGCCATATTGGCGTTCATTTCAAGCCTATACATATATACGCCGTTTCTGAGCACCAGCAAATTGAGAATCACTCGAAAACCTGTTGTGTGATTTGTTGCAATAATGAGAAATATCTTGTTTGTGGCAAAAGTATTATTGTTCCTTGTGTGTTATGAGAGTATGCCATTTGACGGCAACGACACGCTGAGGATCCACCAAAAATGCATTGTTCTTGGTACAATTTGTTATAATTAAATTTCAATTAGTAAAACAGCTACGATTAAAGCTTTTAGCAAGTGCCAACATGGCAGGATTGGCTGACAGAGGTTTGTCATCGGTTTAGCACAGTGAGTAGCATTACCGATTGCTATTTAAATGTGTGGAATGATGCTGGTTCGGGTCTCACCATGTCTAATTCTACCCCCCCCCTCCCCCCAACATTAGTGTAATAGGTTCTGGTGCTTTATTATTAGTTTAATATAAGTATATACTATAGTATTTGATGTTATGTAAATACAAGTTCACCTTTTTTTGAGGAGTGAGTTTGTTCAATTGGCTTAATCTACAGGACAGCTTGCGCTACTTGTATAACGATATTTTTGCTCCTTTTTCTGTTTCATAATTCACATGTTGCAAAGATTCTGCTACTGGGTAGCAAAAGTGATCACGTAAGAATGACCTTGAGGTTTTACTAAAATGTGGGAATGACGAAATAATGCTTATCTTAGGTGGAGACGTATTGCAAATTTGTATCGCACTGTTTGTAATGGAACTTTTACAAGCCTGTGTCCTTACTTATTTGACATGGTACTTTCCTTTTCATCTAAAAACATGTACATGGATATTGAAGTTTTTATTTGTGTATATTACATATAGAACAAAGTGACTGGCGTATGGACAATGGAAGAAATGTGCATTTTAATAGAGTTAACATGGGATTTTTATGCATGCATGTTTAGTAAACAGTGTGATTTACGAGCTAGAAACATCCTGCAACTGCCGCTGGAGAGTATTGTGATCGTGTATACCATGTTGAGGCCCATGTATCGTATGCACAAATTGCATCGTTCCTGAGCCTTCAGCAGTACGTTGAACTCAGTACGCTCAATGTTGATGTTCAACAGCACGGTCCGTGTGCCGACGACTTTAGGTGATTGTTCACACCTCACGTCACAACTTGCAAACTCCTGACAGAGGGACCAATTGGCAATTTTGGGAGGTAGCAGCTCAGGCAATCACCCCTCCCTGGTTCTGCCTCTACTAGGTAGTACATAAAAACCCTACCTGTTGACCGGGGCTGGGAATTACGCATTACTCAGTCAGCTGTTACGTGTCAGACACGTGGGCTGGCCCTCACTAGTGCACAGGGAGGAAGAAAAAAGAGGAACCTCAAACACCAAAGTGGAGGAAGGATAGGAGAAGGGGAACAAAAAAAGAAAAACTGGAACGAGAAACAATGGAGAGACTGTTCTAATATCACTACTGAAAATGCAAAAAAAAAATCCCAGACCTATTCCCCAAGAGAGGGAAAAAAGAATAGCAAGAGGATAGGGATGCAGTACCAAGGTTGCCACAAGTTTCTCCAAGTGAAATACCCTGATATCCAAACAATTTCTAGCATTTTTCCCTGGAAAATTTTCAGATCTCAAGAGTAAGTAAAGACACAAGTAGACAAAAAAAGTAAGGGCTTCTGTATTTCTCCCCCATGTGAGCAAAAATCTTAAGTACTAACATCAACATCTGTTGTAATAAACTGGTTTTCAACAGAGAAAGCAAGCCAAATGGTACACGTGTTTCATTAAGACCACTGTTGGTATTTTATTTCAATAAAATGAAATGCATTTGGTGACAAAATATGCATTTCGTTGGGGTTCCAAGATAGATTTAAAATCCCTTCACTGATTTCAGAAATAACCTCAAAAAAAAGTAGGCCTCTTGAAAGAAGTGTATAAGGCAGGGAAGAGTTGTGTAAACCAACACTGCAGGTGACTGACAATAAAATGTTGGCTCTACTACGTTTGTTATTGTTGGTTATTACCCACTGTGTTATGTCTATTTTTTACAGGTATTGTGTGGTTTTTCTTTCAAGAAATATGTGAGTACATAGCATACAAACTGCCACAATTTTCTTCATCTTACCGTCCATACTTTCTATTATATAAACTACTGTCAAAAGTGCCAAAATGTACCAGAATAAATAAACTTTCTGTCACACACCACACTGTACAATGTACTGTTAGTCACAATTCCTGAAATCCATCACCCACGGCCTCTGACCTGCTGAGGAGCTCCGCAGTCCCGGGGCCTTGGATAAACTACAAAAACCCAGGCATGACTTGGACATTAGTGGGAAATGGTGAATTTCAGATCGGTAGGCCCAACTGTTAGAGATGCCCGCAGAAATGGTCTGTTATTTTGGTCCATTTTGGAAGTCGACTAGTGTGGCCAGCTATTCATATGTGACAGACATGATGTTGACAAAATGAGACTGTGGCGATCAATCCGTGCAACAGACAACTTGCGTAGGTACTCTAAGAATCAATACTAATGTGGATAGGTAACAACTCACTGTGAAGATGATTTCTGAGCAGCAGACAGCCACATAGAAAAGACAATCACACTCTCACAACTAAATTTTTGGCCACAGCCTTTGTCAGAAAATAAGCACACACACATTCACTCAGACACAACTTGTGCACAAACGACCACAGTCTCTGGCCACTGCATCAACAATCTCTGGGAATCAGATCCAAACAAACCACTCCTACCACCTCCCCGACTCTCGTTGGCAGCTGTCAATGTAGCAGGAAGAAGTGGTGGCAGTACTGACTGCAAGTTGAGGGGAGTGGTAGGAAGCAATAAGAATGAGGGAGTAGGGATGTGGCACACGTACTCAGCTGCACCCAGCCAGTGATGATCCACGAAATCTCAGTAAACAAATCATTTCATCTAGAGAGACAAAAACAAAATTTTTCCAGCGCATTCTTTTTTTTCGTATTTCCCAGATAGTTCCCTGACATGTTTGAAATGCCCTGATATTCTTTAATTTCCAGAATTAGTGGCAACTCTGGGTACGGAAGTGAAAAGATGCTGCAAAGGCTCGGGCCCTGTAGTAGCCAAGTATGAACCCACCAAAGAACAGTGAGCCCCATAGCGGGTGAGGGGGCGGGGGTGGGGGTGGGGGAGGGGCAGGGGGAGGGGGTGAAGGGGGGAGGAAGGGTTACAATGTGCCCAGTGCACAATACGGTGAGCCTCCCTCACAGGGGTTAGATTCGACTGATCGGAACATTGACAAAGAGTATGCCTGCTGTCACATTCCCATGCAGTCCAACATCAGGCCACTGTCATATATGGATGCCTCACAAATCTGGACAATGTACAATTTGACCAGCTGGCCAAATGGAGACCCACAATAAGGCCCCTCTCAAACTTTGTCATGGGGCGATGAAGCTGCCTCATATGAGCATGTGGGAGCTCCATGTCCTTCACAGTGATCACTCAACGTCTCATGCTGTTCGTGCCCCTATATATCCTATCAGGCCTGGTGACAACACTAAATATGAAGAACACTGATGCAGTCTGGTGGATGTGCTCCATATCCTAGTGAACTGCAACTCTAATCATTTACATACCCCCAATGGTGTGCACATGAACGAAGTTAGACTGACACCCAACTATGTCTTTTTTGCCAGGCACTGTATAATGACAAAAAAGAAACACTATAAAACAATGATGAACACTAAGCTATATAAATTCTATCAGCTTTAATTTGTTATATGTAAGATACAATTCTAAGTCTTCTTATATGATTATTATAATCAAATTTACAAAACTAGTGAAACTGTAATCCTATCTCATACCAGTATCAGCAAGAAGACCAAGTATTAGCAGGACGTGGGTAGCAGTATCTTCTCCAGTGCTTTCCACGCCATCAGTCTCCAGTAGTTTAGTCAAAAGAGATACCAAACCATTCTTCACAGCCTGTTGAATCAATAATTGTAAATAAAACACTACAATAATTATGTACGGTAATTCAGTGCAAGTTAATGTAATATTATAAGAAAACTCTTCTCCTGCAGAGGCTTTGTAGCTTTCATTGTTTTTCCCCAATTATAATTCCTCTTAAAATGAAATGAAGAATTATGATTTATTAGTTTCATTATGTATGTTTCTATGTATGGTAATTTATCCTGGTACAGCAAACATGTCAAATGTCTGGGATAAAAGTTTATCACTGGCAGCATAAAATTACTAGCAAAAAAATCTAATACA
The DNA here is from genome assembly GCF_021461385.2 of Schistocerca piceifrons. Classification (NCBI taxonomy): domain Eukaryota; kingdom Metazoa; phylum Arthropoda; class Insecta; order Orthoptera; family Acrididae; genus Schistocerca; species Schistocerca piceifrons. Next base: position 468,714,047 of record NC_060145.1, read on the forward strand.
AAGATAATTCTATTCTGGAAAACAGTTACTCAAATTATCAATTCATCACACATGAAATATTCTACTGAACAGTAACATTTTTCTCACAGAATGTCTTATAGCCTCTGAAGGAGAATCTAGCTTTATAGTAAGTATTTTTTGCCTGTTTATTTATTATATACATTTTTACTTCCATAGACCGCAAATTCTGAGCATACATTTGAATCTGTGTGTGTGTGCTTGGGGGGGGGGGGGGGGGGGGGGGGAGTACAAAATTATTTCAGGTTCTCATGTTTTACATGTGAGCAAAATTATTTTCCTTAAATAATATTGGTCTGCTGTGCACGAGGATTATAATTTCATAAATGAATATGCAGGTGACATAAGTTTTAGTAAATAAATAGTTGGCAACAACACTTTTTTGACTTCGCAGTTATTATGTGTCTAACAACAATATTACAGAAAGATAGACTGCTACCCATCACACAGAGAAGGCACTGACATGCAGACAGACACAAGAAAAGTCTGCTAAACATTTACGCTTTCAGACAAAAAGTCCTCCTTCGGAAGTAGAAAACACACACACACACACACACACACACACACACACACACACACACACATTCAGCCAACCAAAATTCTTGCATACATGACCCCTGTGACCCCTACTTTAGCAGTCTTCTCATTGTGCCTGTGTCTCAATGGGGTGAGTAGCAATCAATTTGTTTCAAAATATTGTTGTTATTCTGCCCTGAACTTTCCCATTGTATTTATGTATTTAACAATTTTCTTCTGGAGTTGCAGAATGCAAGATATCCAATGAGATTTTTATCCTGTTGGTTGAAATAATAAGATACACTCTGTAACTATCAAGTGCAATATGTGTGTGGCTTTTCATAAGAACTCGTTACTGTCAGCAAGTACTACCCACCCACTAGCGACTAAAATATTCAAACATGTTTATAACAACAAAAATTACAATGAAAATAGCCTCCAGCATACATTGATGACATCTTTGCTGTATGGATTCATGGTGAGGCTGACCGGTTAAAATTCATGGAATCTCTAAGTACTTTCTCCCAATTAAATTTCACATGGTCCTATTCCCAATTCCACACCACTTTCTTTGATGTCGATCTCCTCCTCATCGAAAGCCAGCTTTACACTTCTGTCCACATTCAAACTGTTGTGTACATATTTCCGCGTAGTCAGCGTGTACACAACTTTCCCAATAGAGCGTGCCCCGCTAAGCACAACAGCGGAGGCGCAGCGCTCGTCCGTCTCCGCACTACGAGATGACGCTGTCTTAGAGACGGACCAAATTCTGCTTCCGCCGATCCGCGTATTAATATGTAATGCAGCCAGTGAGATTGCTGCTAACGTAGAACCTTTTCCCCTCGCGGATCACACTCGCGCAGTGCTACAAGAACGCGCGAGGTATTATAACGAATGTACAGACCTCCGATTAGTCAGTCTGCATTTGTCTGTGCCATTCTATAGTCAAGTTTCAGTCTGCGCCTAATAAGATTATCATATTCCTGTACATAGCCATGAAGATAAATGTATAGACACTTTGTCAAGTATCAGAGATATGTGAGAATAAGATTAACGTACCGAGACCAAAGGACTTCAGATTGTCAATTGTAAATAGCATCCAGAATCAAGTTAAGTAAGGTTTATGCTTTTTATTATTTTAATAAATGTGTGTGAAAATTAATCAAGTTCTGTTTAAAGTTGGTCACCGTCAATCTGCTACTCTAAGTGTGCAAGTGGCATTTCTATCGGCTGACCTAACGGCAGAAGATAAACACACCACGATAAGACCACGAGATATATTGCTGACACTCGCCTACTTTGTTAGAGCGACTAGTCAAATAACCTGAAGGTGTGTGTACCAAAGGTCTTACAGTACGCACACCACACAAACCTACTAATAAATAACAGTACTTACATTCTGACAGATACCATCCTTTCCATGTCAAACATTCCCTCTCTACAGCCTTGGCATCCGAGGCAAATGTATTTGTTCAGATGCAGACTCTTTACAGCAATACACCACAACTCTCATTTCAGCCTTCACTGAATGTAATTATTCCAACAGCCTAGTTCAAAGCAGATTTCCCGGTCCATCACATCCAATCCTGGTACTGCTGATTCTTCTAAAAAGCAACTGCAGAGCACATCACTTATCACCCAGAATTATACTGGCCTTGAACTATTAATCAGCTACTTCGAAAAGGCCATGACATTCTAAAATCATGCCCTGAAATGAAGTCTATTCTGTCTGAGATTTTGCCCACCATACCTACAACAACTTTTCGTCACCCTACAAATCTCCGCAGTATCCTTGTCAGACCCTATGCTGCTCCTGCACCCATCTCCACATCCCACGGCTCCTATCCCTATGACTGTCCCCACTGCAAGACTTGCTCTATGCACCCTCCTACCACAACCTCTTCCAGCCCTGTAACTGGCAAAACATACACTATCGAAGTGAGAGCCACCTGTGAAATGACACGTCATATACCAGCTGTTATGTAAACACTGTTTGGACTTTTACATTGGCATGACTGCCACCCAGTTACCAGTCAGAATGAATAGGCATTGGCAGAATGCGTATACATGCAACACACAATATCCTGATGTGGAGCATGCTGTACAACATGACAGTCATGACCTCTGTGCCTGTTTCACCACACGCGCCATCTGGATTCTTCCCCAAGACACAAGTTTCTCAGAACTCCGCAGGAGGGATTACCACTACAACATGTCCTTAGTTCTCACCACACCCACCTGGCCTTAATTTATGTGAATTCCTTCTGTCTCAGCATTTATTCAAAGTAACTACTTGTTTCTTCACTCAACATTAGTTTTCTACATCTCTCTTTTTCTCACTTGTCCATTTTTCGCCACCCCCCCCCCCCCCCCCACACACCTCTGCAGCAATGCACTTAACTTTTCACTTTTATTAACTCGTGCACAATGCTTTAGTACTAATATCTGTCTTGCATACTCCCCTGTCTTCCACCTTTAAGCTCTCAGGTTTTCAAGCCTCATCTGGTGCAGTCCCCAACAGTCTTCCCTTCTCATCCCACACGGTACATCTCCCCTGACCTGTCGTTCTGGGTGACTTTTCTGAACTGTATCCCCTTCCCTAAACCTCTCCAGTTGTTTTTCTTTTTGCCTTCACCCCTCTTCCTTCCCCACCAGCTCTTCTGGCAGAAGAAGGAGCCACTGACTTCAGAAGCTGGTAAAAGTTAAATCCTTTTGTGTGTGTGTGTGTGTGTGTGTGTGTGTGTGTGTGTGTGTGTGTGTGTGTGTATTTGTATTTGTATATGCAGATTTGAATCTGCAGCCACTGCTGTAACACATTGCGAGGCACCTCTCTAACTATCCCAAATATGAATATTTATGTATTTTATTATTCGCTATAATATAATAATAACACAACATTTACATTACTGGTGCAGGTGGGGAATCTATACCAAAATAATCTTATTGGTACCTATGGAAACCACAATGAAGGCAGCTGACAAGATTCCTTGTTTTTGGAGTCCTTATTAAGCAACTGTTAGTCATTTGTTACAGTGTCTTCCCTATACAACTGGGAAATGGTACACCGCAGTAAATACTTGAGCTGGTGTGATCCTTCCCATGTTTCAGGAAGGGGACAGTAATCACTTCCCTCCATAAACTGGGGTATTGGCCCACAGATTCTGTTAAAATGCATGCTGAGGTAATTCTTTGACTCAATATTCTAATGCAGTATGCCACAGTGCACTCTGTCCGATCCCAATACAGTAATGCGAGCCACAGATAGTGCATGCTCTGACTTCCTATTCAAAAATAGTGGCTGCACCCTTTAGTGTTACTGAAGCTTACGTGCTCTCAGCTAACTCTTGTCTGCATTGGAATGCTGGAACTGCATTGACATCCAAAGAAATTTGACTGAGGTATTTCATAATTATTTGGGTTACAACTTTTAACGTCCTGATTACAGTACCACTGTTCAGCATGGTCATTGCAGAGCAAGCATTATCTTTCACATCGATCCTCGATTTTTTTATGATATCAAACATTTAATGTATTGTTAAAATGTTTGCCACTATTGTCTTTTTCTTTCTCTGATAAAGGACTGAGCTTTGCCTGAGTGATGTGAAAGGCCACAAGATTGCAGCAAATAGATTACACTGGAACTTTCACAGAATTGCGCACAGGCCCCTGACGGTTACATAGCACTCCCAGATCCACAACGAGATTGGCCATTCACCAGGCTTTATTGATGACCTCAGGACACAGGCAGCAGCAGCAGCAGCAGCAGCAGCTCTACAGATGATGGTGGCGACGTTCTCTCATGTCCTGGATGCTGAACTGATGTCCGAGTACAGCCCGGTAATGGTAAAGAGGCCAACAGGCTTGTTATTACATTCATTTATGTTGCTCCGTGGTTGGTGCTGGTACATTCAGCCAGCAGGTCAAAACAGGAAAATGGTTACTTATCCAAAGACTCCTTGTCCCCTCTTTATCACAATGAGGACACACTAACAATGTTGTGCCTTGTTAAACTATAAAGGTTTGATTTTCCTAATGGAAAATCCAGAGGATTATTCTGTTGAGCATTTGTAATTGTGAAGATTTGGCAACCTCTGCTTGTCCACTCAACCTGTTGAAATACTCTTTTCTGTGAAGTCTGATCACATTCCCACAACAGCCAGGAATTGATAAAGCTCACCCAGGCAGAGCTCTGATTGTCCAGGTACACCTTCTCCAATTGGGATGCGGCAGATTCCCCAGAGACCAGCCACTAATGACTGTCTTGCTTCAGCAACTATCCATCGGTATGCAGAAACACCTTGAAATTGAAGTTTTTCTTTTAAGACATTTTTCCATCATGTGCAGTTACGCCAAGACAGCTGCTCACCAAAACAACAACTTTTCACAATCCCAAACCATATTCAGAGTTTACAGTAGTAAAAAGGTGGTTATTCTGACCAGACTACAGCTCAGAAAGTGCAGGTTTGCTATGCTTACGTCCAGAAAAAGGACCAGAGGGTGCACTGGCAGATAATGGCACACAATGAGGGTGAGGAACATTAATTTGGAGGAGGTGATAGGACGGAGGTGGTGGAAACTTGGTTAGGAAACTATATGTTACCATAGGTTGAAGCTGGAAAAATTTTTGGAGCATAGAATGTGTCGTAAGGATAATTCCCATCTGCATATTTCCGAAAAGCTGGTGGTGAAGGGGAGGATCCAGGTGGTCTGGGTTGTGAAGCCATTAATATGAAGCATTTTATGTTCAGTTGTATGTTGTGCTATAGGGTGGTCCACTTTGCTCTTGACCAAGGTTTCGCAGTGGCCATTCATCCTGGAGAACAGCTTGTTGGTAGTCATACCAATATAAAAAGCTGTGCAATGATCACAGCAGAGCTGCTATATGACATGGCTGTGTTCACAGGTGGTCTGACCTCTGATGGGGTAGGATAAGCCTGTGATAGGTCTGGAATTGGAAGTGCTGGGTGGTTGAATTGGGCAGGTATGGCACCTGGGTCTCACAGAGATATGACCCCTGTTGCAAAGGATTGGGATTGCGAGTGGCACAGGGACAGACTAGGATTTTGTGAATGATGAGTGATGGAACACCACTTTAGAAGGGGGTGCGAAGGTTTTTGGTTACAGTGTCCCTCATATCATAGCATGACAAAAGATAAAGCCCAGATGATGGACGTGGTTCAGTTCCTACCCAAGATCCTTCCTACACAAGATCCTTCCTACCCCTCCGAAAGTGGTGTCCTGTCACCCACCCAACCTCCACATCATCCTAGTCCATCTCCATGCCACTCAAAATCCCAGCCCCTAGCCACAGGGATCATATCCCTATGGAAGACTCAAGTGCTAGACCTGTCCAACTCAGCACTTCTATCTCCAGCCCTGTCACAGGCTTATTCTACCCCATCAGAGACCGGGCCATCTGTGAAAGCAGGTATGTCGTATTTCAGCTCTACTGCAATCACTGCATAGCTTTTTATATGGGTATGTGTATCAACCAACTGTCTACCAGGATGAACGGCCATGTCCGAATCATAGCCAAGAGCAAAGTGGACCACCCTATGGCACAACATGCAATGAAACATAACATGCTTGATTCTAATGGCTGCTTCACAACTTAGGCCATAAGGATCCATCCCTCCACCACCAGCTTTTCTAAACTGTGCAGATGGAAGTCATCCCTACAACACACTCTCCATTTCTGAAGTTATTTCAGTCTCAACCTACTGTAACCTATTGTTGCTTCACCCACCATCCAACAGTTTCAAGCCACTCTGTCCCCTCATTCTCACCGTGTGCCACTCTCAGCCAATGCACCACTGGTCCTTTTCCTTTCTCTGTTCCTCTTTCCTCAAAATATTTGCCTCTTAATTCTGCACACTTTTGCATACATTCAAACCGATTCTGAGAACATTTCTCCCACTCTGTTTTTGGTCCCTGAAAAACATGATTTTGGAAGGATTCGACAGCTTTCCGACATGACGATGGGAACAGAATGCAACAGAACGAATTCAATATTAATCAGATAATGACTTGTTTTAATTAATGCAATGAATGGTTTTGCAACCAGATGTCTTGGCTGCTGATGAGTCATATGGGTTATACGATCACCTGTCCTAGAAACTTTTCCATTTCTAAAATTTTGTGCAGAGGTGAGTTGGACACCTTCGGAAATGCTTTCGGTCCCACTGAGTCTTGTCAACTGAAGGTTGGACATCGGAGAAAGAGACATAATTACTGTGAAAAAGGTTCTGCATGCACATAGTAAAGACTACACTGGAACTATCAAGAGAAGTGTGAATACAAGGCTGAAGAAACATAAGGGTCTTTGTCAACCACAGGAAATAGAAAAATTAGCTGAAGCAGAGCATCCTCTTCAATCAGGAAATCATGAGGTGAAGCCTTCAGAAACCAAAATTTTATCTACAATAACAAACTCTTATCCATAACTATCCAGAGAAGCCATCAAAATACATAAACATAAGGATAACATTAACAGAAAAGCAGAAGCCACGAAATGTAGCGATATATGGTTCACAGCTCTGCAGAATCAATAGATAAGTTTTAACTCTGATGGATGACAATTTATAGTCAAGTTTTATCTCTGACAAAGAATCTTTCTGATGATGACATGTAAACTTCTACTAACCCCTTTTTCCACAATATTAATGTCACTCTCCAAGATCCGACCTGTCAGTTGCCATGACTCAGCAGAACCCAGCAGAACCAGGTCCACCTCTGAGGGTATTCAGCTCAGCTCTGACTGAAACTTCTGAATGGAAAAGTTTCATAGACCACAACTAGACAACTTAGGAAAAAACCAATGGCAACTGTCTCTAGTGCTGAATGACAATTTGTATTGTCATGATGACTTGTGGGAAAAAAATTGCCACAAATGAACCCTTTTTGTTAGTTTTGGTTCATCTTGGAACTCCTGAACACCTGACTGTTGCTCATACAAACATAACCAAGTGTCGTCTGCTGTTTTGATGTTTAATATGGATTTTGTATTTCTTATTCAAATTTTCTGAGCAATTTCTTACACCCACTGAAATGCACTTTGCCAAATTGTGCAGAATCAATCAATCAATCAATCAATCAATCAACAACAGATATCTGCACCCACAATCCATGGTTTTTTGAAACTGAAACAAACCTTACTCGACTTTCACAAGATTTGTTGCTAATGGAAGCACAACCACGACAAAATGCTGCAAATGAATTGTAAACAAACTTTTGTGGAAGTGACTGGTTATCAAAACTTGAATGAAGAAATACGAGACACTTTGTCAATTTATGGCTTCACAAAACTCATAGTGAAACATGAGAAAGAATTTGAGGAAAATTCCATTTTTTCACAATGATGTTTCTTTAAACATTTACTGTAAACAAAATGCTTGGCCAATTTATTAACAGCATTTGTTTTAACAACAACAAAAGACAAATTTTAAAACTATAACAATGTCACATCTCGATAGCACCATGTAATGGTCACTTGTAAAGTCTTGAAATGTGACCCTCAAATTACACTTTGCTTTCCTCTAATGCCTACCTTCTGCTGAACATTTTCTTGGCCAACAAGCAAATTTAGCAGGCATCCTGAAGCTACAGCGCGTAAATTTCTTTCCTCTTCACCAGCCTCAGATGAATACTTCTCCAAAACTTGTATTAATGGTGGCAAACAGTGTGCCTCCAAAAGAAGTGTCCTTCCTTTATCTGTAAGAAATACATTACCTGATATAACAATTCCAGGCAACATTGTGATTCACTTTTCAAACTAAGCCGAGCAATAGATGGAGAGAGAGAGAGAGAGAGAGAGAGAGAGAGAGAGAGAGAGAGAGAGAGAGAGAGAGAGGATGGAGGGGGTGGGGGAGGGTAAAGAAAAAGTTGCATTACGACTTCAATACGTACCATTCTCATAGCAGATGTTGCCTAAAGCTCGGCAGATCTGTATAAGAAGTTTAATATCATCTTCTTTGGCATCCAAGTGCTTAACTATGGCACCAAGTAATTCCGAATCAGCACATTTCTCACGGCCAGCGTCAGACTTCGCGAGTTCTGATATAACCTGGGCTGTTTTGCTGACAACATCCTTTGATTTCCAGTTTAAAAGAGCTTTCGCTTCAGGAACAAATTGTGTATTGGCAGAAGACTCTGTAATTTCAATAATGTGCATAACTATATCATTTAATCAACAAAAATAACCAATTTTTGAAAATATACAAGAAAGACCACTGGCTCTATAATTTTCCAAACTATAATACTTTTTTTTATATCAAACAATGGAAACACCAGGTAGGAACATCAACAATGTAGGAAAAGACAGATTGCTATTTACTGAAATGGAGACATGTCAAGTTGCAGACAGGCACAATTAAAAAACACTCACATATAGCTTTCAGTCACACCCCGCATCAGTAAAAGACGCACGCAAGCACACACACACACACACACACACACACACACACACACACACACGCACGCACGCACGCACGCACGCACACAACTCTAGCATCTTGGGCCAGAATGCAACATCACGTGGGATGCAAGCAGCAATTTGGGGGAGAGAGGGAGAGCGGGGGGAGGGGGAGGGGGAGGGGGAGAGAGAGAGAGCGGGGGGAGGGGGAGGGGGATAGGGAGAGAGAGAGAGCGGGGGGAGGGGGAGGGGGATAGAGAGAGAGAGCGGGGGGAGGGGGAGGGGGAGAGAGAGAGAGAGCGGGGGGAGGGGGAGAGAGAGCGGGGGGAGGGGGAGGGGGAGAGAGAGAGAGAGAGCGGGGGGAGGGGGAGAGAGAGCGGGGGGAGGGAGAGAGAGGGCGGGAGAGAGTGGGGGAGGGGGAGAGAGAGAGAGTGGGGGAGGGGGAGAGAGAGAGAGTGGGGGAGGGGGAGAGAGAGAGAGCGGGGGAGGGGGAGGGGGAGAGAGAGAGCGGGGGAGGGGGAGAGGAAGGGGGAGGGGAGGGGAGAGGGAGGGGGAGGGGAGGGGAGGGGCGAGGGAGGGGGAGGGGAGGGGGAGTGGGAGGGGAGGGGGAGAGCGGGGGAGGGGGAGAGAGAGCGGGGGAGGGGGAGAGAGAGCGGGGGAGGGGGAGAGAGAGCGGGGGAGGGGGAGAGAGAGCGGGGGAGGGGGAGAGAGAGCGGGGGAGGGGGAGAGAGAGCGGGGGAGGGGGAGAGAGAGCGGGGGAGGGGGAGAGAGAGCGGGGGAGGGGGAGAGAGAGCGGGGGAGGGGGAGAGAGAGCCGGGGAGGGGGAGGGGGAGAGAGAGGGGGGGAGGGGGAGGGGGAGAGAGCGGGGGAGGGGGACTGGGAGAGAGAAAGAGAGAGGGGGAGGGGGAGAGAGCGGGGGGAGGGGGAGGGAGGGGGAGGGGGAGAGAGCGGGGGGAGGGGGAGAGGGAGGGGGAGGGGGAGGGGGAGGGAGGGGGGAGGGAGGGGGAGAGGGAGAGAGCGGGGGGGAAGGGGGAGGGAGGGGAAGAGGGAGAGAGCGGGGGGAGGGGGAGAGAGCGGGGGGAAGGGGGAGGGAGGGGAAGAGGGAGAGAGCTGGGGGAGGGGGAGAGAGCTGGGGGAGGGGGAGAGAGCTGGGGGAGGGGGAGAGAGCTGGGGGAGGGGGAGACAGCTGGGGGAGGGGGAGACAGCTGGGGGAGGGGGAGACAGCTGGGGGAGGGGGAGACAGCTGGGGGAGGGGGAGACAGCTGGGGGAGGGGGAGAGAGCTGGGGGAGGGGGAGAGAGCTGGGGGAGGGGGAGAGAGCTGGGGGAGGGGGAGAGAGCTGGGGGAGGGGGAGACAGCTGGGGGAGGGGGAGACAGCTGGGGGAGGGGGAGACAGCTGGGGGAGGGGGAGACAGCTGGGGGAGGGGGAGACAGCTGGGGGAGGGGGAGACAGCTGGGGGAGGGGGAGACAGCTGGGGGAGGGGGAGACAGCTGGGGGAGGGGGAGACAGCTGGGGGAGGGGGAGACAGCTGGGGGAGGGGGAGACAGCTGGGGGAGGGGGAGACAGCTGGGGGAGGGGGAGACAGCTGGGGGAGGGGGAGACAGCTGGGGGAGGGGGAGACAGCTGGGGGAGGGGGAGACAGCTGGGGGAGGGGGAGACAGCTGGGGGAGGGGGAGACAGCTGGGGGAGGGGGAGACAGCTGGGGGAGGGGGAGACAGCTGGGGGAGGGGGAGACAGCTGGGGGAGGGGGAGACAGCTGGGGGAGGTGGAGACAGCTGGGGGAGGGGGAGACAGCTGGGGGAGGGGGAGACAGCTGGGGGAGGGGGAGACAGCTGGGGGAGGGGGAGACAGCTGGGGGAGGGGGAGACAGCTGGGGGAGGGGGAGACAGCTGGGGGAGGGGGAGACAGCTGGGGGAGGGGGAGACAGCTGGGGGAGGGGGAGACAGCTGGGGGAGGGGGAGACAGCTGGGGGAGGGGGAGACAGCTGGGGGAGGGGGAGACAGCTGGGGGAGGGGGAGACAGCTGGGGGAGGGGGAGACAGCTGGGGGAGGGGGAGACAGCTGGGGGAGGGGGAGACAGCTGGGGGAGGGGGAGACAGCTGGGGGAGGGGGAGACAGCTGGGGGAGGGGGAGACAGCTGGGGGAGGGGGAGACAGCTGGGGGAGGGGGAGAGAGCTGGGGGAGGGGGAGAGAGCTGGGGGAGGGGGGCGGGCGGGGGGAGGGGGGAGGGCGGGGGGAGGGGGGAGGGCGGGGGGAGGGGGGAGGGCGGGGGGAGGGGGCGAGGGCGGGGGGAGGGGGAGAGGGCGGGGGGGAGGGGGAGAGGGCGGGGGGAGGGGGAGAGGGCGGGGGGAGGGGGAGAGGGCGGGGGGGAGGGGGAGAGGGCGGGGGGAGGGGGAGAGGGCGGGGGGAGGGGGAGAGGGCGGGGGGAGGGGGAGAGGGCGGGGGGGAGGGGGAGAGGGCGTGGGGGAGGGGGAGAGGGCGGGGGGGAGGGGGAGAGGGCTGTGGGAGGGGGAGAGGGCGGGGGGAGGGGGAGAGGGCGGGGGGAGGGAGAGAGGGCGGGGGGAGGGAGAGAGGGCGGGGGGAGGGAGAGGGGGGGAGAGGGCGGGGGGAGGGAGAGGGGGGGAGAGGGCGGGGGGAGGGGGAGAGGGCGGGGGGAGGGGGAGAGGGCGGGGGGAGGGGGAGAGGGCGGGGGGAGGGGGAGAGGGCGGGGGGAGGGGGAGAGGGCGGGTGGAGGGGGAGAGGGCGGGGGGAGGGGGAGAGGGCGGGGGGAGGGGGAGAGGTCGGGGGAGGGGGGTGGGGAGAGGGAGAGAGCGGGGGGGAGTGGGGGAGGGGGGAGAGCGGTGGGAGGGGGGAGAGAGGGGGAGAGAGGGGGGAGGGAGCAGGCAGGGGGGAGCGGGCAGAGGGTGAGCGGGCAAGGGGGTGTGAGCCGGCAAGGGGGGGGGGCAGGGGGGGCGGGGGTGTGAGCCGGCAAGGGGGGGGCAGGGGGGGCGGGGGTGTGAGCGGGCAGGGGGGGAATGAGCGGGCAGGGGGGGTGAGCGGGCAGGGGGGGTGAGCGGGCAGGGGGGGCGAGCGGGCAGGGGGGGCGAGCGGGCAGGGGGGGCGAGCGGGCAGGGGGGGCGAGCGGGCAGGGGGGGGGGTGAGCGGGCAGTGGGTGGGGTGGGGGGGTGAGCGGGCAGGGGGGGGGTGAGCGGGCAGGGGGGGGGTGAGCGGGTTAGGGGGGGTGAGCGGGTTAGGGGGGGGTGAGCGGGTTAGGGGGGGGTGGAGCGGGTTAGGGGGGGTGGAGCGCGTTAGGGGGGGGGAGCGGGTTAGGGGGGAGCGGGTTAGGGGGGGAGCGGGTTAGGGGGGGGAGCGGGTTAGGGGGGGGGGAGCGGGTTAGGGGGGGGGGAGCGGGTTAGGGGGGGAGCGGGTTAGGGGGGGAGCGGGCAGGGGGGGGAGCGGGCAGGGGGGGGAGCGGGCAGTGGGCGGAGCGGGCAGGGGGCGGAGCGGGCAGGGGGCGGAGCGGGCAGGGGGGGGAGCGGGCAGGGGGGGAGCGGGCAGGGGGGGAGCGGGCAGGGGGGGAGCGGGCAGGGGGGGAGCGGGCAGGGGGGGGGCGGGCAGGGGGGGAGCGGGCAGGGGGGGGGCGGGCAGGGGGGGAGCGGGCAGGGGGGGGGCGGGCAGGGGGGGGGAGCGGGCAGGGGGGGGGAGCGGGCAGGGGGGGGGGAGCGGGCAGGGGGGGGGAGCGGGCAGGGGGGGGGAGCGGGCAGGGGGGGGGAGCGGGCAGGGGTCATTAGCGCCCAGTCACAAGTGTTAGAGCACATTGAATCTAGTAAAACTCAAGGGGAGGGGGGACACCAGAAAGTCTGTACAAAGATGCAGATAAAATAAGTAAAAAAGTTAGATGTCTTTGGACAAGCCAGTCAAAGTTATAAAACGCAGAACACGAGCAGCTGCTCGAGCGTCATCAGCTAAAATATCCGGTAAAGTAGATGGCAGGGACAGTACAACACGATATTGACTGAAGCGGGGACACGACAATAAAACATGGCACACTGTTAGTGCTTGACCACAAGGGCACTGCAGGGCTGGGTCACCGGAGAGCAGGTAGCGGTGGCTAAACCGGCAATGCCCAATCCGCAACCTGGTCAGAAGGACCTCTTCTCGCCGAGATGGTCGGGAGCAGGTCGTCCAAGCAGTTGGGAGCAGTTTTACTGCCCGGAGCTTGTTTCCTTGGAGGGATGACCAAGCATCCCATCACAAAGACACAAGCCTCTTACAAACGACCCCACGAACGTCAGATGACGGGACACAATGGGAGGCTGGCCGAGGCAGGAGGACTGCAGCCTTGGCTGCAGCATCAGCAGCCTCATTCCCAGGCACTCCTACATGTCCGGGAACCCACAGAAAGCTAACAAGAGAACCATGGAGGAATGGAGGGACTGCTGGATCCATTGCACCAATGGATGGACCAGATACGGAGCTCCAAGGCTCTGAAGAGCACTGAGTGAATCAGAGGAAAGTACATACGATGAATGGCAGTGGCGGCGGGCATACTGAACGGCCTGATGGAGAGCAAAAAGCTCAGCCGTAAAGCTGGAACATTGGTCGAGGAGCCGGTATTTAAATTTGACAGCCCCAACGACAAAGGCACAGCCGACACCATCGTCAGTTTTGGAGCCATCGATGTAAATAAAGGTGTGACCGGCAAGTCGAGCACGAAGTTCGACAAACTGTGAGCAATACACTGCAGCCGGAGTACCCTCCTTCGGTAGTGAGCTGAGGTCGAGATAAATAGAAACCGGAGCCTGGAGCCAAGGTGGTGTCGGGCTCTCACCCTCTTTGAAGGTGGTAGGGAGGGCAAAATCCAATTGTCGAAGCAGGCGACGGAAGCGGACTCCAGGGGGCAGCAGGGCAGACACATACAACCCGTACTGACGGTCGAGAGAATCGGCGAATAAGGACTGATAAGAGGGGTGGTCGGGCATTGACAACAGCCGGCAGACATACCAACACAGCAGTATGTCGCGTCGGTAGGGCAATGGTAATTCGGCAGCTTCAGCATAAAGACTCTCGACAGGACTAGTGTAGAAGGCTCCGGTCGCAAGACGTAACCCCCGATGGTGGATGGAGTTGAGACGGCGTAAGAGGGATGGCCGAGCAGACGAAGCTCCCATAATCCAGCTTCAATCGGACTATGGACCGATACAAGCGAAGCAGGACAGTGCGATCCGCTCCCCAAGATGAACCACTAAGAACTCTAAGGACATTAAGGGAACGTGTACAACGGGCTGCCAAATAAGAGACATGCGGAGACCAACAAAGTTTCCTGTCCAATGTGAGCCCTAGAAACAGTTGTTTCCACGAATGGGAGAACAACGGGACCGAGATGTAAGGATGACGGAAGGAACACTTTATATTGCCAAAATTTGATACAAACCGTCTTCTCTTCAGAGAACCGGAAGCCATTTGCCATGCTCCATGAGATAGGCTGTCTAGACAACGCTGAAGGCAGTGCTCCAGGAGGCATGTTCTCTGGGCACTGCAGTAGATCGCGAAGTCATCGACAAAGAGAGAGCCTGAGAGACATTATGTGGAATGCAATCCATAATTGGATTGATCGCGATGGCAAAAAGGGCTACGCTCCTGACGGAGCCCTGAGGCACTCCGTTCTCCTGGAGGAAGACGTCGGACAATACGGAACCCACACGTACCCTAAACTTTCGAGCCGTTAAAAAGGAATCAAAAAAAAAGGGGCAGGCGACCGCGTAGGCCCCACCTGTGCATAGTGTGGAGGATACCTCCTCTCCAACAGGTATCATAAGCCTTCTCCAAATCGAAGAACACGGCTACCGTTTGGTGCATTCGCAAAAAGTTGTTCATGATGAATGTCGACAAGGTCACAAGGTGGTCAACAGCGGAGCGGCGGCGACAAAAGCCGCATTGGACATTGGTAAGTAGCCGTCGAGATTCAAGAATCCAGATTAACCGAGCATTAACCATGCGCTCCATCACCTTACAGACACAGCTTGTAAGAGAAATGGGGTGGTAACTAGAAGGAAAGTGTCTTCCCGGGTTTGGGTATAGGAACAATGACGGCGTCACGCCAGCGCATGGGGACCTGACCTTTGCTCCAGACGCGATTGTAGGTACGAAGAAGGAAGCTTTTGCCCACTGGAGAAAGGTGTGCCAGCATCTGAACATGAATGGCATCTGGCCCCGGAGCAGAGGACCGGGGCAGTGCAAGCGCACGTTCGAGTTCCCGCATAGTAAAGGGGGCATTATAAGTTTCCAGATACAGCGAGTGGAAGGAAGGTCGCTGAGCCTCTTCTGCCTCTTTCCTGGGAAGGAAGGCAGGGTGGTAATGGGCGGAGCTTGAAACCTCCGCGAAAAACCGGCCGAAGGCGTTGGAGACAGCCACAGGATCAACAAGGACCTCATTACCTGAGGTCAGGCCAGGTACCGAGGAGTGGGCCTTAATGCCCGACAGCCAGCGCAGGCTACCCCAAACGACAGAAGAGGGAGTAAAACTGTTGAAGGAGCTTGTGAAAGAGGCCCAACAAGCTTTTTTGCTGTCTTTGATGACTCTACGGCAATGCGCTCGGAGTCGTTTGTATCCAATACAATTCGCCAACATAGGATGGCGGCGAAAGGTGCGTAAAGCACGTCGTCGAGCACGGATAGCGTCTCTACAAGCCTCATTCCACCAGGGGATGGAAACGCGGCGTGAAGAACAGGTAGTACAAGGAATGGAACGTTCGGCAGCATTGATGATAACAGCCGTGAGGTATTCGACCTGACTGTCACAACTGAGAAAATCGTGGTCCGGAAAGGTCGCCAGTGAGGAGTAAAGTCCCCAGTCAGCTTTTGGTATGTTCCAGCTCGAAGGACGCGGGGATGGGGTGTGGTGCAGGAGATGAACGACACAGGCGAAGTGGTCGCTCGAATAGGTGTCAGAAAGGACATACCACTCGAACCGACGGGCAAGAGTGGTAGAACAGATTGAGAGGTCCAAGTGGGAGTAGGTACGAGTAGAGTCCGAGAGGAAAGTCGGGGCGCCAGTATTGAGACAGACAAGATTGAGATGGTTGAAGACATCCACCAAGAGTGAGCCTCTTTGACAGGATACAGGAGAGCCCCAAAGGGGATGATGGACATTGAAGTCGCCAAACAATAAAAACGGCGGAGGAAGCTGAACAATCAGGTGCATCATGTCAGCCCGACTAACTGCGGATGATGATGGAGTGTAGATGGTACAAACTGAAAAAGTAAAAGCAGAAAGAGTAATACGGACAGCTATTGCTTGGAGTGGGGTGGTCAATGGGATGGGATGGTAATAGACATCGTCCCGAACGAGCAACATGACCCCACCATGAGCTGGGATACCGACCACAGGGGTGAGGTCATACCGCTCCGAGGTATAGTGGGTAAAGGCAATACAGTCAGTCAGGTGCAACTTGGTTTCCTGGAGACCAAGGACGAGCGGACAGTGCAGGCGGAGGAGCAGTTGTAATTCCTCCCGATTAGATCGAATACCTCTTATGTTCCAATGTAACAAGGCCATCGCTAGTCAAAAAAGAGGGGGAACGAGACGGAGGAAGAGCTGGTCACCTCGACGGCCGTGGAGAGCCAGGTTTCGAGGGAACAACGCTACAACCGGCGGGAGGCGGATCCTGTTCCATCGAGTCGTCGCCAGCTGCGGCCGCTGTCCCGGGTTGTGTAGGAGGAGCAGCATCATTTGCCGACGAGAGGCCAGCTGAGCACCTGGCAGCAGAGCGTCTCGGCGAAACTGAGGACGGCCGGGAGCAGCGACTCACGGATGGAGCATCAGACGAAACGCACCGGGGTGGAGAGGGGGATAGAGACTACTTCTTGGAGGCC
The DNA here is from genome assembly GCF_021461385.2 of Schistocerca piceifrons. Classification (NCBI taxonomy): domain Eukaryota; kingdom Metazoa; phylum Arthropoda; class Insecta; order Orthoptera; family Acrididae; genus Schistocerca; species Schistocerca piceifrons. The sequence goes on from NC_060145.1 coordinate 468,730,844, forward strand.
TTCTTGAAAGTCCGAGGAGGCACAGGGATGGTGGGCTGGACCCGAAGAAGGTCCTCACGCCGGACCTCGAAAGCTGGGGTCCAGAACGTTTCCCCGATGGACGCCTGAGAAGAGGATCGCTTCTCAGGCGGTGGAGGGGGGGGGGGGGGGGGGGGGGGGGGAGGAAGGGTGGCCCTTGGGGGCAGAGGGGGCAGGGGCCACGGGGGAGAGGAGGATTTGGGAGGCGGAGGCACAGACCCCGGATGGGGGGAGAAGGTGAAGGGGGGACAGGATAGGGGTGAGGATACCGTGGAAGGAGTGGACACGACTGAGGCAAACTAAGTGGTCAACGTCACGGGATGGAGGCGGTCATACTTCTTCCTGGCCTCAGAATAAGAGAGACGATCCAAAGTTTTGAGTTCTTGAATCTTCTTCTCCTTCTGATACGCGGGGCAGTCTAAGGACCTAGGCAAGTGAATGCCAGGACAATTAACGCACCGAGGTGGTGGGGTGCATGTATGTTCCTCATGAAGAGGACATCCACAATCGCCACAAAGGGGCTCAGCCTCACACCGTGACGACATGGCCCAAAGCGCAAACACTGAAAACAGCGCATAGGAGGCGGGACGTAAGGTCGCACGTCGCACCGGTAGCACATCACCTTTACCTTCTCCGGGAGAACGTCCCCCTCGAAGGCGAGGATGAAGGCCCCGGTGTCGATGTGACAGTCTTTGGGGCCGCGCTGGACTCGCCGGACGAAATGCACGCCTCGGCGCTCCAGGTTGGCCCTGAGCTCCTTATCAGATTGCAGCAGGAGGTCCCGATGAAAAATAAACCCCTGCGTCCTATTCAGTGCCAGATGCGGGACAATGGACACTGGGATGTCCCCTAGTTGGTCGCACGCCTGGAGCGCCGCCGACTGTGTGGTGGAGGTGGTCTTTATAAGAACAGACCCCGAACGCATCTTACTGAGAGCCTCGATTTCCCCGAAGATGTCCTCGATGTGCTGAACAAAGAACATCGGCTTGGAGGTGGCGAACGTCCCCCCATCGGTTCGAGAACAGACCAAATAGCGAGGGAAGTACTTCGCCCCAAGCCAGCGGGCCTGTCCCTCCTCCCAGGGAGTGGCCAAGGGGGAAAGGGCAGGAGAACCAGAACCAGAGGCAGTACCTTTCCTTTGGAAAGACTCGGCCGCAGAGCGACCTGATACGTGTTGACGTTTCATCTGCGAAACGTCCGCCCTGATACCACCCACTCCGACCAGGGGCTCTCCCCACGGGCGCCACCCAGCCTCAGCAAGGGCCATCTGGCAGGATGACTGTTGCCGGGAGTCCTGATGCCCAAGGAGATGGGCATCTACTCCTTGACCGACATGGGGAGGGTGAAGCTCAGGTATCGGCAGTACGATCCCCATGTTGTCAGGGGGCTACAACCTAGAGGGTACATGACGACCCCACCACAACGGGCTGGCTACCGTGCTAGATTTCGGGTGCCATGGAAAGTCCATCATGATCGTAGGTGCAGATGGGGACGCACTATGGGTGTAACTTGTACAACCCATCAGGCGTTTAGGCCCAATTTGAGGAATAGTGGGTATGGTGACAATGCCGTTACAATGCTGAGTGCCAAGGTCTTAGTGCACTGAGGACCAGTGGTACACCACGTAAGGTGTCCTTCCCCAAAAGGCTCATACTTCTGTAGAACTTTGAAAAATGGAGGTCAAACCCCAAGGGGGACCAGCACATGGAAGGCCGAAATGGTTGAAACTCCTTTTAGTCGCCTCTTACGACAGGCAGGAATATCTCAGGCCTATTCTTACCCCGGACCCGCAGAGGGGGGGGGGTCCTCCTCTCTATAGTCATATTGTTCACTCATGTTACAGCTTGTCATATGAAAATATTGACGTCATACCATCATACAAACAGTGTATAGTCAAACAATGGAAAATCCCAGATGGAATGTAACAATACTATGAGAAGGAAAGTTGCTATTCACCATGTAGCGGAGATGCTGAGTCGCAGACAGGCACAACAAAAAGACTCTCACAATCATAGCTTATGGCCGTCAAGGCCTTCGTTAACAATAGACTGACATTCGCACACACAAATGGTGTGTGTGTGTGTGTGTGTGTGTGTGTGTGTGTGTGTGTTGCGTTTGCTTGTGTGTGCATATATGTGGGTGGAGGGGGCGCATGTCTGTCTGTTGTTGATGAAGGCCCCTTAACAGCTGAAAACTATAATTGTAAGAGTCTTTTTCTTGTACCTATCAGCGACTCAGCATCTCTGCTATAGGGTGAGTAGCAACTTTACTTCTCATGATATTGAAACAGTGTATAGTGACAGATCTGTATCTGATGGCCAAAATTTGAACTACTTTTTTTCCAGCATAAATCGATTTCACATTAACACACCTAACAAGTTTCACTACCATAAGATAATTACAGCCCACACTGGACCTCTGTGGGTAGTTGCGCTTTAACCCTCAAGCAGGTGCGCCATCCACAAATAACATTGTCTTGTACCATGCCACAGTTCCATAATTGTGAGCCCATACTTATTCCTTCATTATTGCTTCTGCTAACACAGTGACAAGTTGTGCTGTCATACATCTAAGTGAGCAGCAGTAATGTACAATAAACAAACAGATAGGTGAGAAAAAAATTTACGATCTGTGCAAAAAATGACCCACATTCCAAGCGAGCAGTACAATCCCACAATGAATCAGTTGTCTATGAGATAATTAGCAACTGAATACGTGGCTGGGTGGGATCTGATGTGATTGCGTAGTTTAATGCTTCAAATGGGTCATTACTGTGGGTAACACTTGTACAAGGCAACAGAGTGATGAAAGTATTTTATTTTTCTTTAATTAAACAGTGATTTAGCTTGTATAATATAACTTTATTTTAATGTTTTTTAATTAAACTAAGATTAAGCTGTGATTCTGCTTATACATGTTTACCTTGGTAATACGACACTTATTCTTCACATGTGTACAAAGTATGCTGTGTGCCCTTTCAAATGTTAATTATAATCACCCAGTGTCTCTTGTTCTAAGGTATAGACATTTAATTCAGTTGATAAAGTCAGCTGAGTTCTTGATACAGTGCACATAGTGACCAATGCACAATGAGCAGGCTAGCGAGTTACTCGGCAAGTCTGTAAGCTGGCAATCCAATGGTGCTCTCAGCAAGCAGTAGGGTTGTTTCCTTCTTACAAACTCCTGATATGTTGTCAATGTGTTTTATAGAGGAGATTCTTAATTACACTCTCTTCCAGTGATAACTACATGAGAATGTCCATTATTCTGAATGTCAGGTCCCGTGACAACTTTTGATATGTCTCCTCCTTCAACATCAACTGGATCTTCACATCATAGTAGGCTTGTTCCATAACTGCAGCTGCATTGCCACTGTCAGCTTGCAGACTAAAATGAGTCTTTTGGAGAACACAGAAGCCACTGCACTCAGCTCTTCAAGTCCAGCGCTGGAAATGTAAATTTTGAAAGAATGTGGCTCATTTCTTGATCAATTTTTTCTGCAGTTTCACCGAGAATCTTGCAAACTGTTCCACCACATTTATCTCAGCAATAGGGATACTCCATGGCAATAGTGCAAAGTTCAGTCCCTTCTTAAATGAACAACATGACACCCACATTGATGTTTCTCGATGTCATGCAGATAACAGTGCAGTGCACTGTTTAACAACCTGCCACATGCTGTTGTGACAGCTGGCTGAATTTCCCTTTCTGCCTTTCTGTGATTTTCCTCTGTGATAACATCTATTGTGCTACCATGGTTCTGACAATCTAGTCCCAATCTAAAGCTAAAAACACCTCCGTTAGCCATAGGGTACGGCAGTAAGGTAGTGGTCATTTGTATATGTCTGCTTTCTAGAATAATGTATGCCATCTCATTGCAGTAGGAAGTTGGCAGGCTAAAATATTCTTCTGAGAACAGCAGTGTCAATATGATAGCTCATTATAGCAAATTGTGGAAATATCTTCTCATAGTGGTATCATAATGGGGAAGTCAAAGAGCTTAATAAATTATCCTTTATAACACACAGACTTTCCAGGTGTTCAATGTTGTACTATGTTTCCCCATCACAAAGACATGTTATATACGAATGCGTGCTTCTGTAGCTATATGTAATGATAAAATCTTCTGAAGCTTGCAGCAGCAGCAAGTGGTTAAAAATCTGCTAGCAGGTGTGCAAGGAGGACATTAAGCTCCATTAATGTTGTCCTGTGTCTCAGTAACATGACACATTAGCTGGTTCCCAAAGAGGCATGAAATCAATTCAGTCTTTAGGCCTCTAGCAAAAATTTGACAACTTTTGAGGTCTGAATTATTGTGTATGCCTTAAAGGCCAGGGATATACAAAACACTGTGGGTGGGGATCGTTTCATGTTGGACAAAATGCGTGTACTATTGAATAGCATTTTATAGAACACGGATGGTATTTCTGCCTTCAGTACACTAAGAAATCAGCGGAAGTAGAACATAATCTAGAAAATGGCACCAAATTGTGTCCAATAAGACATTTATTACTAAATAAAAATGGCTTCTGGGACAGTGTTATAACAGAAGCAAGAGGGTGCACAACAGAAATATTACCATGTATGGCAAATGAGTGAGCACCAGTGATGTCACGGACTACAGTGTGGCTATATATGGATGGTGGCAGGAATCACACAGCAATTATCACTTGATGATGGCCAAGGAATACCCCGCTGAAAGCTGACAAAATTTTAACAACATGATAAGATGTATGCTTGAGAAGACATTATCTAGTTTACAACTGGTTAACAGCCAAAATATTAACCTTCAATCTCACAAAAACCTCATATTATGCAATGCAAGGTGCTAGAATGGGTTGCTTTGATTACTCCCAGTCTGTTGTGGATTATACAACAACAATTTGCAGCAAAACTAATAGACAGTTAAATGAAATTTTTACATTACTGTACAGAAGAAAGTTATTCAAATCTTGACACACAATTTGGAGACCTACAAACTGGGTAACTGTGGTTACAATACACTCAACACTTTTACTCAACTATGTGTGTGCACTGCCAACACACACGGAAATGCTACAGAAGGGAACAGCTTTTAGACCAGAGTTTCTGCTTGAGAAGTGTTCCTACAATGTAAGTGAATATGTTGACTAAGAGTAATAATGGGCATTCATTTATTGTTGATGTATCATTATCTGATAACAGGTTTAATATCTTGCCGTCTGCATGTCTTTGTACAAGAATATTTCTGCTGTTGGTTTCTTGTTTCCTCTGTTTCAGATGCAGTATAATGAAACACCACAATGAAGGAAATCAGTTGTGAAGGAAGCATTGTTGGCTAGAGCTCATGTGTGTATATTTTTCTGAAGTGTAGTGTAACAAAGTTTCATGTTCCAGTAATGTCATTTTATAGTTCTTCCATGTAATGTTAATTAGTTGCAGACTACAATTGTATGTTGTGGTTTCACTGATAGTTTTCTTTCCCATTAATATACCTGGTGAGGTGACACAACATTAAGGCACTGCACTCACATTTGGGAAGTCATGGTTCTAACCCCATCTGGCTATCCTGACTTGGGTTTTACGTGGTTTCCCTATGTTATTAAGCTGAATACTGGGATGATTCCATAACACATATAAATTATATTTACTATCTCAATCCTGACTTGTCCTATATTGTATGTGCCAAATCATAGTTTTTGTGACCAATAAAGAAATATAAACACGACCTAAATATATTAGAAAGGTCATGGTCGATTTCCTACCCCATCAAATTTAATCAATGTTCGTGTATGTTCTAAATATTTATAAATGTACCAGTAATGCATCTGATGTACCCTATACTATTATGCTGAATGGTCTAACTACAAATAATCCACAGGTATTTTGCAAGGGACACTCAACATGTGAGATTCTTCATCATCCACATGCATTGTGAACTGAGGTGACACCAGAAAGTGGATAAGTTAAACAAGAAGCTCAGTTTCGCCTGATATGTACACTGAAATATTTCTCATTGTGTTAACATGCAGACTGGATTACTAGATTTGTCTGGACTTTGTAAGTATATAGACAATGGTTTGTGTAATTGCAAACCTGCTTTATTTGAAGTATTAGATAAAAACAGCATCTTAGCAGTACAACAGACTGAACAGTAGCTGTTTTCAAAGTACATTTTTCCTGAGTAAAAAAAAAGCATTTGCGATGTCAACAGCTGTTGCATTGTGGTTCGACAATGGTAACAAACTGGCATGATGAACAACTGGAACTGAATATGAGCAACTGTAAATTGGTTGTCAGAAGCAAATGGAATGCTCATACATAGTTTTCTACAGTTAGTAAAACAAGTTAGCTATTATTTTGTTCTCTTAGATTAGAATTCATCACATCGTCTCAGCTTCTGGCAAAATTTGAAATATGACATACAAGTAGGTTATGAGAGTGCCAACAGTCTTGTCCCAGACTAGACAACACATCATGCTATCACAGTAATTGTATTTTCGTGCTGGGATTTATTGGCTTAACCAAGTCACAACCAAACTGTCACATTCTAAACTAACCCAGGTCTTGGGCCTCACCATGGGTCAATCTGTCAGCACATCTAGCTTTCTTCCATTTGCCAGCTAAATACAAAAATCAATAAGCAACCTAGAAATTTACGATAATCAGATCAGTAAACGCTAAACTGGTACCCTCCATACAAAAATAAATGTAATAAATTCATATCTTCTGCCAAAGAAAAGCATTAGATTCTGTGATTCTCATTTGCTACCTTATACTGTCATCTGATTGGCTATGACCAATGTCAACGAACCATCAGCTTCAGCATACAACGCATGGGTCACTAACACCATGAAGAACACCCCAACCATTTTCTCCTAATATACACATGCAAAGTAAGTTAAAAGTTATTTCCATAATAATCAGTGCAAGTAGATTAGTAGCACTCAACATTTTGCCAACAGCAATTGCTATTGATATACAGCTTGATTTTTTCATGTCCTTAAAGTCTATCTTGTATGAAGATTTATGAAACACAATGTGCGAAAGAAATACTTTTTTAACTGAATAACAGATGCAAATTTCCAATTCTATAGTGTATCTGGGCTGGATTTTGCACTTACCATATTTGAATTATATGTATGACAAGTGAGTAGCACACTGTGACTACTCCTAAGAAAAAAACGGGTCCTATCTTCTGTTGAGGAAGGAGATTGTTAAGTTCCACACTCAAAGTTTTATTAAACTGCCTGGTTCAGGGCTATGGCTTACTGTACTACATTCAGGTACAAACACAGGAAATGTTACAAGCCACTCACAACACAGAATGGAAAAAGGAAAGAAGATTAGGTTTCAAAGTGTCAGCAATGATATTGCCATTAAACACAGAACACAAGCTTAACTGCAGAAGGATAGGGAAGGTAATTGGCAAAGACCACTTCAAAGGAACATTCCTGGCAACTGAAACATTTTAAGAAAACTACAGAATACTTAAATCTTGAAGGCTGCATGGGGATTCGAACCACAGTCATCCCACATGAGTCTGTGTACTGCCACTATCACCTTACCTGACAGTACATGGAATACAGTTTCCACAGGCAGGGCCAGCTGTACATTGTGGCTGCACCTTTACATTTCATATTTGTAGCCTCTGATCCTTGACCATAATGCACACAAATTATATCAGTTTGTGAAACTCTACACATTAAATACACATAAAAACAAAATAAGATGTTCTGGTGAAACAATAATGTGAGGGGAAAAGCAAACTACTGCCAGCATTAAAGCTTTAGTATCCATGTACTCTTCAGCTCAGGTGTTATCAGTCATAATTTCAAAACTTAAAGCAGTATCAACATATTCAGTTTTAACATTCTACCCAAATTTACACAATGAGGAAATGTCAGATCAGGATTCACTCAGCACCAAGAGCATACTTATATTGCCTTATCCAATTTAGTTGTTGGTAGCCAAATGAGTATGGCAGTGTAAAAGTATTGTGACTAATATGAACATCACTGCCTATTACATCATGACAGTAAACTGTTGTCACAAATCATGGTACACTACAATGCATTAATGGATAATGCTGGTTTGAAATGATGTAATCAAGGGACTTAAATAAACACCTAGATTAATGACTAACAATAACCCTAGAGTAACATCAAAATGTGTGCTATTAAAAATCACACCTGCAAGGGGGATGTGATTCTACATTTCCCAATTTTTTTCCTTGTTTAATAGATACTGAGGTTGATTACAATACCACGAATGAAACGGACTGTTTACTACATAAAACTGAAAGCTGAATACATGTAAATAATGAATTCCTTATACTGTATGGAAAAGATGTGAAGATAAAAATCAGCTGAGCAATATATGTAAACATAACATAGTGTTTTTGATCTTCAGTTTTCCCAAATGGCAAACGATGATTTATGAGAAAAGAACACATGTGTCTGTATGAATGGATGAGAAAAACAATGGTACTTACTAAGGCAGATGTTTCCAAAATGACAGAATGAGGAATATCCTACAGTGCACACACAGTTCATAAGTTCTCCTTAAATATACAACGCTCACTGCAGGCTGAAATAGTTGAATGCTGTCATTCGTCAACATACTATAATGAAATATCTACCAACGTACAGTCTGTCTCTTCGCTTCTAACTACCGAATAATCATTAAATATAGATATCTGACATCACAATTATGTGGCAAACACTTGTTGTCACTGCTACTAAAAGTTGTTACACACACAAAATCATGTAGAAAACCCAAATACTTACCGTTGTGGAGATTTTCAGTCTGAGTAAGGATGGAATCTAGAATAGTGGACACTTCGTCGGGATTCTTCTTGGCAGCTACAGTCAGACCTTCCAAAAGCTGCGGAAGACCGTCCTTCGTAGAAGTTGCTGAGTGAGAAACGTTTTTTAATCGAGTCTTAGGATTACATTCCTCACGGAGCATTTATTCTCGTTTTACTTTATCGACTCGTTCGTTAAAAATTTAATCTATAAAATCAATAGCATTCTCTGCAATTCTAGGAACCATAGAGTGAACATTTACCTGCCATAATCTTGCCGGCGTTTGGGTTGAGCAGTCATCGGTTTACTATCATTTACGCTCACACATTTTCTACGAGTTTGAATACTTTCTTCTCATGCCGCCCCCCCTTCCTACCAAACACAAGCAACATCATATGTCAGACGCTCAGAGATGCATGCTCACTTTCTCTGCGCAGTATTCAAGTTCACTCTTTAATTAGAAAATATATTTGTAAATAATCAACATCAAAAATCGACGGTATCCATCTTTAAATTCTTTGATTTTTTTAATACGTAATTTATAACATGAAATCTTAGTGGATCTCGTATATATTATAACTTTTTACAAATGCTCTTTTGACGCTATACGTATTCGCACTCTTCGCTGTCCCAATAGCCGGGAACCAATACCGATCAATGGATAATGTTGAAACACCATTGGCCATCCTACCCGAAAATCGATAATGGTCGTAGGTGATCGATTTTCATTATTAGGCGGCGCTGGTTCGACAGCTAACAGTTTAAATAAAAAGGTAAGTTGAAAAATGACGTTACGTATTTGTTGTTGACAGACGCGAATGAAAAGATTGTTTACGTTACCGGCTGGACGCTGTTCAGCTTTGTTTGCCATCCGTTTGCCTGTCGCCAGCTACTTGGAACATAGCGTAACTTATCGCGCTGTTTACCATCCTTTCGATATTATTATTGTTGCGCGCTGTACTTGAGTAATGTGTTACTTGCTATGAAAATTATTTTCAGCATTACCATGGCTATTGCAGCGGCAGATAACTTTCAGCTGAAGTGGCATAGTTACGGGACACATCTTCATTCATCCGTAGCCACTTTGCTGCGGTCTGAATTATTTTCCGACGTGTGTTTAGCAACAGTGGACGGACGACAGATATCGGCGCACCGGTTCGTATTATCAGCATGCAGTTCGTATCTTCAGCAGCTACTCAAAGCTGTGTACCCACCTACAGTCAATTTCCCCATTGTAATTGTTTTACCCTCAGAAATCCCTTACCGTATTTTGAAGATTTTGGTTCAGTATATGTACAGCGGAGAGGCAACAGTGAGCTATGGACAGCTGGATGGAATCCTGAGAGCTGCACATATTTTAGGTATAAAGGGACTGTGCCATGAAAGGACTAATACAGTGAATCAGGTGGTACAGGACAGAAATGGTAATGTCCAACCCTCAGTACAGAGATTATTTCCTCTTCAGATACAGACTGAGGCGACAGGGAAGTGTCAGAGGAAAGCATCCTCAGGTTCAAGATTTCAGGATTCCTCCTCGACTGCTACAACTGACCAGAATGTATGTAACGAAAAGGAAACAGCAAGTGTAGATATAGCTTCAAATGGAAAAGAGGACAAGAATCCAGAGAAAAAACAAGATGTAGTAACTCCTGGTGCTGTTAGCAGCAAGAGTCCTACCGAAGCAGACGTTCTGACTGACAGTTCTTCAGAGCACCCGCCCAATAATTTGCCATTGAATCCTGTCCAGTTGATAGTAAAACAGGAACCTATTGAGTGGGTAGATACAGAACTGTCCGAACCAATGGAAGAAGAAATAGCAAGTCATATGCATCCAGAAGTGACAGTTAAGTCTGTAAGTGTTGTGAAAAATGTCCACTTCGTAGTGCTTTTAAGTCAGTTTCTGTGTGTGCTGTTGTTATTGAAGAATAAATATAATCCAGTGCACATTTCAAAATTTAAAGTTTTTAATTGTACATGTTACAGGAGGAAGATGACTTCCATGATAGTGAAGGAAGGGCTGTACATGTACAGGAACCCTCGGCCTTGTATACACCCCTCACATGTGATCTTTGCCATGAAACATTTAGTCTTCCAGGTGACTGGGTGCGCCATATAGAAAATTTCCATGAAAAGCATGATGGTAGACGGAAACGTTATAATAGAAGACCTTCACAGGTAACTGCACCACAATTTCATTTTGTAAATTACCTCATTTACTCATTTTTAAATGTATGAATATATTGTTGAGACAAGAGTAACAGTAAATAGTTTTTGTGTAGGTTAAAACTTGTTTGCTTGTAAGTGAAATTGTTCATTCGTGCTTGCTACTTGATTACAGGCATAATTTAACAAGTGATATTGTTCATTCACACTTATTATTTAATTACAGGCATAATTTAACAACTAAAATCATAAAACTACCACTACTCAAGCCTTTCAGTTTGATAATCAATGTTCTGAAGAAATTAAACATAAACTAAAAATTTGCATAATAATAGTAAATTGAATCACAGCATATTTCTTCAGCTGAGCACTGAACCTTTTTGTCAATTGTTGTACATGGGTAAATAAGTTGGCTATGAGTGTTAATTTTCTTTTTCTTGTAGTGATTCAGAATACTGCAGATGAGAATGTTATGAGTTTATCTTGCAATTTGCATTATCCTGAAAGAGAAGCATAATAATAACTTTCTGTTTGCAGTTACAATGTATTTGTGCCTCAGATGCTATTAATTATCTGATGTGTTAATGCTTTAAATAACAACAGGATTTTGTTGCTTCCGTAAGGAATTGTTGTGGTGAGGCTTGTTAGCAATACTAATTGGTTAAAAAGTAAAGATTCATATTTTGAAGACAAGAGACATTGATTTCGGAAGAAAAAGTTGTATGAATAATAATGAGGCAGAATCTAATGAAGAGCACAAAAGCTCTATTTGCAATTAAATTATTAATAAATTCAAACTGGTATCAATCTTGTGAAAGGTCATTATTGAATGGACTCATGTTCTGCACAAGAGAAATGTAAATTTAGATTATGGTTTGCAGATTAATTTGCAGTTTCCTACTGTGGAGAAACTGATAAGAATCTTAGGCATAGTCCATATCAATTCAGGCAGGCTAGGAAAAAATTTTTCCTCCAAAAAAATTTCTGCTCCGAGATACACTCCTCCCAAGGTGACACTGCACATACCGTTTTGAAGATGTAAATTTTTGGAAAAAAATTGAAAATGCTGGTTCTCTGGAACAGTTCTACTTTTTTTTTTTTTAATATAATTGCTTTATGATTATGAAGAAATCCTCCATTAGGATTTATCTGTCAAAGTTCTTTTACTATAGTGTTCTGAACTTTTTTATAATTTATGGAAAAGAATTATATTCAAAAATGCCAATCCATAAAATTTTGATTTTTTTTCTGTTCAGTAGTACTATATAGTACAACATTCCCCACTTCCACTTTTAGGTTGAACAGCTTTTGTAAACAATGGAAATTTTTGCCATACATAAAACCTGTTTTATTACCACATTAATACATAACACGCTCATAAAAATCAAAACCTAACCTTATTTAACATGATTTTAGTTTTGAAAGATGAGTAAGAGAGTCAATTTCCAAGCATTTTAAACAGTTCCAAAATGTATGTGAAAGGTTCACTGACTTGTGAAATTGTATAGTTGCTCTTATAAATTGCAAAAGTTTCAATTTATACAGCTTCTGTGGACTGTTTTGTGTTGAAATTAGCCAGTCAATGAACTACAAATGTGTTCCACTGCTCCAGTGTCTTCCTTTGATATAGGATGATGCCTTCCTGTTGAACCAATAGGAACTGGAGAACTTACAATCTTCAAAACATTTTGAACAGGAAGTGAGCACTGATGACATTGTTGCTGTGCTTCAGCTGGAAACGTTTATCCAGCAGCTGGTCCATGTGGTAGCATGAAGTTCACTACAGTTTCATTTAACTCATAACTGGTGTCTATAATCTCTGCAGTCCACCAGTGACAGTCATACAAACACACCACGTACCATCCCCTTCTCAGGTTGTGAATCTGAATATTATCCTGCTGCTTCTGAGGTGTTAACCGAACGAACAAAATTTCTTCTTTCTTGCCCTTTAAAGTGCGTGCAATATGAATTCACCCATCACTTTGACTCCAGAAATGTGTCTTCTGAATTCCTTTCACAGGAGTAGTTGTTTGAACCATTCTTCTTGTTTCTGCTCACAAAATTCTTCGATTCGTCTTTGGACAAAAGAATGAGGGCTGTGGGTGTGTAAGATTTCACGACTCTCATAAAATCGGGAGCATTCTGAATCGCAGTTGTATTTGGTCTGGAAAGATCATGTTTTGTAGCCTGGCGCTTCAGTAGGTCTCCTACACCATCACAAGGCCCCTTCCTGTGACCAGTAGCACTGTATACCCAGCCATTTGGCACAAGCGACTTACTCAATTCAAACAGCTGGTAACGATTTTTAAAATTACTAGGAGCACCATCAGAAATAATGATGATCTTCTCTGCCCCTGTTTACAGTTGAAGAATTTTGCGCATTGCTAGCAAATCATGTGCCGAGTGATGCCCTGTGTCATCACTTGTAACTGCAACACTTGTGGTCTTGCTTTGAAAATATGTCACTCCTAAAAAATTGAAACCTGGTCGTTACTCCAAAGATACTCGTGTGCTTCTTGTGGGAGAATTACAGACCAGTTTTAAGTAAAATCACAGTGAAGCACTAAACATAGTTCTTCAGCCTATACACACCCTTTCACTTCTGCAATGTGGTGTTGCAATTTCTTCAGATGCTGTTGTGTTACTGCTTTCACTGACCATTTACCAAGTTCATCAGTGAAACTGTCAAAGGCAATGGTTTTCTTAATTAGTTTATTTTCCTCCCATGTCGCATTTGTAATTTCTGCAGTTATCTGCTATGTCTTCCAGGCCAAGTGTCTGTAAAGAGAGTCCTCCCTTTCTAGGGCAGTCACCACATTTCTTGAAACAAACAAGTCTCTCGCTTTACGTCACAGACTACTAATGACTTCATATGCTCAACCAAGGTGTCATATGTCACGTGCTCCAGTAAGTTGTTCAAAGGTACCACACAAAGTTCAAAATTTGTGCCATGCACACATAAACGGACATCTCTAGGTGAATGTGGAACTACCCACTTACGCCGTAATGCATAAAATTTTGATCTTCCAGTATGTGAAGTTGTATAGTTGCTCTTATAAATTGCAAAAGTTTCTTTAATAGTACGAGTCATGTATCTCTTCACTTCCACAACTTTTTGAGCTTCAACTGTTACAGTTACAGTGTCTTTTTTGTTGGCACTCTGGCAAGAACATTTTATCCTCCAGATAAAATGACTGCACTATTTGAACTTGAGCTGCTTCTACAGGATGACCATAATAGGGATCTGGTCTTCCACAGACTCCTTTTACAGACCTTACATTTCTTGATTTGTCTACCATGTACTTTGATACTGATGGAAAGTGGTTCAAAATTGTTTTCTTTGAAAATGTCTATGGAATAATAGTTAAAACCTGCACCTTTTCACTGTAGGATGCACAATATTCAACAGCTGAACTGATATTTGTGAGAAATTCCTGACAAGAGATGCATGAGTGCTTTGGTTCATTTTCTTCTGAAGATGCAATTTCTACTTTGAAGAGTGTGGTCAGTTTTGCTGTAGTGTATTCATCCATAGCTTTAGTAATTTCTCTGTGCTTTCTTGATGCATAGAGCTTATGACTCGGCTTCACTGACCACGGTTTCTTAATAGGACTAACCCCTCTGTAGTTGACTGATTCAGGGTATTTAATTCTTCCATCCTTACACACCCCTGCTCCCAAACCCTTACCTCATGGCTCATACCCCTCTAATAGACCTAGATGCAAGACCTATCCCATCAAAGGCAGGGCTACCTGTGAAATCAGTCATGTGATTTACAAGCTCAGCTGCAACCATGTGCTGCATTCTATGTAGGCATGACAACCAACAAGCTGTCTGTCCACATGAACGGCCAACAACAAACTGTGGCCACCTGTAGCTGAACACGCTGCCAAACATGATACTCCTCATCACAATGACTGCTTCGCAGCCTGAGCCGTATGGATCCTTCCCACCAACACCAGCTTTTCTGAATTGTGCAGGTGGGAACTTTCCCTGCAATACATCCTATGTTTCCGTAACCCTCCTGGCCTCAACCTTCATTAGTCACTGTCCTCACCCATCCAGCCCCCTCTGTGTTCCCATTCCAGCACAGCACAGCCGTCATTTCACCGCCACACCCACTCCTTTAATTTCTTTTTATTTTTATTTCTCTCCTTTCCGCTACTTACCCTCTCCCTCATCCGCACCTTCTCTCCTGCCCTCCGTCTAAACTGCAACACTTCACTGTCCGCCACTCCCACCATACTATCCCTCCCCCTCCCCACCCCAGCCTCCTCCTTACCCCCACCCATTCGCCACTCCCATCATGCACTGGTGCTGCCGCTCGCAGTTTAGTTTCAGCTCTCTGAGACTGCAGATGTGTGTGCAAGTTGCGCTTGCGTGTGTGTGTGTGTGTGTGTGTGTGTGTGTGTGTGTGTGTGTGTGTGTGTGTGTGTGTGTGCGCGTGTGTTATGTGTGTCTACTACTGACAAAGGCCTTAATGGCTTGCGTGAGTATGTGTGTGCATGTGTGTATGTGTGTCCACTACTGACAAAGGCCTTAATGGCCGAAAGCTATGATTGTGTGAATCTTTTTATTGTGCCTATCGCGACTCAGCACCTCCGCTATATGGTGAGTAGCAACTGTCCTTCTCTCATATTATTACATTCCATCCTGGATTTTCCATTGTTTGAAGTTATCTGAGAGGTAGATATAGTCTGAAGTTAGAAGGGGTGGCAGGGGGATTTAAATGGGTTGAGAAGTTCTGGAAAAGGAGGGGGGGAAACAGAATAGTATGAGGAAACTTAAGAGATTTTAGACAGAGAAGCAAGTAAGAATTAATGAAAAGCAAGAAATGGTAATAACTGTACGTCACTGGCATTGAGAAGCAGTTGAGAACTGTAGCACACAGTGAAAAATCAAGTAATATTCTATTTAAAATTATATGCCAGGAAAATTACAACATAATTTAGGGCAAAAGGAGTGAACAAGTGTGAATATTTTTCTTTTCTTCAGTTTCTAACTTTGTTACAATTGCATGTTTATGACCTTACACACAATATTAGGCACAGATGGCACTTTTGAATCCAAGACAGTGATTTCTTTTCATTTGACATTTATCATACTGCTGACTAGTCTTAAGTTTTTAAACTTCTCAGCATGACACTGTCAATAAATGGAAGTATTTGTTGTTGTTTTACAGTTTTGGAGTTTTGTTGTACTGTCTTTTGACAACCTACCAGTGATAGTTTACTTTGTTCTTTTTCTATTTATTTAATCTCACCTCTTTGAGGAAAAAGAAGTACTGTGGCTGAAGTTGTGGTTGGTGCAATTTGGGCTTTCTAATCCCTGATCATAACCACAACCCGACTAAGTGAAGGAATGAGACATATTCCCAATGATTCATCTGTCAGGTGATCTGTCGAACCTCAGTGTTTTTAAATAAAAGAAAATATAATGATATTTCACCCTGACATATGCACTCCATACAGAATGGAACTGGAAGAAACCCTGATAACAGATAGTGGGATGTACCCTCTGCCATGCACTTGATGGTGGTTTGCAGAGTATGGATGTAGATGCACACAGATGGAGAGTAATCATCAGATGTAGAAGTAACTTTGGGTGTGCCCCAGGAAAGATGTTTGGATGCTTGCTGTTCATGTTGTATATTAATGACCTTCTGGGTAAAATTAATAGTAGCCTCAGACTTTTTGCAGGTGGTGCAGTTATCTGTAATGAAGTACTCTCTGAAAGAAGCTGTATAAATATTCAGTCAGCTCTCGATAAGATTTCAAAGGGGTGCAAAGAATGGCAATTTCCTTTAAATGTTCAGAAATGGAAAACTGTGCACTTCACAAAACAAAAAATATAGTATTGTATGACTGTAATATCAACGAGTCACAGTTGGAATCAGCCATCTTGTACAAATACCTTGGTGTAATGCTTTGTAGGGATATGAAATGGAATGATCACATAGGCTGTCATGGGAAAAGCAGATGGTAGGCTTTGGCTTATTGTTAGAACACCGGGGAAGTGCAATTAGTCTACAAAGATTGTTTGCAAATCACTCATGCAACCCATTCTAGTGTATTGCTCAAGTGTATACCAAATAGTACTATTAGCAAATATTGAATGTATACAGAGAAAGGCAGAACAAATGGTCACAGGTTTGTTTGACCCATGGGAGAGTGTCACCCAGATGCTGAAGAAACTGAACTAGCAGACTCTTGAAGATAGGCTAAATTTCCCTGAGATGTCTCCTAACAAAGTTTCAAGAACCGGCTTTAAATGATGGCTCTGTGAATATACTACAACCCACTGTGTATCACTCACATAGGGATCGTGATGGCAAGATTAGAATAATTACAGCACACACAGAGGCATTCAAACAATCATTCTTCCCACACTCTGTGTGTGAATGGAGTAGGAAGAACCCCTAATAATTGGTACAATGGGACATACCCTCTGCCATGAACTTCATGGTGGTTTGCAGAGTATGGGTGTAGCTATGTATATTTTTGACACCTTCAAAAATTGTGTTACAGGTCACCATGTAAACAGTATGTGTTTCTTTGCACAATATATGTGGAGTCATAATGTTTTCATTAACCATTGTGTACATGTCATATATGATGCCAAATTTACTGGCCTTCTTGTAGGACATTTTCACTAAATTGTAATTGCACAGTTCTTTGTTAATTTGATTTTATGTAATTGTATTGCCTCAAACTGAATATTCCATGAGAATTGTCTACAACAAGGACAAATCTTTAAACTCTTATTTAAGAAGTGTAGCTTTTCCAGACTTATCCAAGCTTTGTAGGTGTTAATGTAATTGCCATACAGAAATATGGGGTAAACTACACCAGTCATATAGCTAGTTGTGACATATTACAATAAAATTGGTGAGAACTATTTTCATTATTTATTTATATATTTTTTCTTCGGTATACTGAAGCACCAGAGGAAGAAGGATAGTATTTTGATGTGTAATGCTCGTTATTTAATCCCCCACTTTTTTTGCATGTAACAAATGACAGTAATAATTTTGTTGAAATACTCAGCCATATAATCTTTACAAATTAAGTGATGGTATAACTTGTTCTGAATATGGTCAATAAAGTATGAGAGACATTTCATAAATAATGCACAAGATGGTATTACGGTGGATCGTTTGACGCAGCAACAACAAAGATTACGAGGTGTAGTTGGGAGCTTGAGGAGGAAGCACATGTTTTTGTATTTTCATGTGTACTCCTACGTAAAATAGGCGAGAGGTAGAAATGGACCCTGCAGGGGTCTTGTGTACTGTTGAGTGTTAAAGACCAGAAGTCATACATCAAGACTGAAACTTTACGCAGCAGAAATCCACAGTGTGTTAAGTGAAGTTTGTGGTGAGTTTACACAGGACTGTAGTACATTTTCACGTTGGGTTATTGGTTTTTATGGTGATCATATGAGCATTGATGATAATCCAAGACCTGGAAGATCAAAAAGACAACAGATGAACTAATTGTGAAACTTCAGGCAGATGCTCTGGAAGATCACGGTGCAACTTATGAGGAACTCTCTGAACCCATGTAATTCCCCCAACATCGGTATTCCGTTTTCTGACAGATGATTTGAAGAGATAAAATTCTGCGAGATGGGTCCCTCAATGTTTGGCTGCTGAAGATAAACAGAAACGCATGGACATTGCAGTGTTGCTCAAACAATGATTCAGCTGTGAAGCTCAAGGATTCTTGTGTCAAATTGTCACTATTGATGAAAAATGGATTACCTTTCAACCAGGGATGAAATCACAGTCCAATGAGTAGAGGGCTTCAGATTATCCACATCGAAAAAAATTTCACCGTGCTCAAAGATCAAGCAAATGATGATTTTTGCTCAGTTGCTCTCAAGGGGCTGGGCCACTCATTCTCCACGACAATGCTCGCTCACATATTGGCAATGTTGTAGCCCAAAAACTGCACAAATACGGATTGGAAGTGTTGCTGCATCCTCGCTACAGCCCAGACATGAGTCCACGAGACTTCAGTTTGTTTCCGAAGTTGAGAAAAACCTATGCACGGACATCATTATCTTTCTCTGGAAGAGCTTTCTACCACCATCACCTGAACCATTCAACAGATGAGCAGCAGGGGTGTCCTGAGCCTCCAAGACATTGAGATTCAGTCATAGAGAAGCAGGGAGGCCATATCCAAAGGCTGTAGAGAGATATTGGAAAGAAATAAACATGTAAGTAAAAAAAAATAGTGTGCATTATTTATGAAATGTCCCTCATATTAAGAGTTTTTGGCAAAAAGAATGACAAAACTAATGTAAAACAACTGTAATATGGTGAATACGACACACAGGGCAATGAAGATGGTCCTGAATTTCCACCATTGAAATGTGAGCTTTGTGAGCAAGTGTTTGACACTCCAGGTGTATGGGTGCGACACATCCAGGAGGAGCACACAGATGAGCAGCTCGCTGCCACCAACAGGTGTGCCACTAATATCCGAGATGGCCACAGGTTCACAGGTATGTTATATTTTCAATTTTCAAGTGCCCATAGTTTGATATTGGTGTGTGGATGATTTCATCATAATGACTCATAGCTAATATGGTACTTTATTGCAAACAACTATCATGATTGAAGTGCACTAAAACACTAGTTAAGTGTACACATTCGCAAATGATGTAAAGCAGGCCAAAACATGTTTTATTTCTTCAGAAGTACAAGATTACAGAGGCTTTTTGACTTTGTCACTTTTGAAGAGCAGGGGACAGACAGAGGAAACTCCTGTGCCCTGTATACGTATTGTAACAATCACTGTGGAGTGAAGAATGTGTGTCTCCACAAACAAGAAAAATGGAATCGTCATTCTCTGTTTAATGTAATCCCTATTGAGATTAGACACACTGGGAGACCAAATTCTAAAATATGCAAATGGAAAATGAGCACCCTGAAGCAATGGTGTCACACGAATGAGTTTTATTCACACGTTATACTGGTCACACACCATATATGGTCATATTCACTGGGTCATACACGTATGGTAAGATTTTATTAGGCAATTACAATACCTTGTGAAAACTGAAACCAAAAGGATTGCAAAGGGATCATCATGGAGGTGCCAGGTGTCATCTTACAAAATAGTGTTCTTTGTGACCTCTGCCTGAAGTTGTTTCTGAGGCTGCATGTGTCCCAGACGTTGTTTTTTTTTTCCCCCGCAGTTGAGAAATTGTGTTTCCTGCTCAGGAAAAAATGTCACAGAAACAGGATGTTGAAAACAGTTTACAAATATTAAGTTATAGGAAAAATTAGAATGTACAAATGGTTTTCTTGCTTCAAGAATGGTGTATGTCATTTTAGGACAGAACATTGTTCCAGATGTTAGTCAGCCGCCCAAACAGATGAAAATGTTGAGATAATTTGTGAACTTTTGTCTGGATACTGACAATTGGACCATGGAACACATGGCAGAACTAAAAGTAGATTATCTTTGAGTTTAGTTCAAGTAATTTCAACACAATTTGGAAATGAGTCCAGGCACTGCCAAATGGTTCTTGATGATCCCAGCTGACCTCTAGGTACAATATTGGCATCCACGAGGAAACCTGCATGCCACCACCATGAGGATCGAAGTTGATGAACATGTGAAACTTCCCTGAACAACCTGACACCTCACAGCAAATGCATTAGCTAATTGATCAGAACCTTTCCTCTTCCTACATACCAATAAAATGACTTCACAGAAATTCAATTAATTGTACATATTATCTTGGAATTTCTGCTGTTATTAATCCAGCGTAATGCTCAACACATTCAGCTTTTTCAATAGTTTTGGGATCAGTGTGTGGTTTCTACTTGGTACTCATTGAGACACTTTGAATTATTGCATTCACTACTTGCACAAGTTTTCTGCATGCCTTCTAAAAATGGTTCAGGTGCAAGGCACAGAAGGAATCTTCCTCACATACAAAGACGTTGTGGAGAGGAGAGGGGTAAGCAAACTTGACCTCCTTTGTGCCAGTGCTGGCAACCAGAGAAATGGCAACTGTGTTTAGTTTTTTGGAGCAAATTTTTTACTCAGTAAAGGACTGCACACATACTCATACACTTCTCAGTACACACAATTAAAAACATGTAATCTTCCCATCCCAATAAGAATGCGAGAATAATGGAAGTGGAAGACTTATCACACAGGGACCCATCACATTCATCTCCGAGCAATTCTTCAGTCATCACTGCTTTTCAGAAGTGGGAGCACTTGTAATTTCATGTTTTTGAAACCTATAGTTCCAATATACTTTTACGTTGCTTTACTGTCCTGTTGCAATCTTTGGCAGTAATTGTTTGAAATGAATCAACTGCAAGTTTCTGCAGATTTTCTGTGTTTCCCCCTATGATATTGTGCTCCTGGAAATATATATTAATTTTTGTACAGGTTTATTCCAATATTCAGGTCACATTTGGACAATGGAAAACCGACAGTTTTGTGGCTTTTCTCGGTAACCATATCATTGACACAAAGAATTTCCAAATTTTATGTTGTACAGCTATGGAGAAAACACCAACTGTTTGCTGCAGTATGTGGCATTGCTTATTTCAAATTCTTTATACTGCTTTATTATTGGGGGGCAAAAAATTCAAGTATTTATTTTTATTAAGTGCCAGTCTTCATTGCCAGGCCACCATTGACTGACAACTAGCTAACATCGGATATGATAGAATGCTGAATCACAGTGATGTATGGGGCACAAAACATACAATCCTAACCAATGTCAAACAGTAGCATAGGTTAGAGGGTTTTTTACTCTGTTCGATTGCTTGCCTTTTTTACATTTGGGCAACAGCAGTTAAAGTGAGTAATCTCTACTAGTCTTCTTCAATTGTAAATCATGTTGGAGTTTCTTTAGTTGTTTGGGTAATCATATCCATTTTCGATGGGTTCTGTTATGGTTTTACTGGGAGAAGATAGGTAAATCATTTTTGGCTACTATGTTTCTGTAGTGAAACAGAACACTTGCATCTTCAAAATAACACTTCCAAATACATTGCTGCAGCAGTCAAAGAGTAGTTTCATATGTGCATGCAGATGAAATCTCTGGCCATTACAATGTCAAAACTTTAATACAACAGCCACAGTAGCCAGTTTAAACACTATTATATTGTATTACTAGGTTTAATTGCAATTTTCTTGGTTAAATAAACACGAAAAGCAAATCACAGTAAACATCATCATGTAAGGAACAGATGCTGTGCTGTTGGGTAATCAGTACGGTTGAAAATGAACATACTTTGTATGCCGTGATCAGAATATAGGTACATTTATTGTTCCAAGATGACCGGTTTCAACAATCTTATGCTGCCATCATCGGGTCTTATGCAACTTATAAAATTGCCATGTTACATTACATGAAGATAAAGCATAAAAGGCACTCCCCATGTGTACATGTCTTGATAAAAATCCAGTCAGCGTCAAGCTTGTGAGTACCACGTTCATCACCAATGTGCATGGACAGTATGAAGACTTTAACAACTGTATGCATTTTACAATGTGTGTGCATTTTATCAAGGGGATTTTTATGAAGACGTGTATATGTGGGGAGCGCCTATTATGCTTTGACTTCATGTAGTGTAACACAGCAATTTTATAAAAAGTTTTATAAGCTCAGATGATGGCAGCGTAAGACTCTTGAAACTGGTCTTCTGGAATAGTAAAGTGTCCACACTGCCATCACAGTGTACGAAGTGTGTTCTTTTTCAATCATTATCAAGACTGCCATGCTTTACAAACTACGTTCCTTGGGGGAATTTGAACTCTGATGACTTATACAAATTGTCTGCATGACAACTCTCTACTCAACTTTAATCTATCAAATGCCAGAGTTACCATTCAGAATATTTATGGGTACTGTAGACTCCATTGCAACTAAAGCATTAGATACAAAATGTGACTGACACCAGTACAGGATTTATGTGTGTTGGTCTTGAGGCAGATTCAAACTGTCTAATATTGCCATTCAAAATATGAAATTTTTCTTCTCCAGTTCTGTATAACTTTTGGAAATTAGTCATACTCATTTGCATATGCTGCCCAATACAGATTACTTTTAACAGTTATGAAAAGGATACATTGCTACTCATCATAAAGATGAAACGCTGCATTGTGGGCAGGCACAACAAAAAGACTGTTAAACACTTAGGTTTCAGCAAAAGCCTTCTCCAGAAAAGAAAGGAAAACACACACAAAACACAAGCAGACATATCTCGTGAACATGTCTACTACCTCCAGCCGCTCTAGCCGAACTGTCTGTCTTAACACTGCCAGTCCAGTCAGAGTGAATGTAGATAGCCTCAGGTATGCCTGCTTGGTTGAATGTGTGTGTTTCTTCCTTTCCTTCCTGAGGAAAGCTTTGACCGAAGGCTTAGTGTGTAACAGTCATTTCGTAGTGCCTGTCTGCAACTTAACATGTCGTCTTTACAGTGAGTAGCAATCTGTCATTTTCTTTTTATTGATTTTCCAATCTGGACTTTCCATTGTTAGATATTAATTTTATTTATTTATTGGTGGAAAAATATCAGGTGCGTGTCCATTATTAGTGGTATCTGCATTACAGAAGACAAAATATCTTTCAAAATACATTTATCTGTAGTGTATAGTGTTTCATATTACTTAATGTGACTGCTGCTTTTTTATATAATTTAACTTGCGTTTTATTTAGCTCATGCCAAAGACATTTGCCAGTAGCAGTCATATAATTATCTAACTACGAGTTTTAATTAGCATATTAATTATGGATCTTATGTACTTGTCAGTGGTGATGTGCTTAATATCCAAAGATATGACTGAGTTGTTTATTTCCTCTTCTCCTCATCCTCTTCTTTTACAAATGAGCCGCTGTGGTCTACAGTTTTTTCAACTGGTTCTCCTTTGTTTTTTTCCCCACATTTCTCTCTTCTTGTTTCTGACCAAATGGCTCTAGTCTTCTTCTTGGGTTTGTCGTGGAAATCTAACTTATTTCTGTGGTAATCAAAGCTAATTATCTCTTGGAGTAATCGAAGTTCGTCCATGTTCCTTCCAACTTCCTTGCATCATGTGTTATCAATTTTTAATTTACCAAAGTAAGTGAATAGTCTATCTGTCACTCTGTTGGGATTCATCCTATGCATGTGTCCGTAGAAAGCTATTTTTATTTTTCTAATCATATCTGCAATTTTTTTCAGTGTGTAAAGTTCTTTGTTATGACATCTTCTGGATTGTGTCTACTTTTTCCTGGACCCAAAATTTTCCTTTTGTGATTTCCAGTCCATAATAACTTTTACAGTCGTGGACATGGTCTGTTTATGAACACGGACATTAATAAGAGCTTAGAAATAAAGATACATTATGCACAACATTAAAAATCCTTGATGGACTACAAACATTTATCAATTAACAGTTGTTTTAATTTTGTCTTAAATGTCTTCATTTAACAGTTTTTTATTACTTGGCAGCCTGTTATAAAAAGTCTTCCAGCAGAAAATGTACTATGATATGTTGCTCTGTTATTACTAACTTTAAGTGGCAATCCTCTCTTTTTCTTTGTATTATAAATATGGATCTCACTGTTGATTATGCCATGCTCCAAATTTTCTTTTACAAACAGTATAGTCCTGAGAACATACGATGAATACACTGTTAGTCTGTTATACGTAATGAGGTAGTCTCTACAGGACTAACGTTTACTAATGTTAGCTATTATCCTAACTGCTCTTTTCTGGGCTCTGAAAGCTCTATCCATGTATACCATTGATGCTCTGACACAAGTCTCAATACCATATTGTAGATGGGAGTGTATGAGTCCAAAATAGGTGTGTCTCAAGATAGGTGGCTCTGTTCTGCTAGAAAGGCATTTTAGCAGATAGCTGTAACAGGAGAGTTTTTAATGCATATTACTGATGTGCTCCTTCCATGTAAGATGTTCATCTACTATAATATCCAGGAATTTATATTAACAATTGTTTCAACTGATAACTCCGGTTCAGTGTCCACTTGTTTTGATTTATAATTTAGCAGAAACTCCATCAGAATTGTCTAGTCCTTATTTAGTGCCAATTTGTTTTTGGTCAGATATTGTACGGCGAGGCTAATGTTCTCTGCATTATTTTCCACTGCTACCTGTTTTGTAGAGCCCCAGCTTATGAAGGAGGTACCATCGGCATAATTTATTAGGTTTGCATTTTGTGGATTTATTATATCATTGATGTATGCAACAAACAGAAAGAAACCTGATAATGCATCCCTGAAGGACTCCACAGTTAAGAATTTTATAAGATGATTTTACTGTTTATGCATGTCCACCAGTTGTATGATACAGCTTAACACGTTGTCTCCTGTCAACAAGGTAGGATCTTAACAAATCTGATGGCACTCCTCTGACTCCATAAGTTTCTAATTTATATAGAAGAATGGAATAATTTACAGAGTCAAAGGCCTTGGATAGGTTGAGTTTATCCAATACCACTTGAAAAAATATTGCTGGAGCTGTTACTGTAGATCTACCCTTCCTGAAACCCTGCTGAGAGGGCTTTTCGTAGATTGTACTTGCAGAAAAATCATTTGAGTTGATCAAGTAGTAGTCTGACCAACAACTTACTAAATACTGATGTTAATGAAATAGGTGTATAATTTTGTATACCAGTAGCTATTCCCTTTTTATGCACCAATCTCTTATTTCAGTGACTTTTAAAAACTTAGGAAATGACCCATAACTGAAAGAGCTGTTTATTAAATGTTGTAATGGATTTATTAAGCCAATGCAAGATGCTTATAATAGTTTCCACAATGAAGGTTTGTCTTGAAACCTGGCAGAAAATCCAGAGAGATTTGCGTCGGATGTGATGTATGCTAGTGGCAAGAC
Source organism: Schistocerca piceifrons (assembly GCF_021461385.2). Classification (NCBI taxonomy): domain Eukaryota; kingdom Metazoa; phylum Arthropoda; class Insecta; order Orthoptera; family Acrididae; genus Schistocerca; species Schistocerca piceifrons. The sequence continues at coordinate 468,756,688 of NC_060145.1, forward strand.
ACAATAAATGACTTTTCTGTGCGATAGCAATGGAAATACTATCAATGACAGCGCTGCCAAAGCAGAGTTACTAAACACAGCTTTCCGAAATTCCTTCACCAAAGATGAAGAAAATATTCCAGAATTTGAATCAAGAAGAGCTGCAAACATGATTAATGTAGAAATAGATATTGTTGAAGTAGTGAAGCATCTTAAATCACTTAACAAAAGCAAGTCTTCTGGTCCAGACTGTATACTAGTTAGATTCCTTTCAGAGTATGCTGATACAATAGTTCCATACTTAACAATCATATACAACCGTTCGTTTGACAAAAGATTTGTTCCCGAAGACTGGAAAGTTGCATAGGTCACACCAGTATTCAAGAAAGGTAGTGAGAATAATCCACTAAGTTACAGGCCCATATCATTAACATTGATATGCAGCAGGATTTTGGAAACATATACTGTATTCAAATATTACGCATTACCTCAAACAGAATTGTCTATTGAAGATAATGGTATACTGACACACAGTCAACACGGCTTTAGAAAACATTTCTAGATTTCCAGAAGGCTTTTGACATTGTACCATATAAGAGGCTTGTACTGAAATTGCTTGCTTATGGAATATCGTCTCAGTTATGCGACTGGATTCACGATTTCCTGTCGGAGAGGTCACAGTTCGTGGTAATTGACGGAAAGTCGACGAGTAAAACAGTAGTGGTTTCTGGTGTCCCCCAAGGTAGTGTTATAGACCCACCGCTGCTCCTTATCTATATAAACAATTTAGGAGACTATCTGAGCAGCCATCTTAGGTTGTTTGCAGATGCTGTTGCTTATTGACTAGTAAAGTCATCAGAAGATCAAAACAAATTGCAAAACAATTTAGAAAAGATATCTGTATGATGCAAAAATTGGCAATTGACCCTAAAAAACAAAACATATGAGATCATCCACATGAGTGCCAAAAGGAATCCATTAAACTTCGATTAGACAAAAAATCCGACATATCAAAAGACCATAAATTCATCTAAATTCATTGGAGTTACTAAAGAGACTGCTTACACTACACTTGTCCATCCTCTTTTAGAATACTGCTGCGCAGTGTGGGATCCTTACCAGATAGGACTGATGGAGTACATTGAGAAAGTTCAAGGAAGGGCACATTTTGTATTATCGCAAAATAGGGGAGAGAATGTCACTGAAATGATACAGGATTTGGGGTGGACATCATTAAAATGAAGCCAGTTTTCATTGCAGCGGAATATTCTCACAAAATTTCAATCAACAACTTTCTACTCCGAATACAAAAATATTTTGTTGACGCCAGCCTGCATAGGGAAAAACGATCATAATAATAAAATAAGGGAAATAGAGCTCGCACGGACAGATATATGTTTGTTTTTTCTGCGTGCTGTACGAGATTGGAATAATAGAGAATTATTGTAAGGTGGTTTGATGAACCCTCTGCCAAGGTATTCATGTAGATGTAGATCACTGCATTGTCTCAGAAATTTGGCTGAGATGTCATCCCAGCCACCAGATGTATTTGCTTTTAAGTTTGAAATGGTTTTCAGGACTTCCAATTCTGTAACACACCTCAGGAAGAATGAATTACTGAGATTTAGCACCTGTGGTGAGTCAATCACATCCTCCCTACTCATCTTACCAAATTGGTCTATGAATCTCTTACATACATCCTTTGGGTCACTCAGCAATTTTTCCATTGCCTTTTATTTTTATATTATTGCACACTGCATTGTCACTTCCCCTGCTTTCTTTGTTTACTATATTCCATGCTGTTTTGCTAATGTTGCTGGATTGCCTCATCCGTGCTTTCAATGTCATAAGTGCTTCCCTGTAGTTTTATACTGGCTTTGTATTTAGATTGGAAGTACTGCAGTTTGGTGTCTCTAAAAAGAATATCCAAGTCCTTCATATCTTCCTTTAATTTTATCACGTTAGGGGGAAGTTTAAGATTCTTGGAACTGTCAGTTTTCCTTAGTTTTTTTGACCACTGAGCATGCTTGATTATGGGTTAATTTTTTTTTTTAATTTGTCCCAGTTTCCATTAATATCTTCTGTTTCATATAGGCCCACCTGATTCCAGTTTGTGTGTGCCAGGGTTTCCTTTAATGTATGAGATAACTATTTCTTTGTCTGTATGGAGCTCTGGGAATAATGCACTATCATCCGAAATGTGGTTCTTAATGGTTCTAACTCAAGGTCTCCCTTGCTTAAGTTTGTAATAACGTGGTCATTACATGTCTGAGAGTCATATGTTATTCTTGTTGATGTGAAATTCACATGGGTGTAAATATAGGACTGTAACATATCAATATATCTAAGATAATTTATGCTATTAGTTAAGGAGTTAATGTTCACATCACCTAGTATTATAGTCTGTTTTACAAGTTGAAAATTTATCAACTAGTTCCTGCAAATGACAAAAGAAATCTTCCATTTTACTGTTAGGGGATCTATACAGGCTAGCTGTTACCAAACTGCTAATTCCGAGCTTTATTCTTATTGAAGCTATTTCAGAAACCATCTCACATGCAAATTTATCTACCCAGTCAATTTTTTTCGCACTGGACATTATTTTTGACACAAATACCACCACCACTACATTGCTTCATACAATACACACTGACAGTTTTATAATTACTTAGATTAATGCTACAAATTTCTTCACTTTTGCACCCTAATCCATTCACAAGAAAAATATGAAATCTACTTCCAATAAGAAATTTGTCAATTTGTTGAATTTTGTGATATTATTTTGAGTTTTGTCATTTATGACATTGCCAAGTACTTTACCTTCACGTATGCGTAGTAAAGGCTGTTTGAAAACAGTTAAGGGAGTATCAGGAAGAGACTATCACCTAGTCTGACTAGTTTTGATATGAAAATTTCGAGAATTTTCACTTTAGAATTAGTGTTTGTTAGTGAAATCACAGCTTTAATTAAAATAACACTGAGTCTAGTTTGTAGAGAATTCCAGACAGACGTCCTACAGACGGAGTCATTAAGGTTTCCTGAAGTCAACAAAAAGTTTTAGATCATCTTTTCAGATACATTATTATTGACTACGTTGAGAATCTGTTCTGAACATGATCTAGTCTTTATAAAACCACATTGATTTTCACAAATTTGAGGGTCGAGTTGTTTTGCCATAATCGATAAAGATTTTGTTGGCAGTTGGTAGGAGAGAAATGCCTCTATATTTGTTCAATAAATTTTGTCATGTGCTTTGGGCAGTGGGTGGATTAAGGCTGTCTTCCAGTATCCAAGCACTTTTCTGTTAGTCAAATAATTTGGATGATACAGGTTAGTTAGCCTAGAAATTTGTTATTTGAGTATTTCCTAAGTTCTGCAGTTATGGAATCCTCCCAAGGTGCTTTTTCGCTTTTGAGTTATTCGATTTCACCTTTTATCGGAATATGGGTGTCATGGTACTGAGTGCATTCTAGTGTGAACTTAACCTTGTTTCCAGACAGTCATGAATTACTAAAATTTGAAATTATTTTCTCCAAAGTCACAGTTTTCTTGGTTATGTGCTGTGTTCTCATTTTGGGTATTAAAGTGAAGGTTTGGCAGAAAATATTTACTTAAGTTTCTTCCCAAATTCTCATAGAAATTTCTAGTATGCTCAGTTTGAAGGCGTAGTCTTGATTTTTATAATAATTTTTCGTAGTGTTCCCAGCCAGTTTAGAAGTTTCTTTTCTCATTTCAAAGAATCTTTTCCTGTTTTCCACATTCTTGTCTTTATTCCATTTTAGCCATGCATTTGTCTTCTTGCGATAGTTTCATCACATTCTAAATCTAATTACATTTCTAAATTGCATTATCTGTGTTACATTGCTAACTAAGGACTGTATTTCAGCACTAGAGGTTTAGGAGAATGTTGGTGAAATTTTTGGTTTTTTAAGTCAGTCTGTTCAAAATAATGGCAGGATGTTTTGTCAGATGTGACAGTTTCTTTTTCTTCCAAAATATTTAGCAAAACATTTTCAGAGGTGGTTGCAATTGACAGGCATTGTGTCAAGTTACTGCATGCGTGTTTGTTTTTTCAGATGTGAGCTACATGAAGATAGGTTTATGCCAGTGAGAGTAAGATATTTTCTGAACTGTTTTGAAATTTCTTCCTTTCTTTCCTATGTGTATTTTCTCACACTTATTTTAACTTAAAAACCACCTAAATGGGTAAGTTTAAAGAACTGTTCTAGGGAACGACAAATTCATGACCATACTGTGTAGTGTGTTCTGAAGCTTATTCTCAGATTGGTTATTTGAAATGCAAGTTTGATTTTACCTTAACATTTCCCCCAGTGTAGTATGACAACTGAGCTGTTTGATTATAATGTGGTTTTGGAAGGCTAAGTTCTCTCTTTTTTTTCATTGTCGTAATCTTTTAGCATAAATTTTGTTGGCTAAATGTGGAATTAAAGCCATTGTTTTCTTTTGCTATTTTTCTGGTGCTTTTTGTTCAGATGTTATAGTTTCTTTGGTTGGCAGATACCTTATTAATCAGTATATAGGTCCAAAAATATGCTTCCATGCGTTTGTTGGTGGTAAGAACTGTTGGGAACAACAACTTGCCCCAGCCACAGATAGCACTTGTAACTAACTGGCCAGACAACTTATCTGGCCTAGTGATAAATTTCATTACAGGTGCTATGTAAACTTTGACATAAAATTCAGAGATCAGTGTTGAGTAACTACATACCATCACTTTCATAGAACAGAAATGGTATGAGCAGTGCACACCATGAAACATCTTCTAAGGCATGAATGATATCGGTTACATATGTAATTGGCATTTGAAATGGTTTCTCGTGGCAGTGATTTGGGCACTTCACGATTTATTTAATAAATCAGGGACACATATTGAGTACTGAACTTGCTTTATTCATATTAAATCTTAAAAAAAGGTTTCTTTTTTCCAGGTGATCGGAAGCGCTGCCCAGTTTGTGCCAAAACTTTCCCATCACGTGCATCAATGGTAATCCACAAACGCACCCACACAGGTGAAAAACCTTATGTGTGTGCTGTGTGCACTAAAGGGTTCAATGTTAAAAGCAACCTATTACGGCACCTACGAACATTGCATGATCAAATTGTCAGCCCATCTGCTATGGACTAAAGAAACATATCAAATCATTTGCTGTGTACTTATGAGTAATCTAAGTAGTATACCAATGATTAAATGACAAATCTTTAGCAACATATCCCTGAAAGGCAATGACTATGTAAAATTATGGAACACTTTCTTGCAGCATTATTTGTATTGTTATCTCAAAATACAAATGTGAATGGAAAATAGAAATGTTTTGCATGCAAATCTTTCATAAGAAACATTTTAAAACGAGTAGTTGTTATAGTGCTGTATTGCACTGTTTCTAAAATGAAATAATTGGTCCTAAACATCATATCTTGTTAAAAGGTTTCTGATATTGATAAATTACCATAATGCAGATTCCAATATTATCCAATGATTTGGGTTATAAAAATAAGTATTTCTTCCTATGTAGTGAAATGTGTTTCCACATTGAACATTCCTTTGTATCAAAGTGTTATATTTACAACTGGTAAGTTGCCATTTAATCAGTCAACAGACAGTGAATAAAGTTCAGGATACCTGAATCCAAGCAAAAACAAAGTTTTACAACAAGATTTTAACATGTTCTGACATTCTTACATTACTGTAAACTTTACACAGTAATGAAGTTTGTTTAAATGGTTTGGTCATTCTGAATTTGTGTATGGTCTTTTGTCCATTTTGATTTCAGTTTTTTAAAAATAGTTGCATACTTTGTGATTTGTGAAGTACCCTCTATTGCTTAACTTAGAACACCAGTGAATAAATAATAAAGCAAGTTCATTCCTTCAAGATTTCACAATATTGTTTATATTATATTTGAATGTAGATATAAAATGTATTTAAAATATCAAATCAACTATTTAAGTTTATGACATCCTGTCTTTTAAGTGTTGACAAATAGAGATACCAGAAAATGTTTTGTATAAAAATTTATTTGACTGTAGAAAAGCCAGCTACATAAATTACAAAGTTTATTACTTCACAAAGGGTGAAATATGTAATACCAGTACATTACCGTGAGATTCACAGTTGAAAAATTCTTTAAAATAATTATCTTTGAATATTATTAAATCCAGCTGTACTAAAACTGCTATTCACTTTTCCTTCCACACATAAGCAGCTATAATACACAGGCAAACATGATCATAAAAACTTCATAAAAGACTTTTCCTGAGTTACTTTAAAACAGACACAAAAACTTAACACGGCCTTCAAGTATGTATTAATTATTCTCGTCATCCTCAATCTTAGGTGCCAGATAGTAACGGATGTAGCCCATATCTGTTATTTTATACTCCACAACTAAAGGAACATCAGCAGACATCGAAAGCTGAACCTGGAAAAAGTGATTTATCATTACTTATAACAAGCAACATAACTTAGAATAGGCATAAAACCAGTAATTTCATATTTAATTATAAATTCATAACTGAAATATCATGAATTAACAGACGGAAATGTGTGTGTGTGTATCGACGTGCCAGCGCTTTCGTTTGGTAAGTCACATCATCTTTGTTTTTAGATATAACTGAAATATCACATTTATATGTACTCATTTCAAGTAGAGCAAATTAAACATTTAATTGAACCAACTTGCCGAAACAATACATCCCGAACACTGAAATGGACATTTCAACATAATTTTTCTATTGTGGAAATCACTTCCAAAAACAGTATTTTTATTTGTAAATGTTCTTAGAACTGCAGGACACTTAACCTGAAGGCATTGGGCAAAATTTAAAGTGACTGGAATGCCCCAAGCAGCAGAAGTATACAGGAAAGGGGTGCAAGATATTAACTCAAATTGCTTGTCTAAACACATGAAAATGCCTTTCATCTAATGTTAGTCCTATGTTCATAAAATACAAAAAAAATCTATAAGAAGCATAACAGTGTGTGTGTTCAGCATAAATTTTCACCAATCTTTGCACCTTTTACAATGTGACCTTCGCCATGTGCCCTTTCTAGCACCTACAAATGGAGTACCAGTATGCAGCTGTTATTCAAACATCTCTTACTTTGATTATATAATTTTTACTTGTACTAAATATTAACAGACCCACAAAATTATAAGGATGTATCTCACTTTTTATGCAAAATGTCACGTCTTTAGGCCTAACAGATAGGGAGGGGGCGGGTAGCATGCAAGAAATGAATGATGTTTCAGATTTGTGGGCTACCCCAAATACACTTCTAGGTATTTTTCCTTTTATGAAAATAGTCTTCTCTAAAGAAACGAGTGTTTCAGTTTTATTCATTTAATGTGCAAGAAGATGTGTACATAAGAAAATTTCCATTTTTATTTACCTGACAGCATTTATTTCCTTACCATAACAAACCTGATTTTGCATATCGTAATATACACACCATAACTGTATAAACAGCTTAATTTTAGCTTTTATGTTCTGTAGTTTGCAAGCATTCAGGTGAGTTATACAAGCAGCAGGAACACCCAGCTGCAGTAACTCCAGCAGATAAATGGTATGACATGCACTGGCAGTTCAACATCAAATTATTACTGCACCACAACTGCAGATCATGTGATGGGAGTGTAAACAGTACTACAGCATTACTGTACTTGCCCAATGGGTAACACTGAAATAAGTGACCCTGATATTTTGGCAAATTGTTGAAAATGCACATGGAGAAAACTTCCAATAGTTGTGTGAGCCACATGCCAACTAAACAATTTTCTTACATGATTTTCAACTTCATGCAATGAATAGTGCCAAATTGTTGGCAAGACATTACAGCTCATCACCAGTTATAACAATATTTTATTTGCAGTAACACTCCCTCTTAAGGATACTATAACAATCCAGAACTTCATGTGAAAATTTAAACTTTTTTTTTGCGAATTTCCCATAAAGGAAGCCATATGAAGTATCCAAGTCCTTGACTTTACCACTAAGAAACTGAGGACAGCACAGAAAATTAAAAAGCATCCAACAGGTCACCACAATAATTCAATCAAGTCAATTCAATCTCTGCAAAACTTTTAAGAAATTTACACAAAAATAAACAGCTGTTCAAGAACAGTGGGATAAATCTAGAGCCACTGAATTGTTACCAGCCATGCCCTTCATCCTTTATTACTTGGGATCTACATTTTCATATGTTGCATGCCAGGATTAGTTTGCTCAGGAATTTAAGTATCTCCACACTTTAGCTGCAGGATATACAGCAGATAAGTAGAAACTGAGGAACTTTAATTATGAAACACATGATTACTCAATTCACCCTGAAGTGTTAATACAACCAATGATTTCTGTAACTAGTCAAAGAAACATAAATGCCAAGCAGCAGGAATTTGGTGCTCCAACAGAAAAGTTAAGCTGCCACCATATCTCTGAACATGGCAGAATCCAAGCATTTTATAAAAAAAAATATGGGCATGTAATCCAAGCTTTCAAGTGACATCAATTGGCAAACTTTCAGTGCCAAAAGCTGGTTCCATACCTACTATTAAGGTACAGGCTACATTTACAACGTTATGAAATTTGAACACTGGTGCTTCATGAGTAGAATAAAAAGTAGACTGAGCAATCAAATATGTGAGGTAATTCATTTGCTCAACCAGTTAGTAATGTTGTTTCAATAGCATTAAGAATTCTGTCTACAGGCAAGTACAATACATCAATGTTAACAAGTAATAATATGGATATACAACGCAAACACATACAACCATTAATGATGTGACTGTGGTCATTGTTGGTCTGAAACATTATCACTGTGACAACTATTCAGAGATGAAGACAAAAACTGCAGTGGGTTCCAGTAACACACAATTCATGTTACCAAGCTGTATCCTCCGAGCATGAGGTCTTACCATTTTAACATCACACTGATCCTTGTCCAAAAAATTGTTAGAAAGTTTATATGCAGCAAATCAAATTATGAGAAGGAGCAACAAACCACATCTTAGAAATTTGGCAGATGTTTCACCAATGTATCATGGATGTGCAGATCACCTTTAAAGTTTTCTTCAAAAGCAATGAAATAAAACTTGGTTGGTATGTACAAATCATTGACACATTCCACAAGATATTCACATTTAAAATGGATACACTTTTGCACGAGTACCTTCACCTCTAACCAACATAATCGTGTTCACATTTTTCAAATCTTGCTAGTTTATCACCAAAAATTTATCTTCCTACAATCACAAAGGCATCTTTAAACTACCAATATGGAATAGAGGTATGCCAGCATTACAATACATGCCTGATATTTTTACACGAAATGTACAACAGGAAGACATTCCAAATGACATGCATCAAACTGAATATTCTGGGAGTATGAATTAAAAAATGCCTTTCATTACAAATTTTTGCATTTTATTAAATACAAGATGGATTTCAGACCCTGTGAGTCCAATCATCAAGTGTAACTTGCCTTCATACACAATTTACTTTTGCTCTTAAATGAGTGAAATGCATTTTCCACATAATCTTTAAAACTATTTTAAACACTATCAGGCATTTGGTTCTCCATACTGTTCATGCATTACTCTTCATTCAAAGGACACATCTACATACACATTTTTTAAACACTTCACAGATCTGCAGATACACAAAAATGTGTATGCAGATGTGTCCCTTGAATTAAATAGTATGCACGAACAGGATGGAGAAGTGAATGAATGATTGTGTTAAAAAGTTAGAAATGCTTTTCTTCGATTATATGGAATATGCATTTCACCTAATTCAAAAGCAAAAATAAATTGTGTATTAAGACAAGTTACACCCGATGATGGACCCACAGGATCTGAAATGTATCATGTATTTAATAAAACGCAAAAATTTGTGATGAAAGGCGTTTTTTAATTCATACTCCCGGAATATTCAGTTTTATGTATGTCATTTGAAATGTCTGATATGCAGATGACACCACTGAAAAGCCTCTGTAGCCAGACGTATTGCATGGCCTGATAGAGGGCAAGAAGCTCTGCTGTAAATACTGAGCAGTGTTCTGGAAGCCAATACTGAAAACCGTCAGTGCCAATGACGAAGGTACAGCTGACACCAAGGTCAGTCCGAGAGTCATCAGTGTACACAATGGTACTATAGCGAAGTTCCGTACAGAGATCATGAAACTGAAGGTGATAAAGCAAGCCAAGGTGAACACGGGCCAGCACACAAAGCCAAGGTGGTGAAGGGTTCACACCCACCACAAAAGTTGCAGGCAGTGTGAAGTTAAGCTGCCGGAGCAAGAGGCGAAAGGCAACTCAAGAAGGTAACTGACGAGGGGCACACCCCACACTAGTGGTCAAACGAATCATCAAGGAAGGTGGCATAGGATTGGTGGCCATGTATGGCAGACACACAGCATGCATATCTGCTGAGGTGGTCACGGTGGTAGGACAGTGGTAGTTCAGCAGTTTCTGCATAGTCTCCCAACCGGGCTAGTGTAAAAAGCGCCAGTAGTAAAATGGATGCCACAATAGTGGACAGTATTGAGACAGTGTAAAAGGTTCAGACGTGCATATGCATAAATGGAACATCCATAATCTAGTTTCAAACAGACAAGGGACCGGTACAACGGAGGAGAGTGGTTCGATCTGCTCCCCAGGAAGCACCACTGGGGACACGTAGGACATTGAGGGACTGCGTACAGCGAGCTGCCAGGTAAGACTCATATGAGGGCCAAGAAAGTTTCCTATGAGCCCCAGGAATTTCGTATTTTCAACAAATGGAAGAGCAACAGGCCCAAGACCCAAAGACAGTGGAAGAAACCAATTGCGCCACCAAAAATTCATACAAATGGGTTTTTCTGTGGAAAAATTAAAGCTCCACGAGTGAAGACAATCGAGACATCGCTGAAGATGCCGCTCAATGAGACAAGTCCATAGAGATCTGCAGTAGATGGCAAAATGTCAACGAAAAGGAGCCAGAGACACCTGGTGGGAAACAGGCCATTATAGGTTTAATGGCAACAGCAAAGAGGACGACGCTTACGACAGAACCCCGAGGCACACCCGTTTTCCTGGATAAAGGTGTCCGACAAGGTAGAACTCACATGTACCTTGAAAACTCTGTCTTTTAAAAATTCCTGAAGTAAACGGGGTATGTGGCAACAGAAGCCCCACATGTGGAGAGTAAGGAGCATGCCAATCCTCCAGCAGGTGTCTTAGGGTTTCTCCAAACTGAAAACCATGGCCACAGCCTAGAATTTCTACATAAAACCAGTACGACAAGGGTGGGCAAAGTGACGAGATGGTCAACCACTGAACGGCCTGCTCTAAATCCACACTGTGCTGTGGTTAGTAAATGGCGAGATTCTAGTCACCATACCAGACAGGCACGAATCATATGTTCCATCACCTTGCAAACGCAGTTGGTGAGAGAAATGCGGTGGCAGCTAGAAGGAAGGAACTTGTCCTTACTGGGTTTAGGTATGGGTATGACAGTGGCTTCACACCAGCATCTAGGAAACCTGCCGACTGACCAGATGCAGTTGTACTTATGAAGCAGAAAGTGCTTGCCCGCAAGAGGAAGGTGCAGCAACATCTGAATGTAAACATTGTCTGGTCCTGGGGCAGAGGATTGGGCTGAAGTGAGAGAGTGACCTAGCTCCCTCATAGTAAAGGCAGCATTGTAGGAATCATGATTCTGTGAAGAGAAGGACATCACTAAAGCCACCTCCACTTGTTTAAGATGGAGGAAGGCTGGGTGACAGTGGGAGGAGCTCGAAATCTCACAAAAATGGTAGTCCAAGGTGTTGGAGATAGCAACAGGGTCGACTATGACATCTGCTACCATCAGGACCAAACAATGGAAGAGGTAGTGGAACTGTTAAAGGAACTAGTGAATGAAATCAAGTTAGCTTTTTTGCTATCCCAAAGAATGCAATGACAGAGTGCCTGCAACTGTTTATAACGATTGCAGTTTGCCATCATAGGATGACGGCTAAAAACGTTGAGCACACATCTCCCCACACGAACTGTCACGGCACGCCTCAGTCCACCGAGGACTGCGACTGTGTGATAAAAGAGGAAATGTGAGGAATGGAACGTTCTGTGGCAGTAAGGATAACATTTGTAAGATATTCTAGCTGGTCATTACAACCGGGTAAACGTTTGAAGGTTGCCAGGGAAGAGTAAAGCCTCCACTCAGCCTTAACGAACAGCCTCTTGGGCACCCGTGTAGGAGGGGTAGGAGTCAGCAAACAGATAACACACAGGAAATGGTCACTCAAGTAGCTGTCAGAATGGACCACTCATGAGAATGGGCAAGCTGGGCACTGCAGAAGGATAGGCCCAAATGGTAATAAGTGTGCGTGGAGTCTGAAAGGAACATGGGTGTTCCTGTGTTAAGGCAGATGAGGTTAAGTTGATTAACGTCAGCCAAGAGGGCACCTCTCAGACAGATTCTGAGAGAATCCCAACGAGGATGGTGCAGCAGAGATGAGCCGGGTAGCTGCCCGGTAAGCTGGAAGAAGTCTGCCTTGGTGACATCGAACGATGGAAGAATGTAATTGGTACAAAGGTAAAAGGCCAAGTGAGGAAGGGAATGGTGAACTGCAACAGCTTGAAGGCAGGTAGTCACAGAGATGGGTTGACTATGATCATCATCCCATACAAGCAGCATGATTCTCCACAAGAAATGCCGGAGCTCAAAGCTGTCGAGGACACAATTTTGTTTCCTGTAGGCAGAGAACAATCAGATGCTGCAATTCTAAGAGCAGCCATAAATCCCCTGTTGGATCAAGGGTCATACATGTTCCACTGAAGAAGTCATAATAAGGAAAAGGGAGGAGGGAAAAATTGAAGGGGTATCACCTCGGCAGCTGCCGAGTGCCGCCATCCTTGAAAGACTCGTTGCTACAGGGTGCAGGGGCTGGAGAAACCTGCTCCACGAGATGGTGGTGGTTGTTGGGATGTTTAAGGGGGACTAAACAGCAAAGGTCATCAGTCCCCCATTCCAAAAACAGGCGAGCAGAAAATCGGCGAAGCAGGTAAAAACCAAAGGGGGGAGGAGACGCCCCCCAGGCGCTAAAAGAACACAAATGCAGCAACAAACACTACAGACAAGAAGAGTACAGTGGAACACCAGACAGAAAGGAACAGAAGAAAATAAGATGGCCGGAGACTGGTTGACTGACCACAAGAACAAAAAAAAGGGAAAGTCAACCATCTGACGACACACCAAAACAGCAACAAATATGGAGACGTGACGACAAAAGACACAGAAAGGGAAAGGTGCAGGACCGCCCTAAATTGAACCATAAAAAGGACTGCCACGGATAAAATTTAAAACGTTGTCAGCCATGGAGGCATCGTCACATAAAACCAAAGGCAACGTGCCCGGGAGATTAAAAGACTGCCAGAGGGTGCGCAGTCGGGGACACTCCAGCAAAATGTGGGCGACCGTCAGCCGGAACCCACACCGACACAGGAGCGGATCATCCTGACGCAAAAGATGGCCGTGCGTCAGGTAGGTATGGCCGATGCAGAGCCGACACAGGATTACAGAGTCCCTGCGAGAAGCCCGCAGGGAGGAGCGCCACACATCGGTCGTCTCCTTGACAGCCCGCAGTTTATTCGGGGATGTCATGCCACGTCACTCAGCAGTCCACGTCCGAAGCACCTTACGGCGCTACACCAGCTGCTGATCGCGAGCCGTGAGGCCGATTTCCAAAGTTGGGGGGTCGATCGCCCCTTTGACCAGCCTGTCGACACGTTCGTTCCCCGGGATGCCAACGTGACCTGGCGTCCAAATAAAGACCACCGAACGACCAGAGCGGGTAATGGCGGAAACAGACTCCTGAATAGAGGACACCAGAGGAGAAGACGTATAGCAGCGGTCGATGGCCTGGAGGCTGCTCAGGGAGTCACTGCAGACGACGATGGACGTACCTGAGCAGGAACGCATATGCTCAAGAGCGCGCAATATGGCCACCAGCTCTGCAGTAAAAATACTGCAGCCAGCCGGCAAGAAGCGCTGTTCAACATGAGCAGCGTGAGCAAAAGTGTAGGCAGTGCGACCATCAACCAGGGAACCATCAGTGAAGACAGTCTCACAGCCCGAAAATGAGGCGAGGAGCTCAAGAAAACGGCGACAGAGGGCCACAGGCGGAACCGAGTCCTTGGGTCCCTGTGCCAAGTCGAGACGGACGGACGGCTGGGGCAAACACCAGGGAGGCATAGGTGCACGGGCCCGGAAGGGAGGCAGAAGAGGAAATGACCCCAGTTCCGACAGCAGGGACTGGACGCGGACAGCTATGGAAAGCCCAGACCTAAGTCGCCCTTCGGGCAGATGGAGGACCATGGCAGGGAATAGCAGGCGACGATTGGGATGGCCCGGCAAGCAATGCACATGGACAGCACAGTCGGCGAGCAGTCGATGGCGGCGAATCCGCAGTGGGGGAACCCCGGCCTCCACCAGTAGACTACCCACGGGGCTCGTACGAAAAGCGCCAGTGGCAAGCCGAACCCCACAGTGGTGTATGGGGTCTAACAACTTCAACACTATGAGGGTGATGCAGACCCATAGGCCAGGCTCCCATAATCAAGCCTGGACTGCACAAGGGCTCTGTATAATCGCAACAGCGTGCAGCGATCCGCACCCCAAGAGGTGTGGCTCAGGCAGCAGAGGGCGTTGAGGTGCTGCCAGCACTTTTGCTTCAGCTGAGTAATATGAGGAACCCATGTGAGCCGGGCATCAAAGACGAGTCCTAAGAAGCGGCAAGTGTCCACCACTTCAAGCAGGTGGCCGTCGAGGGAAAGTTCAGGATGAGGATGGACCGTCTGACGCCTGCAGAAGTGCATAACTCGAGTCTTGGCTGCAGAGAACTGAAAACCATGAGTCAGAGCCCATGATGCTGCCTTGCGAACGGCGACTTGCAGCCTGCGTTCGGCGACTCCTGTAGTCGTGGAGCTAAAGGAGATGCAGAAGTCATCGGCATACAAAGAAGGAGACACCGACGACCCCACGGCTGCAGCCAGACCATTAATGGCCACTAGAAATAAGGAGACGCTCAACACCGAGCCCTGCGGGAGCCCATTTTCCTGTATATAAGATGAACTAGAGGTGGCACCCACTTGCACCCGGAAAGAGCGGCGCAATAAAAAGGTTTGAAGAAAAGCCGGGAGCTGACCACAAAGACCACACTCATGCAACGTAGCAAGGATGTGATGCCTCCATGTGGTGTCATACGCCTTCCGCAGATCAAAAAATACAGCAACGAGATGCTGACGTCAGGCAAAGGCCGTACAGATAGCAGATTCCAGCCGCACCAAATTGGCCGCAGCAGACCGGCCCCGACGGAAGCCACCCTGGTATGGAGCGAGGAGACCGCGCGACTCAAGGACCCAACACAAACGCCGCCCCACCATACGTTCGTGCTATTTGCACAAAACGTTGGTGAGGGTAATGGGACGATAGCTGTCCACCGCCAGTGGGTCCGCACCGGGCTTCAAGATGGGGACAATAAGACCCTCTCGCCATTGCGACGGGAACACGCCCTCGCTCCAAATGCGGTTAAAGATGGTGAGGATGTGTCTCTGGCAGTCCCGGGAGAGATGCTTCAGCATCTGTGCGTGGATGCAGTCTGGTCCTGGTGCCGTATCAGGACAGTCGGCGAGGGCAGCGAGGAATTCCCTCTCGCTGAAAGGAGCATTGTATTTTTCAGAACGACGCATGTGGAATGATAACGGCGTCTGCTCGGCTCGCTCCTTTAGAGAGCGAAAGGCAGGGGGATAAGTGGCAGTCGCAGAGCTCTGAGCAAAGTGTGCAGCAAGGTGTTCAGCAATGGCAGCAGCGTCCGTGCAGACAGCGCCGTCCAAGGAGATCCCAGCGACACCCATAGGGGTCTGGTATCCATAAATCCGCCGGATCCGGGACCACACGAGCAAGGGGGAGACACGGGAGCCCAAGGATGAGACATACCTCTCCCAGCACTCCTGCTTACGCCGTGCGATAAGGCGACGGGCCAAGGCACGGAGCCTCTTAAAGGCGATGAGGGTCTCTAGAGACGGGTGCCACCTATGACGCTGGAGAGCCCACCTACGGTCGCGAATAGCCTCAGCAATCTCCGGCGACCACCAGGGGACAGCCTTCCTCCGAGGGAGTCCAGAAGAGCGGGGGATGGTAGCCTCGGCCGCCAAAATGATTGACGTGGTGAAGACACGGACCACCTCGTCAATGTCACCCTGTGGGGGAGACTCAATGGTGGCAGCGGAAGTAAAAGCCGGCCAGTCAGCCCTGTGGAGAGCCCAGCGGGGCACGCGCCCAGAAGAATGACACTGGGGCAGTGACAAATAGATGGGAAAATGGTCACTACCACACAGGTCAGGATGCACCCTCCAGGGGAGGGATGGGACAAGTCCGGGGCTGCAAAGAGAGAGATCGATGGCCGAGAACGAGCCATGGGCCACACTGAAATGCGTGGGAGCACCGGTGTTCAAGAGGCTAAGGTCGAGCTGAGCCAACACATGCTCCACGGCACGACCACGGTCATCGGAGACAGTCCCACCCCATAGAGGGTTGTGGGCATTGAAATCGCCCAGAAGCAGCAATGGTGGCAGGAGCTGAGCCAGCAGCGCAGCCAAGACATGTCGGGGAGCTCCCCATCCGGAGGAATGTAAACAGAGCAAACAGTAATAGCTGGTGAGAGCTCAACCCTGACAGCGACTGCCTCTAAACGCGTCAGAAGGGGTACTGGCGAGCTACAGACAGAGTGGTGAACAAAGAGGCAAACCCCACCTGATGCTCGTTGACAGGCAGCACGGTTCTTATAGTATCCCCAATAACCACGAAGGGCGGGGGTCCGCATTGCTGGAAACCAAGTTTCCTGCAGAGCACTGCAGAGAACAGGGGAAGCACTCAGAAGCATCCGGAGCTCAGGCAGTTGGCGGAAATAACCGCCGCAATTCCACTGGAGAATGGAAGCAGGAAGGGACTGGGAGGGCGTGAATGCGACTAAGAGGCAGACGGCGCCTCAGAGCCAACTGCTGCCACCGGGGGAGAGTCAGCAGAGGCCATAGGAAAGGCCCCCGAGGGTTCCGTGAGGGCGAGATCCGCGGCAGAGGCGAGGATCTCCACCTCATCCCCGGAGCCAGGACTATGTACAGCAGGCAGCACTGAAACCGCCGGAACATCCTTCTTCTTGGACACATTCCGTTCCTTCTTCTCGCGTCTGCCCTTAGGGTGAGAGGGCTGGGAGAGCTTCTCTGAAGGAGCATCGGAGGCTGACGACGATGCAGAAGCCCTACGACCAGCAGGTGGCGGAACCTTCAGCCACTGGCTGACATCCGGCTGGGTAGGAGAAGAAACGGAGGAAGGGAGAGCCCCGAGGGACCCTTCCGCGAGAGAGGAACCGGCAGAGGCAACGCTGGTGGAGAAGGAGGGGGAGGGATCGAGCCCCCCGGTTGTTGAGCAGACGTCACTCCCGAAGTAAGCGTGGGGGCAGCAGAGGAAGGCGTGCCCCCAGACATGAGGGGGGCAGACAGAGAGGCAAGGCCCTGAGGGCCCACTGAAGGCGGCACAGAGGAGGCGACAACCGCGAGGGCGACGATGACGTGGCTGCAGCATAAGATGTTCGAAGGGAAGCAGGATACAACCTTTCATATTTCAGTTTTGCCTCTCGATAAGTAAGCCGGTCCAGGGTCTTAAATTCCATTATCTTCCACTCCTTATGAAGAACGGGGCAATCCGGCGAGCATGGAGAGTGGTGCTCCCCACAGTTGACACATACAGGCGGGGGCGCAAATGGAGAATCGGGATGAGAGGGGCGTCCGCAATCTCGACATGTGGCGTTGGATGGGCAACGGGAGGACATGTACCCAAACTTCCAGCACTGGAAGCACCGCATCGGGGAGGGACGTAGGGCTTGACGTCACAACGGTAAACCATTACCTTGACCGTCTCGGGCAAGACATCACCCTCGAAGGCCAAGATAAAGGCACCGGTGGCCACCCTGTTAGTCTTGGGGCCTCGATGCACACGACGGACAAAATGCACTCCACATCGTTCCAAGTCGGCTCAGCTCGTCATCGGATTGTAACAATAGGTCACGATGGTAAATAATCCCTGGACCATATTTAAGCTACTGTGGGGAGTGACGGTAACAGGGACGTCACCCAGCTTATCACACAAGAGCAACGCTCGTGACTGCGCTGGGGAGGACGTCTTGAGGAGGATGGACCCATTCCTCATTTTAGACAACCCCGCCACTTCCCCAAACTTATCCTCCAGGTGTTCCACAAAAAAACAGAGGCTTCGTCGTAAGAAAGGAGTCACCATCAGTCCTGCTGCAGACAAGGTATTGCGGTACATAAGGCTCCCGCTTGGCACGAGATCTACGTCCCTCCCATGGCGCAGCCAACGAGGGGAACGACTGAGGGTCATATTGCGAAGCATCAAAGTCTACTCTGCCTCGCTTAGAGACACTGGTGGCCGTGCGACCACCAGCTTGGTGTGATTTATTGCGCTTCATTGCCCACATCTGCCCAGATGCCACCTACTCCGAACGAGTACCTAGCCGATATCCCGTTGCCCGGAGCCCCCGTGCCCCAGACAAGGTGGGCACATACTCCTTGGCATGTATGGGGAGGAAACAGCTCTGGCATCTGCAGTGCAATCCCTGCGTGGTCAGGGGGCTACCACCAAGAGGGTAAATGACGACCCCACCACAACGGACTGGCTACCGTGCTGGATTTCAGGTGTTGAAAAGGTTCACAGTTGTCGTGGGCGCTAAGAAGGGGATTGCGCACAAGACGAGAAGGAGGTAAACCAAAAGACGTTGGGTGTAAATCCCGCCATACAACAATAAGGAACATGCAAGATGGTGGTGCATGATGGACCAATAGAAAAACACCACATAAGGCGTCCTTCCCCAAATGGCACGCACTAACAACGGAAATTTGGAAAAAAAAAGGAGGTCAAACCCAAGAGGGGACCATCACAGAAGGCCGAAACATTTGAGACTCCTTTTAGTCGCCTCTTACGACAGGCAGGAATACCGCGGGCCTATTCTTACCCCGAACTCGCAGGGGGATGCTCCACGAGATTTATAGAGGCATCGGCAGTCTCCCGCTGTTGATCTGCGGAGTCCGGGGCAGAAAAATGGTGGCGGTGCACACTGGCGGTATGGAGGTCGGCTGGGCGAGGGCATCATGTCACAAGTTTGACTTCTTGGAGCCTTTCCATTTGGCACAGGAAGACTCAGATGTTTGTTGGATGGAGGGATGTAGAAAGTCTTTGTGGGGGTATTCCTTCTGTCCTTTCTGGCCTGCCGGTTGCATAGCAGGTGACTTTGCCCCAGGAGGCGAAAGTTTGGTGACTCGTTGCACAGCTGGACGAGGAGATGGCAATGCTACCATGACACTGGGCGATTTCACAACTGCAGTGCTGAATTTGAGATCATATGTCTGCATGGTCATGCCCTCCATGGAACGAAACTTAGCAAGAACAGTACTGTAGGTGCCAGATGGTAGACACACGATTTGTGACTAGCCAATAACCTGCGAGCAACCAGGCCTTCAGGAGCGCACAGGAAGGAAGAAGGAAAAGAGGAGTTTCAAATGGCAAAGCAGAGGGAGGATAGGAGAAGGTTAACAAAGAAAAGAAAAACAGATAAATGAAAAACAGTGGTGAGACTGTTCTTGTCTCAGCTAATGAAAATGCAGAATACATTCCCCAAAAAAAACCCAGACATGTTCCCCAAGGAAGGGGAAAAGACTAGGAGGAGGATAGACATACAGCACAGAAATGGAAAAGGTGCTGCAAAGACTGGGGACCCATGGTAGAAAAATACGAACTCGCTAAAGAGAGGTGAGCCACCTGCAGGGGACATGTATCATGCTGGGATTGGATGATACAATATAAAGGGGCCTGCAAACATCCAATATTTGACAACAATTCTAGTTTGTCAAATCTTCACTATAGTGTTGAGACCTCGCACTATCAACATTACTGAACAAATTGTCAGCTGATGGCGCAATTTTGCTTGGTTAAGATGTGCAAATGTATTAGCTGTAGCTTGTGAGCAACAGAAAATAAGAAAAGATGAAGTGGGCCTGAGGGGAGGTGGGGGGGGGGGGGAGGGGGTGGAATGGAGTGACTGGTCAGTTGTTAATTTACTAACTGAACTCAGAACTACAAGTGCAAAAGATGTCAAATTATTTTCAATGAGCCCTCCTACTCCTACATCAAGCATCAAATTATTAGTGTTGATACAAGATAGAACAGAGAAGGAAGCAAAATACGTTAATGGCAGAGGCAATCACAATCGACAAGCGATTAGGAGAAACAAATTTCTGGCATCACGCAGTTCATTCTAATACTCAATTTAGTTCTCTAGTATCAGCCAACACAATCAGTAAAATTTTGTGGAAACCTGCGAAGGAATTATACCTGCCTGTCAAGAACCTCTTCAGGTTAACTAATGCAAAAACTCTTTCCATACTGTGACAATTTGGTGAAAGATC
Organism: Schistocerca piceifrons; assembly: GCF_021461385.2. Classification (NCBI taxonomy): domain Eukaryota; kingdom Metazoa; phylum Arthropoda; class Insecta; order Orthoptera; family Acrididae; genus Schistocerca; species Schistocerca piceifrons. The sequence continues at coordinate 468,777,201 of NC_060145.1, forward strand.
TCTTACTAGTATATTTCAAAATGGTAGAATTTTTCCAAACTGCTATGTAATACACCAACCAATACAATATTTTCATATTACTGTAGTAAGCAGTGTCACAGTGAATCTGTTAACCATCCTAAAGTGGTATTCACAACGATTACCCTTGCAGAGGCCTATTGTGTGAAGACTCCTTAAAAACGATCTGGGTACGTTACACACAACTGTGTACTGAAAATTAAACAGTGCACATTAACACCATGTGGCTTGTTCCTGAGGTTCTGTCAACATCTGACTCGAAAATATTGTCAAATCATGAATACTGCACCTCACATGTACAGTATGTATTGACAATATTGAGAATATTTTTAGATCAATACTGCTCATCAATATTTCTAGTATTGACAATACATCAATATACATCCTCAGATGGTCAATGTATAGACAGTTTGATGCCAATGAGATTTCACATCTAAAGCTGCATAGACAAAAATCACAATAACTGCAAACACTCATTGTAGCAGCAAACGTACAGCATAAAAACTGCTTCAGCTTTTCACCAGCATTTGCATATCACAATGTACACTGTAATCGATGGAAATTTAGCACTTAGTTCCCCACTTTTAACAAGAGTTTATGCTAGCAAAACAGTCACTTCTGCAACTAGTACATGCCTCAACTGCTACCAGTAAAAGTTGTAGCCTGAAACAGCTGACAAACTCTGAAAACAACAAATCACTAAATACTTTTGTACTTACAACGGGTGACAGAGGTGAGGCCTTTGTAAAAGATGATAGGTATCTGCATGCAAATGTCAAAGTGACTGGTTCTTGCATTTCAATGGTCACCGCTTCTTCCTCTTTATCAACATTAGCTGTCTGTGCCAATTTTATATTAGCTGTAAAATAATTTCATGTTACTTCACTAGTAATAAAAGTAACTTCAGGAAACTAAGTACCTGTGCAATATTGCAGTTAATGTGCCATAAACATTATCAGGACTCAAAAATAGGAAAATATCAAATAGTTAAAAACAAATATATCATGTGGATTGCTCTGTTTTACAGTAACCTACATGTTAACAAAATCATGAAGATAGCTGTTGACTGCAAAATTCACTTCAAACCATTGATGCTATGCACTTTGTGCCTAATGAAATAAAGGCATTTTACATATTTAGAAATTTCTCTGGTGGCAAAAAAATTCCACTGTCAGTTTATTTTGTAACTTACAAGAGTAAGCTTTCCATTATAGCCAATCTGAAAGACCAAATACTGCCAATTCCTTACCTGAACCAATGTCTCCTGCTGCAGAAAACTTTACTCCCTCTTTCGAACATGAAATTACACACGATTCACCAAACTGGCTCAAGTCTCGGCAAATGCGAGTAAATTCTGCTGATGGAAGCCTTATTGTGCAAGAGTAATCAGTCTCCTATGGACAGTAATAAATGTTCCATTAACTTTACATAGTAAGAACATAAAATGTTGAATTAATCACCATATAGAATAACGCCTTTCAGATTACAGTTGAATGTATACTGATGACAGAGCATACAGAAACAAGCATTTCCAAAATATCTAAACACTAAATGCATTTAACAAATTGGAAAAATTATGGTACTGTTTAGCCCTAATTTGCACTCTCAATGAACAGTGCACTTTCTAAGAGCAAACATTTAATCAACAGTACACAACTACCACACAGGTCATCACGTATTCTCCAGCAGATAGACGGGGAAGTCTTGGGCTGCAAATTGATAAATCAATGGTCGAGTAACTACCATGAGCCACACTGAAATGTGTGGTTGCTCCAGTTTTTAAGAGGCAGAAGTCGAACTGAGACAGTCAAGTTTAGAAATCTCTGCCTCGGCCAGTAAGCACAGTGCCACCCCACAAGGGGCTATGGGCATTAAAATCTCCCAAAAGTAGAAAAGGTTTAGGGAGTTGATCAATCAGTGCAACTAATACATTCAGGGGGTACTGCACAATCTGGAGAAAGATATACATTACAGACAGCTATTTCCTGCATCATCCTTATTCTGGCAGCCACAGCTTCAAGAGGGGCTTGAAGGGGCACAGTGTCACTACAGACTGAGTTTAGGACATGAACGTAAACTCCACCTGACACTATTACAGTCACTACGGTTCCTGTAGTATCCCGTATAGCCACGGAGGACAGGGGTCCACATTGCCAGGAAGCAGGTTTCCTGTAGGGCAATGCAGATAGCAGGTGTAAAGCTTAACAGTTGCCATAGCTCAGCCAGATGGTGGAAAAAACCGCTGCAATTCCACTGGAGGATGTCATCGTGAGACTGGGAAAGCATGGAACATTCAACGAGCAGTTTAAGCCTCAGTCACCTGCTGCCACCGACTTTTTGCCTAAGCAATCTATATTCATTGTGTGAGGGTTTGGCGAGTCCCCAACCTCAGATGCAGAGCTTGTAGGTTGCTGTTGTTGGTTTAAAAGAGAGGGGAAAGGATCAAACTACAAGGGTTTTTTTTTTTTTAGGGTGCACAACTACAATGGTCATTAGTGCTCAGACTAAGTTAGGAAAGCACCAAGATGCACAAGGTGAAAACAGCAGCTAAAAGGGACAACACTGAAAAAGACATTAACAGGCATAGGATTAAAAAACAGCATAATCAAATGTCCTTAGACAGGTTTGTCAAGTGGATAAAACGAAGAAGGCGAGCAGCTGCTCCTGGGTCATCCGCTAAAATGTCATCCAGAGTACATGGCAGGCCAAGATCAACGCGCAGTGTATTAAAATTCGGACAGGACATTAAAATGTCGCATACCGTCAGCAATTGCCCACATGGGCAGAACGGAACCGGCACAGCCGTCAGCAGATGACGATGGCTGAACCGGCAGTGTCCAATTCGTAACCGAGCCAAAACGACCTCCTCTCGTCGAGAAGGGCGTGAAGAGGTCGTCCAAGCCGTGGGAATAGGGTTCGAGGCCCGAAGCTTGTTGTAGATAGTGTAGCCCAATCGGCATGCCACAGCGATAAAATGCACTGACAAATGACCCTGCTACAATCTGATGAAGGGATGACAAATGACCCTGCTACAATCTGATGAAGGGACACAAGAAGCTGTCCGAGGCTGGAGGACCGCAGCCTTGGCCGCGGCATCTGCAGCTTCGCTCCCAGGGATACCGACATGGCCAGGAACCCACATAAAGCTAACCGGAGAACCGTCGTCCACCAGCTGCTGAAGAGAGCGTTGGATCCAGTGCACGAAAGGGTGAACCGGATACGGATCACTGAGGCTCTGGATGGCGCTCAGGGAATCGGAGCAGATGACATAAGCAGAATGTCGGTGGCGGAAGATGTAAGGAACAGCCTGGTAGAGGGCAAATAGCTCAGCTGTGAAGACCGAACAGCAGCCGTGGAGCCGGTATTTGAAACTGTGTGCCCCAACAATAAAAGAACACCCGAAACCGGCATTGGTCTTCGAGCCATCTGTATAAATGAAGATCATATTAAGGAACTTCAAACGAAATTCGACAAAACAGGAGCGGTATACCGAAGCTGGGGTAACCTCCTTTGGGAGCGAGCTGAGGTCAAGGTGAACACGAACCTGAGCCTGGAGCCAAGGTGGCGATTGGCTCTCGCCCACTCGAAAGGTTGCAGGGAATGAAAAATCAAGGTGCTGAAGGAGGAGATGAAAGCGAACTCCAGGGAGTAGCAGGGCAGAGACATACAACCCGTATTGACAGTCGAGAGTCGTCAAAAAAGGAACGATAAGACGGGTGGTCGGGCATTGACAATAGCCGACAGGCATACCGACAAAGCAGTATATCGCGCCTGTAGGTTAGTGGCAATTCACCGGCTTCAGCATGAAGACTCTCGACAGGACTGGTATAGAACGTTCTGATCGCAAGACGTAAACCCCGATGTTGTATAGAGTTGAGGCGGCGTAAGATGGACGGCCGTGCAGAGGAATATACGAAGCTCCCATAATCTAGCTTTGAGTGGACGATCGACTGATAGAGGCAAAGTAGGACGGTTCAATCCGCTCCCCACGACATACCGCTGAGAACACGGAGGACATTTAGAGAACGGGTACAATGGGCAGCCAAATATGACATGTGGAGACCAGCTAAGTTTCCTGTCAAATGTAAGACCTAAAAATTTTGTTGTCTCCACAAATGGGAGAGCAACGGGACCAAGTCGTAAGGATGGTGGGAGAAACTCTTTGTAGTGCCGGAAGTAAATACAGACAGTCTTCTCGGCAGAAAAACGGAAGCCATTGGCAACACTCCAGGAGTAAAGACGGTCAAGACAACGCTGAAGACAGCACTCCAGGAAACATGTACGCTGCGCGCTGCAATAGATGGTAAAATCGTCCACGAAAAGGGAGCCTGATACATCAGCTGTGAGGCAATCCATTATTGGATTGATCGCTATGGCGAAGAGAGCGATGCTCAAAACTGAGCCCTGTCACACCCCATTTTCCTGGCGAAAGGCGTCCGACAGGACAGAACCCACACGTACCCTGAACTGTCGATCCATTAAAAAGGCACGAATAAAAAGAGGGAGGCGACCGCGAAGGCCCCATGTATGCATGGTGCGGAGAATGCCCGCCCTCCAACAGGTGTCGTAAGCCTTCTCCAAATCAAAGAACACAGCCGCGGTCGGACACTTCCGCAAGAAGTTATTCATAATGAAGGTCGACAAGGTAACCAGATGGTCAACAGCAGAGCGGCGCCTACGAAATCCACATTGTACATTGGTAAGTAGGCGTCGAGATTCGAGCAGCCAAACCAAACGAGAGTTAACCATTCGCTCCATCACCTTACAGACAACTGGTAAGGCAGATGGGTCGATAACTGGAAGGCAAGTGCTTGTCCTTCCCCAGCTTAGGAATCGGGACAACAATAGACTCGCGTCAGCATGTGGGAACATGCCCCTCAATCCAGATTCGATTATAAGTATGAAGAAGAAAACCTTTACCCGCAGGAGAAAGGTTCTTCAGCATCTGAATGTGAATAGAATCAGGCCCTGGAGTGGCGGACCGTGACCGGGCAAGTGCATTTTCGAGTTCCCGCATGGTGAATGGGGCATTATAATTTTCACCATTCGAGGAGCAGAAGTTAGGTGGCCTTGCCTCCTCTGCCTGTTTTCGGGGGAGGAGAGCAGGGTGGTAATGAGCGGAGCTCGTAACCTCTGTGAAAAAGCGGTCGAAGGCATTGGAGACATCCTCAGGCCACAAGAACGTCATTCGCGACCGTCAAGCCAGAAACTGGTGAGTGGACCTTAGTGCTAGATAGCCGGCGCAGGCTACCCCAGACAACAGAAGGAGGAGTAAAACTGTTGAAGGTGCTTGTGAAAGCAGCCCAGCTGGCTTTCTTGCTTTCTTTAATAACACAACGACACTGCGCACGTAATCGTTTATAATTGATACAATTCGCCATCGTAGGGTGGCGTTTAAAGGTGCGTAAAGCACGTCGACTAGCACGTAAAGCGTCTCTACATGCTGCGGTCCACCAGGGGACCGGTACGCAACATGGAGAAGAAGTAGTGTGAGGGATGGAATATTCAGCAGCAGTGAGAATGACTTCCGTGAGGTGTGCGACCTGACTATCGCAGCTTGCGAAGGTTTGACCCAGAAAGGTCGCCCTGGAAGAGAAGAGCCCTCAGTCTGCTTTGGAGATGTTCCAACTAGTTGAGCATGGAGAGGGGGTATGATGCAGGAGATGGATAACACAAGGGAAGTGGTCGCTCGAATACGTATCAGAAAGTGCGTACCACTCAAACCGGCGTGCAAGTTGGGTAGTACATATAGAGAGGTCTAAATGGGAATAGGTGTGAGTTGTGTGCGAAAGAAAAGTAGGGGCGCCAGTATTGAGGCAGACAAGATTGAGGTGGTGGAAAAGGTCTGCTAACAGGGAGCCTCTCAGGCAGGATGCTGGAGAGCCCCAAAAGGGATGGTGGGCACTGAAGTCTCCAGTTAACAAAAATGGTGCAGGTAGCTGAGCAATAATTTGCATCATGTCTGCCCTGGTAACGGCAGACGACGATGGAGTGTAAACGGTAAAAATGTAAAAGTGGGGAGAGTAATTTGGACGGCAACTGCCTGCAGGCCGGTGTGCAATGTGATGGGATCGTAGTAAATATTATCCCGGACCAGCAACATAACCCCTCCATGAGCCGGAATACCTGCCACATGGGGTAGGTCAAAATGCGCAGAGGCATAGTGTGCCAAGTCAATTCGATTGCTTGGGCGTAGCTTCGTTTCCTGGAGAGCTATGACAAGCGGACAGTGCAAGCGTAGCAGCAACTTTAAGTCCTCTCGGTTGGAGCGAATGCCATGAATATTCCAATGAAGAGGTGCCATCATGAGAAGAAAAAGGAGAAGCAAGGAGGGGTCACCTCAAAGGCCGCTGAGGGCCTGGCTTCGAGCGAGCACTGCCGCCGCTATCAATAGGCGGAGAGTCATAGTCCATTGGTTCAATAGGTTCATCGGCCATCTTGTTAAGATGGCCGGGAGGGGGAGCTTCCTCTGCCGGTGAACGGCCAGATGTTCGGCTACCAGCGGTGCGGCCAGGCGAAACGGATGACGGGCTGGGGCGGCAACCGCTGGGTGGCGCAGGAGAAGAAACACGCCGTGGCAGAGAACTTTGCTTCCTATGAGCCTTCTTGGAAGGTCGTTTAGTGGAAGTACTGGTCGATGGAACGGACGACCGTAGTGCTGAAGGTCAGATCGCATGTCTGCATCACCACCTCCCTGGTAGTCCGAGGAGAGGCGAGGACAGTACTGTATTTCCCCACTGGGAGCAGCGTGGGCTTCCTACTAGCAAATAGCTTGCGAGCAGCCGTGGTGGACACTCTCTTTGACTCTAATTTCCTGTATACAGCGTTCATCCTTGTAGATGGAACAGTCGCGGGAGGACGCTGCATGGTCACCCTGAGAGTTCACGCAACAGGGAGACTGAAGTGGACAGTCACCCTCATGGGCGTCCCTGCCACAAGTGACATCTAGCCGCAGTAGAACAAGACTGGCGAGTGTGATTAAAATGCTGACACTGGTAGCAGCGTGTAGGTGTTGGGACATAGGGGCGAACAGAAATAACCTCGTAGCCCGCTTTGATGCGCGACGGCAGCTGAACACTATCAAAGATCAAAAGAAAAGTGTCCGGGTCGGTACAAGATCATTGTTGACCTTTTTCATGACCCTATGGACAGCCGTCACGCCCTGCTCAGCGAGGAAAGACTGAATCTCTTCGTCAGTCAATCCGTCGAGTGATCTAGTATAGACCACACCACACGACGAATTTAAAGTGCGGTGAGCCTCCACCCAAACAGGGAACGTGTACAGGAGTGTAGCCCGAAGCGGTCTTTGTGCCTGAAAGGCACTCTCAGTTTCTAACAACAAGATACCGTTACACATCCTGGTACAAGACTTGACAGATCCGGCTATGGCATCTACGCCCTTCTGGATAACGAAAGGGTTGACAGATGAAAAATCCTTTCCATCCTCAGATCGAGAAACTGCGAGGAACTTTGAGGCAGGCGGTAGGACTTTTGTCACTGGTGGCTGGTCAAGTTTCCATTTTTGGGCAGAAGTCGAGAGAGAAGAAGAGAAATCCGTTGCAGAGGAATCCCCCGTGACTGCCAGCGTCTCCGATGGCACGCTCCTTCCTTGTGGGGACCCCCTCAGAGGGCACTCCCGCCTTAGGTGAATGTTTACACCTCGGGTCACACCTCCTGAGAAACGGACAGAAGGACCAATTGGCATGGTCGGAAGGTGTCAGTTCAGGCAATCACCCCTCCCTGGGCCTGGCCTTTACCAGGGGTACGTACATGCCTTACTTGTCTACCCAGGGCGAGGAATTACACATTACCCCGTCACCGGCTACGCGTGCGAATGCGTGGATCGGCCTTCAGGCACGCACAGGGAGGACAGAAGAAGGGGGAAAAATGGGAGAGAGGGAGAGAAAGGACAGTGTCTCAAATGCCAAGGCGGCGTTGAGAAAGCTGTAATCGTTAAAACTGAATGTGTCTACAATTAGGGTATGCAGTATATCTTTATTTCCAAAAAACATTTGGCTCAGTACCACACCTACACTTATTGTCCAAAGTATGATCAAATCGTGTATAAAGTCAAATTTGTGACTGGATTGAAGACTACTTCGTAGCGAGGATGCAAGATGTTATCTAGGATGGAGAGCAATCGTCAGGTGTAGAAGTAACTTCGAAAGTGCCCCAGTCAGCACGCTGTGACCCTTTCTTTTCAGGTTGTATATCAATGACCTACAATTAATATAATAACCTCAGCCTTTTTCCAGAGGATGCAGTTATCTATAATAAAAAACTGTCTGAAAGAAGCTGAGCAGCTTTATGCACGTAAGTATTCAGTCCGATCTTGGTACGATTTCAAAGCGATGCAAACATAGGCAACTTTCTTTAAATGTTCAAAAACGTTAAATTGTGCACTCCACAAATAAAAAAATGTATAATCCTATGACCACAATATCACTGTGTCACAGAATCAGCCAACTCTTACAAATATCTGGGGAACACTTTGTGGGGATATGAAATGAAATGAGGGGCTCAGTTGCAGGTAAAGCAGGTGGTAGACTGATTTATTGGTGGAATACTGGGGAAATGCAATCAGTCTATAAAGGAGTTTGCTTACAAATCACTCTTACAACTCATACTAGAATACATTAAGCATGTGAGACCCACTGCAAATAGGACTAACAGGAGATATTGAAAGCAAACAGACGGGCAGCACAAATGGCTACATGTTCATTTGACCTGTGGGAGAGTGTCAGAGATGCTGAAGGAACAAATGGCAGACTTGTGAAGATACATGTAAATTATCCCAAGGAAATCTAGAAAGTTTCAACAAATAGCTTTACATGATAACTATGAATACACTACAACCCGCCGCATATTGCCCACATATGGATCATGAGAACAAGATTAGAATAATTACAGCATGCACTGAGGCATCCAATTAATCATTCCGATAGTGATCCATACGTGAACAGAACGGAAAGAGTCCCTAATAACTAATAGAATGCGAAATATCCTCTGCCATTCACTTTGCAGACGTTTGCAGGTTGTGTATCTAAGAAGAAAAATCAGACCCTTTTACATGAAGTTAGCTGAACCTATGTAGGCTAATTTGTTATTGAATTTATGCTCTCTATACGACTATGTCATCACTGACAAACATAACCAATAGCATACCTACATTTCTTTCAAGCTGTGCACAGTGGAACAGTTCAATAATTGGGTTGAAATTCCATGCCAAACCCCCCCCTCCCCCCCAGGGTCTTTCTTATTGTGACAGACTTATCTGTAGTGCAGCCTGTGGTCTTGATTAGGTTGGAAGGTGACAATACGAGTTGGCAAAAGCAGAACATCTGATGGTGTTAAAAAAATTGCCCAGTAGTGAAGACTAAATTTTATGTCCGCGCCATACTGAAAAATGCAGTGGGGATCCAACACACAACTTACATACAATAACTGTAATTCCTGTACTCAGGAGTAAAATTACGAAGTCTCAATTTGACATACAATGAGGTACAAGGCTGTAGGATGAAAGACTGTAAAAATCTATTTCCCAAGTACCACATATTTATCTCTAGCTACAAAGAAAAATAGGTATACTGTTTGACCAGGATTTCCCGAGATGACATTAACTAATGCTTCTGTCTCAGAAAACAAATTCACACAATCTAACAGAAAATTAAAAATATTTAGTTTTATTAAAGTTATCTGTTACTGCATAATCCAAGAAGTGAATACACTGAAATGCTTTCAATATCCATAAGGAACTACAGAAAATCAGAGGTGGCACAAAATATCCTTTCTATGTAAGATACGATAAAGCAAATATTTTTCTACTGGTATGTCGTGCATGCTCTAGTTTAATACTTTAACAATTTAATGTTATTAACTACACATCCAGTAAGTAGGCCCTATATGCACACTGTCATCAAAGTCAGAACTTCTGGTACTTTTAACAATTGTCAGCAAGAACTACATACACTGATATGAATCTATCCTCTTCTGGATTCATGAAGTCAGAGCTGCCCCAAAATATGACAGTATTATGTAGTAAAACCCAATATCCTTCAAAATTTCAGTATTCCATGTAACAATGTATCCTATAATTTTTAATTTTCTCTATGCAGATGTGTGCACAAATTCGTATGTTTACAGCTCCATGAAATGTCTGTCTAAATATGATCCATGGATAAATAAATTACTTTCCTTGACAAACTTGGAAACATCAATTAACCTCCCTCTCTTGCACATCAAGTGAAAACTTAAAAATTTGGTCGGTGTATAACTCACCGGAATCCCCAAATGCTCCTGGTCCAAGTTCATCAGTTTCATTTCATAGTCTGAGACTTTCTCCTGATTTGGAGATTCGAAGACAAAAGTTACTGTATCGGCATTATCTTGGGCTTTGATGGTAACTATATCATCGTTTGACGCACATTTAAAAATCTTTGTTAAACTGGAAGAGAAAGAGGGTACTGAACAATGCAATGTGATTGAAAATAACTTATGAGGTAGACAATTAATAAAACGTAATTCCTCTACATCAAGTATAAAAACTGGTTTTTGTCTAGCTTACACACAACATACATTACCTTGCCAAATTCATTCCCATCGACAGATTTCTATCGCATCGATATTTGTCGAATCCGTCACTTCTCATATTGAGTGAAACCAAGCTGACGTGAGAGTTATCCATGGCTTGTAGCTGTATTCCGGAATCGGAGCAATCAAATGTTGCTTCATTTAGCAATTCTTTGATTGCCTCCAAAACTTTCTTCAGGATTGAACTCTGCACAAGTCTTGCTTCGAACATTTTGACTGCAATGTGGCACACTTGCTAACAAAACCCCTAAACCGGCCCGGCTTCCTACACAAAGACCTGTACCACGAGACGCCCTTTCACTGAAAATTGCGCGGGAATAACATCAGCGATGTTATTGGTTAGTGTTTTGAGCGCGAAACCTGATTACACATTTTTAAAGGATCTTTGGCTAACACCCAAATAAATAAGATCGTCGCCGCTAATTTTGCGATGTTAATTTGTGATAAATACATAGAATTAGACTCTTCCTTTATAGTGTGTGAGCTATTGTTCGTTAATATCACAATTTTGCATAATTTTTGATAGCTAGTGGTACAAGAGACACGGACAGTGGACCTTTCGCGGAGGGAGGTCTCTTCGCCAATTTTGAAATACACGCTCACGAGTTGCAGGAGACAGAAGCTCTCATGAATACCAAACGTCAAGATCGGCGTCAAAGCGTAGTGATAAATGTCGCAGCACAAGCTATCGTGGGTGGGTGGTCAAACTACAATTCTTTTAGAGATTGGGGACATAAATAAATGCTATACTATACAAATTCTATAAGACGATAAAGGAGTTAGGCCTCGTTCCAAATTTTCCTGTTCACAAACAAGAAATCGTGAGCGCAGTTGGCGTTACGTCCTGTGGGATTAGGATGCTGGTTTTTGTGACAAGCTGGGGACTGGAGTGATAGATTGGCCAAATCTAGTAATTGATCATTTAGTTACTTACTGTCTGATAGACAGATTTTTTGAGAGAGAGATGCATAACTGATGTCTCCTTAGGAAAATGTTTCTTGACAAACAATGGCGAAAAGATTGAAGTAATTGACAGATTAAAGTTACATCATGGCATTTACTTCCAGAACTATTGCATATAATTCTTAACCAATGATGCCAGTCATAACGTTACCCACCATGTAAAGAAAGATGAAATATCAGACTGAAAGGAACTTATAAGCAATAAAGTGATTGGATCTACAGTAGCTACAAAGAAACAACAAGGTAAGTTATACACACCCCCAAAATAGTTTTGCATCACCACGGTTCCGAGAGTTCCGGAACCTGTGCAGAAAATTGGAATAAAGATCAACATAAACATCATTTCTGCCCTTTTTATTGCCCATGAAAACCACACATTGCATGTTGTACTACCATACAGCGAGACCTTCAGAGGGGGTGGTCCAGATTGCTGTACACACCAGTACCTCTAATACCCAGCAGCACGTCCTCTTGCATTGATGCATGGCTGTATTCGTCGTGGCATACTATCCACAAGTTCATCAAGGCACTGTTGGTCCAGATTTTCCCACTCCTCAACGGCGATTCGGCGTAGATCCCTCAGAGTGGTTAGTTGGTCGCGTCGCCCATAAACAACCCTTTTCACTCTATCCCCGGCATGTTCGATAGGTTTGGTGCCTGGATAACATACTGGCCACTGCAGTCGAGCGATGTCGTTATGCTGAAGGAAGTCATTAACGAGATGAGCACGATGGGGTCGCGAATTGTCGCCCATGAAGACGAATTCCTCGCCAGTATGCTGCCGATATGGTTTCACTATCGGTCGGAGGATGGCATTCACGTATCGTACAGCGATTACAGCGCCTTCCATGATCACCAGCGGCGTATGTCGGCCCCACATAATGCCACGCCAAAACAGCAGGGAACCTCCACCTTGCTGCACTCGCTGTACAGTTTGTCTAAGGCGTTCCGCCTGACCAGGTTGCCTCCAAACACGTCTCCAACGATTGTCTGGCTGAAGGCGTATGCGGCACTCATTAGTGAAGAGAACGTGATGCCAACCCCGAGTGGTCCATTCGGCATGTTGTTACTGCGTTGCATGGTGTCGTGGTTGCAAATATGGACCTCACCATGGACGTTGGGAGTGAAATTGCGCACCATGCAACCTATTGCACACAGTTTGAGTCGTAACACGACATCCTGTGACTGCACGAAAAGCATTATTCAACATGGTGGCATTGCTGTCAGGGTTCCTATGAGCCATAATCCGTAGGTAGCAGTCATCCACTGCAACAGTAGCCCGTGGGCTCCTTGAGCGAGGCATTTCATCGACTGTTCCTGTCTCTCTCTATCTCCTCCATGTCCGAACACCATCGGTTTGGTTCATTGTGAGACGCCTAGACACTTCCCTTGTTGAGAGCCCTTCCTGGCACAAAGCAACAATGCCGACGCTATCGAACAGCAGTATTGACCGTCTAGGCATGGTTGAACTACAGACAACACGAGATGTGCACCTCCTGCCTGGTGGAATGACTGGAACTGATTGGCTGTCAGACCCCGTCCGCCTAATAGGCTCTGCTCATGCATGGTTGTTTACATCTATGGGTGGGTTTAGTGACATCTCTGGACAATCAAAGGTACTGTGTCTGTGAGACAATATCCAGAGTCAACGACTATCTTCAGGAGTTCTGGGAACTGGGGTGATGCAAAACTTTTTTTGACATGCGTAATTGTACCTGTATGCACAAGTGCTGAAAACCTTGATCAGCAGTTACAAAAGTTCCATGGTGTCAAACACCTTACAGGTACTGATTGAAAAAGTTCATATTGGCACGTAAAACTAACACCAGTATCTAGAAAACTTATGGCCTTTACCTATGGCACCATAATTTATGTTTTGTGTCCTACCTTTTCAACTTAATGTTAATTCTGGAGTGTTCATCACTGTTTTAGACGCTGTACTAGGTCCATAACTGCTAAAAAGTTCAGCACTGTGTGTTGATGACATAGCAACAAATACTTGGGATGGGCATTTACACATTCTAGAGAGAACACTAAAGACTTTCTCACAAGCAGGAGAAACTGCAAATTTACAAAAATCTAAATTTGCAAGAGAGGAAATCAATTTTTTAGTCCATGTAATATCCTAACAAGATCCTGATAAGACTAGCACAGTTAAGAAACAATAAAGGTATTTTTCGATCTCTGCTCTTTCTTCCAGCACGACGTGGCATGGACTCGACTAATGTATGAAATAGTGCTGGAGACAAGTGACACCATGAATTCTGCAGGGCTGTCCATAAATCCGTAAGAGTAGAGGGGATGGAGATCTCTTCTGAATAGCACGTTGCAAGACAGGCAGATATGCATAATAACATTCATGTCTGGGGAGTCTGGTGGCCAACAGAAGTGTTTAAACTCAGAAGAGTGATCCTGGACGTGTGGGATGTCGCATAGTTCTGTTGGAATTGCCCAAGTCTGTCAGAATGCACAACAGCAATGAATGGATGCAGGTGATCAGACAGGATGCTTACATATCTAGATGTATCAGGGTTCCATTATCACTCCAACTGTACATGCCCCACACCACTACAGAGCCTCCACCAGCTTGCGCAGTCCCCTGCTGACATGCAGGATCCATGGACTCATGAGGTTGTCTCCATGCCCATAGAAGTCCATCTGCTTGATACAATTTGAAACAAGGCCATCAACAGTCCAGTGTCGGTGTTGACAGGCCCTGGCGAGGTTAAACTTTTGTTGTGCAGTCATCAAGGGTACACAAGATGGCCTTCAGCTCCAGAAACACACATCGATGATTTTCGTTGAATGGTTGGTATGCTGACACTTGTTTATGGCCCAGCACTGAAATCTGCAGCAATTTGTGGATGTGTTGCACTTCTCTCATGTTGAACAATTCTCTACAGTTGTCATTGGTCCCATTCTTGCAGGATCTTTTTCTGGACGCAGCGATGTCGGTGATTTCATGTTTTACCAGATTGCTGATATTCACAGTACACTTGTGAAACGGCCATATAAGAAAATCCCCACTTCATCGGTATCTCAGAGATGCTGTGTCCCATAGCCTGTGCGCCACTTGTAACACCACGTTCAAACTTACTTAAATCTTGATAAGTTGCCATTGTAACAGCAGTAATCGATCTAACAACTGTTCCAGTCACTTGTTGTCTTATATAGGAGTTGCCAACTGCAATGGCCTATTCTGCCTGTTTACATATCTCTGTATTTGAATGTGCATGCCTATAACAGTTTCTTTGGAGCTTCAGTGTATTTTCTGATGAGAGTAAAAGATATCCATGAACTAATACCACTGAGCCAATGGGTTAAATGGCAGAGAATGATGTCCTGTCAATAAATGAAAACATTTATACAGATACATTGTACTGTGTGACATGTACCACCTATACTCAACACAATCACATGCATGTACATAATGCACTTGTCTGTTGACAAAGTAAACATCAGTAGTACTCTTACACAAAATTCGGTAAAACAACATGAATGGTAGTGTACTGCTGACATGAAACTTGTAACTAGAGGTTTTTTTCCTCCTCACCCTTTGATGAGCATTTGTTTATTTTGAAACCGAATCACTTCTAAAAGTAGGTATTTTGCTATTTTGCACTCACATACTTTACATATTGACTTGTAGTAATGACTTTTCTCTGACCTGACTTTTATGTGTATATAAGTACGTGAAATATTTACTTCATGACATATAAACCCAACACCCAGACTCTAAAACATAGTTTAAAAGGCTGAAAGTAAATTAAATGAAATTTGTAAAAACATGTGACTGGTAAACAGAAAAATTTTTGTAGGTCAAATGACTTGGACAGGAAATCAGTAAATAGTAAAACCCATAGTAAATAAGATATCAAGTACACAAACATCTAGACTTTTTATAGTGAAAAACAAAATAACAGTGTTTATGTAAACAGTTACCAGTCATGTGCTGGGATGGAGAATTTGTGCATTGTATGTAATTGCAATAACTGGTGGCGTGCTAGACGAATATCAGGACAAGTAAACAGCATTTTTGCTGCATACAAAGATGTGCACTTTCCAACTGATAAAACTGAGGCTGTTTCCCCCAGGAGGAAGAGCTACCGAAAGGTTGTCAGTGGATTCCAGTGTACAAGAACTCAAAATGCATCTCCAAAATGAATCTTCGCTGAAAACCTATTGTTCCCATAAGAGGACTAAGGCCACCTAGGGATAATCTTTCCTTCTGAGAAACCTCCCCCTACCCCTCTCCCTCCTCTTCGCAACCCGCCGGGAAACCTCCAAACCTCCACCTCACCTTCGCTGATACAAGTACACTTTGTGGCCTGAATTATACGAATACCCCTCCCACTCTATCAATTTGATTGACTACTTAATTTCATTGATCAATTAATTAACTCCCTCTCTGGTAAACCCAAAACCCTCCTCTCCTCTCTCCCCCACCCCACCAGGAAACTGGAGGCTCTGTGCCGGCGAGGAACGATCTCACAACAGGAAATTCAGTTCCATAGCAGAGGGTATATTGTTTATCTACAAAAAGTTCAGTTTTTAGGGGTTGGATCACTCTTGCCCATCATTTTCTGCAGTTTGGAAAGATAAAGATCTTGTAAAATACATCGAAAAGAAGTAATTAAATCGATCGCTTTTGATTGCAGAGAATTTCTCAGGAAATCGATCACAGTATAGAATATTTAAACAATTGCAGCGCTTTTCTGTTCTGCTGAGTAGGCCTAGTTTATATTTGCTGCCAGAGACAGGGATGTTAAGGCTCTTATTATTTATTTTCCTCACTTTTCGAAGCACATAGGTGTCTAAGCAAAGGGGGAAAAATTGAAAAATCATATATCTAAAATTCATGACATATTTCGAAACACACCATCCATTCCCACAGACGAACAAATAACTAGAATCTCAGGTGCAAACTAATTTTTACAGGTCGAGAAACATATATCAGTCATACTGCACTGACAGTTAAACCCTGCAAAAGTGGTCTACAAATCATGAATTGAATGAAGTGCGGTATAGTAGCCACCCTCTGGGGCCTCCCGTGGGTGTCTATCGTCAGGGCACCGCAACGAAGATCAAAGCCGACTGAGGAACAGTTACAAGAAGCAGAGAAACCACGTTGGAGTTTTTCTGTAGCAGATAGGTTCAAAAAAGGTGACTCGTTTCGAGATATGAGAGTGGCATCAATATTATTCACCAGTGGCTGTAATTGTTAAAGGACGTCTCCATAGGATCCGACGCAAATATGTGGTTGAATATAGAGACTTGATTCCAAATCACTGTCAGCGTTTCCATCAGAAACCGTTACGCTGTCAGCGTTTCTTGTGCCTGTAGAACCAAGACCGTTTCTTATGTGCGGTGACTGTGAGATCCTACTACTTAAAAAGAAAAATTACTTTCCATGCAAAGTGACTCTCATGATCAATTTAATTAATTAGCCTGTCAATTTGATATCAGTGATATGCCTCCTGGCGAGTGTAGGCGATGACTAGGACACCACAGATACGATTCCTCACTTAGTGTTTCTGTTGTTGCAGCTATTTTTTAACGATATTTCAATCGTCCACCTATACAGGGAGAGACAACCATCACAATAAAATCAGATGTGTTATCGAATTTATAATGTGACACGTAGTATTGACAACTTCTCTGTGAAGTTACCTTAAGAGATTTCGTATGTGCCGAGACATTTGGCTGCCTTAAGAGAGAGTTCGAAAGTTAGGAGGAGTCCTGTGACAGTGGTAGATCTTAGCACTCCGTCATGAGCCACACTGGTACCCCCATGGCTGGGAGTGGAGAACTCTGGCATTCACGCCCGTCCACGACTGCGGCTGAGGACACGGCGGTAATTTTCAGCGACATCTTTATGCGGTGCTGGCGGTGTACATGAGAACTTGTAGACCTCGGGACAGGATCGCGCGGAATATGCAAATGTTCTCAGCTATCTCTGACATCTAGTCATGAGAACTACTGCTACGGACTGGATCGTGGTTAAAGTGCGTTGTGTTTAGTGTTTCTCAATACAGGGCAGTGGACTCTTGTCTTGCAATAGTATTTCTGTTGTCTCTGTCCTAGCATGCAGTAGACATTTCTCTTTCCGAATGTAGTGGAGAGAACCAATTTAGGAATCCTATAGAGCTTGAAGCAACCAATCGCGACGTCAAATTTCCGACTGATACCGATCTCCAATGCCAACAGACTGGATTGTGGTTTAAGTGTGTCTTGTTTAGAATTTCCCAATAGAGTGGACTCTGTCTTGAAGTGGTATTTGCTGTTGTCTCCATGGTATCACTCATTAGAACCTTTCTCATCTTCCTTCTTCCGAAGGTAGCAGAGAGAACCAATTTAGGACTTCTACTGCACTTGAAAAAACTCTATCGCGACATCAGATTCCCGACTGACCAGTGTATTGTGTTTAGTGGAACGGATGGAGGAGGGTGTTTGTGGTCTCAAACGTTGGTGCATACAAGACCTTGGATATATTTAGCGCTTAGATCTAATTGTGGTGGGAATTTCATTACTTGACTTGCCTTATGTTTGTGTGTGGTAATCAATCGTTGAAAATAAGTTTTTTTTTTTATTATTATTATTACAAAGAATGATCATCGTAAGCTGGAAGTGAGCGTTTGAAGCGATCCATTTGACACCTGTAAATTTTTAAACAATTAAATTGAAAGGGCAGTGCAAATGACTTATTTCACTCTATTTTTGATATCGAAATTGCATCAACTCTCTCTTTGTTACCAGCATTTGCGAATAGGAACACTGTATTCTCAGGGAAGATGCAAACCTCTGTCTACATGTTTCAGAACGTTGGTTCACACAGACAATCAGAGACTGGGTTCTTGGGAAAGAAAGGGATGGGAAGCGAGTCTGGAATTTCCCAATCATCAGAATGCAACCACTTGACGCTTTGTTTGGGGGCCATGAGATTGAAGGAGGCCGATATGTGCCCATGTTCAGTGATATTTAGTAACGTGATCTATAATTAGGACGTTGGTCGGTTTTGATCTTCGTTGCTGTGCTAGACCACTTTTGCAGGGTTTAACTGTCAGTGCAATATGACGTATGTATGTTTCTCGATCTGTAAAAAATAGTTTCCTGCTGAGATTCTAGTAATTTGTCTGTCTGCAGGAAGTGATGGTGGGTTTCGAAATATGTAATGAACTTTTAGATATGTGATTGTTCTGTTTTTCCCATCTTTGCGTAGACACCTGTGTGCTTCTAAAAGGCCCTTTGAACAATTTTACAAGACTGTCCTTTACCTGACACACAATATTTTGTTAGCGCTACGCAATCTGACTTTCAATAATTCGTACAAAAGAATGGGCCCTGACAAACATTAAACTATACCTTTCACAAATCACTTACCTCACAAAAATCTTCGCTGCTCAAGCTACTGCAATACAGCGAGCGCCACTACTGCCAGCTAAATAAAAGATTCAAACTACTGAAGGCACTAACTACTGATAGGGGTAGTTAGCAAATGAAAGATATTAATAGAGAGCAAACAATGTATTTACCTTAATATCATCACAAATCATAATATATATATCAGTTCATGACAAATTGCAAATCTCCGCCATCTCTCTCCCCACATCCACCACTACTGGCGGCTCACCTCCAACTGCGCAACGCTACGCGCTGTTCACAGCCAGCTGCCTAACACTACAATGGCGAGTATTACAACAATGCAAAGCAGACACAGACTGCCCACAGCACAGCCAGTGATTGTCATACAGAGGTGGCGTTACCAATAAAAAACCTAAACAGCCTACTTACATAGAGAAAACATAAACAGCCTACTTACATAGAGAAAACATAAACAGCCTACTTACATAGAGAAAACATAAACAGCCTACTTACATAGCCCCCATGCTCCCCACAAAAATTTTACAAATGGGATTGGGCAGTGGCCAATACAGATTTGAAAAATTTTTCATAATTACAATAACAAAGAAATCAAATGCACACACTTATTGATACTATGTTGGTCAAAAGCTCAAATTTTCTCACAGTCCATAAAGACAGTCCTGATTCATCACAGTAAAATAGCAGTGTTTTTCTCAAAGTCTAAGCAGTAAAAGAAAATGCACACAGAAGTAGTGGATTTCCATGCAGTCTTGAAGAAGTAGTGTTGTCCTTCCAACGGAAAGACAGTGCTGGCTCTTGACATGCTGACAGGTAATGGGCCACAATGGAGCAAACCCACAGCAGAGTCATTCGAAGTTTTGAAGAGTATTGGTAGGTAAGTCATCACAGAGCGGACCCACTGTAGTCCTGGTAGAGAGTATGGTATTGGTGGGCCACCAGAGGTGCAGACCCACTGCAGTCCTTGTAGAAATAATGGTATTGATGGATCATCAAAGATGTAGACCCACTGTAGTCCTTGAAGAGATAATGGTATTGGTGGGCCACCAGAGGTGCAGACCCACTGTCGTCCTGGTAGAGACGGCCAGCAGCCATCCGTTGCGACTGTGCAGGTGCACAATCACCATCGAAGATTCTTGCAGAGAATATAGCAAGTCCATAAACCACCACTTGTGCACTCAGAAAGTTTTTCTTTTAATTGTCCTTAGAACCAGCAATGCTGTTATCCAGTCCCTTGCTGAATTACCAACACACGTGCAAACACTATCAGTCCCTACTTCTCACATATTGTCCATATACTATGACCAACAGAAACGTGTGCAGTGAAATGTAACTAACAAGTTAATAATGTCATGAACTGGTGACAATTACAATTTTATAACATAAGAATACAATAACAAAGGTACAAAATACATCATTAAAACATAATAATATAGATAACATTTGTAGTAATAGGGGCTTTACAAAAGAATAGAAATAGACATATACGTCAGTGTTACAGGAATTATGACATGAGTACATACATAAAAGATCACAATAACTTTTGAAACATCAACTTCACACATGAGCATTAGACAGAATGGAATTAATAATGTCTAACATCTTTACAAAGTAAATAACATATTATTAATGCCAATTATATCTGAGGATAACAGTATTCCTCATCATAGTGAATGTAGCTTAATATTAAAAGAAGAAAAAATTCTATGAAACTACACAGAGACAGGAAGAAAACATACACAAGGGTACACAAACACATAGTGGGATAACACCAATGGGAAAGGACAGGGTTCGTTTTCGGTGTAACATTTGGTACTGCAGTCCAACCTAAAACTTCATATATCTTTCCTCTTATTTCATCCTTTGTTTCCACCAAAAAAATTCTATCTAAGCATGCTTTCTGTATTTATATGTTCACACATTTCTTACCTCAACATTTATTTCCAAGAAAATCCTACCTAAACCTGTTTTCTCAATGCATTTCTTCCAATTCATCGCAACTCATTCTCTTAGAGGCTACCCCCTCTTAAGCTAACTTAAATCTACTGAGCTCAGATGCTAAACTAAGGGACGAGGCAATGCAGCATCACATAACAATTAATATAAACAGCAATTACCAAAAAATTGGAAAATTGCAAAGCAAGCTACCGTAAATCTAAATTAACAGATAAAATGCAAAATTACAACTAATATGAGCCAATGTGCAGCAACATGAAAAATCAATGAGTAGTAAAATTGGCTTAGCAGAGTAACACAAATTAAAGTTCAGTAGCACTATGCCTGGCAAACAGCAGCTTATATCTAAACATGACATAGCTCAAGAAGAAAAAATATTACAGTAAAAACAACAATGCAGATAAGGGAAATGTATATTCACATCTTAATATCTATGTAATTAAAGTGGTGCACCACAACAACTTATTGTAAAAGAAATATTACCATGTACTTGAAAAGAATATTATGTATGCAGTTACTAGTTCCTTCTTATTGTTCTTTCCTTTCCAAGTGCTCCTTTTTTAAAGAATGTGGATCATAAAATAATTATTTAATAGATCTGTTGACAGAAAGTGTTCACATTAGCAAATGCATTTTATTTTATAAAAGCAATGCTGCAACACAGCTGGAAACCAGATATCAAGTGAAATAAGCAATTACGCAAACCAAAGCATAAAAACATCATTCAATAGTCATGTGGCATTTCGTAAGTCAGTAGCTCTCAACTCTCATAGAAAGACACTTGTCATAATCAGGTGTGCAGATGTACGAATATTTCCCATCAATTCATAAGCATTTCAGCAATTAGCACAAAGTGCGAGTAATCATATGTTTTCAAGTAACGAGGGTGTCGCATTAGCGATGAAAGGCACACCCTAATGGCTTGTTCTCCAGGTGTTTTCCTGTGCTCTGAAAGGCACGCGCTAATGGCTTTTTCTCCAGGCGTCTGACACAGCTGGGTGCCCACGACGCATTATGTGTAGGTGGTCCGTTAACTTTCTTACGGAAATATTTACGACAGCAGTTTCCGCTACAGAGACAGTCGCATATAAAAATATTTCACAGGTCAAGAATTTGCGTTACAAATCTGTAGAAACAAAATGCTATTGATATAACAGTGTCCAAAAAAAATTTTCGTCTGCATTGTAATACATTCACGAATATACACACACATTTCATAACTCTTAAAGTACGATTCTTGGTTTCCAACAACCTTTTCCACAAATCAGAGTCCCTAAACACTACTCATTATTCCTTACCTCATTATACATATACATATTCGTCGACACTTCTTCAATATTTCATCATGAGAAATACGTAGCATAATAAACATTCCTCAACAACATAATACACATCGTCGTCGTAATAATAACATCATAACACTTCAGTCAAATCTCAAAATCGTCGTAACTTCCTCCAATAATTTCTAAGCCTAAAATAATTCTCTGCTCATGTCAAAAGTGTCAGCTGCCTCAAACGTACTTTAAAAATCATGATCTCATACCAAATACATCATTCAAAGCTCTCATAGTATCACAATGATTCCGAAAAAATATGAACAGTTTACAAAGTACAGACAAAATACAGTTTCATAAGTGTGAAGTTATCCAACTGTAATTGCGTAAACATCTGTCACTGACGTAGTAAAAAGAATGTTTGTTTCTCTGTCAAATAATCAGATAGCTGTGTAATTCTGTGTTAGAGAAATATGGTACCGACGTGTAAAGTTGTATAAGCAAATACCATATTAGCTAGGGTTCCTTGTGGTTGCCACACACATGGTACACAAAGTAAGCGTGTACCCCCCTGAGGATTAATGTAATTATACCCTCAGGTGTTACAGATTACAGCAATGAAATGTAATGTATCACGGAAAACTTTCTTTGTAATTAAAAAAACCTTTAAAAATAAATGTTTTAAGTACAAAATCTCTCAAATGCGTGTCCTGTAGCGCCAAATGTGCGTCTTGCTGTAAGATAATTCTGTGGAAGTGTCGTAATTATTTTCCTCCGAAAGCTAAGTTCTGCAGAAGCCAATGTACTTACCTCATGATAAACAAAAGTGAAATGCTTTGCGTATAGATATCGTAGTTATTATGCTTATTGGCGTGATGAAGAAAGTACTGTACAGTAACGTATTGTTGTGCCACGAAAAAAGGCTGTCTCATTGTTGCTATACCACAAAAGTTACTACTAAAACATGGTTTTCTTTCCAGAAGAATTCAGAAAACTGTGCAGATATAAAACAAATACACTGCAAAAGCAACATTGTAAATTGTCACTCATTAGTAGCGTCGTGATAAAATCGTGTAGCTGTCACATAAACTAACTATTGTCTCATCTGGTATCTCACAGAAAGTACTTTAAATCCGGAATGTATTTTCAAGTAAACCAAAATGTTGCATTAAAATCTCATTAGCAGTACTGGTAAATGTTCTAAGTATGTGAGCCTTATAGTCGTTACGTAATCGTGCAACAAACAAGCAAGAATGCACACACACAATAACACTGTGTCGTCTGTCCACAATAACAATGCATTCGTAATTTCTGTTTAAAAATTTGCCTAGGTTCTAGACTGGATATTTAACTTCAAACATTGTTGTATGTTAACAGATTCTAAGTCTGACAAAGCATACTAGCAACGTAAAGTGAAAAGTTATATGGCAAAGACAAAGGTAAAAAGCAGATTATCTCTCAATAAACGGTTTTACATGTGGAATGTGGTGTAAACCTTTACTCTTCATAGTACTCAGAGTTTGAACTTGAATGCAATTGTCAGGCGGTATACGTCGGTAAAGAATACTGGAGTTTTTCTCAAGGTTAGCGTCTATGTTATTTTTCTCTGAGCCACCTGGCGCACGCGGCTGCCTGCTGTGCGAGTCATTGTCTGTCTCTTTGTTGGCGCGCGTCGTTATTGGGATTAGGAGACCTAACTTCTACAAATTCGCCTTGCCGAGAGGGCCCTGCTCTGTTTGAATCCCGCCAGTTCTGATGCAATTGACGTCTGTCGTTATGATCATATCGTCTGTCGTCATTTCGGTAGAATCCGTAGTTTCTTCCTTGTCGGTCACGTGGTGGAGAATTTCTCCCTGAATCGTAACTGCGCGCTGGACCGTTGCGTCTAAAGTTATTCTGTCTCCCTTGATAATGATTGTTTTGGTTCCCATATTGTCTGTTTCTCTGATTGTCTCTGTGATAGTCATTACCACGGAGAGGTGATCTTTCCCTGTAGTTATTACTACTCTGCCAACGGTTGTCATACGGGTGGTGTCTGTTTTGGTCACGATATGTGTTGTGAGAATAGCCTTGTCGTGTCCAGTTATTACTTCTTTCATCGTGGAATTGTGACAGTTGTGACCTGTAATTGTTGTGCTCCTGGTTTCGCGTTCCGCGATTGTCAGTGTCAATTTCTAATTCTTGTAAGAGTCCCTGAAATGCTTCAATGTCGTCTTTGCAACGTCCTGCCAAAATAATATGTCGTAAATGTTCAGGCAGTTTGATTAAGCAAATGCGGATGAGTTCTGAGGGGCTGTATGGGTTTGAGAGATACTGATTCTTATGCAACATGTCTTCAAAATATTTCATAAGACTGGAAAATTCAGATTGTTCGAAACGTTTCATCATTATGATGCTATGTTTTACACGGTCTTGTGTGGCTTGAGACCAATATGCTGAGAGGAAGGCATGGTAAAACTCTCCTTCACTGTGGCAATCGTGAATTACCGATCGCATTCTTACAGCTGGTTCATTCTCTAAGTAGCCACACATAAATTCTAATCTGTGTTCCAACGACCAGTTGGGAGGAAAACAATGAGAGAATTGATGGAGCCATGCTTGTGGATGAATGTCGTTGCCAGAATTCTTAAATGTTTTGAATTTACGTGTAGTAATGAACAGCTTATAGTCAAAATCATCATGTCGGCGAGTCGCATATCGGTCATTGTTAGGTCGTGTCGGCCGTTCCATCTCAAAATTCGGTGCACATTGCCAATTTCTTTCATAACTTCCGAAATGCCCTGTGTTATTATTTTGTGTCTGTTCCGTATTTGTATGTCCCTCTTCCCGTATTGGGGCGCGAGTGTCCTCAGAAATACGTAATTCTTGTACTACTTGTGCCAACTGATCTTGCACTTCCCGGATTTCTCTTTTGTACTGTGTATTGATTTGATTTTGATTTTGTTTGAATTTTCTAATTTGTTCATACTCTTCAGTGTCCATGAAAGCTACAGGTGTTGTGTCATTCAGATCATCATCTACCTTTGTAGATAAGTTAGTGAACTGATCTGAAAGTTCGGCTACTTTATCCGATAGTGAAATCATTTCCTCTCTATGTTTTTCTGAACCAAGTTTCAGAGTGTCCATTTGTGTTGCAATCGTGTCTACTGTGTCTTTTAAGTTTTCTTGACTTTTTGCAAGTTGCGTAACCGAATCGGTAGATGCAACTGCGTCAATTTTAGCTTGCAAGGTGTTGTGATTTTCATGAACAATAGTTTGCAGTTCTTTTATGGCTGCTTCGTGATTCTGTAATGCATTTTCATGACGCGAAAAAATAGGTTGAAAATGCTCACAAATTTGAGTTTTTACGTCATTACAGACTTTTTGACATTTCGATTCAACGTGATGTAACTCAGCAGTTAAATCCTCACGTGTTCGTTCAAGAGTTTGCTCCAATGAGTCTAACTTTTTAAGATTTTGTTCCATTGTGTCTAACTTTTGAAGCTTTTGCTGTGTTTGTCTCTGATTTTGTTCCATTGTGTCTAACTTTTGAAGCTTTTGCTGTGTTTGTCTCTGATTTTGTTCCATTTGTTGCATTAATTGCAATAATAATGTATTAGTGTCTGGAATCTGTTTCTCTACACTTTTCGGCAGTGCATTTGCACCGGCAACATTCACATTTTGACAAGCAGAAAATGCGTCTTGACTTATTTGAGAAAACTGTGATAACCCAAAACCTGAATCTACAGTATTTGCGAAATTGTGTCCTGTCATTTCGGATTCCTGAGGCGAGCTGTTGCCGACCGATCGATCGATAATGCTTCCCTCTTCACTAATTGTTTCACTGTCCGTGCCATTGTTTGCCGCCCGCTCCATTTCCCTATGCACGATTACCAAATTACTACTTTGAACATCAGTTAATTCATTACTCGGTGGCGCTAACACACTGCTTTCATTTTCACTGTCATTTCTCAGTTTACTTTGGAGCCTAGTATTACGTTTTTCACACGCCATTATTGTCACAGTATTTCACACGACAACACAGAAAAACACAATTTGAAGAGCAAAAATAAGAGAACACATTAACATAACACTGAAAATAATATCTAGTTAATTACAGCTGCGAAATACTTGGTGCAAATCTATATGCATGCCACAACTGTTTTACTGTACAACAATGAAAACTACAACTACAAAGGAGATTCTCTCTACAATTACGCGCTAGCAATAAACAAAAGCTACACTAAATACACAAACTACAAGAAAAAATCAGAAGATTCCAGTGAGGTATCCTAGGCTAAGGGTCGACATATGAAACGTCCCCTTTGAACAATTATACATAGACTGTCCTTTACCTGACACACAATATTTTGTTAGCGCAACGCAATCTGACTTTCAATAATTCGTACAAAAAATCACTTACCTCACAAAAATCTTCGCTGCTCAAGCTACTGCAATACAGCGAGCGCCACTACTGCCAGCTAAATAAAAGATTCAAACTACTGAAGGCACTAACTACTGATAGGGGTAGTTAGCAAATGAAAGATATTAATAGAGAGCAAACAATGTATTTACCTTAATATCATCACAAATCATAATATATATATCAGTTCATGACAAATTGCAAATCTCCGCCATCTCTCTCCCCACATCCACCACTACTGGCGGCTCACCTCCAACTGCGCAACGCTACGCGCTGTTCACAGCCAGCTGCCTAACACTACAATGGCGAGTATTACAACAATGCAAAGCAGACACAGACTGCCCACAGCACAGCCAGTGATTGTCATACAGAGGTGGCGTTACCAATAAAAAACCTAAACAGCCTACTTACATAGAGAAAACATAAACAGCCTACTTACATAGAGAAAACATAAACAGCCTACTTACATAGAGAAAACATAAACAGCCTACTTACAAAAGTAAGGAAAATTACTAGTAAGAGCCTTAACATCCCTGACTCCAACAGCAAATATAAACTAAGCCTACTCAGCATTTCCATGCGTGATCAGAATAAAAAAGCACTGCAATTGTTTTAATATTCCATTCTGCGATCGATTTCCTGACAAATTCTTAGCGATCAAAAGCGATCGATTTAATTATTTCTTTTCGACGTATTTAACAAGATCTGCATCTTGCTAAACAGCAGAAAATAAAGAGGAAGAATGGTCCAACCCTTAAAAACTGAACTTTTTGTAGATAAACAATATACCCTCTGCTATGTAATTGAATTTCCTGTTGTGAGATCCTTCCTCTCCGGCACAGAGCCTCCAGTTTCCTGGTGGGGTGGGGGAGAGGGGACGGGAGGGTTTTGGGTTTACCAGAGAGGGAGTTAATTAATTGATCAATGAAATTAAGTAGTCAATCAAATTGATAGAGTGGAGGGGGCTATTTGAATATCTCAGGCCAGAAAATTTACCTGTTTCAGCGAGCGTGAGGTGGGAGGGTTGATGATTTACTGACGGGTTAGGTGGTGGAGGGGGAGGGGAAGGTGTAGGGGGACATTTGTAAGAAAGGCAGATTATCCCAAGGGGTGTTAATCCTCTTAGCGGAACAATAGGTTAAGTAACCTGTCAGTCAAAAGAGAACAATTGTTTTGCCCCTGATTGTATCCTTGCCCCTGATGTAGGCATCTCGCACTAACCATCTGCACCCGTGTCCTGCTACTATCACATACTAGCTGTAGAAGTATGAAACCGGAATTTGGTTGCAGTGATGACATGTCTGTTGTTGTAACTGATAAACAATATTTTATTAAAAATATCTCCATTACTATTTATACATTTCTCCTATCTGTCCAGCAGGTTATGAATGCCATGCCAAAAAACAGTTCTCCTTTTGGAGTGTTCCAATCAGAGAGCCATTTTCGTACATTTTCATACGAACTGAAGCGTTGTTCAGCGAGAGCGTGTCCAAGTGATACAAATAGAAACAATTGGATGGAACCAAGTCTGTAGAATAAACCGCACTCTCTAGTATTTCCCACCTGAATGCCTCGATCGTTTCACTTACCCATTCTGCGGTGTGTGATGGGTCATTAGCATGGAGAAATATGACATTGTGTTACCTTTTCATCTTCCGGTTGATTTTTAAGTAATGCTTGATTTAAATTCATCATTAGCTATTGGTAATGGTTTCTCCATGTTTTAGCAGCTCATAATATATGACACCCTTCTGCTCCCACCAAACACAGAGCATTGTCTTATTTCTAAAGCGATTTGGCCTTGCAGTAGATGTCGATGGTTTGCCTGGATTCACCCATGATTTACGACGCTTAGGGCCCATTTTTCATCACCTGTCACTATTCGACGGAGAAACGACTTTCTTTTGTATCTGGGGAGCAGCATTTTGCAAGTGATCTTTCGATTCACTTGCTGTCTTTCATTCAGGCCATGCAGAACCCATTTTCCCACTTTGTGCACCTTTCCCATAGCTTTCAATCAAAGAGAAACGGCTTTCTGCGTCACATTCAGTTGTTTCGCGAGTTCCTGTTGAGTTTGAGTATCATCAACATCCAATAAGGCCTGCAATTTGTTGTCTTCGTACTTTTTCTGTGATTTCCCGTGCTCGTCGTTTCTCACGTCAAAATCACCACTTTTGAATTTTTTGAACAACTCGAAACGCTGTGTTTTCCCAATAGCATATTCGCCGAAAGCTTCGACAAGCATTCGATGCGATTCTGCAGCAGTTTTATTCAAATGATAACAGAAAATCAAAGCTGTCCGAAAATCGTAGTTTATAGTCACAAAACTCGACATGTTTATTGGTTTGAAACAGATACCGATGTATGGAACTTGGGTTACTGTGTGTTGACATTAGTCGTCAGCCTGTACAGGAAGCAGATGGCACTGCAGATGCGACTTCATGGGCCCTACACTGACGGCCAGCACCATCTACGGGGAAATTCCAGTTTCATACTTCTACACCTGGTACACATTATGTCCATGTCCAATATGAACCAAGCTGCTGGCGCGCTACCAGTAACGTAATTGTCGCAGGTGTCTGTAAGGTGCACAATATTTAACATTCAAATGTTCACACTAATCGTGTACAAGTAAACAAAATTATGGACGTGTTGATATTTGTTGTTTGTATTTTGACCTTCGCATGTAAACAGTGTATAATCATGAAAAAGAATGAACTCTCAGCTCTGTCTGAATTTACATTATTCTTATGCTGTGATCAAGGTCCAAGTCTTTCCAGTTAACAAAAATTCTATGAAAAGACGAGTAATTGTACATCATGGCCTTGTGTTATTATCTAATGTTAAGAAACGAATCCAAATTTTTGTCTGTTTTGTAAGTATTTTGATTCTATATCACCATAGAAGTGCATTCTTTCAAAAGACTGATGTCATGGTACCACTGTTTCATGAATTATGGAGCCCCAGCACTGTTGCACAGACATAAACACATATGAGGAGGCACTAGGGTGAGAACTAACAAGACAGCGCTGTGTGTGTGGACTGAGGGTGCACTAAGGAAACAAACCAGCGTACCTGACGCCGCCTAGGTGACATCACGCAATCAGCTTCTGTCGCCATAATCGGTGTCTGACATCGCAATCCGCATCTGCTGTCACTCCTCCAATCGACTTGCAGTCAACACTGCATCTTATACACAAACAGACAAGTGCTTGAAATCAATGCTCACCCTCAGAACATTGTGTTGCTCATATGCCACACTAATTTGTGCAGATAGACAAGCCTGTGACAAGGACTTTGTAATGGATGAATTGTATAGTAATTGGAACTGCTTTATCTAACAATTAAAATAACTGTACGCATATTAATTTTTCGTTCCAGATGAATGATTCCTCACAATGAAGCAACAAATTGTCTCATAGTCATTCAGGAGACATTGTAATAACCCTTCCTCAAAAAAATTTTTTTTTTCATTTGTAGAACTCTTGAATGATCCAGAGCCAGAGATTTAATGCATAAATACTTGTGAAATAAAAGTAATAAAAGAATGCATGGCCTTCAGATTTTTTCAGAGAGCAGCTAGGGGAAGCCTTGTTCACATTTGTCTTTCCTCTTCCAGGCATCGGAATTTAAGAATCATTGGCTGTAATTATTAATGATTCCAATACATGAACAGACTTTGAGTTAACATTGTGTTGCATCTTTATTAATTCACCAGATCTCATTATCATGAGATTATTTATTGTGTTACAAGTCCTATTTTCCAGATTTTCTAGCAGGGAAAATGCAACACTTCGATGAGGCACTGATGCGCCATTGACAATATTTTATTACTAATATGTGGTGTTCGTTTTTGGTTATTGTATGAGCAGAGCATGGACTTATTCAAGAAACAAGTCCAAGATTTTTTTGTTCGATCATTCAGTACAGAGCAGTATTCAAATCACTATTTGCAGTTAACGTTTTCTAAGATCAGTCCACACTATCTGTTGCTCTGCTCCCAACACCAATCTGGAACACTTACATACTTCATTCTGGTAAAAGACTGAAATATTTTAGTTGATGGAGGTGCAAACCGACTCACAAGATATTTCTTACTTAATCATAATAGAGAATGAAAGCAAATACACAAATTTTCTTGTATTTACTAAGTCTGAACAATAACTTAGAATTGGTCATAACTTTTGAAGGATGTGATGTATGTGTTTGAAAACTGAAAACATATGATATTTTCAAGAAGTAAAGAAATGTTTTCTTCATTGTCTCACTGTGCTGAGAATAGTCAATAGATATAGATACTATGCACCATCTGATGACCACATAAACATAATTATTGCGTCGTGGTTAGGAAATTTGTATAACCTGACAGTAACATACGATGATGGCTACGTACAAATTACAGCATAAAGATTGATTTATATTAGTGCATCTGTATGTACAAAGGAAATGAAGGCAGAATGATACAATAGCTAATTTTTGTGTGTCCAGGATTGCACATACAAAAACTTTAGCTAGTGCACTAGGCATACTTTTGACTATTTCATAAATTTGAACTCCGTCAGATGAAATGCATATAGAGCAATTTTTAACATCTCCATTTATTTTCAGACTGCATTTACTAAATTAGGATTTTGTGTGATAAGCTTAGATACTTTACTTTGCCACGCTTTTTTTAGCATGGAAATTAATCATAACTAAGATTTTAGGAATAATTTAACAATATTTAGCAATATATATATATAGAAGTAATTAACTAAATATTCTGCAATTTTAACTGAATTTTTCAATTTTCTATCTTTTAAATATTTTTATACCAAAAAGAACTATTTCAAAAAATTAAATTTTCTGCTTGATGGAGTTGTAACACATGTATCTCTATAATCGTTATATAGCACAGGATGCATATTCATTTGTGTCAGTAATGTAAGCAGTGTCAACAATGCAGGAGTACATGCATGGCAGCTGGAGCTGCTTGCCATTGTCAGTTCTATGCAAGTTCTCTTTCATCAACTGATGTCTTGGGCTGGCAAGTGGAAGTTGTATCACAGCACTTCTGATGAGTACCCAAAAGTACCATGAACCACTTTGCTGTGGTGTCCTCTGAACATGGCCTACTTGGGGATGTTACACCATGTTGTGTAAGACCATGTATGTTGTGTTGGCAAGGGTCCTTGCCCTGTGCTCCTAGGTGTGTTTTCACTGCAAGAATTACGCTCTTGTCATCTTCAAACTGTGTCCAGCATAGAGAATCCTTGAGTGGCCTGAACAGCGAAATGTTTCGTGGTCTTACCTTCTGTTGTGTGCACTTCAAGCACATTCTGTACCCAGAAGCATATCTGTTCACTTTATCTTGTAAACAGATTCAAGTCGTCATTCTTGTAGTTAATCACTTTATGTGGTCTCGCCATGCAGTGTCATGGGCTCATGTTGTAGGACTCCTCCTTGTTGTGGTGTGCAGGTGCTGCAAGAGAGCTTTAATCTGCCTTAGAAAGGCCTCTTCATTGGCCTAAAACTGCTCCAACAGTTTAGATGAAATGTCTTTTCTTTGGATCTTGTGGTCTGTTGAGGGCATTCGTGGAACCCCCTTTATCTCATTTACGTGATTACTCTGTAATTCACACTTAAGTGCCTGGCAGGCGGTTTATTGAACTACCTTCAAACTATTTCTCTGCCATTGCACTACCGACCTGCATGCAAGGAAAACGAACACTTAGGTCTTTCTGTGAGGGCTCTCATTTATTTTATTATGATGATCTTTTCGTCCTATACAAGATATCGTCAATAAAATGTTCTCACAATCGGAGGAGAAAGTTGGTGATTGAAATTTCGGAAAACATATCATGCAACGAAAGCCAGCTTTGTTTTAATGATTGCCATCCCAACTCGCATATCATATCCGTGACTCTCTCTCCTATTTCACAGTAATAAAAAACGAACTGCCCTTCTCTGAACTTTTTCGATGACCTCCATCAATGTTACTTGGTATCCAGAAGAGGATGGACAAGTGATGTTTAGGCAGTCTCTTTAGTAGACCTGTTGTAATTCATAAGTGGCCTGCCAATAAAACGGAGGTTTTCGTTCGCCTTCCCCATAACATAACCTATGTCATCATTCCAATTTTAGCCATTCTTAATGGTAATCGCTAGATGTGTAATTGAAGTGACAGCCTTTAGATTTGTGTGATTAATCAACAGAATTTACGTCCAGTACTTTGTTAATGTCTGTATTCGGGTTGTTGTCAATGATAGATTTTGTTTCACTGACACACTCGTTAATTAAACTTGAACTTGTTGCCACTGCAGCAACGTTTGGATCTTCATCAGCGTCACTTCTCGTTGGTCTTGCAGGCTTTTTGCTATGGTACTGTTTTGACTGGCGATAGTGGTAGATGCTGCTTCTATGACGGCCTCCAATCTTGCATCTGGATTTTGCATCAGATGAATGCTAATGTGTTCAGTTTCGGTCGAAACATATGGCACATTAGTTTCAGCAACCTTCACACATTGTCTTTCCACATTTATCGGAGACTGAGACGCTTCTTCACTACTTGACAACAACATTTCTAACCTATAGCTTGTGGCAATCACAATATAAAGCTTTTCTTTTATTTGTTTGTTGTCACTGGTAAGTTTTTTCACTATTTTATTAAGATTACTCACTAACGCAACTAAATCAACATCACTTTGCTGTCTAATGTATAAAATTGGTCCTCTGAGATTTCGTCATCTATAAACAGTTCATAGTTTCCACAAACGTATTTTAACAGATCTTTTGAGCATTTTCCAGTGATACCTTCACTGCTGGTAAGGTTCACACATTCAGTGTGAAACGTACTGCACTAAAGACCACAAAAAACACTAGATTACATTAGATTAGTACTTGTTCCATACATCATGAAATCGACACTTTGTAATGATGTGGAACGTGTCAGGTTAATAAAAGGTGTCTATACAAGATATTACATTACACGAAATATTACATGACACTCAATATTTTTTTTTTGTGGAGGTTGGGAAATTATCCACTTGCTATATCCAAAAATTCATCTAATGAGTAGAAGGAGTTGCCATTAAGAAATTCTTTTAATTTCCTTTTAAATGCTATATGGCTATCTGTCAGACTTTTGATGCTATTAGGTAAGTGACCAAAGGCTTTTGTGGCAGCATGATTTACCCACTTCTGAGCCAAAGTTAGATTTAACCTTGAGTAGTGAAGATCATCCTTTCTCCTAGTGTTGTAGCCATGTACACTGCTATTACTTTTGAATTCGTTCAGACTGTTAATAACAAATTTCATAAGTGAATATATATATATATATATATATATATATATATATATATATATATATATATATATATATATATTGTGAGGTTACAGTGAAGATTTCTAGCTCTTTAAATAAGTGTCTGCAGGATGATCTTGGATGAGCACCAGCAATTATTCTGATTACACGCTTTTGAGCAATGAACACTCTTTTACTCAATGATGAGTTACCCCAGAATATGATGCCATACGAAAGCAGAGAATGAAAATAGGCGTGGTAAGGTAATTTAGTTAGATGTATATCGCCAAAATTTGCAATGACCCTAATAGCATAAGTAGCTGAACTCAAACGTTTCAGCAGGTCCTCAGTGTGTTTTTTCCAGTTCAACCCCTCATCGATGCATACACCTAGAAATTTTGAATATTCTACCTTAGCTACCAATTTCTGATCAAAGTCTATATTTATTAATGGGGTCATTCCATTTACTGTGTGGAACTGTATATACTGTATTTTGTCAAAGTTTAATGAGAGCCCATTTGCAGAGAACCACTTAATGATTTTCTGAAAAACATTGTTTACAATTTCACCAGTTAATTCTTGTCTGTTGGGTGTGATAGCTATACTTGTATCATCGGCAAAAAGTACCAGCTTTGAATCTTCGTGAATATAGAATGGCAAGTCATTAATATACATTAAGAACAGCAGAGGACCCAAGACCGAACCTTGCAGCACTCCATTCCTTAGTTTTAACCCTTTTATCTCACTTAGCCCAAACCAGCCTCTCACTGCATGGCATAGAAGAATGATCGCTTTGATATTGCTGTAGCATTTCATAAGAACATTTTGGCAATTTATAATGTGTTTATTTACTTAATTGAAGAACAAGCCCACTGTTTTGGCACAACGCATAAACAGACAATTCTAGACCTGTGCTGTCTAACGAATAAGAGTAGAACGAGAGCAGATCCACCAAGTGGGAGCTGCTGAAACTCGTAGGCGATGGTGGGAGGAAGCAAAAGTAGAGCACCTTTTAACTTTCGTAACTTATGCGTAAGTTGGCATGACAGTGTGCAAGTTGGGTGTTCCCGCATGTATGCACTGGTGGTACTGAGTTTTGCTGTACTTTTGTGATTTTCCGAATAAATGTTTCATTTCAAAACGATATTTGGTATTTTGTCAACTTGCTAGCAGATGTGTATGGTCGATAAATTTTTCACAAAGCGCCACAGTTTTGGCCGATTTCCACGATAATTTGACGTTGTAGCAGTGTAAATGACGAGACAATGTCCAACGAAAGACAACAAACTGAAAAACTCACTGGCGAAGAAATTTAAGGGACTTTGGGGAATCATAGTGAGAACTACCTGAGAATGTGACGAAATCTTTGACATCGTAAATGCTGAGATGGTTAAGTCAGAAGATAGTGGACAAAATTATGAAACTGATCTTGCTAAATGGATCATGGCTAGTGCAAAGGCAAGGAAATGGCTAATTCTATCGTTTGACACGAAGCCTTTACTTTGTGTTAGAGAATGCAAGACTGCTAAAGAGATTTGGGATAAGCTAAATAAAATTTATGGTGTTCACTCAGCTGAAAACATTGATCTGCTTCGATGCAAATTTCATAACAGTGTGGAAGGCATCTGATAGTATACAAGGCCATGTAGCTAAAGCTGACGAAGTACAAACTCAACTTTCATTGTTAGATAAGCCGATTGACGATGGTGTCCTCTGTGCGCGATTTATGAAACTTTGCCCAAAGAGTTCGTTTACATTTATATAAAGCTGCTCGATTTACCTACTGAAGAGAAGAAGTGGAATAAGTAACAAAGACGGTGTTTCAAATATGAACTGAGGATAACAGATTGTGATGACTAAACTGTTGCTACAGCAATGATGTCGAAAATGAAGACTAAGAAACAGCAACCAAGACACAAACAATCTTTATCTGAAGCTGAAACGTTAAAAAGTCTCATTATAAAGGGAATGAAGACAGAAAATCAAAACAGGGTTGGTTTGTTCCAAGTGTAAGAAAAAGAGCCATCGGTGAAATGCATGTACAGGGCTATTACAAATGATTGAAGCGATTTCATAAATTCACTGTAGCTCCATTCATTGACATGTGGTCACAACACACTACAGATACGTAGAAAAACTCATAAAGTTTTGTTTGGCTGAAGCCGCACTTCAGGTTTCTGCCGCCAGAGCGCTCGAGAGCGCAGTGAGATAAAATGGCGACAGGAGCCAAAAAATCGTATGTCGTGCTTGAAATGCACTCACATCAGTCAGTCATACCAGTGCAAAGACACTTCAGGACGAAGTTCAACAAAGATCCACCAACTGCTAACTCCATTCGGAGATGGTATGCACAGTTTAAAGCTTCTGGATGCCTCTGTAAGGGGAAATCAACGGGTCGGCCTGCAGTGAGCGAAGAAATGGTTGAACGCGTGCGGGCAAGTTTCACGCATAGTGATGTGAAAGATTCAGTGTTTAAACCTCCTCTACCAAGAAACGTGCCAGAACTGCGAGCTCGCATCAACAATGCTTTCGGACTCACTGATGGGGACATGCTGCGCCGAGTTTGGAGGGATCTTGATTATCGGCTTGATGTCTACCGAATCACTAAAGGGGCACATATCGAACATTTGTGAATGCCTAAAAATACTTTTTGAGTTTTTGTATGTGTGTGCAAAGCGATGTGAAAATATCTCAAATAATAAAGTTATTGTAGAGCTGTGAAATCGCTTCAATCATTTGTAATAACCCTGTACTACGACAGACAAAAGAGAAAACTGTGCTATGTTGTCAAAATATGTAAAATCAGTGGAACAGTGAGGAAGTCTTAGTTGCATACATAGGGTTACTTCAAGAACTGAGAAAAAAGTTTTAATGGTAGGATGCAACAATTTTTCTGTAAATGTAAATTCACTAGACTGCAATGAGCGATTCACTGACAGAAGTGCGACACATCACGTAACAAATCTATTTGATTGGTACATTACATATGAACATTTTGAAACTTCGAGGAAGATGAATAGAGCCAAGAATGGTGTGCAAATCTAAACATTTGGTACAGATCGAATTAATGTACAGGTGTTCAATAGATAAAGATAGACAGAAAGGTATTTCGAAGACATTTGGTTTTCTCCTTATAGATCCTGTAACCTATTTACCGTTAAAAAAGCTGTACAAAAAGGAATAAATCAAATAATAGAAAATGATGGCAAATTGTGAGTATTTTTCAAAAACAATATCCCAATTGCTGTTGCTACATCCAGTGTCGAAAATGAATTTTATCGTTTAGATGTGAGGGTTGTTCATCAAGAAAAGTCTTGTGTTGTTGTTGAAACTGATGAGACTTTCAAGAGATAGTATAAAAAAATGGGTCTTCAGAGTAAACACTATGTGCACCAGTTTTTGAAGGATCCTGGTACAGAAACAGAGCTTTAGTGCAGCTTTTGTGAGGGACGTGTGTATGGCAAACATCGCCTGTTAATGTTTGGTGAAAGAGTGCAAAAACCCACTAAATGTGGAGAATTAATTTATGCATATGTTTGTGGACCAATGGAAGAAAATGATTTAAGGGCTCATCCATACTTTGCAATTTCTAAAGGATGATTTTTCCAGTTTAGAATACCACACATTTTGTGACACAAAGTTGAATTTAAAGAAAAATTACGACTGTCCATTAAAATTATAAAGACTCAGGCTGATGTTACAGTCAAAGAATTACATACAGACAGTGGCAGGCCATTCCTTAATAAAGATGTACATAAGTTTGCTGACTCACGTCGACTGAAACATTCGTTTACTGGACCATTTATTCCTCAGCAGAATGGCGTTCCTGAGTGGGGAAACAGAATACTTCATGAAGTGGCACGTTCTTGGCTCTGCTCTAGTGAATACCTTCTAAAATCATAGTGGGGTGAGACTGTTCTGGCTGCAACATACATCCATGCTATGCTTGGATTCAGAAAAAAGGAGGAAGTTTGATGTTAAATCTTTAAAAAGATATGTGGTTGGCTATGATTACTGTGGATATCGTATTCACTTTCCTGAAAAGATATGTGTGTGTATGTATGCAGAGATGTAAAATTCAACTGCAGAGAATTATAGAAATCTGTTACTCAAGAGACTAAAAGGATTGTTGATATATGAGATGGAGATGAAAATGAAAATATTACAGAAAATGAACATGAAAATGCTGATGTTGAAGAGGATAGCCAGATGGTGTGGCCGAGTGGTTCTAGGCGCTTCAGTGTGGAACCGCGCGACCGCTACGGTCGCAGGTTCGAATCCTGCCTCGGGCATAGATTTGTGTGATGTCCTTAGATTAGTTAGGTTTAAGTAGTTCTATGTTCTAAGGGACTGATGACCTCAGATGTTAAGTCCCATAGTGCTCAGAGCCATTTGAACCCATTTGAAGAGGATAGTCAATGGGATTGTATGAACCAAGTTACAGCAATAAGTGATATAAGAGTTACTAATCACCCACATGACACTGAAAGACAAGCTGGAAGCAACTTGGAAGCAAGAAATGAGAACAAAGGAAGCTACAATTTCTGCGAACGGCGAAATTTGAAGAAACAATCATGTTACTGTGAAGATTCAGCCCACCAACCAAGAATGTTGCTTCTTTGTGAGACATCGAACTGTAAACAAGCAGTACTGTCAGAAAATTCCTAAGAATGGAAATAAGCAATGGAGGAAAAAATGAGTGATCTAAAATAAAATAAGACAAAACTTAAACAAACAAAATGACTGAATGTCGATGGGTCTTTGCTACAAAATTAATCAAAATAATCAAGCAGTTCTATATGAGGATAGACTGGTGGCAAAAGGATATACTCAACGTTCTGGAATATATTATGTTGACATGTTTAGCACTGTTACAAGATTAGAGACGATGAGAGCCATGTTGAGCATTGAAATTCAGCATTATTTGTGTATAAGGGAACTTGATGTAAGGATGGCATTTCTCAACAGTATTCTGAAGATGGAAATACACATGTATCAACCATAAGGCTTTGTCAATAGTACAGGACGTCTATGTAAATTACTGAAGAGACTATGGTTTGAAGCAACCCCCAAAATGTTGGTATGAATGTCTTGTTAAATTTCTTATGAAAGTAATATGCGGGAGAGCTGCTCAGATCCATGAATGTTCTTTGGTGAAAACCTGGTACTGCTGTTTCAGGTTGATGATGAATTGGCCATAGCCTCTCATGATGCAACAACTAAGTTTATTGAGTAGTTGAGTAAACGTTTTCAGATCGATGTAGAAAAGGCTGATTCCTTCTTGGGATTACGAGTCAAGAAATTTGGCAACCATGTTCAAATAAATCAGGCTGCATATGTGAAAAGAATTTTAGAGAAATATAGTATGGTGGAAGCAAAACCATTATCTTTAACCACTGAACCAGGATGCATACTATGTAAGTCATTTCTATCGAGAAATGGTTGCAAGTTTGATGTATTTAATATAAGGTACAAGACCAGATTTTTCAAATGCTGTTAATACTGCATTGAGCTCAGCAACACAGGCACATTTTGCATTGCTCAAGCGAATATTGAGGTACCGGGTGATCAAAAAGTCTGTATAAATTTGTAAACTGAATAAATCACGGAATAATGTAGATAGAGAGGTACAAATTGACACACATGCTTGGAATGACATGGGGTTTTCGTAGAACAAAAAAAAAAATATACAAAACTTCAAAAAATGTCCGACAGATGGCGCTTCATCTGAGCAGAATAGCAATAATTAGCATAACAAAGTAAGAAATGCTCAATATGTCCACCATCATTCCTCAACAATAGCTGTAGTCTAGGAATAATGTTGTGAACAGCACTGTAAAGCATGTCTGGAGTTATGGTGAGGCACTAGCGTCGGATGTTGTCTTTCAGCGTCCCTAGAGATGTCGGTCGATCACGATACACTTGCGACTTCAGGTAACCCCAAAGCCAATAATCGCACTGACTAAGGTCTGGGTACCTGGGGGGCCAAGCATGACGAAAGTGGCGGCTGAGCACACGATCATCACCAAACGACGCGCGCAAGAGATCTTTCACGCGTCTAGCAATATGGGGTGGAGCGCCATCCTGCATAAACATTGTACGTTCCAGCAGGTGTTTATCAGCCGGGCTAGGGATGATGCGATTCTGTTGGAAATTCGCCTGTCTTATACATTTAGCACAATTCATCTTAGAACGTCTTTGTCGAAATTTGTGACAGGCTTCTCACGACTGAGACGTTTTCCTGACGATCAGAAAACTGGACGTCCACTGGTCTGGACAGATAAATTATCTTCATAGGCTACTGCTGAACGGTTCTCGAGCAGGCGCCACTTACTTTTACAGTGTGTTCTTGAGATCTGGCAACATTCGTAATAGGTCCACCATTTTATACTTCGCGCTTGCAGAAATCATGTATCCTGTTAATTGTCTCTCTTGCTTGTTTATGGAGAATTTTTCGTTTACTACCACCTTAGGCCACGACAACTCACTACAAATGGAATAAAAATTCACCAAATAACGCAATATGATTATTTTTAATGCTCGCACTGGTTACGAGATTCACAGTAGAGTGCTCAGAAAAGTATTCAACGCTCATTGGCTGTTGGAAGATGTGTGACATCAGATGTGCTGAACGAGCATAATCTTTACTACGTTCGTTCGTGACTCCAACGCTATACGTCGCACGTATACTAATTGCTACGCCTTTGCGAATGATTCCGCAAGTCGTCCAAAACTTCCGTCCCCAGACACTCATTACTGTGGAATCTTGATGTCAAAAATGTGGGTACATTACCGAGAATGTCATGAGCCATGCCTTGTGAGAACAGCAGCAACAAATTCTTGAGTTATTTCGTCTTATTTCTCATCCCTGTGTGGTACTGAATCGTTCCTACTACCCCAGAAATAAATAGGTACCGAGCTATGAAGCGGGCCCAACTTAAATATTTTACAGTTTATGTGCGATATATGTACATTGTATGCACCAAATTAATTGCTGGAGGTTTGTCATATCTAACACAGGTTTTCTGAATCTATCTTCCAGTTTTAGTTTTACTAACAAAACGTGTGTTAAATATGACTGGCTGTGTTATGTATGGCACAAAAGTAGACATCAGGTAGCATTACATTATTTCGCTCTCACATACTATGGTTCACCTGCTCGTAACTAAATTGCCATCAAATGGATAAAAGGGAAATTGTGCTAGTAGCCATTGGCTTTGACCAGTAACATCATGTAGTGAAAATGCATTGGACGACATAAACAGTATGATGGCCATAGCATCAAATTTCTTCCCATATTTTGAAATTTCAGTAAAACACCCATTTTTTATTATAAGAATTGAAAGCACAGGGAAAAGAAATAGACTACCTGACAAAAATCGTGAAGCACCCAGAAGCCATGATTAGAGTTGCAATTCTCTGTAAACGAGCAGAGTGCTTTAGTGCTATTCATGTTTAGTACTCTTATCAGGCTTGGTAGGGTATACAAGGGATATGAATAGTGTTAAAGTGGAGTCATCATGGTGAAGGGCACTGTGATGCCATGTTCTCGTTCAAGACAGTATTATTGGCACCTCACAGAATTTGCAAGAGGAGTCACTGTAGTGTCCATTTGGCCAGATAATCGAATTGTGCCATATGCAGATTTGTGGAAGGCATTCAGATAAGACAGTAGTCCAAAGCTAGATTTCATGAGAATGTGAAGGCAGGCATACTTGCTGTTAAGGTTCTGGTTGACCACATCTCATCTGACCACTGCAAAGGAGGACTGTCATATTGTGCGCCAAGCACATCGTCACCCCTCCAAATCTGCACCTGCCATCGAAGGATGAGTAATAGAATCCATGCAGCATTCTGTGGCACCCACACCAATGGTCAGAGACTAGTAGAATACGCTGCTGTTAACATTACAAAACAAACAGTTGTTTTTGGAGTGATGTTGTGACTAGGAAATATCTACATATATGTAATACTCCGCAAGCCACCATATGGTGTGTGGGAGGGGTTCCACTACTAGTCATTTCCCTTCATGTTCCACTCACAAATAGAGTACATGAGAAAAGACTGTCTGTATGTCTGCATCCTTAATCTGACCTACTAGGGATCCCAATCATTTGAGTAGCACTCAAGAATGGGTCACATTTGTGTTCTATAGATAGCCTTCTTTATAAACGAGCTACACTTTCCTAAAATACTCCCAATAAAGTGAAACCTTCCCTGCCAGTA
This sequence comes from Schistocerca piceifrons, assembly GCF_021461385.2. Classification (NCBI taxonomy): domain Eukaryota; kingdom Metazoa; phylum Arthropoda; class Insecta; order Orthoptera; family Acrididae; genus Schistocerca; species Schistocerca piceifrons. The sequence goes on from NC_060145.1 coordinate 468,819,292, forward strand.
TCCTTAGTATCGTTAAAATTGAACTAACCTCCAGCGCCCTGCCAGTATCCTTAGTTGCTCATTCCATTTTACTCACTTTGCAACATTATACAAACTTAAAATGAATGGTGTTGCATTGTGTTCCATATTTAATTGCGGCCTTTCACTAACCCAGATGACTGTTATTAGTGAGTATGGTGCAACTTGGTGGGTGGTCCCATTCTTCAACTGTTCTGGAGAGCCACAGTGGAGGTATTCCTGGTGTCTCGGTGTGAGGAGCCATTGGAGATCACTTCAGATCATGGCTGGTAGTGATTGAGGGTCTGGTGGCACAATGCTCTGTCATGGACATCATGCATCCTCATGCGGTCTGTTTCTTGCAACAGCGTCACTGTGACATTTTTCTACAGGACAATGCTCATCAACACATGGCACAAACCTCTATGAACCACATGTGTAATATTGAGGTAGAGATCATGCAAGATTACTTGGCTTGTGTGCAGAAACGCATTCTCTTACTTAGCACCAGGTGAGAGTGGGACTGAACCAGAGACTTCAGAGATACTGTGACAAGCTGGACAGCGACTTCCTGGACTTGCATTGCAGGTTTAACTGTAGGATCCCCCTAAATGAGTCAGCTGTGCACTACACATCAGAGGCTGCTATGCAGGTAACTAACTGAGTGTGGGGTGCACACAAAGAGTGCGAATCTCCAACCAGTCCAAATAACAATAGCTGTAGGAAATGTAGAAGTATCAGTGAAAGTTCGAAATAAATGCCCTCCCCCTCCCCCCCCCCCCAACAGTTGAAAGTATGTGGTAAACTGGTGAACCATTCGCAGCAAAGTGCCAGAGTTTGAAGTGCTCTTGTAAAACAGTGAAACTCACATCATAGTAGCTACAGACAGCTGGTCGAAACTTGAAATTGATAACAGTGAGGTCTTTGGGGAAAATTTAAGTGTATATCGAAAATATAGGCAAATGGGAAATGGAGGTGACATGTTTGTCACAGCAGACAAGAAACTCTAATCCACTGAGGTAGGAATTGCAGCTGTGTCTGAGATTGCTTGCACAAGACTCAGTATCAGAGGTGGGGACGAAATGATAATTGGATGCTTCTGTCACCCACCAGACTCATCTCCTGGCGAAAGCGAAAACTTTAGAGAAAACCTCAGTTCACTTGTATGTAAGTTCCCCAACCATACAATAATCATTGGTGGGGACTTTAATCATTCAACTGTTAAATGGGGAAATTACAGTTTCATTAGTGGTGGGTGTGATATGACATCCTGTGAAACATTACTAAATTCTTTCTCTGAAAACTATCTAGAACAGATAGTTAGCAAGCACATTTATAATGGAAATATATTTCATCTAATGGCAACAAACAGACCTGACCTCTTTGAGGGTGTCCACATCTAACTGGAAGCAGTGACCATTATGAGGTTGTGAGAATAATGATTATCAGTGTAAAAAGGACAACTAAAACAAGCAGAAAGATATACTTGTTCAGAAAATTAGAAACAAAAATCGATAGTGCATATCTCAATGAGGAACTTTAAACTTTCAGCACAGGGCAGGAGTGTGTAGAGGAATTACAGCTCAAGTTTAAAAGAATAGTTGACCATGCACTGATAGATATGTATCCAGTAACAGTCCATAATGAGAGGGATCCTCCATGGTATACAGTTACTGCAAAGAAACAGAGATTGTTGCATAATAGGTGTAAAACAAAGCGTAGGGCTATAGGCAGGGAGATGCTGAAAGAAACATGTTTGGCTGTCAAGAGAGCACTGTGTGACGCCTTCAGTGACTGCCATAGCAGCATACTGTCAAACGATCTTTCCCAAATTAAAAGAAATTCTGGTCATGTGGAAAGGATGTTAATGGCACCAAAGCACCCTAGCGAATGAGACACAAACTGAAATTGAGGGTAGCAAAGTGAAAGCTGAAACGCTTAATTTCGTTTTTAAATGCTCCTTTATGAAGCAAAACTCAGGGAAATTGCCTCAATTTAATCCTTGTAGAACTGGAAAGGTGATTGAAATAAGTATTAGTGTCAATTGTGTTGAGAAACATCTGAAATCGTTAAAATTGAACTAACCTCCAGCGCCCAATGGAATCCTCATCAAATTCTATACTGAATTTGCGACCGACTTAGCCCCTCTTCTAACTATAATCTGTCGCAGATCCGTCAAACAAAAAACCATACCCAGTTCTTGAAAAAAAAAGGCGCTGGTCACACCTGTTTATAAGAAGAGTTGTAGAAATGATCCACAAAACTACCATCCAATATCCTTGACATCGGTTTATTCTAGAATCTTAGAACATATTCTGAGCTCAAACATAGTGAGGTATTTGGAACTGCATGTCCTCCTCTATGCCAACCAGCATGGATTCTGAAAAAGTCAGTCATCTGAAATTCAACTCGCATTTTTCTTACGTGAGATACTGAAAGCTTTGGGTCAAGGTAGGCAGGTGGATGCAGTACATCTTTATTTCCGAAATGCATTTGGCTCAGTAGCAGACCTAAGCTTACTGTCAGAAGTACGATCATATCGAACCTCCAGTGAAATTTGTGACTGAATTGAGGCCTTTTTAGTAGCGAGGACACAGCATCTTATCTCGGCAGGACACCCATAATCAGATGTAGAAGTAACTTTGGATGTGCCCCAGAAAAGTGTGTTGGGACGCTTGCTGATCATGCTGTATATTAATGACCTACAACTTTTTGCAGATGATGCAGTTATCTATAATGTAGTACTTTCTGAAAGAACCTGCATAAATATTCAGCCAGATCTTGACAAAAATTTAAAAGTGGTTGAAGGATTGGCAATTTGCTTTAAACGTTCTGAAATATAAAATAGTGCACTTCATAAAACAAAAAAAGTGTAGTATCCTATGACTACAACATCAATGAGTGTCTGTTAGAATCGGCAAACTCATACAAATACCAGTCTGTAACACTTTGTAGGGATATGACATGAAATGATTACATAGGCTCAGTAGAGTATAAAGTGTATAGTGTGTAAAGTGTATATGATTTATTGATGGAATACTTGAGAATTGCACTCAATTTACAAAGCAGATTGCTTGCAAATCACTCGTGCGACTCGTTCTAAATATGGCTCAGGTGTGTGGGACCCATACCAAATAGGGCTAACAGGGGTTATTGAACATATACAGAGAAGGGTAGCAAAAATGTTCACAGATTTTATTGATCCATGAGAAAGTGTCACAGAGATGCTATAGGAACTCTTGAAGATAGATGTAAACTCTCGTGAAAAAGTATATTCACAAAGTTACAGGAACCAGCTCTAAACAATGATTCTAGGAATATACTGCAATCACCTACGTATCACTCACATGGGGATCGTGAAGATAAGATTATAATAATTACTGCACGCACAGAGACATTCAAACAATCATTCTTCCCCCGCTCCATATGTGAAATGGAATGGGAAGAAACCGTAATTAGTGGTACATTGGGATGTACCATATACCTTAGCCGCTGTAGTCGAGCGGTTCTAGCCCAGCTAGCACTCAAGCTTATTTCAAGGTGGATATTGAGTTTAGGTTCAGTTGAAAATTCAAGATTGAAAAATCAACCTGTTACACAGCTTGTTTCAAGGTGGGTATTGAGTTTAGGTTCAGTTGAAAATTCAAGATTGAAAAATCAACCTGTTACACAGTTTACATCAAGCTGTAAAAATTTAGCTTGAATTAAAATAATTTTCCCAAGCTTGAAATAAACTGTAATTTCCCTGGAAGGCTGTACAGCAGATGCGCGCGCAGCATAGCTTCCATAGACGTCCACGGGAAGCGCCACAAACGTTTACAAGCCGTGACGTAAGGGTGTTGTCGTGTGTGACGTCATGACGGCGCGGAGTTTGGTTTTAGTGTGGCTGTCTCCAGTTCTGTTTTATCTTATTTTATTTACTTTTCTGAGCCTTGCTATGTTTACGGCCATTTTACCTTTGTGACGCGCGTTAATGGTTGTGGTTTGTTGACAAGTTTGTTTTATACTAGAAAACAGTTCGGTACGTTAATGTTACAAATGTTAAATATTACGTAACGTAAAGTTACGTTTACGGCCATTTTACCTTTGTGACGCGCGTTAATGGTTGTGGTTTGTTGACAAGTTTGTTTTATACTAGAAAACAGTTCGGTACGTTAATGTTACAAATGTTAAATATTACGTAACGTAAAGGAATACCATATTCTTTTACGTAGAAAAATTGAGCCTGGATAAAAGTGAAATGGATTACCAGCTAAGAATACGTATTACAAGTTGTTGTGCAAAAAGAGGTCATTTTAAACTAACTCTCTAATACGTGGCACAAATAAATTAAAACTTCTTCATAATTTTTTCACACCATTTCCGTTCTGATATTTATTTAATTAATTAGGTTCAATAAATTCAGATTAATATTTATATAGCTTAAAACAAGCTGTAAATACCAGGCTGTATTCCACGTGTGTAGATACAGCTGGAGCCAAGCTTGATAAGTCAAGCTTGAAATATAGCTTGAACTCTGCCAACTTTGATGTTTGTTTCAAGCTTGAATCCAGCTAACAGGCCTGAATATTCCAGCTTTGATCAAGCTTATATACTTGAACTTTACAGCTGGAAACAAGTTTGAAACCGGCTTACTGTGCTATCTGGGAGGCGCTTCAGTCCGTAATCACGCTGCTACTATGGTCGCAGGTTCGAATCCTGCCTCAGGCATGGATGCGTGTGATGTCCTTACGTTTAAGTAGTTCTAACTGATGACCTCAGATGTTAAGTCCCATAGTGCTTAGAATCATTTGAACCATTTTGTACCATCTACCGTGCACCTCACGGTGGTTTGCAGAGTATAGATGAAGATGTAAAACTACGTCACTTTTGAAAGCCGACGGCTAGTACCGCAAATTACTCATGAACGTATGTCTCTTAAAAATGTTTTCATTGTAAATGTTAACATTCTGTACAAGAAATTATTCCTTTTATTAAACTACATTTCACGATCACTGTATTACAGAAATTATGCCTGTAAACAGAAATGTTCAAATACATTTAGAAATCTCAACCACTTCCCCAACAAAAAACTCATGAAAATACATCTCATTGACTACAACCAATTGTAACGAATTTCCAACAGTGGCATGTAAAGAACATCCGCCGGCATCGTAAGTGCGCTTAAGCTATGCACGGAATTGTGTTTTATTATTCGTGCTTTAGTTTTTTGGTATTTTTAGCTGAAGATCTATGGCTTCTACATTCGAAAATATGTCATCAAAAATGAAACACATTGTTTTGTTTCGCCGTTCAGCATGTATAATAGATATTTGTGCATGACCTCTAATGTGATTTGTGCGTGTGACATCTTCCTGGACAATATTTGGACTCGAATTTATAATTCGACAGTACTATGAAATAATTTTTTCGGTACCAAGAGGGAGAGACGTCAGCTAATTCTTTGCAGAAAACAGCAACCATCAGTAGAAACGTACGTGTTGCCAGTACGACACAAAATGTCTTTCCCGACTTGGATTGTAATGACTGTTCCCCTAGGCGATCAACCAAGAGAATTATTAGACGAGCTCAAGTCCGATTTCAGCCGAAAGCTGCGAACTCCACGTCAGTCGTACTCGGTGTACTTGATTCGCAAAGCGACAGACAAAAATCATTTGTTATTCGTGCTTAGGGCGGTAGATTGTTCCATGTTTTGAATGCGGCAGCATTGCGCTGTTCGATGTTTTTGAGCTTCGTGCTGCGACGCGGTCTCCCGTGTTTGTGAAGCGAGCACTTGCAGAAAAAGAAAATGCGTATCGTGGTGCTCTTCGTTTTTCTTTTTCTAGTGCATGAAATTCGCGCGAATGACGAAAGTCATGTTCAACTTGATTTGGATATTGGCTCAAGCAGGGAAGCATTGAGAACCGACGATGAAGTGATCAAACGAGAAGAAGAAGCAATCAAAATTGATGGCCTTAATGTGTCACAAGTAAAGCAGATGAAGGAGGCGGTACAAAAATTTACTTTTCAGGCGGAAGTTAGCCGGATGATGAAACTCATAATTAATTCCCTGTATCGCAATAAGGAAATATTTTTAAGAGAGCTTATTTCCAATGCTTCTGATGCACTTGATAAAATTCGTCTTTTGTCTCTGACAGATGATTCTGCCCTGAGTGCAACAAATGAGCTGGTCATTAGAATAAAGATTGACCAAGATGATCGGATTATTCATATCACTGACACTGGGATTGGGATGACAAGGAAAGACCTCATAAACAACCTTGGAACTATAGCGAAGTCTGGAACTTCAGATTTCTTTGGTAGAATGCAAAATTCATCTTTCACAAAAGAAGAAATGAGTGACCTGATTGGACAGTTTGGTGTTGGGTTCTATTCTTCTTTTCTTGTTGCTGATAAGGTAGTGGTGAAGAGTAAGCATAATGATGACAAGCAGTATATATGGGAGTCAGATGCAGGAAGCTTTTCCATCACAGTGGATCCTGATGGTGACAGTTTGAAACGAGGAACCACAGTAAGTCTTCATCTGAAAGAAGATGCTTATGAATACACAGATAGAGAAACTGTCAAAAAATTAGTTCAGAAATATTCACAGTTTATAAACTTCCCTATTTACCTTTGGCACCAAAAGACTGTTGAAGAAAAGGTCATTGAAACTCCTATGAAGGAAACAAAAACAAGAAAAGATGATTTGGGCGTGGAAGAAGAGCTGCAAGAGAATGAAGCTATAACTGTAAAAAAATTAGTAGATGACTGGGAGCTTCTAAATGTTGATAAGCCCATCTGGACTAGGAAGCCATCGGAAGTGCAAAATGAAGAGTACTATGAATTTTACAAAGCACTGACAAGAGACACAAAAAATCCGTTAGCAAAAATGCATTTTGCAGTAGAAGGTGATGTTGCTTTCAAAGCTGTTCTGTTCATCCCACAAGAACAACCAGAAGAGATTCTAAAAAATTATGGGAAGTGGACAGATAATATCAAGTTTTATGTACGTCGGGTGTTTATAACAGACGAGTTCAAAGACATGCTCCCAGACTATATACAATTTGTGAAAGGTGTTGTTGATTCTGATGACTTGCCACTTAATGTATCTCGTGAAACACTTCAGCAACATAAATTAATAAAAGTCATTCAGAGAAAACTTATTCGGAAAGCACTTGATATGATGCTTCAGCTTGAAAAGGAAGATTACATGAAATTTTGGAAGGAATACTCTACTAACATCAAACTAGGAGTTCTTGAGGACAGTATTAATCGAGCAAAATTGGCGAAACTTTTAATGTTTCATTCTTCTTATAGCAATAGTATGACAACCTTGTCAGAATACATAGAAAGAGCAAAACCAAATCAGGATCAGATCTATTACATTGCAGGGGCTACACTGGAGGACCTGCAAACATCACCTCTTGTGGAGGGTCTCCTCAGAAGAGGCTATGAAGTTCTGTATATGATTGAAGCAGTAGATGAGTACTGTATAAACAAATTGCCAGAATTTGGGATGAAAAGATTCCAAAATATAGCCAAAGAAGATTTTATAATGCCGATAGCAGAGGATGATAACGTAGACTGGGAAAAAATTATGGAAGAATATGAACCACTCATCCATTGGTTAGAAAGAGATGTATTAAAAGAGAAAATACAACGCGCAAAAATTTCCCAAAGACTCATGGAATCTCCTTGTGCTCTGGTAGCTAGCGTATTTGGCTATACAGGGAACATGGAACGCTTGGCTGTATCAACAGCTCACAGAAAATCATATCAGAATGACAACAGAAGCAAAATAAAGACAAAGAAGATAATGGAAATCAATCCCCATCATGAATTAATTAGGGAGTTACATAGACGATTTAAATACCAACCAGGAGATGAAACTGTGAAACAAATGGCCATTATGTTATACCGTCTTGCTGCTTTGAAGTCTGGATATATGTTAGATGATACCTTCGCATTTTCTCAAGAAGTAGAAAATATGATGGTAAAACTTCTTGGCACTGGAGAGTTCAAGGAAGATTCTGGAAGGATCAAAACCGGCAGTATTGAAGATGAAGATATTCATGAAGAGCTATAAGTTTTTAAAATGATTTGTTAGCCTTTCCAAATTTTCTGGATTGTGTTAACAGTGAGGCGTGCACAACACAGGCATGGATTAAAAATAAGTTACTTTCAATAAGGTGTAAATGTGGGTTTTATGATGCAAAATCTATGGTGATAATATTGTTTGTGTCATTAGAGTGCACCATGTGTCAAATAAACAAATAAATACTTTTAATTAAAAAAGTCATTTCTGTGTTATAAAAATTACCAAACAATTTGTATAATAACTTAACAGTTCAAATATTAGAATCTCCAATGTGGGTACCCACTGTAGAGTGCACTCTGGCAGATATTTTACACAATGGAGAAGATATGCATAAGTAGTAAAATTCCTAAATTTGCCATGCAATACTCTCCGTAGAAATTTCAGAGGGTGTGACATAGTGTGAAATTGCAAATGCTGAAGTAATGCCCATCAGAAATAATTAGGGAGTCACACAGATGAGTTAACTACCACTAGTTGTGAACTTACATGTGAGCAGCCTACTGTTCAGCTTTTTTTTTTTTAACATTTCCTTCTTCACCTAAGTAGATCAATATGGAGCAAAATCACAATATTCAGGAACATTCTTTGACTCATACAAATGTTGTAAATTAATTATAAAACTATGCTTCGGCCTATGCTACACACTAGTCTGTTCCAGGACCAAGGTTTAGGGAGGCATGGGCGGTGATGGGTAAGGGTTGGGGGGGGGGGGGGAGGAGACAGTCACACTCTTGTGCCGAAAAAGTAATAATGCAATCCACAATTAAAAGTTCTAATGGAGTTCAACTTATGCAAAATGAGTCATTAATGGCTCACAGGTTTAACTGATTGATTGAATGATTTTCGTTTGGTTCCATTTGATTTCACTACATCCAGAATGTCATTTATCATACATTTTACAAATTGATTTTTAAAAGTAGTCTTTAGTGTTAATTAGTGAGACTCACATGAGCAGCATTTAATAATGCTTAAGACTATATACACGTAGATGTGATAGATATTGTAAAAGTAGCTCCTAAGCTGAATATAAAGTATGTAATGTATTAACGGTAACTGTTCTTCCTGTATCTCCCTAGACTTGTAAATATTATGCTAAAGCAGCATCATAAGTAGAATAGTGGCAGTTTTTCAAAAATTACTGAATTACTAGCACATGCATCCAGTGACAATCTGCTTTTGATGTGTGTGTGTGTGTGTGTGTGTGTGTGTGTGTGTGTGTGTGTGTGTGTACGAGGAAGAGACAGAGACAGGTATAATGATGTTTAAATGTACCAGTTTTACATAGCTGTTCATAAATGACTCTTGTACCTGCATATCTATCACACAAGTGCGTAAACAAAATTAAGAAACTTCCTTAAAATTAAATTTCATTATGAAAATTTGGGGTATTATGTTTTCTGCAGCAGCATTTGGGCTATTGTATTCACTTTCTAAGTTTCAATTTGGAAATATCTGTGTTAATCTTTTGTATCATCTAGCTGAAAATATATAGCCATATAGAGTGAAAATCAGGGACACGCCAGTCTAAAATGAGAATGTTTTATAGTATTACTATGTAGCACAAAGAAATCACTGTTGTTGCCCTGGCATACTTCAGACCAGAAGTATAAAATACTGGCATACTTCAGACCGGAAGTATAAAATATTGATGATATAAAATTCTGTTTCATAATTTAAACCAATGCAAAGTCCATGTTGAAATATCAACAATATTATGAAAGGGATAGATTATCGAACATAATCAGTTTTTGGAAATGTAATGAAATTGGATATATAAGAAATCTACTCGCTGTGTGGCAGCTGGAGAGCACGCTTCTAAAGGGTACTGCAGTTTGCAAGCTTTTGGAGTCAATGGCTCCTTCTTCTTGCTGAAGCATTGAAGGGGATGAAGGAAAAGGACTGGTGAGGCTTAGGAAAAGGGGAAGTGTTCAGAAAAGTTGCCCAGAATCCCATGTCAGGAGAGACTTAGCAGACAAGATGAGACAGAGAGAGTCATTCCTTCTCATCCCATCTGGTAAGTCTCCCCTGACCCAGGGTTCTGGGTGACTTTTCCGATCTCTACCTCTTTCCTTGAACCTCACCAATCCTTTTGCTTCACACCTCTTCCTTTTCTTCAACCCGTCTGCCAGAAGAAGGAGCCATTGGCTCCATAAGCTCCCAAACTGTAATACCTTTTATATGGGTGCTCTCCCGTGGCTACTTTTTTTATCTACCTTAAAAGGATAGATTGCTGCTCATCATAAAGGTGGCACGTTGAGTTGCAGACATGCATGATGAGAAGACTTAACATTTCATAATTTTATAGTTTTCTCGCGAGATTTTTTTTTATATAAAACATAGATCTAAGTATCTGTACAAAAATGACACAAAAAAAGATGTGGGTGTTGACCACATTGTTCACTGTATGACATAAAATATGATTTTCTTCATCATTCTTCAGAAAAGAAATACTCACAGCTAAGCATAGACCTGAAAATCAAGAATGCAGCTTATAAAAGTAAAAATTCTCAGAGTTGTAAATGCTGACTCAGTTACACTGTTCAGAGAGAATTGACTGAAATGGAAAAGGGGGAAGAAGTTTACCAAGGATACACAGTAGATGAGAAATTTAATCTTTCTTAAAAATATGCTTACAACATTATGGATGCAGTTTTCCATACAACAGATCAGGGACATTTACAGTAGAAGCTGAAAAAAGGATGCCTAACATCAGATCAAAGTATCTTGTACTAAAAAGAGTGTGCCATACTGAATGGAAAGGACTAGTTCTAATTAAGACTTAAAAATGCACTATAAGCAATATTGCAGTATCCTTAAGTATGCTGTCAAAGAGGCAGAAACCATGTACTGTGTAAAAAAATCAGAATTCCAAGACTAAGGCAAGGACACCAGAGATCAGTTTTGCCACCTCATCTTCATCTGCTAGAGAAGTCACAAAAATCATTAGTCCACTGAAAAGTATTAATTCTTCTGTTTATGATAGTATCTAAACCAAAGTACTAAACTCTTGTGCTGACTTGGGTAGTGCCACCTTTGAGTTACTTTCATAATCAGTTGAAGAGCCGAGGAGTATTTCCTGGAAGACTGAAGTACACAGTAGTGACACCAATATGCAAAAAAGGAAAATAGAATCGCATTCCTTCCCATGTTCTCGAAAATTTTTGAGAAAGTAGCTTACAACAGAACTAACTTTTTGAGAATAGCTTCGTAAACAGCTCGGTTTCACTGCCATAAAGGTTTCACTAACCTTACAAATACAATTCTAGCAGGACTAAACAACAAAAATTATGCAGTTGGCACGATCTGTGATCTTGTAAGAAGTCTTTGACTGTACAGGTTCTGAAATTAAAATAGTAAAGCATTAAAGGTCTTCTGCTTCCATGCATGGAGTAACATCTTAATAATAGAAAATAGTGGGGTCACTTTAGCAGCTAATACAACAGAAACAAGATAAAATTCAGAGTGGGGTAATGTGAAATATGGTGTGCCTGGTCCATTCTGTTTTTCGTCTATATAAATGTTTTACCAGCGACACTGAAAGAGTCTTAAAAAACTGTAACATTTGATAATGGCACAAGTATATTGACAAAAGATCCAACCATACCCCTACCAGACACACTCAAGATAATAGTGGAAGAGGCTTCACAGCAAGGATGTTAACTCTTAATCTTGCAAAAATTAAATTATCCTGTAGATACAATTTATTCATTTGTCCGTATAAATCTCTTTTCCAGTATATGTATTGTACACATGATATTGGATAGAAAAAATCTTTTTTATCTGTTGATTTTACAACCATCAAATGTACACCATTTATATTTTTATAACAAATTGAATCAATATAGTGAATAATTACAAATTTGACTGTGTACTGTACTTTTACAACTTACACAATTTCATTCATAAGACACTGTGAGACCGAATAAAAGCTGTTTTTCATTAGGTATGGTATCAGACTTTCTAAAGTTTTGTAGTTCAGGAAGAAATCTTATTTGTGTGGGTTGATATCATGTGCTAACTCAATACTACACTAAGCCAGTCCACATCTACAGGGTGTTTCACAATTCATGTTACAAACTTCTAGAAGGGATGACTTAGTTGATCAAGTTTTACATAGAAACCCATGCCTGGAAATGTCATCCATGATGATACAGAGCATCAAAGTCACAGGCGCTGGCACCTGTAAATGTATGTATATACAGGGTGGTTCTGTGACAATGTTAGAAACTTTCTAGGATGATGGAGAAGGATAAATGTATCAATTTAAGATAAGAATTTCTGTACAGGAAATGAATGAGTTGTAAATGAAAATCATTCTCATACCTCTGACTGTGTAATGCATGTACTGGTACTGTTGTTGCTAAGATTGTATGGTAATTAGCTTTCGGTGGGTGGCAGTATGGTGCAAAACAAAAAGGAATGTCTAGTGAACATGGGCTCTGAAATGCATACCTTAAGAGCTATGAGCACTTGTTCAATAGACATGTTCGCAATAGTGAAGATGAACAAGTGCTCATAGGTCCTCAGGAATGTGCTTTAGAGTCCATGTTTACTGGACATTTTTTCTTTGTATTGTTGCCCCGCACAATTGGAACAACAACAATTCCACAGTACATGTATTTCATTGTCAAAGGATCAGAATGGTTTTTGATTATAGATTTTGACTCATTTGTTCCCAGTACTGGGACCCTTACCTCAAATTGATATATCTATCCTTCTCTATCATCCTAGAAAATCTGTAACATCATCACAGAATCACTCTATATATACAAGCATTTACAGGTACCAGCACTTATAACTTTGACACTCTGTAGCGTCGTTAGATGACATTTCCGGACATGGGTTCCTATGTAAAACTTGATCTACTAAGTCCCCTCTACAACCTCTAGAAGTGTGTAACATGAATTGTGAAACACCCTGTAGAATTTGGCAGCAGCCATATGACCACACTGCCAATCTGTGGCTGGCTCCAAGACACATCCTCCACAGCATGCGTGGCCAATGCCACCACAGAGCTGGCATAAAGGATGCAGCACTGATTGCTAGTCTAGTCTTCCTGTTACTTCAGTTCTGCTTGTCTCATCTAAGCATTATCACTCAGCTTCTGTCACTATTGTGGATGTTGGCCTTGGCCTATCTCAAGGACTTGCATTGGATATTGATCTAGATTGTACTGGAAAACGAGTTCAGTAAAAGAAGATTATTAAACACCATGTGTACGTCTTATTATTTTGCTCTTTTTTGTAGAACCCACCAACTGTTTGGCATTCAACAGTGGGCTGACCACACATCTGGTGACAAGCATGTTTTCTGTGAGTGTTCAATTGCAAAATGTTGCCCACCATACGATCATCTGGAAATGAGGAAAAACTACATTTGGTTGCTACTCAGTTCTACTTCTTGCCATACAGACAACTGGTGATGACATTTGTTGTGCGTATTTCTTCTAGATCTGTGGACCTAGGTATGCTCACCCGCCACATTGCTCCAGTGTTGTTGTGTGGGTTTCAGAACATTCTGCTGCAACTGTCTGTGTTTCTTGTGTTGGTCAGATGATATTGCTAGCAAGTGTAACTCGTAGTTTCTTTGAGCATAGCTTAGTGTTTGAGCTTTATTCTTTGTTCATGTGTAATTTTTTTGTGTGTTTTGTCATGGCCAGTCCCCTGCAAGAACAGTCAGTAACCCAGATTGTTCAATTTCATGTGAAGAAGATGCTGCAGCTCATGGAAATGATGACCAGACTGCTGCACAAGCAAACACAGTGGAACCACCAACAGTACCAACATGGTGAGCAACTTCTGTTTCCGTACCCCCATTCCATGTATATGATTCTCAGCAAGAGGAGTGGTTTAAGTACTGCACATAGCTGTAGTCACACTATACAGCACATCACATTGAAAGTAGGGACAGCCAACCGTATTTTCCTGCAACAGCTGGAGTGTCAGTGTATCAGTTAGCCTGCAAACTGTTTCCCACCACTAGCCCTGAAAGTGTTCCTTATGCTGCCCTAGTTGTCACACTAGACAAGTACTATGATGGACAGATTAATGTGCCAGCCGTGTGTTACAAATTCTTTTGCTTGCATAGGCAACCCAGTCAGACCCATAAGCAGTGGGTGACTGACATAAAAGGACTTATACACCACTGCAAATTAAAGAGTGAGTGTGGACATTATTGTAGTGATGCCACAGTTAGGGTTGCCATTACTCAAAATGTGTCAGATCCTGACATAGGTAAACAGGAACTTAAGTATCCTGACCCTAGCTTGCAACAGGTTTTGGAGGCATAGGAGCATCGGGACTCATATGATAGTGCAGTGGTAGACATTAACTCCGCTCCTGTTTGTACAGTCCAGGGTAATTGTAAACAGGTTGGACCCTCCATTCACAAGCTGCGGCATGTAAAGCTTCAGCCAGGACACCATTGTAAATAAAACCTGTGTGCTAAGCAGCAGGCTAGTGGAGTTGACCCCTGCCCCCAGTGTTTCACGGCACACGAGCGCCAAGCGTGCCCCTGTGCCCCTGTTGTGACACTAAACACTATCACCGAGATGAGCATGGCCACGTTCATTCTGTTTGTCTGCAGAAATACAAGTCCAATAAGCACCCTGCATGTTCTCCAGTTTCTCAGCCAATCACTGTAAATACAATATTTTCAAAGTGAAATAGTGATTCCAGTGTCTGTCGGTGCAAATGTGCTAAAATGAAAAACTCATACATTCCTTCCATCCAGCATCAGGCTAATTAATTGTTTGTCACTTTGCAGACTGTGAACCACAACATATGTATGCAATTGGATACTGGTGAATCTGTGGCCCTTGAGTAGGAGCACATATGAACTGTAAGGCAAGCCCAAGCTACATAAGTCATAGGCAGCTCTTTTGGGTTACAATGGACATGACATTCCTCTGCTGGGTATTTCCAGCTTACCTGCCACATTTCATAACATTACTAAAATGATTTCATTCACAGTGTTGTACTCATGTGAAAGTGAAAATATTTTTGGTGTGGACTCTTTTGATCTGTTTGGTTTGAACATTCAAGACAACGTTCTCTCTGTGAATTTCTCTATGCCTACAGACAGTGTAGGTGAACTTTGTGATGAATTTAGTGCCATTATTTTGAGATAGCGTACGCAAAGTTAATAATTTTGAGGCAATATTTTTCTGAGTACTTCCTGTCTGTCATGCTATCAGAGATCAAGTGGCACAGGAACTCTTATCTTGGCAGGACAATGGAGTGATTTCCTCTTTATCAGCCATCCTTTGGTCATCTCCTATGGTGATTACGAAGAACCCTTCAGGCAAAATACCCTTATGTGCAGGTTTCAAAGCGAAGGTAAATCCACAGATTGTGATTGACTCTCTTCCTTTGCTGCGGACTGAAGAACTCATGGACAAGCTTAGTGCAGTCAACTGTTGTAAGTAATGCTGAATAATTCCAGGTGTGAATGCATTGCCGAAGGGCAACTGTAAAGACTTAAATAGCTCCATGTGCATGTTGATCACAAAATCTTGTTGTGACTGTTCATCGGAGGGAAGCTGCAAAGTAGCATAATGAAAATCAATATTAGAAAATAAGCGACCTGCACTAAGCTTGTCCATGAGTTCTTCAGTCCGCAGCAAAGGAAGAGAGGCACTGATTTGGCATTCTGACACCTCAAGAGTTTCTTGCTTTCACACAAATAGTCAGGACAATGGAACACTTGATGGTTTTCTCATTCACCATTGTCACATTGCTCAGGCAATACCTGCAGGCCCTAGTCTCAAGTTTCTGTTGCAGTACCTCTGCACCAGTTGATCGCATTCACTTAAGCAGATTAGTGATCCACTTGTATGCTGTTATTTAGTGCTCCAGTGCATCCTATTAGTCCATGAGGGCGTCATCCTGGCACATACAGACAATTATGTCTCTTATGGTAGCGCGACATTTACATCAGAAGGAAATTTTTCGCCTTCTTCACAAATGCCTTTGGGGCATCGTATGTGCTAAGCAGCTCGCCCAACGCCATTGCACATGGGTCGGCACATGTCCGGTGCTTTTAGAGCACTGGGCTGCTCTACCCCAAATTTTTTTTACTGGCTCAAGCCCAGTGCCCCTGGACGATGTCTGACTATTGAATTTGTATGTTCTTACTGTACCTTTTGTTGCCTTATTGTGGTAGATGCCTTTAGCAAGCTTCTGTTCATGGTGCCCATGTGCTGCACCACAACATCTAGCACTGTTAAGACTCTGGTGTCAACCTTTTGCATCGAAGGGTTACCTGAGGTCCCAGTTTGGCCAATGGGCCACAGTTCACATCGTTGGAATTTCAGCAGTTTTGTGATGCCTGTGGCATCGAGCACGTTACAACAGCACCATTTTGTGATCAATCCACTGGTGAAACGGAACCTTTCTCAGAACATTCAAGTGACAGATGAAAAAGTTATGTGCTTCCCATGTATGGGAGCAAGCATTAGTGCTCTTTCTCTCATTCTACGATCCCCAGCCACGCAACTTCAAATCACGGGTGGACGTCATGCGTAGATGCCAACACTGCTGCATCCTCCACAGTGATTGGCCCATCCTCCACAGCTTTCAAGGTGTAATGTGCACGATTTGGTCTTTTTCAGAGTTTTTGTCAGACACAAGTGCTGGGAACAAGGTGGTATTGCCAAAGTCTTGGGCAGCTCATTGTACGTAGTACAGGCTTCCACCGGCTGCAGAAGTACCATAAAAGACAGCTTCATTTATGTGGGCTGTGTGATCCTGCCACAAACCCAGTGTCCCCCACAGCCTGTGCCAACTTTTCCTCCCTCAGGCCCCGAGTCACTGACACTGGACAAGGAGCTGACAGGCATCGACACAGCATTGTTGCCATCAGCGCAGCACTGACAGCACCAGATACGAGAGGAGGGCTCATTCACTCTGCTGCTTGCCAGTGGGTCATCGTGGACCCTCCGGTTGTTGTCATTATTGCCATCGATAGAAGAAGGTGCTCTGTCCCCAGTTGTGGTTGCACACCCTTCAGCTTTTTTTTTCAGCTGGTGTTTCCACCATTTGTAAGACAAATGTCAGGGAAGGGCAGGTGCTTGGCATCAGCTGAAGTTCTGGCTGTTGCCTCCTCAGTGGCACCTTTACCCAGAACTCAACCAGTCCCCCACCCCTCCACAGCTATTTTCAGCAGTACCAGTACATG
Source organism: Schistocerca piceifrons (assembly GCF_021461385.2). NCBI lineage: Eukaryota > Metazoa > Arthropoda > Insecta > Orthoptera > Acrididae > Schistocerca > Schistocerca piceifrons. The sequence continues at coordinate 468,836,546 of NC_060145.1, forward strand.
ACAATGTCATGATTTTTTTTTGGGGGGGGGGGGGGCAGGCATGTGGTACCATGTGCTATTGATACTATGCCACACCAGTCCTTATCTAGAAGTTGGCAGTGGCCATGTGACTGCACCACCAATCTGCAGCCAGCTTCTCCGCAGCCCACACTGCCAGTACTCCAGCCACGGTGCTGACTTAAAAGATGCTGCACCGACTGCTAGTCGGGTCTATCTGTTACTTCAATTCTGCCTGCTTGGTCTCAGTGCTGTCACTCAGCCTGTTACTATTATGGATATTGTATTCAGCATATCTTGAGGACTGTCATTGGCTATTGCTCTGGAATGTACTGGAAGACAAGTTGAGTGAAAGAAGTTTATTAGACACCACATGTGCATCTTATTATTTTTCTCTCTGTTGTATAACTCACCAGCTCCATGGCATCCACCAGAGGAATGGCCAAAGATGGGTAATCTGTTTTATAGTTTTGTTTCTGCATGGTATAACCTTTTTGGCATAATTTGGTTTTGCAATGACTAACATGGAAGTCACTGTCTGACCTGGTATTGTATTCATGGACAATTTTGTTCTGAGAAAAAAGATTTTCTTTTCTCAATATACCTTTTTGACATGCATAACTACTGATATAAAAATTCAGGGAAGGAGTAATATTTTTAGAACTTCAAAGAAAGGTTTCCCTGGTTTCTTGCTGCTTGGTTGTTTCACTATTCTTATAACTACTTCTTGTTTCCTGAAAACTGTTTTGGTCTGGTGTAAATTTCCTCAGGAAATGATACTGTACCTCAATAATGAATGTACACAGGCAAAGTGTTGCAAAGAATTCTTACTTCATAGTTCATTTTTGCTAGTTGTGAATTTAGGGATATAATATGAGAACTCCAATTAAGATTTTCTTGAATATGAAACCCAAGAAATTTAGTTCCAGTAACAGCACTAATGCTTTGGTTATCCACACATATTACTGGTAGTACTGCATTTTTGTTTTGATCTGTATGGAAATTCAAGAGAATTGTTTTCTGGGGATTTACTATTAGCCTGTCTATGGTAAACCATCCAGACACTTCTTTCATAATGTCTTTTTGCAGAGATAGCAAGATCTTCATTGTTTCCCTGCAAATAATGCTGGTTCTGAATCCCTGACACACAATGCGAAATCACTGAAAAGAAATGGACCTAAAATTGGCCCTGTGTAAACCATTACTTAGTGCACATGGGAGAGCGATGTTCCAAGCATGATTTAATCAACTCATTTGGCATGGCATGCCTCTTACACCATGCCATTCAAGCTTTCTCAGAAACACAGAATGATCAGATGCTTTTGCCAGATCTAAGAATAACCCTGCAATTTTTCTTTGATTGTCCACAGCATTTATGACATGCTGTATCAGGTTGAAAGTTGCTGTTTCAGTTGATTGCTGTGGCCTGAACCCGTGTTGACACACAGAAGTAATATTATTTTTGTTGAAGAATGTAGTGAGTTGTGAAAGGAACAATTTTTTAATAATTTTTGAAAATCTAGACAGTAGTGACACAGGCCTGTAGCTACCCATACAATGATGATCGCCTTTTTTATATAGGATATCACTTTTTCTTTTTTTTATAACAATGAAAACAATAAATTTTTCGGAATATAGTATAACTGTATAGATAAAAAATCTACTCACCAAGCAGCTGCAGAACACACACATAAAGAAACGTTATAATTATGCGAGCTTTTGGAGCCAGTGGCTCCTTCTTTTGGCAGAAGGGTTGAAGGGGTAGGAAGAGGGGTGAAGGAAAAGGACTAGAGAGGTCTAGGAAAAGGGGAAGATTTTGGAAAAGTCACCCAGAACGTCAGGTCAGGGGAGACTTACCAGATGCTATGAGAAGGAAGGACTGATTGTTGGGGACTGCAACAGATGATATTTGAAAACCTGAAAGCTTGAAGGTGGGAGGCAGGGTAATATGCAAGAGTGAGATAACTGCTAAAATGTCACGAACAAGTTAAAAGTGCATTGTACATAACAGAGGTGGAAGGGGGGAAGTAAAAATTGACTGTTTTGGTCTGGTGTACATTTCCTCAGGAAATGATACTGTATCTCAATAATGAATGTACACAGGCAAAGTGTTGCAAAGAATTGAAAACTAAAATGGAGTGAAGACAGGGGAAGTTACTGCAAAGAAATTCAGAAACAGAAGAAATTAAGGCCCGACCAGTGGAAAAAATCAAGGACTTGTTGTAGTGCTACTTCCCACCTGCAGAGTTCTGAGAAACTGCTGTCTGGGGAAGAATACAGGTGGTGCGTGTGGTGAAACAGTCACCAATGTCATGGCTGTCATGTTCTACAGCATGCTCTGTAATAGGATAATATGTGTTGCCAGAATACACCCTCTGTCTCTGCCCATTCATCCTAACCGATAATTTGGTGGTAGTCCTGCCGATGTAAAAGGCCGAACAGTGTTTACGTAACAGCAGGTATATGAAATGTGTTGTTTCCCAGGTGGCTCTCCCTTTGACAGTCTATGTTTTACCAGTTACAGGACAGGTATAGTTGATGGTAGGAGGGTGCATAGTATGAGTCTTACAGCAGGGATGGTCACAGGTGTAGGAGCCATATGGTAAGGAGACAGGTGCAGAAGCAGCATAGGGTCTGACAGGGATATTGTGGAGATTGGGAGGGTGATGAAAAGCTATTCTAGGTATAGTGGACAAAATCTCAGACAGAATGGATCAAATTTCGGGGCACGATTTTAGGAAGTCATGGCCTTGTTGAAGTTGCTGTTTAATGCAATCCAGACCAGCATAATGCTGACTAACAAGTGGTGTGGTCCAAAGTTGTTTTTTGATGGGATCAGCAGTACTAAGATTGGATCTGATGGTCCGGGAAATCTGCTTTTGAACTAGGCTGGTGAGGCAGTTACGTCTAGTGAAGACTGTGGTGAGAATGGTCGTGTATTGCCATAAAGAGTCTGCAATAGCAATCTGTTTTAAGTTAAATATCTTGAAAACAAAGATTGATAGTGAGTGCAATAAAAGGTACTTTTATTGTAAAAGCTGTAAGAATTTTATACAGAAATTAAACAGAAGCTTTGAAATAGTTCAGAAAGCTGCTAACAGATGGTGCTGTATGCTGTGCAGCTCTTACAATATCAGCATGCATAATGACTTGCTCTCTGCAACCAATCTTTGCAGTCACATCACAGTTTTTTCAAAGTGCCCACCGCTTGCAGTATAGAGGAGGAACTAACAAACAATGAAATTTCCCATTACATCCTGTAGTGTCTCAGCAGAAATGTATTCAAATGCAACACAGGCTGTTACTTTATGGTCATACAGCATGGAGGGTGGTTCCAGTAGACAGCATCTTTGAATGTGCCCCACAGAAATAGTCATGAGGAGTCAGATTGGACAAATATTGAGGGCAATCCATCCCTTCACTGATAAGTTTGTAATAATACAGTGCAATGACTCTGTATTCCCAAATGATTCATCAAGAAAACAAAACACCTGCTCTGTGCAATGTGGTCTGGCCCCATCCTGCGTAACCCTCTTAGACTCTAGTCAGTCCTCAAAAGCTAGCTATGTGGCGACAAGATGTTCAAAACTGCAGTGTAACACTCACTAGTGATTGTTTCTCTCATGACAAAAGGATCAATAATGCTTCTGCTGCATGCTGCAGCTCCAAACAGTAACTTTGGGAGAATATAGTGGTTTCGCTTCACACAAATGGGGATCTTGGGAGACCCAAAACCACCGTTTTTTTAAATTCATGACTCCATTCAGGTGGAAGAGTGGTTCATCTGTGAATTACATGTAGCCAACATCAAATTCTTCACTATCTATCATTGTGAGAATCTGGTTTGCAAAGTCAGCCATCTGTCACTTGGCTTGAACAAGTGTGGCCCGTTGGGTCTGGACTTTGAATGGAAACATGTAGGCTGTGTCTCAGTATTTTCTGCATGTATGAACATTTCAAATCAGTCTCTGCTGCACTTCTTCAGATGGATTTTCTTGGATTTTGCTGAATGATTCCAGCAACTGTGGTGACATTTTCAAAAGTAGATACAGGTTGCCTGGGGCCAACATTCCCTACTAGTTCATCAGCCATGTTGCGCAAATGGATTTCACGTTGGATTCTTTTGGAACATTAAATTGTGTCTGAAATTTTGCACTGTTGCCATAGGTCTGTGTTTCTAACCTGTGGTATTCCAGTATCAGAAAAACAAGTTGTTCAATGGAATACACAGTTTTGATCTCTTCTTTTGGTATGCTAACCCCCTTTCACGTTTCAGTACTGGAACTGATTGCTTTGAGCTGCTGCACACTATGTATAGGCACCACACGTTGCAATTACAGCACCATCTGTTAGCAACTTTTTGAACTTTTTTGAAACTTCCGTATAAAATTTTTACAGCTTTCACAATAAGCATACTGTTTGTTGCATTCATCTATCTATCTCGATTTTCGAGATATTTAATTTTGAGATCAGGGATGGCTTTGCTAGACACCCTGTATATATACAGAAGTAGCCTCCTATGGTAGCTTCTGCCCATTAGTGTGTAACTTAACTTATTGCATATCCCTGAAGGCTCTCCTTATTACGGGATTGATGGAATATAATATGTGAATGAATGAATGGAAGATCCCTAAGGCCTCTGTTGCACTTGAGTTCTTTTGTGTGTGTTATGTAGTATGTCATTGAATTTAATAACACAATTGCACAGAGAACTGTTTAGATCCTGCTTTTCAGGATAGACGCCTTGAAGCAAACCAGGCACAAGCCGTGGTCCTAATGTTGGAAATATCACAAAAGTAATTTTTGCAATTTTTCAATGGCTCTATGGTATTGAAAATATTCATTGCAGGTGATTACGTGAACAAGTAAGAGTAACCAGTTCATGGTATGACTGATAATTGCATTACCTTACTGAGAAAATTCAATGATGTCTGAAAGACAATTATTTTCACAGCTTACAGATGCCTCAAGAGCTGCAGTTTCTCACAAACTGTGAATCTGAGCAGTTAGTCTGTATGCCAGACATATAGAGTGGTATTTATCCTATTTGTGACAGTGCAGAGCAGTGCATTTTTATTGTGAAATTAGCAATGCCACAATTAGATGAGGGAAGAATGCGGTCTTCACAGGTGAAACACACTTTATTTTTCAGAATCATTTTCCCTGCATTGCCTATTATTTTCTATTTCAGGATATTTGGCCTACTTTCATCTAACGATCTCCTTGCCATTTTGCTAGCGTGAGTGGCTGCATTGTTAAAAGCTCACCCTCCATTGCTGGTGGTGGACTGGAGATGAGCTCAGCTGGAGAGTGTAGATATCTGTCACACCAATATCTGATGGCTTTTCCTGCATCATTAATACCGTGATTCTCCACTTGTGACGTGCAACAGTTGTTCCTTTACCTTGAGTCTTTCTTTCTTGTTGAGACTGTTGTCATAATTGTGAATTTCTGCGTCTTCCCTGAAAAAGCAGGTGTGGTGGCTCTTCTGCACAGTGAGAACCTCTGTGTTGGTGGTTTTTATTATGTGGTCAGACTCACAAAGCATATGTTCTGCCACAGACAATTTCTCCACCATCCTGCCATGCAGTACCATTCATGTTCAATAAACCTGTTACTGATGGATCATCTAGTCATTCCAACACATTTCATGTATACACAGCATATGGTATATGCCTGACATTGTAAGTTGGTCTGTCTTGCCCTTTGCCAGTTTAAGACATTCTTTGATCTTCTTGATCAGTTTGTAAATAGTCTTTACATTGTGTTTGCACAATATACAGCTGATTCTCTTCATCAACGTGGTGGTAAATGGCAAACAGACCATACCCAGCAATTCTTTTTCTGTGTCATTTTGCTGAGCGATAGCTTTTGTGACACTTCTTAAGGAATTGTGGAGCACTCATTACTTCTCGGAACACATTCTAAGTGTTGCAACTCATATCCAAGATTATGCAGCTCACATATTTGTCTTGTGTGCACTTTGACTGTATTAATCATGCCCTTTTTCTAGCTTTGGTGGTGGCTTGACATGTGTGTCAGTTTTCAATACATACAGTGACTCAGGTTTGTCACTATTAATGATAAGCAGTATATTTAGAAGGCTCCTTTTCTGTTACTATGATAAATTTTGTTTGCATGGAGACTGTTTGAATGTCTTAGGAAACCACCAAGCTGTTCCTCACCATGTCCCTAGCCGATGAAGGTGTCACAATGTGTGTTAGGATTACAAGGTGCCAAGTCTAGTGCCTTTTTTATTGTGCAAACACCGTGTAAAGACTATTTACAAACTGACCAAGAAGGTCAAAAAGCATCTTAGACTGGCAAAGGACAAAAAGGACCCACACAAAATCTTGGAAATATGTCGCTTATGTTGGTACGGTATATGGCAGAAAAGTCTGTGTCAGAATGACTGAACAATCCATGTTTCCATCATCAAACATACTGTAAACATCTTGCAGGTTGGGAAATGTGGAGAAATTGGACATGGAGGAGCATGTGCTGTATGAGACTGACCACATAATAGAATTTGTCAACAGGACATTCTCGCTGTGGAGGAGAGTTACCAAGGTCTCTCATTCAGGGAGACCATGGAAATCCACAAACATGACAACAGTCTCAACAAGAGAGAAGAAAGCCTCAAGGCAAATGGATCCTGTGTTCCCGTGTTGCAGTAATGACTGCTGCAGGTAGCAAGGGGAGAATCAGAATGGTAATGACCAGGGAAAAGCCCTCAAATGTAGGTGCAATAGTGATATACAATATCTGACTGCAGGTTTGACTCCAATCCACCACCAGCAAAGGAGGCTGCATCTTTGACAAAGCCAACCATATGTACTGGCGAAATGTCAGAAAAATTGTTAAAAGAACATTGATTGAAGATTCCAAGACAGAAGCCAACAGGCAATTTGCCACATTTTAAATGCTGCTGTGCTATGTACACTGTTGATGTAACTAAACAAGTTTATAAGGAACCTGATTATGGTGTTCAAGCCTGCAGCATTACTCCAGATATGCACGCAATGTGACTCCATTCGCACAGACATGTTGGAATCAATGTGCATCGATTACTGTGTCATTGTGACATCCACTTGAACACAAACCTTGCTTTCTGTGCCTGTGAAGATTGCCCTTTTGGGTGCAGTTATGAAAGGAAGGCAGGAGGAGAGAGTGGGTCTTGACATCCTGTTGATAATGAGGCTATTAGTGGCTCAGCAACAACTTGAGCTGGACAAGTGTGGGACACAAATTCAGGCATTCAGGGGAGCCATCCCGATAATGGCCCTAGGTAGTTTGGGGAAACCTAAATCTGTATGACTGAAGGAGCATTTGAATCTTGGCCCTTCTGTATGACAGTTGCATGCCATACACATTGCGCCAGTCAACTCAGAAATGAAATTCTTATTGAAACTTCTTGTGTAACAGCATGATTAATAGACTATATTTGTATATCCTTTTCTGAAACTATAACTAGAGTAGAGTAGAGTTTTATTGGTCCTGGTAATCATATAGTACACAAATAGTACATTCTGATGTAAGACAAGTCAATGTATGATTAAATATAATATTAAATTTGCATTAATTTCATTATTTCTACATTAAATGTTCACTGAGTTACAATATACAGAGCAAATATTGTACAAAAATAAAGAGTAGATATTTTAAAGCAGAAAGAGCATGTACTGTACTGGCAGATTAATATTTGTTTTACAGTAATTTTTACATGGTAAATCATTAAAGTTCTAGTAACATTTATATGATACATCACTAAGTCAAAGACACAAATCATTAGTGAACTTTCTGCAGGAACTTATGGAGGCTGTAGAAGCAGTGATGAGTGAAATATGCCTTAGCAGTTGACTTGAAATTTGCCAGGTCATTTATTGATTTAATTTGTGGGGGAAGTTTATTATAAATGACTTTCCCATAATAGAAGGTTTGTTTTTTATTCAGGGTGGTGTTGGTGAGCTCTAGATGAAAGTCTCCTTTTTGACTGGTGTTATAGGAGTGCATATTTTCATTTTTCTGGAAGAGAGTGGGATTTTCCATTGAATATTTTTTCATAAACACAGTTACCTCATACACATATATGCATGGAAGTGGGAGGATTTCTAGCTTTTTAAAGAGTGGTCTACAGGTTTTGTTCCATTTTACACTTTCCATTATTCTTATAATTCTTTTTTGTAGCTTAAAGAGCTTTTGGCTAAGAGAAGAGTTACCCCAGAAAATAATTCCATATTTCAGTTGTGAGTATATATAGGCATAATACATAGTTTTCATAGAATCTTTGTTGCAGCATACCTCTAATATTCTCATTAAGTAGCATTTAGTGCTTAATTTTTTACAGACTTTTTCAATATGCATCCCCCATTTAAGATTATCATGGGGCCATACTCCTAAGAACTTAATGATGTCTACGTTTTGAATGTCTTTGTCAGATATCTGAATCTGAGTAGTTTGCTCACCTTTTTTCACATTATAGAAATTTAGTGCCACTGTCTTACTTGCATTTATTACCAATTTGTTGTGACTGACCAGTTTTCAATATTGTTCAGTGTCTCTGTTGTAGACTTATGAAGCATTTCCATTTCTTTCCCACTCACTAGCACACTTGTATCGTCAGCAAACTGGATGATGTTCTTGCAGAAATTGTTTAGATAATTCACATATAGCAGAAATAGAAGAGGTCCCAGAACTCAACCTTGTGGCACTCCATATTTAATGGTTTCATAGTTTGAATAGTGTTGGTTGAGTTTGATGAAATTTTGATGTTACACTTCAACCACTTGTTTCGACCACTTAGGTATGACTATCCAGTTGTTAGACGTTCCTCTAATCCCCATGTTGTCAAGCTTAGGCAATAGTTTTATATGATCTATGATGTCAAAAGCCTTAGAGAGGTATAGACGTATCATAATAGTTGGAGTCTTATAATCTGATGGCAATAGTAGATTTCCCAACTAGGATTACTATTAACAGTAAAAGTCTGATAGATAATATATTTATAGATAAGTCTAAATGCAATGAGATCACTGTACATCCAATCCTTGGCCTTTCTGATCATGGTGATCAATTGCTTAGGCTCAATTACATCAGTGTGTGCAACAGTTCTGAGGATTCTTGGAAATCTTTTAGGATAATAAATGAACAGGGCCTTAAAAAATTCAATGATAGCCTAAAAGAGATAGACTGGAGCCGAGTTTATAGGGAAACAGATGTAAACAAAAAGTACAATTCATTTTTAAATGAATTCATGTCTGTATTTGAGTCCATCTTTCCCAAAAAAGTAGTTAGAAATAGTCATATAGGCAATGCCAAGAAGTCTTGGATCACTGCAGGGATAATAACATCTTGTAGAACAAAGAGGATGTTATACAGTTCTCTCAGGACTTGTAATGATCCAAAGAAACGACAACACTACAAACTTTACTGTAGCATTCTCAAGAAGGTTATAAATAAATCTAAAAGTATGTGTATAAAATCAGAAATTGAAAGCTCAGAAAATAAAATTAAAACTGTATGGAATGTAATAAAGAGGGAAACTGGCAGGACAACAGGGAACATGTCTCAGGTAGAGATTAATACAGGGGACAGTGTCATAAAGAAACCTGAGTTGGTTGCAGAAATATTTAATAACCACTTTTTGAGAGCAGCAGAGAAGACAGGCTGTAATGGTTCTATGGAAGAATCATTGTCCCTCCTACAGAAAGCTATTAGTAACAGAATCCCACAGATATCCTTACCTCCAGTTACTGTAAGCGAAGTCATAAGAGTAATTAGATCCTTAAAAAATAAAAATTCTGCTGGTGTGGACAATATTTCTAGTAAAATACTGAAACACTGTTATAAATTTGTTAGTCCCGTCTTATGCAACATATACAATGCATCCCTACAAGATGGGATTGTCCCTGACAGACTTAAGTTGGCTGTAGTGATTCCTCTCTTTAAAAAAGGGGATAAAAGCATTGTTACAAACTATCGCCCAATATCCCTATTAACTACCTTCTCGAAAATTCTAGAAAAACTCATGCACAGGAGGATTGTAGACCATCTCAACTTCCACAGTATCTTAAGCAAAAATCAGTTTGGTTTTCGTGCCGGTCTTTGTACTGAACAGGCAATATTCTCTTTCAGCAACCAAGTTTTGGAAGCCATTAACAAAAAAATGTCTCCAGTGGGTATTTTTTGTGATCTTACGAAAGCCTTCGACTGTGTAAACCACCAAATTCTTTGGAAAAAGGCAGAATACTATGGTTTAGGTGGTACTGTTGGCTTGTGGCTGCAATCATATCTACAGGATCGGAAGCAGACTGTAATGCTAAATGGCTCTTCTGGAGAACCTGCCTCGTCTGAATGGGGCACGATAACGTGTGGTGTGCCTCAAGGCTCCGTTTTGGGCCCACTGCTTTTCCTCATCTTTATTAATGATCTTCCTCTTTGTTCTGAGACAAACAGCAAATTTACCCTGTTTGCCGATGATACCACAATTCTAATTGACGATTTGATTGATCATGATCTTGAAAAAACTACAAATACTGTTTTTAATGACATCTTAAATTGGTTCTCCTCAAATGGTCTCTCGCTCAATGCAGATAAAACTCATTATATGAGGTTCCATACATCACAAAGTAATCCCGATGAAATTAACATAAAATGTAGAGGTCAACCAATACAGAAAGTTGAAGACACAAAATTCCTGGGTGCTTACATAGACAGTAAATGTAATTGGTCAGTTCACATTCTTCATCTATGTAAAAAACTTAGCTCGGCAACATTTGCATTACGGGTAATTTCTTCAGTGGCTGAAGTTGACACTATTAAGGTTGCCTACTTTGGCTACTTCCACTCATTGATGTCATATGCTATCATATTCTGGGGGAACCAACCACTTGCAAAAAAAGTTTTCACCATCCAAAAAAAAGCAATCAGAATAATGTGTGGGGTCCATCAAAGACACTCTTGCAGGCACTTGTTTCGGAAGATAGGTATCCTAACAACTGCCTCACAGTATATTTTTTCCTTGCTCACCTTTGTGTGCAAAAATTATTCCATCTACCAAGACAACAGTAAATTCCATGGTTATAACACCAGAAACAAAAACAATCTACATTTAGAAATGAAACGTCTCACTCTGGTACAAAAAGGAGTTTACTACTCCAGCATTAAGCTGTTCAATGCTCTACCACGACATATCAAATGTGTTCATACAGAACTGCCAAAATTTAAACAAGTTCTCAAAGATTACCTGACAGAAAAATCTTATTATACTGTGGATGAATACCTGAAAGAAAATGTATACCATCACTAAACGTATTATGTCTAGAAGTAGTTCAATTGATTTTATTGTGCATTTGGGCATTAGCACACTTTTTGTAACAACAGATTGGCTGTACATGTATTTACTCTTGTAGGCCTAATATCTGATTTAACTTTGTGCTCTTATCTTTAACCTTTATTTGAAACTCCTTTTTCTGTCAAATGGTAGTTATGTTATCTAGCTGACATTGTATCTGTTACTGTATTTATAGTATGTCTTACTTAAACTATGTACAATTTGCCATTGAAATGCCCTTGTATTTATTGTAAGTTTAAATTGAAACCTGTACAATTTGACACGTTCCATATCCTTGTGATTGACTCACTAACTGGATCTACGGAACAAGAAATAAATAAATAAATAAATAAATGAAAAATTTCTTTATCAGTTGATCGGCCTTTTCTGAAACCATGTTGTGCTGCGGATAGTATTTTGTGCTCTTCCAGGAAATCTATTACTCTTCTTTGAAAATTTTTTGCTATGATTTTTGAGAATACAGATAGTAGAGCAATAAGCCTGTAGTTAGCCACTTCATCCTTTTTACCTTTTTTGAATAGTGGTTTGAGCTTAGCTGTTTTTAGGCATGGTGGGAAAATTCTGGTTTGAAAGGAACTATTATAGAGGTGAGCTAATGGTTCAATAATGAGATCTCCACATTTTTTAATAAGACTGTCTGGGATGCCATCTATTCCAGTTGAATGATTCACTTTTAAAGTTCTAATAACTGACAGGACTTCTTTCTGGGTTGTTGGAAAGAGAAACAGTGAAGTAGAATTTATGTTGGTATTTAGAGATGATACTGGGCAGTTTGTATTGCAAGGTTTGATTTCAGCAATTAATTGCTCACTTATATTGCTAAAATAGGTATTGAACACATTTGCTATTTCCTTAGGATCATTAATTTCTTTGCTGTTACAATTAAATTTAATATTGGAATTTTGAGGAGAAAAATTGTCAGTTTGCTGTTTCACTATACTCCACAAAGCTTTCATTTTGTTATTGGCATTATTTATATAGCAGTCATTTGCCATTACTTTAGCTTCTTTGATCACTTTCTTAAGTACCATTTTATAATTCTTGAAATATGCAAGGAATTCATTGGATGCTATAGAAGACTTGGAGATCTCATATAATCTTCATTTTTCAGCACATGACTTTTTTATACCTGTTGTCAACCAGCAATTTTTTCTGTTGAGCCTACTACACTTGATTTTCTGAATTTTAGCTCTAAATGACATGTGAAAATAATGTGTAAACATATCCATGAATATGTTGAACTTCTCATCTGTGTTTCTTATCTGTTCATTTCAGTCCATGTTTCCTTCTTTGGTAAATTCCTAAAGTATTCAGAGTTTTGATGGCTGAAGGTTCTTCCTGTTTCTATTGTTTCTGTTGGTTAAGTTCAGCATTGAAGATATTTCAAGAAGCTGTGCATAGTGGTCACAAAGCCATGTTGAAGATTCTAGCTACATATTCATGGCTTTTTTTGTTCATCAATAACATATCAATAGTGGTGCTGGATACACTTGTAACTCTGGTAGGGAAATTTATAATTGGGAGCAGGTTGTATGTTGCAAAAATACCATAAGATCATTTCTGTCTTTTGAAAATTTGTTAAAGTCAATTTTAAAGTCTCCACATATTATAACTGTTTTGTTTAGGTCCCTGATACTGTCAAGACTACCTTCAAGTTGGTTAAAGAATATTTTTATGTTTGAGTTTGGACTTCTGTACAGGCAAATGATGATTGTTTTTATTGAGGTTAGTTCTACCACAGTGAGTTCAAAATTGCCTTCTTTCCCTAAATTTTCAAGAGATTTTATGCAGCAATAGCTGATACTGTCTTTCACAAATATACACATGTCTCTATGTGTAGATATTTTTCTACTGAAATGAGATGTCATAACATAAGCCTGTATACTTGTGATTGCTAACATCTCATCAGTTAGCCAATGGTCACTTAACCACATTACAGATACTTCTTTTAATTGATCTGACAGTAATACTTCTAGCTCATTAATTTTGTTTTGCAATGACTGCACATTTTTATGGACAATTATAAACTTGGGGTTTCTGCTTGGCATATCTGACTCATCACTTACCTTTATTTGTCTCTGCCTTCCTTTCATTTTAATCTGAAGAACACTTCTGGGATGAACTATGGAGGTGCTGTCTTCATCTGTGGCCAGCAAAAATACTCACTTCTTAATGGTGGTTGTCTTGCTCTAGCAGGTTGTGTCCCCTCGCTGTTGTTGAAAGGATGTACAGGTAGCTGATAGATTGCTCTATTCCTTAGACATCTTTCTTTAATTATTTCACCAACACAACCACAAACAAATCTTTACCCTTCATAGATAAAATGTATTCCATGCTTCATGTGCAGATTTCGATGCAGCTTGCTTATATCTAGTACATTGCACTAAGCATATTGAGAACACAGGTTCCTTATTTTAATGTTTGTTTTCTGAATTTCTTTGTTTATACGTGAACTATAAATTAGATCATACCCATGAGGCAGTGTGGCAACTACTGTGTTTCTACATTTGTTAGCTTGTAGAAAATTCTGCAGCATTTTCACACAAACCTCTGCTTCATTTTTTGCAACATCATTTGAACCCAATATACAGACAATAAAGTCATTTTCCTGTATTAATTTTGTCTGAGAGTTAGTGTCTACAACATTTTTACATTCTGCTCCTGGTTCCACTACACTAATCACTACTATGTCGCAATTTCCTCATGGAGCATGTTGGATTGATTTCTGCCATGACTATCTGTTAGTAATAGTACATTACAATTTTTCCAGAAGTTAATGTGTGAACAGTAGATAGCCTTTTGTAGTCATTCATTCTTTGTATATTGTTGGTGATTGTGATATATAATGATGCATAAGAGAACCTCCTGTTTAGGAGATTTTAGAGGCAGAATTTGGCAGTAGTAAAGTAAAAATGTTAGGAACTAAAAGTCCATTTTAAAATGTTTAATATTTCTATATTGTCTGGAATGGTAAACAATATTTAGTTTATATAGACAATGTGTAGCAGGGAAGTGTGAATGGTATGCTACATTCTAAATAAAAAAGAATAAATGGAAAGTGTAGTAACACCTGCAAGAATGAATTCATACAGTTTTTATTTTTCCTACTTGCTTTCTTAACCCCACACATGCACCACTTACACAAATTCACAGATATGTCTGAATATTGGAGCACTGGCAGAATTTTCACGCCTGACAAAATACCCTTATCTCTATAAAGTCAGTAAGTAGTGTCCAGTTTCAGACCCACACAGTGCGTGTACGAGCTAGGTGACTGTGAGTATGTAACCATAAGACAGGATTCTGGAATGTTGGTACCCTGCAATTACATTTACTGCAGGTGAGCTGAGAAGTGGCTGCAGTTTCCAAAGTATCTGTTTTTCTCCTAACATACAGAGTTCCATAATTAAGATTCCACTTTCAAAACACTGTAGAAAGAGGATCATTGCTCAGAGTGACATCAAATTTAAGTGGTTGGTCAGTTGATGTGAGGGAGTGGACCAAACAGCAAGATTATCGACCCATCAGATGAGGGAAGGATAGGGAAGAAAATTTGCTGTGCCCCAGCCCAGCATTCACCCGAAGTGATTTAGGGAAATCACGGAAAACCTAAATCTGGATTGCCGGACAGGGGTTTGAACTGTAATACTCCCGAATGCGAGTCCAGCACGCTAACCATTGCGCCACCTCATTCAGTATCAAATTTGAAGAGCATATTATTGATGCAGGTGGAATGCCATGGAACGATAACAATTTAATGAAAATTTGACAAATATATGACGCTGTAAGTGTCAGAATATGCATACCAAAATATTCACAGCACATGGCTATTCCTCAGTTTGCATCCGAGATGCCCAACATGACTGCCCCCATGAAGAATCATGTGCTGCTGGTAAAGCTCCTTCACAAGAACAGTGACTGTACACCTGTAGCTCTGCAGAAGTTTTGGACACTCAAGGGTATGAAAAAGGCATTGATCCAATGACTGCTAAAGATCTGGAGAAAATAATTATAAAATTTTAAAAGACAGATTCTCTTGAAATGCAATGTCACAGAGGGAGGAAAGCAGTTGATCAAACGACTGTCAAAGATGTGGCCACAGCATTGCAGGAGGGGCCGAGCAGTGGTGTGCAAGCATATAGTGCATGGGGAATTACCAAAACTTTGGACATGCCTGTGACTCCAGTGCATTAGATCTTACAAAACATCCTGCATTGCTATCCATACAAAATCACCCATGTTCCAGGGTTCTACGTCCATATCTGTACTCTGCAGACCTGCATGCAGTCCATGGCAGAGGGTACATTGCATTGTACCAGTTATTAGGGTTTCTTACCATTCCATTCACATATGGAGAATTGAAAGAATGTTTGTTTGAATGCCTCTGTTTGTGTTGTAATTATTCTAATCTTATCCTCACAATCCGTATGTGGGTGACACATGGGGGGTTGTAGTAATTCCTAGAGCCATCATTTAAAGCTGGTTCTTGAAACTTTGTTAGTAGACTTTCTTGGGATAGTTTGTGTCCACCAGTTTAGTTTCTTCACTATATCAGTGACACTTTCCCACAGATCAAACAAACCTGTGGCCATTCATCCTGCACTTCTCTGTATATGCTCAATATCATCTGTTAGTCCTATTTGGTATGGTCCCACACACCTGAGCCTTATTCTTGGATAGGTTTCACGAGTGATATGTAAGTGATCTCCTTTGTAGATTGATTCCACTTCCCCAGTATTCTGCCAATAAAGTGAAGGCTACCAGTTGCTTTACACATGACTGAGCCTATGTGGTCATTTTGTTTCATACCCCTACGAAGTGTTACACCCAGGTATTTGTATAAATGGACCTATTCCAGCAATGGCTCACTGATATTATAGCCATAGGATACTACTTTTTTTCTGAAGTGCACAATTTTACAGTTATGAATGTTTAAAGCAAGTTGCCAGTCTTTGAATCACTTTGAAATCTTATCATGATCTGACTGAATATTTATGCAGCTTCTTTCAGACAGTACTTCAGTATAGATAACTGCATCATCTGCAAAAATCCTAAGGTTACTATTAATATTGCCTGCAAGGTCATTAATATGCAACATGAACAGCAAGGGCCCCAACACACTTCCCTAGCAGCACACCTAAAGTTACTTCTACATCTGATGATGACTCTCCATTCGAGATAACATGCTGCATCCTCCTACCAAAAGGTCCTCAGTCCAGTCACAAATTTCACTTGATACACCATATGATTGTATTTTTGAGACACTGAGTCAAATGCTTTTCAGATTTCAAGAACTACTGTATCTACCAGCCTGCCTTGATACAAAGCTTTCAGTATGTCATGTGAGAAAAATGTGAATTGAGTTTCACATGATCAATGTTTTCAGAATCCATGATAGTTGGCATGGAGGAGGTAATCCTGTTCAAGGTACCTCATTATGTTAAAGATTCTACAACAAATTGATGTCAGGGATATTGGACAGTAGTTTTGTAGATCACTTCTACTGCCCTTCTTGTAGATGAGTGTGACCTGTGCTTTTTTTTCCAAGAACTGCACATGTTTTTTTTTTTTTTTTTGTTCAAGGGGTCTATGATAGATTATAGTTAGAAGAGGGGCTAACTCAGCCACAAATTTGGTATAAAATCTGATAGGGATTCCATTGGGCCCTGGAGGTTTGTTAAATTTAAACGATTTTAGCTGTTTCTCAACACCACTGACACTAATACTTCTTTCACTCATCTTTTCACTGGTACGGGGATTAAACTGGGGCAATTCTCCTTGATTTTCCTTTGTAAAGCAACATTTGAAAATGGAGTTAAGCATTTCAGCTTTTACATTGCTACCCTCAATTTCAGTTCCTGTCTCATTTGCTAGGGACTGCACACTAACTTTGGTGCCACTGACAGTCTTTATGTATGACAAGAATGTCTTTGGGTTTTGTGAAAGGTCATTTGACAATACTCTGCTACGGTAGTCATTGAATGCTTCATGCACTACTTTCTTGACAGCTAAAAGTGTTTCACTGAGCGTCTGTCTATCTATAGCCTTGTGCATTGCTTCCTGCTGATTTACCAGCAAGACAGAGGTTTGCTCTGGAGTTTCTTGGTCACATGGAACTGGGCAATGAATGGCCATGGAACATGCTGTGGGCAGGCGAAGCCCATTTCCATCTCCAAAGACATGTTGGCATGCAGAATTGGAGAATATGGGCAACAGAAAATCTGTATGAACATCAGCTGATACCAATGCATTTTGCAAAAGTTAACTTTGTGTCTGGTTTGATGCCATTGCCTACCATGGGGTTGTGTTTTCTGAGGAGAAGAGTCCTGTGGGTCTTTTTACTTGTACTGACACTGGTAAACACTGCGAGAGTCTTTTGTGCTCCCACATCATTCCAACTCTCGAGTCTTTTGTGCTCCAACATCATTCCAGCTCTCCTACAGCATGTATGTGTGGGTGGGATCATTTTTATGGAAGATGACACTCCTCCACACATTGCACAGCCAGTGAAGCAGTTGCTGCAAAGGCATTTTGGAAATGCTAGAATTATCAGCCTTCATTTTCCTACTGCCTGGCTGTCTAGATTACCTGATCTTAACCCTATGACTTTTGGCTGTGGGCTTGTCTGAAAGATGTTGTGTTCAGTGCTCCAGTTACAAAGATAGCTGTATTGAAGGCACGTATCGTGCAATGCATTGTGCGTGTGACACTCACCCCCCTCCCTCCCCCACCCCCTCCCCCATAAGAGTCTCTGATCTGTTGTACAACCTGCTGTTTCTCGATTTCAACTTGAGGCAGAAAACAGTGGACAGCATATTGAACATGTCTTGTGCCCATCTCTCAACATTGAGAAACTGGTGTCTTCTTGCTTTTTATGTGGTTTTTGGCCCCAGGACAGTAAAAATCAATGTCATTTCTTTTTTTACACAGGTTTGGCTCTAGGATAATTAGAAACCAATTTCATTTGCTTTTAATATGGTTTTTGGCCTCAGGGCAATTAAAAACCCATTTTCTCATCTGATGTGATACGACCTTGCTATGGTGAATGGGCTTACCTAACCAACAGTGTCACAACTGTTGACTACCAGATTTGTGTAGTCATGCACATTGAATAATATGATGGTGTAATGTGCAAGTCAGACCATAGCCATTGTCTTATGATTCATTTGTCATTTGTAGGTGACCCAATTTAAGTTAATATGCTTATAGTGCAATCAATTGGTAAAATATTTATTAATTTGTTTTGTTCCATGATGTTTTCTCCTGCATCAGTATATGCTGTTCAAATTTGGTATCATTCTGAGGAGTGGTTCCATTTCTACAGCATTTTGAAAGTGGAGCTTTAATTATGGATATTTTGTGCTTAAATGTATACTAAGTAATTTAGAAATACTTCATGTAATTATGGGTGTGAATAGATTAGTCAAGATTTGTTTTAGTATACTTTGTTTGGTATACTTTGTTTAGTATGCATTACTGAAGCAACTTCCAATGCCTGTTAATGTATAATTTGTCTTGCTGTTACCTTGAAAGATTTCCATCATTACGGAATTTCTAGAAATGGTATGTGAAAGAAAGAATGGATGAATGAATAGAGGCATTGTGCTGGATGGTCATACAGAGTTCCACATTGTTTTTTGTGGTATAGGAATATTGTTAATGCTCTCATGTATATAACTGAGGTACAGCAGCCCATGTGCAGTTTCCCAGAGCTGTAGATAATTCAGACTTCCTCTTCACATACACTAACATCTGTCTGCGTACTGTAGCTGTGGTGGATGAATTTTTACCAGCTGGTCAGCAAAGTTTCTACATGTAAATCAGATATATCACATCTGGGGTGCATTGGGGAGATGGCACAGCTGGTCAGCTGCAACACAGACATTCTCAGTGGTTGAATTGTCCGTCAATTTGTATTGCCTCAGAGAAGTCAAACCATGTCACTGACAGAGATGTGTGATAGCTAAGGGTAACTGTGCAGTTTATGATATGTTCTTTTGCAATGGAAGGCATGTTATTGTTTTCTTATCTTTTTCTCTTCTGTGTGTGTCTTGGATCGCTGAACATTTCAAATTAGGCCTGAATGTGTTGGAAACTGTTTTATGTCATACACGCACTGATTTCTACCTTGTTCTGTAACCATTCTTACACATTGCTCTGGAAACATGCTATAATTTCTTGATTATGCTCTTGCATCTTTATGTGGGAGTAATTATTGTAGTAACTCAAGGATGGCAATATGAATTATGGATTAGTGCCAAATGCTGTTTATCAGTCTCTAAAACTACATTCAGTATTGTCAGTGGTTTTACATTCATATGCACAGTGTGCGCTGAAGTTCCTATCCTGAAGGAAAGCCTTTGCAGATATAGAACAAGTCAAATTATAAATCAATTGGCAGAAGCAAATGCTGCAGTTTACATCTGTAGGGTAAACCAATAACAAATGACAACCGATGCTAGTCAATTCACGTATATGATTATAGAAATTATTTATAGAATACTTTGTTTTTTATATTCACCTGCATGGCAGCCAGCATGGATTCTATAAATATCGGTCATGTGAAACGCAACTCTTGCTTTCCTCATATTCAGTATTTATCAACTTCTGAAAAGTGTTAATTTGTTATTGGACTCAGAATTTGTTTGCAGAGAGGATGCACAGTGTTGTCTCGGATGAAGAGTCTTCAGCAGGTGTAAAAGCCATTTCAGGTATGCCACAGGGAAGTCTGGTGGGAACATTGTTGTTCATGTTGTATATTACCGGTAATGGCCTTGCAGACAATATTAATTGTAATCTCTGACTTTTCACATGAGATGCAATAGTATCTGAAGTACTGCCTAAAGCAGGCTGCACAAATATTTACACATTGACAGGATTTCAATGTGGTCCCAAGTTTGCCATCTTGCCTTATATGTTTGGAAATGCAAAACTGTGTGCACTTGACAGAATTAAAACTATGGAGCCTCCTATAATGAAAATAGCAATGAGTCACAACTGGAATCAGCCAGCTGAAGCGTTTTGCAGTGTTACCTCATGCTGTGGTGCACTTCAAGCACGATCTGTCATCCAGAAGCATCTATATTCACTATAGCTTGTAATTAATTTCCAGTTGCTGTTCTTGTAGTTAATTAGTTTTGTAATCCTGCCATGCCTTGTTACCCTCCTTGTTGTAATGTGTGGATGCTGGAAGAGAGCTTCAATCTGTCCAAGCTACCAAAAGATGTAAACAATTTGGCTTCATGTCTTCTGTATTTTGTGCACAACATAACGTTTGTACAGTCTTGGTTACAATAGAACATGGGTAGATCTATATAAATTAGTTGTTCAATGACAGATTACAGTCTATGTGTCTTTCTTTTATATCAGTTATCCTCATTCAATCAATGACATTTCTCATTACTAGCTTTCAACATTTTTTATCATTTACATTCTTACACATGCTGCTTTTCCCCTTGACCTCCAAAGCGCAGCAGGTCGAGAGGTTTCCACACTGTCGTGCCTCGGTGGTGTCCGGAGCTAATGTGACTTACACTTCACCTGCACATTCATAAAACAATACATCTTTTGTTGGCCTAAGAGGATAAAAGTGTAAAATGTTATCCTGTAGAACCTCATGTTACACTACAGATCCCTCCAGTGAGATGAAAGATGTCTTGTAATCCAACTTATTCAGTCAGTTACAAACATCTCACACCAATAATGAAAAATATTCTTTATGTAACAAAAATTTTCTTTCGTTTATTTATTATTATCCTTTCTTAAGACCCAGTTGACTTACATTTCTTTTAACATGCAAGCATGTGACTGTCAAATAATGGAAAATCCAGGATGGAATGAAACAATATTATGAAGAGCAAACAATGGAAATGCCAGAGAGGAATATAGACAATGTAGGAAAAGACAGGTTGCTACTTACCGTAAAGAAAACACGTCAAATTGCACATGGGCACAATTAAAAGACACTCACTAATGCTTTCAGTCACAGCCTTCACCAGTAAAAGACACACACACACACACACACACACACACACACACACACACACACATGTGCGGTGTGCTAGTAATCTATCTTTTCCTACCGAGTGAGGTGGCACAGTGGTTAGACACTGGACTCGCATTCGGGAGGACAACGGTTCAATCCTGCATCCGGCCATCCTGATTTAGGTTTTCCGTGATTTCCCTAAATCGCTCCAGGCAAATGCCGGGATGGTTCCTTTCAAAGGGCACGGCCGACTTCCTTCTCCATTCTTCCCTAATCTGATGAGACTTATGACCTCGCTGTCTGGTCTCCTTCCTCAAAACAACCCAACCCAACAACCCTATCTTTTCCTACATTGTTGATATTACTACCTGGAGTTTCTACTGTTAGATTCTGCCAAACAGCTTTTGTTCCATCCTACAACCTTATGATGTTTTCCTTTGTTACTCTTCTCTATAGCATCACTCTTTCCAGCATCCATTCTTTCTTGTGTTTATTCACTGCCTTCCACAGTGAGTCTATTTCCGAGCCACACTGTATCAATGATCATATGCGCATAACACATGCTTTGTGATAATGTGTTTTGTTGATGCTCTATGACACACCACACACAAACCTACATGATCCCAGGGAAAATCCACAAACCCAACAATCCTGGATGCCCCATCGTAGCTGGTTATTGTGGCCCCACTGAAAGAAGTTTGGCCCTAATTGACCAACACCTTCAACCAATTGCCCTTAATCTAGCCTCCAACATCAAGGATGCCAACCACTTCCTTCACCAACTCTCCACCATTCCCATCTCTTTACCTCCTCGATCCCTACATATCACTGCTGGTGCCACCTCCACATACATCAACATCCCTCATGCCCATGGTCTCACCACTATTAAAAACTACCTTTCCCAACATCCTTCAGACTCCTAACACACTACTTCATTCCTTATACTCATTACTAACTTTATCCTAACCCACAACTGCTTCTCCTATGAAGGTAAGATATACAAACAAATCCAAGGCGCAGCCATGGGCACCCGCATGGCATTCTCCTATGCCAACCAGTTTATGGTCCATCTAGAGGAGACCTTGCTAGCCTCCCAGGTCTGGTTCAGGTTTGTTGATTATATCTTCATGATCTGGAAGCAGGACCAAGACACTATCTTCATTCCTTCATGAGAGTACTTGTAACTTAAAATTCAAGAAATTACTCAACACTTCTCCCATCTACTTCAACTGATCCTGTGTAACCCAGTGTGCCATCTTTCTAGATGCTGACCTCCTACCCTCTGATGGCTCCATCCACACCTCTGTCCACATTAAACCCACCAACCACCAACAGTACCTACATTTTAACAGCTATCATCCCTTTCACACCAAAAAATCCCTCCCATACAGCCCGGCCACTTGGGGACAGCATATCTCCCTTGTCCAGTATGCTGAGAGTCTCACCAAGGCCCTCACAGAAAGGCATTATCCCCAGACCTAGCCTGCAAACAGATCTCCCATGCCATTATCCCTCACACCCCAAATCCTCCCACCACCCCAATGACCAGCCACAAAGGAATGCCTCCTTGATCATCCAGTACCACCCAGCACTGGAGCGACACAACCACATTCTTCACCAGGGCTTTGATTACCTATGCTCTGAAATGAGAGACATCCTACCTGAGATCCTTCCCACCCCTCCTAAAGTGACCTCCACTGCCTACACAACCTCCATGATATGCTATTCCATCCCTACGCCACTTCCAACCCCTTGCCACAAGGATCATGTCCCTGTGAAAGACCCAGGTGCAAGACCTGTCCAGTCCACCCACCCAGCACTTCCTATTACAGTCCTGTCACAGGTTTATCCTACGCCCTCAGGGGTTGGCCCACCTGTAACGGCAGCCATTTTATTTACCAGCTCTGCTGAAATCATTGTACAGCTTTTTATATTGGTATTACTAGCTTCCAACTGTCCAGCAGGAGCAATGGCAACTGACAAACTACAGCCAAGGGCAAGTAGACCAACCTGTGGCACAACATGCAGCTGAACATAACATGCTTGATTTCAATGGCTGCTTCATTGCTCAAGCCATCTGGATCCTCCCCTCCACCACCAGATTTTCTAAACTCCACAGATGGGAGTTATCCTTACATCACATTCTCCACTCATGTAATTATTCCAGCCTCAACCCACAGAAACATATTGTCCCCACATCCACCCCCAACAGCTTCCACCCTCTCTGTCCTATCATCTCCTCCCCATTCTTGTTTCCCACCTTCTTTGTTTGCTACCCTCTGCCAATGCATATGTCCGTCTTTCCCCCTCCTCTCCTTTTTCACTCCTTTTTCCCCACCTCCCTGTCCCTCAACCTGCTGATGCTGTGCCTGTTGACATTCTAGTTCCTGCACACACTGCCAGACAGTGTTCATCTCTCCCCGCACCAGTACACTACTGTCTCTTCTGCTTCCCCACCCCCTCCAGATTGCTGCTTGCATCCCGTGTGGTAGCTGCATTTCGGCCTGAAATGCCCAAGTCGGCAGTGACGTGTGCATGAGGTGTGCTTGTCTGTGTGTATGAATGGTGTGTGTTTCTCTTTTGCTGATGAAGACTGTGGCTGAATGAGTTGTGTTCTTTTAATTATGTCTGTCTGTAATTTAAAATGTCTCCTTTATGATAAGTAGCAATCTATCTTTGCCTACATTGTTGATATTCCTACCTGGAGTTTCCACTGTTTCATTTTGTTACTGCCTTTTATTTTGTTGTAAATTTTAAACCCCATACACTCTGGTGTTTGGGCATAGAGTTTTAAGTGGTGTCTCAGGAGTTTAAAGTTCTCAGTGTGTTGAACGCTGTGGTTGTGGTCGAAACAGAGAGAGTTTACCGTATGCTGATTTTTTATACAAGAATAACAACACATCATATATGTAAAGTGAAGGAATACATAGTATTGTTAATTCTTTTAACAGTGGTCAACAGGATACCTGTTGTTTGGCAACAAACATGTTCCTAATTATTTTCTTTTGTGTTACTGGGAGTTTCATGACATTTGCTGAATTTCCTCAGAACATTATGCCATGTGAACAACTGACCAAATTATCAGTGATAGATTACCTTCCTAGTGTCTATGTCTGTGGTATGTGCCAAGATACACATTGCAAATGCTAAATGTTAAGTTTATTTGCTATGTAGTCAATGTGTACCTTCCACTTTAGACTTTTATCAAGAGTTATGCCTAAGAACTTTACATGGTTTGCTTCTGTGGTCTCCTGATCGTTGCACTCCTGCATAGTTTGAATTTCAGTTACATTTCGTTTCAGTCCATGTTGATGGAACCAAGGTTCAAGTTTTTCTGGAGTATTTTTGATGCTTTCTCGAATTCTTTGAGGTACTTCATTATCAATTAGAACTGATGTATGGTCTGCAAATAAAATTGAATGATCATCAGTAGCAAGTGGTAGATCATTTATGTAGAAGTGGAACAGACAGAGACTTGATATCGAATCTTGTGGGGTTCCTTGGAAATTTTTTTCTAGTTTGAGGAGTAATTTCTTGAATTTTAAGTTACAAGTACTCTCTGTTTCCTGTCTGTTATGTAAGAGATGAAACACTGTAAGGCAGTGTCTTTGATTCGATATATCAGTAATTTGTGGAGAAGTAGGGAGTGGTAGAGAGAGAGAGAGAGAGAGAGAGAGAGAGAGAGAGAGAGAGAGAGAGAGAGAGTCATACAAGCCCAACCATACTACTTCATGGCATAGAAAAGATGTAACATTCCCATTATGTCTAGCACACATAATACATCCTGTACACACCAACTTGGCATTGTGATATACCATAACTGAAATACGTTTTGTTCACTGTTTCTAAATTTACAAGAGATCCATCACAAGTTTTCCTGTAAAGAATTTGGATTATTTCCTTGGTGTTCCACAACAGAATTGTGAAATGATAGTGGAAGAAGTGATTAGGTTAAAGATCAAAGAATAGAAAGAGAAGGAGAAATTGTTTCAGAGAAAATGAAATGTGAAACACTGAAACAGGTAAGTTGGGCACCTTACGGCCATGAGTTCACTGCACTTGGACAGGTCACAGATTCTGCTATGTGTTTTTTCTTGCTCACTGTCTGGGTCTATTAGATACGTTGCATGATGATGGATGAGGCAGACCCAGTACTTTAAAGGGCCCTCTGTACTGTGGAGAAAACTTGCTTATTTCTTTTCTTGAATTCGAGCTAGGATGTAACTCCTTAACCAATTCTAACTCATCAACCTGGAATGCAGGTATAATTGCTTTCTCATCATAGTTTCTTATTGCCATTTTATCACATAAAAGATCAAAATAAAGATGGAATGCTAGATTGCATTTTAGTTTGAAGGTGGGTTGCATCAGGAAGGGTACAGAGGGAATAAAAATAATCATGTTTAGTTTGCAGTTAGGACTGTATTCAAACAAAACTCCACATTGAACCTGAATCTGCACTTTCTTATATGTTAAATTTCATATTGTGATGAAACCAGATGCAGTAGGAGAGCAATAAGTTGGGGAGGACAGACCCCTGTTAATATGTAGTACAATGTAACAAAATATGTTGCAGTGTACAGCAAGAATAATCAGACTTAAATTAATTTAGACTGCAGGTTCTAATAGAAAGGAAACAAATCTGCATGTAATAGCACGCTGATGGTGCATCACCAATCTTTTGTTTTCCAGTGGATTTAAGCTGCTGAAACATAAAATAAATCTGTACAGATAATTAGTGATAGTTAAAACAATACAATAATAGCTCGCTTTAACGCAACATTAACATTATTATTCACATTTAACTTAGAGGTACAAAATTGCTATCTTGTGTTTATAGAGGCAGAAGAAGAAGTGGATAGCTGGAAGGACTCTAAGAGAGCCTCCTTTGTTTTTTACAACATAATAATTCCATTGACTCTAAAATTTTGAGTCCAAGGATACAAATATTTCCCCCTATGCTAATTAATTATGTGACAAAATTTAACTTCTTATATTGCCCCCTTGAATCGCTACAACAAGGGCTGGAACAACTTTGAATAGCCATTCAACTGCACTCTCAAGCACTGGTTAGGCTGGTGCATAAGTTTGTAGCATTTTTGTTTTGAATGTTGGTTTTCTGGTTGCTAAGGGACTATTTATTGATTTTCATTTTTTATTTATACTTCACTGTTGCTATTTGAGTTTATATTTTGTCATTGGAGATGGTGAGTGGAGTTGTAGATGCTAGAAATTAAGTGTCAAGTGGAGTGGTCAGAGCATTTCCAACATGTTCTTCTGTTTCAGTTCAATAGAGGGGTGACAGTGGCAGCCAGAAACCTTTGCACCACATATGGGGATAATGGCACTGGACAGAGCACAGCAATAAAATGGCTTTCTCACTTTAAGGAGGATTGTTTTGACATTAGTGACTCTCCACATTCTGGAAGACCTTCAGAGGTGTGATAAAGATTGTTTAAACACATTAATCCATGATGATCCATATCAAAGTAGGTAGTCAAGAACAGACAAATGTGATGAACTGTGATCATTCCAACATTTTGTGACATTTGCATGCATTGGGGAACAGGTGTATGCGTAACACATGCTTTAAGCCAAAATCACAAAAATCAGCAGGTGGCAATATGTGCATTGCTGCTTGCTCATTATCAATTGGCTCATGAACAATACCAACCATTCCTATCCTGAATCATTACTGGTGACAAGAAATGATGTCTTTATGCTAACATAAGGAAAAACCCAAACAAAGCTGCTACTCCCATACAAAGACCTGTGTGCATGCACAAAGGATAATGTTATGCAGCTGGTAGACCGGTGATGGTGTGGTGTACTACGAATGGCTTCCCCAAAGTGTAACCATCACTGCTGACGTTTGTTGTCAGCAACTGAGATGTTTGCAGAAGCAGTTCAAGAACGATGACCAGGAAGACTGTGTGAATTGATGCTACTCCACAACAACTGACCGCATTCTGCTAGACTGACAGAAAATCCTATATAGTAGTTGAGTTGGGAAGTCATTCAATGAGTGCTTCACATCAAAACCATATGATTTCTACAGCTATTGAATCAAAATGTTACCTCGGCATTGGCAGACTGTTGTAAATAGGGAAGGAGAATATATTATTGTTGACTGAAGTCTCTGTTATGTGTAACTTTTGTGTTTATTAAACTTACGGAAAAACACTGTGAACTTATGTACCAACCCAATAGAATGTTTACACATTGGTTGCAGTGTCATGGTCACAATTAGTTGAAACATAGTTGTGTTGCTCAACAAGTGGCTATTGACTGATGGTTTTCAAGGGTCCATCTTTGTATTACTGTTTCAAATAATTGCTGTGCATATTTTTACTATAGTGAGTTAAGTAGGTAAAATAGTCATTACATTGTGGTTTAAAGAACTTTCAGATATGGAATCTGAAAACAATAAGAGTGATTTTTTATTCTGAAGTATGATAAAGCTCGAACCACTGATCAGTATTGGTGATTGAGAATTTTTTATAATCAGTGATGTAGTATAGTCCACTGCACTTTGTAGTTTAAATTCTTACTATAAGCTTATTGTTTACTACAAATGCTTTATACATTTCATTATTACTTTTGGTGTTTTTTCAGTTTCGCACTAATTCTGAATAACACAAAGTCATAGTGACACAATACATAGTGATGGCAATTCAGAATTGATTAATGTTCACTGAGGATAAGTGTTTCAGATCCTGAGATGCAGAATTTTAGGAGTGGATAGATGTTGCAGTATACAATGATCAGGAGTTTTGGAACCAGGGGAAAGTTACAGGTGATGTCATTCAGCAGGGTTAGGATCCGTCTTGGTATGAATAAATACTGAAACTGAAATATTTAGGCCAAATGGCAACATTTTGAATCTATATAACTTTCCATCATACAAAAAAGCTGTATAACATTTCAAATTTTTATGAAATTTTACTTGCCTGTATCCAGCTGTTGAACTGAAATATTTGGCTTTTTTCAAAGCCAGCTAGCAATTCATCGAAACACATAAGTCTCTTTCAGTTTCTATATGCTTATTTAGAGTTGACATATCTAAGACCACGCACACTCTGCCTCTGGATTTCTTAGCCACTAATCGTGGATTGTTGTAGACATTTGTTATAATTTCAGGTTGAACAAATATATTTCAAGGAAGACGCAATACATGGAAGTCACAGATCAAGTAAACAGAGTAAGATGTGTGTACACTTCAACAGTCAAATCATAACTAAGTCCAAGTCTAGCGGCCGCTGGTTGGCTGGCCGCTTAGGTGGCACTGCTGCTGCATGGCTGGCAGACAGCGCCGCATATAGAGGATGCGCGTAACTGTGCAGCGTCACTTTGAAAGATCGGCGAGTCACAACACTTTTCCCCCCTTTGAATTTTTTGTACAGATCTTGATGGAGGTGGCCTGTAAATTGCTAACGCCCATAGGTGTTGTTTGAATGGACATAAAGTCTTGAAGAGGAGGCTTCCCGTACGGATGGAAGTGTCCCCGATGATAACAGGTCGAGATGACAGGAGACATATGGGTCGAATCTGCTGGGGCCCCGTGCACCAATCTGCCCATTGCGGCAGGTCCGATTGTTATAACAGGAGACATGGGCGATGTGTCGGCGTCCGTAGTAGAAGGAGGTGAGTAGAGTTGCTCCGACAGATGATGGTCATCTGGTTCCTGCATGGGCACGTCTCCTGGTGGCGTCAGTTCTTGTGCTGGCACTGATATGATGGTGAGACGATTGCGTTGTGAGTAATGAGAGATTCCAGTATCCCGAGCATCAGGTAGAGCCATAGGTGGTGTAGTGGCATCCGGAACAAGCATTGCCGGCACAAGAGGCCGAAGCTGGTCCGAATGACGTAGTGCAACACCCGTGTCCATCTGGATTTCATACAGGTGTCGTCCACGGTGTTGTAAGATGCGACCAGGACTCCATTTTGGCCGCCTGCCATATCCCCGTACCCATACAAGGTCGTCGGCGGTGAACCGACGAAACGAAGGCACCCGCGGCCATGAGGTGGAAGGCCGCAGAAGATGAAGTAGCGTGTGGGGCTGTCGGCCATGTAAGAGCTCTGCCAGGCTGTGGTCACTGTGGGGGTGAAATGGTAAGAAGCCAGAAATTGGAGAAGCGCATCATCAGCAGCAGAAGAAGTCAGGACTTTCCTCATCTGAGCCTTAAATGTGAGGACCAGTCGTTCAGCCTCACTGTTTGGATGGAACGGAGGGGCTGTGACATGCATAACGCCGTGAGGGGCACAAAAATCCACAAAATCGGAAGAGGCAAATTGCGGACCATTATCAGTAACAAGAGTAGAGGGAAGGCCTTCCAAAGAGAAAATGCAAGCTCGAGCATTGGTGGTTGCCGCGGTGGTAGGCGACGTGCAACAGACAATGACAGGAAAGTTAGAGTAGGCATCAATAATGAGAAGCCAATAAGTGCCTAAAAAAGGTCCCGCAAAGTCAGTATGAATACGCTCCCAGGGTTTCTCAGGCAAAGGCCACGGTGACAAAGATGACTTCGGGGTGCGGCCTGTGATGCACAAGGGCCGCAGGCAGCGACCATGTGTGCGATTTCAGAGTCGATGACGGGCCAGTACACATGACGGCACGACAGAGATTTTGTGCGAGAGACACCCCAATGCCCTTGGTGAAGGAGGCGCAAGACCGAAGCATGCAAAGACATAGGTACCACAACACGCGCCGAAGCATTTTCGGTGGAAAGGAGGATAACACCATCCCTAGCCGTGAGGCGGTACCGCAAAGTGTAGTAGTTCCGCAACAGATCAGAAGTCTTAGCGGTGGACGATCTGGCCAACCCTTCTAAATACAGTGTAAAACCTGGGAGAGGATAGGATCAGACCCCTTAGCAGCTGCCAGCCGGTCCCAAGGGGAACCCGTCCACAACCCGCTGCTCGGCAACATCCAGGTGGAAACAAGACCCATGGGAAGGCGTGACAGTGCATCACCATTTGCATGTTGAGCCATCGGCCGGAAATGAATCTCATAATTGAAACGAGACAAGTAAAGAGCCCAATGCTGGAGGTGGTGTGCAGCCTTGTCGGGAAGTGATGTTGACAGATGAAACAAGGAAACAAGAGGTTTGTGATCCGTAACAAAATGAAATTTGGATCCATAGAGAAAAACACCAAATTTATGAAGAGCATAATTAATGGCTAAAGCTTCTTTTTCAATTTGAGAATACTTTTGTTTGGCATCCTTGAGCGTTTTGGAGGCTTAAGCAATGGGTTGTTCAGAACTGTCAGAAAAACGGTGCGCAAGCACTGCACTGACCCCGTATTGAGAGGCATCCATGGCAAGAACAAGATGTTGGCCAGGTCGATAAGTAGCCAGGCACAGGGCCTGTTTCAGCATAGTCTTCAATTTCTGAAAAAAATTTGATTTCTGAAGATTACACTTAAGACCGGCAGTCTGTAAGACATGAAGAAGTGTGCGGAGATTTTAAAGATGTTCGTCAGTGATGGAGCCAGTGACAACAATGTCGTCCTGGTAATTTATACACCCAGGGACAGTGAGCAATAATTGTTCCAAGAATCACTGAAAGAGAGCAGGGGTGCTGGCAACCCCGAATGGCAATCGTTGGTATTGATAGAGGCTGAAAGGCACGTTACGGACCAGAAACTGCCGGGAAGCAGCGTCGAGAGGAAGTTGATGATAAGCTTCTGACAGGTCAAGTTTAGAAAAATACTGGCCTCCAGCAAGTTTAGTGAACAATTCTTCAGGTCGAGGCATAGGGTAAGTGTCGATAAGGCATTCTTTGAAACTGCCACAGACACGAATATCACCATTTGGCTTAGCAACGACAACGACAGGAGAGGACCATTCACTGGAAGTGACAGGAAGCAAGAACCATGAAGCAGTGAGACGATCCAGCTCCCGTTTGACCTGATCACGAAGGGCCACAGGAATGGGCCAAGCCTGAAAAAACTTAGGCCGAGCAGTGGGTTTGAGCGTGATATGAGCTTCAAAGTTGTTTGCACGGCCAAACCCAGGAGAAAAAAGGGACGAAAATGTCGTCGACAAGGAATCCAATTGAGCATAAGGAATAGCATCAGAGACAATATTGACAGAGTCATCTATGGACAATCCAAAAACGCGAAAGGCATCAAAACCAAAAAGATTCTCCGCATTACTATGGTCGACCACAAATATGGGAACAGTGCGAACGACAGACCAAGTATTTGGACAGTGAGGAATAACTTCCCTGAAAGGGTACAATTGACAGACAACACAGAATCAGCATCATGTTCATGAACATCCCGTATGCGGTCAGATTTGCAAATGGATGACACATGACCCTTTTTTTTGCATTTGTGACTCACGGCCTAACATTGTGGACAATCTTCTCGTGAATGTTTTGTAAAACACCGCGGACGTGAAGGAAGTTGCCGTATGTTTTGCTTCAGTTTCTGTGAGGTTTGTTTACGGTTAGGCCAAGGCTACGCTTGGGAGCATAGTTTGGCCACGTCGGCCGGCAGGGACACGCCACACGCTTCGTCAACATCGCACAGAGGTTGTATTTCCCTGACGTCGCGCCATACCTCTATTTGCGCTCCAGCAGCGCGAGAAATTTCAAAAGACTGAGTGACGG
Organism: Schistocerca piceifrons; assembly: GCF_021461385.2. Classification (NCBI taxonomy): domain Eukaryota; kingdom Metazoa; phylum Arthropoda; class Insecta; order Orthoptera; family Acrididae; genus Schistocerca; species Schistocerca piceifrons. The sequence continues at coordinate 468,868,497 of NC_060145.1, forward strand.
ATAGGACTTCATCTAGAGTCAGACTTGCCAACTGAAGGGCACGTTGCCTAACTTCTTTGTTGGGCGCCAATCGGATTATAGCATCCTGTACCATGGAATCGGCGTAGGATTCTTTGTGAACATCAGTAACAAATTGACTCTTCCTACTGAGGCCGTGAAGTTCAGCAGCCCAAGCGCAATAGGATTGATTCGGTTGCTTTTGATAACAATAAAAGGCAACATGAGAGGCTACCACATGCGTTTGCTTTTGAAAATAGACAGACAGAAGTGAGCACATTTCAGCAAAGGACAAAGACACACGATCTTTCAAAGGAGCCAATTGTGACAACAACTGATACATTTGAGGTGAGATCCATGAAAGGAACAGAGACTTACATGTTTGTTCGTCCATGACATGAAATGCCAAGAAGTGCTGTCGAAGATGTTTTTTGTAATCTGACCAGGCTTCCGCCGTCTCATCGTAAGGAGGAAAAGGAGGTAGAGACAACGACGAGAGACGGCATTTGATGCCGCGACGAAATCACAAATCTCATTTATGAGAAGTGTTTACGGTTCTATGAGACCTTGCAATAGTTGCTCTAAAGTAGCCATGGAAACATGTGGGTCAACGATGGAAAAGAAAAATCACTACCTTGTCGCCAATTGTTATAACTTCAAGTTGAACAAATATATTTCAAGGAAGACGCAATAGATGAAAGTCACAGATCAAGAAAACAGAGTAAGATGTGTGTACACTTAAACAGTCAAATCATAACTGAGTCCGAGTCTATTGGCCGCTGGCTGGCTGGCTGCTTAGGTGGCGCTGCTGCTGCATGGCTGGCAGACAGCGCCGCATGTAGAGGACGCGTGTAACTGCGTGAAGGCACTTTCAAGGATCGGCGAGTCACAACAACATTTAAGCTAGGTTCAATATCTTGACATTATATCATTTTATTTATTTCTTCTTGTACTGCAGATTGTAAACTTAAAGGTACAGGATATCATTTACAAAAGAAAGCACTCTAATCTCTTATTTTATATTGACAAATGTAATCACCTGTTACTCCCAGTTTTTCAGAGAATACTGATCTATATTTCCATAGAATATTGTATAATTCCTTTTTCTGGTGCTTCAATAAGAGGATAGGTTTATAAAATTTAACATTCAAGTTGTCCAAGAAATCTTTCCCAAATTACAAACATGTGTAAGGCAGTTCATTAGACAAAGAATGGTTACATATTGGTTACAGTATCATAGTTACAATTAGTCTGAACATAGTGGCATTTGTCAACAAGTGTCCATTGATTAGTGATTATCAAGGATCTATCTTTGTATTACCATTCCAAATAACTAGTGTGTATATTTCTACAATAATCCATTAAGTAGATAAAACAGTCAATACATCTTGGTTTAAATCTCTTTAAGGTGTGACATTTGCGAACAATAAGAGTGATTGTTTAATTTGAAGAATGGAAAAACTTGAATCACTGGTCAAAGTTGGAGGTTGAGAGTATTTTATAATCAGTGACGTAGTGTGTTCCACTTCACAGTTTAACACTTGAATGCCCAGCTTAGATCTATCCACTAGAACTCCGAATGGAGGTCGATGGACTGCTAAGGTTTTTATCACATTTTAAAAAACTTTATTTTAGAAAATGTAATGTTCATGTATAATAATAATGTAGGCCCATTCTTATTTGAGCCTGATAAATTTAATTTTTATGTTACAATATATAAAAATAAGTGGTACCAAAGTAGAGGTATATAATATTGCTTAGATTTTCAATGTTTGTGTTTTATATGATGTAACAATAGGTGACAAATGTTGTTATCATAAGATTGCTTAGCTATTCACTAATTATGTATTTATCATGTAAAAAGTAAGTACTGTTCCACTAGGCTACTCAAGTGCACTTTTTGCGTATCTGTTTACTTTGACATGAACCAGATGCACATTTTTTTACATATAAAAATATCTCAAGTTTTGTATTTGCTTAACAATCCAACCTGACAGGTTTTTCATTTAGTTCACTTAGATGTTCCTCCTTCTCTGTCACCAGTCAAAATAGATGGGGTCTGGAGTTACTGAGGGTGAGAATTTTGGACTGGTATGACGAATTCTTCTACAACTTTCATTGTAAAAGACCATCAAGATATGGTAGAACCAGTTATCAAACTGAAACTGTGCAGGATGTGAGCAGTGACCATAGCCAGATCCAAACTGTTATAGAGGACATGTACTGGCCAGTGTCTCGTCATTGCTCTTACACTATATTTGCATGACATTTGATGTATTGCATCTATGCGGAATTTCGTGTTATTATAAAAAATGACTGTTTGTGGAGTTTTCATTTCTCCAGCCTCATTGATTTTTACACTGTGTGATCAAAAGTATCCGGACACCCCCCAAAACATATGTTTTTCATATTAGGTGCATTGTGCTGCCACCTACTACCAGGTACTCCTTATCATCGACCTCAGTAGTTGTTAGACATTGTGAAAGAGCAGAATCAGGCACTCCGTGGAACTCATGGACTTCGAACATGGTCAGGTGATTGGGTGTCCCTTGTGTCAGACATCTGTATGCGATATTTTCACACTCCTAAATATCACCAGGTCCTCTGGAAACATGAAGGGACATGTACAGCACAAAAGCGTACAGGCCGACCTCATCTATTGATTGACAGAGACTGCTGGCATTTGAAGAGGGTCATAATGTGTAATAGGCAAACATCTATCGAGACCATCACACAGGAATTCCAAACTGCATCAGGAACCACTGCAAGTACTATGACAGTTAGGCGGGAGGTGAGAAAACTTCAATTTCATGGTCGGGTGGGTGCTCATAAGCCATGCATCAGGAAGGTAAATGCCAAACAATGCCTCTATTGGTGTAAGGAATGTAAACATTGGGCGATTGAACAGTGGAAAAACGTTATGTGGAGTGACGAATCACGGTACACAATGTGGCAATCTGATGGCAGGGTGTGGGTGTGGTGAATGCCCGGTGAACATCATCTGCCAGCTTGTGTAGTGCCAACAGTAAAATTCGGAGGTGGTGGTGTTATGGGGTGGTCGTGTTTTTTATGGAGGGGGCGTGCACTCCTTGTTGTTTTGCATGGCACTATCACAGCACAGGCCTACAATGATGTTTTAAGTACCTTCTTGCTTCCCACTGTTGAAGAGCAGTTCGGGGATGGCGACTGCATCTTTCAACACAATTGAGCACCTGTTCATAATGCACGGCTTGTGGTGGAGTGGTTACACGACAATAACATCCCTGTAATGGACTGGCATGTACAGAGTACTGACCTTAATCCTACAGAACACCTTCGGGATGTTTTGGAATGCCGACTTTGTACCAGGACTCACCGCCAGACATCAATACCTCTCCTCAGTGTAGCATTCCATGAGGAATGGGCTGCCATTCCCCAAGAAACCTTCCGGCACCTGATTGAACATATGCTTGTGAGAGTGGAAGCTGTCATCTAGGCTAAGGGTGGGCCAACACCATACTGAATTCCAGCATTACTGATGGAGGGTGCCACGAAGTTGTAAGTCATTTTCAGCCAGATGTCCGGATACTTTTGCTCACTTAGTGACTTCAGGTCAGTTCAGCACATAGAACTAAGAGTAAGTATATTTTTCTTCTCCTTTCCTCGGTAAGATGTTAGAGTAATGTCATCAGCCTCATAAATAATGCTTGAAAGAATTACATCTTGTCCTTGTCTCACAGATGGTGACACTTCCATTCTTCAGAGTGCCAACAAAGCTTGTATCCCTCTTTCTCAGCTCTTTTGCCAGCTTGAGAGAAGTGAAGAAGCTGTCTTTTGTAACATTTCTCTCTTTTTGTAAGTAAGGTTCCATGAGACACAGCATCATATGTGCTTCCAGGCTAATATCCACTGGTCTCGTTTCATCTTTTCTCAAACAAGGAAAAGCATTCAGAACATATCTAACTCTAGCATCTGTAGCAACAAATACTTTATGCTGTACTTATTAGGTTTGCTGCTCGATTATTAAGTGAATGGGCATCAGCATTTTGCTGGATATAACTTTTCATCTGCAGTTAGGAATTCAGTTGGTTTGTGACATGCAGTGCAGTTATCTATAAACATACACCAGATTTCAGATGCCACACAATTTTTTTCTGCTTCTTTACGATGCTGACACATGAAATTACATGATTTCTAAAAAATTATTTCTTACCATTGTTTTTGTAAAAAAGACAGGACACCACTTATGACTCCACAAATCTCTCACAAGTAGACTTCATGCACCATATGCCCCTTGAGCATACATTATGGCTACAAATGCTTCCACCTCCTCCAAATCCAAGTTCCACAAATTATCATTGATTGCAATGCATGCTTCTGTTTAAGTGCATTTGTTCCACCAGGTGCAACATATTTTCACTAACGAATAAATGAAGTGCACTAGTTGGAGATTCTCCCTTAACAGTATGGTTTGCATATCCTGTAGGTCCAGCAGTGTCTTGAATAACATTTTGCCGAGTCTTCCTTCTTGCAGAATTTGTAGGAGAAATGCATGTCCATGCTATTCCATCAGCCCAGACTCTTTTTGAGCAATATCAGCTCTCATTCTAATATCATTTACTGTAGCACCTGCAAAAATTTAGATCTTACAAGATAAAATCATCATAAATACCATAAAAATAAATTTTAAAAATGTAGGCAAGACATAAAATAAATGCAAATTATATTAAAAAGCCTTTATAATTGACCAATATACTTACTGTAATATTTTACACACCTCCTATTCTCCCTCTGTGATGAGTACTAATACTTGCAGTTTGCATCTATATACACAAGTTACAGTACTACTGTCATTGGAAGAAATTATTGGTTTGTCATTATCATCACTGCTTTCTGAGAAATCACTAGTTGAATGCACAGTAGGATTATATTCATCATCTGATGCGCCACTTTCATTGTACTCACCCTCAAACTCTTCTACTTTGGACTGAGTTGGAGACATCTGAAGAGTTTCTGTAATTTCAGCTTCAGAAAGGCCACGACTGCTTTCAATTATAGTTGCCATTCAAACTGCTACTGACAACAAACAGATGTGTAATACCCATTATATACAAAAATGTATGAAACTAATCACTGTTGGCTAACAAAAGTGCCAGATTATCCAGTTAAATTGCATAGTCATGACAAGCAGTCAATTGACCACTGTTGGGAACCCATGGTAAATGTGTAACTAACTTAAAAAATCGTAGTTACAAAGAAAAACTGTTAAGGGAAATTAAACATCATATACAACTATTAAAAGTCAGAAAATCACAGGAAAAGAGAAGTTTGAACACCAAAGATATTTGCATATTAAAATAAAAAATGGTCAATTGACCCCTGTCTAACATGGCCATACATGCTGCTTTGGGTAGGACAGTCCCACTTTCAAGCTGTGCTGACTGTCCCATTGTCCCCAGCCAGAGCAAAAATTTCCAACTTTTGCAAACAGGCCAAACAATAATTGATTGGACGTCCCCTCTACCTACATTACATTCAAAGTGCACGGGTGACAGTGGCAGTGTGGGTGGCGCAGAGAAAAGAGAACAAGTAACATGTGTGAGTGAGACAGATGCTGTAACTCCACTCAGCCAACAGTCACATCACACAAGTGCAAACTTGACATGTGGCAACATTTTTTAGTTTTAGTTTATACTGGAATGTTTGGGTGCATGTGCACAATCAAACATCTCATTATTGTGTTTGTAACATTAGAAAAATGCATAAATGCAAGTGTACTTTGAATATTAATTTGCAAAATAAGTACCATTTATAAAACAAACGAGTGGTTCATCAGATTGTTCTGATTTTAATGTTGGTCACGTTGGTGACAGCAATATTGAAAAACATTTACAATGGGAAAAACAAAGGCTTTTTGATCAAGCTGCTGCTTCCAGTTAATCAGTGCTTGGCTTGCTTTTTTCAAAAGAACCGATTTGCCGACTTTGAAGGATTCAGATGTGCAGGGGCATATCACACAGTTCAAGATAACCACAGCTTTCATTCAAATGACTGTGCCTGTAATTTAATTCAAATATGTTTTGAGAAAAACTTAGATGTGCTCGTACAAAATCCCAGGCTGCTGTTGTAAATGTGCCAGCACGTATGGTGATGGATGAATTGAAAGAGTATCTTTGTGAAGACCACTGCATATCTTTATTAACAGATACTTCAAATCATGGCTCAGTAGAATTATTCCCTGTTTTGATTCAATATGTTTTACCCTATGAACATGTGGAAGTCAAGATTTTAGAATTTTGAGAGTAGCTTGGTAAACACCAGATATTGTTGTTGATTATTTGAAGCAGGTATTATCATGCAATGATTTAAATAATAAAAATGTGGCATTTTGTCAAGATAATACTAACTGCAGTCTTGGAGCAAAGACTAGAAAAGGGAATAATAATGTTTACACAAAACTGAACCTATCACTTGGAAGGCAACTCATTGGTATTCAATGTGGAACCTATATACACTGAAGCACCAAAGAAACTGGTATAGGCATGTGTGTTCAAATATAGAGATATGTAAACAGCAGAATACGGCACTGCAGTCAGCAATGCCTGTATAAAACAACAAGTGTCTGTCACAGTTGTTAGATTGGTTACTGCTGCTACAATGGTATGTCACCAGGATTTAAGTGAGTCTGAACATGGTATTATAGTCAGTGCACAAGTGATGGGACACAGCATCTCTGAGGTAGTGATGAAGTGGGGATTTTCCCATACGACTAGTTCATGAGTCAGGAATCCATAAAACATCAAATTTCTGACATCGCTGTAGCCTGAAAAAGGTCCTGCAAGAACGGGAGCAACAAGGGCTGAAGAGAATTGTTCAATGTGACAGAAGTGCAACCCTTCCACAAATTGCTCCAGATTTCAATGCTGGGCCATCAACAACTGTGAGTGTACGACCCATTCAATGAAACATCATCGATATGGGTTTTTGGAGCCGAAGGCCCACTTATGTACCTGTGATGACTGCATGACACAAAGCATTACACCTCGCTTGGGCCTGTCAACACTGACATTGAACTGTTGATGACTGGAAACATGTTACCTGATTGGATGAGTCTCGTTTCAAATTGTATAGGGCAAATGGAGGTGTACAGGTATGGAGGCAACTTCATGAATACATGGACCGTGCATATCAACATGGGACTGTTCAAGCTGGTGGAGGCTCTGTAGTGGTGTGGGGCATGTGCAGTTGGAGTGATAATGGAACCCTGATATGTCTAGGTACGACTCTGACAGGTGGCATGTATGTAAGCATCCTGTCTGATCACCTGCATCCATTCATGTTCATTACACTTTCTGGCAGATGTGGGCAATTCCAGCAGGACAATACAACACTCCACACATCCAGAATTGCTACAGAATGGCTCCAGGAACACTCTTCTGAGTTTAAACACTTCTGCTGGCCACCAAACTCTCCAGGCATGAACATTATTGGGCATATCTGGGGTGCCTTGCAACATGCTGTTCAGAAGAGATCTCCACCCCTTCATACTCTTACGGATTTATGGGCAGCCCTACAGGATTAATGGTATCAATTCCCTCCAGCACTGCTTCAGACATTAGTCGAGTCCATGCCACGTCGTGTTGCGGCACTTCTGTGTGCTCGCAGGGGCTCTACACGATATTAGGCAGGTGTACCAGTTTCTTTGGCTCATCAGTATAGTTCACAACACAATCAAAACCGCTTCAGATTGTCTCCCTGTGGACTTCAAATGTATCATTTTGAAAAATTACTCATTTTTTTACATCTACAGCATTTGAGTGGAAATTCTGTGATTCTAATGACAAAGAGTATCAGAAACTGCTGGGCTATAGCAAAGCCAGGTGGTTCGCATTAATGCTGGCACTTGAAAGAATTTTAAAAATATTTCAAGCCTTAAAAAGCTATTTTCTGAGCATTAATAAATGCCCAAATATTTTAAAAACATTTTTTGAAAATCCCACTTCTGCATTATGGTTATACTTTTTGCATGCACGGGCAGCGACTTTCCATCAAATGGTGTTAAAAATTGAAGCACAATGTATGTCTGCTGTAGAATTTACAAAAGAAATTAAGTGCCCCCGAGATAAATTGGCATGTAAAGAGAGTTTGCTTTTTCTTCCATGCACCATGTGTAATCTACCAACAAAATTACAAGAAACGGACGCCATTGTTCATGATGTAGAAACTGTGGTGGCTGAATTTTATAAGACTAACAAAGAATACTTGGATCAGTGGTGTCAGTTCAATGCAGACTTAGAAGTGTTTGAATGGGCAACTTTGACAAAAGTATCTATATGAGAGGAAATACAAAATGTTATGGATTTGCTGATTACACAAGGATTTCTTTCCAGCAACCAAGATAGGGATGTATTCGATGAGTTTTCGCTTATTTCCAGCTACGTCACAGATGACAAAATATCAAGTTGGAGTGCTAAAAATGTTTCTAATGAAGACCACTGGATGGAGTTGTTCACAAAATTCCGTCGCAACAATCTAAACTGTATAAAATTTCGTATAATTATTAAATACGTTTTATGTGTGCTTGGATGTAACATATCTGTGAAAAGTGTTCTTTCTCTAATGAATAAGATGTGGACAAGTGGTAAAACACAGTTAAATGTTGCAGTTTTAAAAGTCATTTTGATTACTAAGACTAATATCAACAAATTGTGTGATAAGCACCATTCCTACTTGAAAACTAGACCCAACATTTGAAACTGATTTCCTCTGTCACAAATATAAACCAAATGTGTCTGCAACTGCCATCTAATGTTGATTAACTCAAATTTTACATAATTAATATATTGCTATCATATCTGTGTTTTTGAATAAATTATAAATAGTAAAATAAGCTTGTTTCCCTAAATTCTGCAATGTCCCACTCTGACAAAAAAATAAATGGTTTTGCTTTGTATAGTTGGAATTATGAATGATGGCGGTCAAGTTTAGGCTTTTTCTGCCCACCTATGTCACCTATTCTCTGACAGCCAATGAGCATTCAGTAGTGTTCTGAGCGTTCAGCTGTGAATACCATAGCTAATGCAAGCCTTAACATGATCGTAGCAAATTGTTTAGTGAATTTTGATTCCATTTGTTGTGAGCTGACATCATTGATTGTGGTGGTAAGTGAAAAATTCTGCTTAAGTGTGAAACATAATTTGCAGAATATATACTTTCTTGAAACAGAAAGCATGTACTTGCATGTACCACAACTGTCGCGTGGAATCATCAACAGTGCAGTCCCCGTCTGTGCCTCGACATGCATGAACCACCAACATTCATGGATTGGACTATATAAATTCATTAGATGTTTTATTTTTTTAGTGTTTTTCAGTTTTGCACTAACTGTGGATAACACAAAGCCATAGTGACATAATACAAATGATGGCAACTTGACTTACTTCATTTGGCCACTGGGGAGGCATAGAGCATCCAGGGAACTCATAATCCACCTCAGTCTTCAGCCCTTTTCCTCAGTTCTGTGCAGTTGTCAACTCTCCTTGCTTTCCCTTCCACCTCCTCTTCCATGTACCTCTAGCCTTGACTCTCTTCCTTGTTTCTTGGGGATTCCATTCCAGTGCCTTTTTTTGCTCATCTGGCAGTCTCAATGTATGCACCAGCTATCTCCACTTTCTCTCACATATCTGTTCTTCTATAGGAGTCTGGTTTGTTTTTCTCCAGAGATCCTTAGTGCTTATTTTTTCTGGTCACCGTGCATTGGAGACACCTATTTGTGAAGCTATGTAACTGTGATGCTATCTACTTCTCAACTTTCACTCACATGCAGGGCAGGATGGCAACTCATAGTTCATTAATGTTCGCTTGTGGTACTGAAGATGTGTGTTCTAGATCATGAGATACAGGATTTTAGAAGCAGATAGATGCTATGCTATACAGTGACCAGGAGAGAGGAACCAAAAGAATGACACAGGATTTGCAAAAGAAAGGACTCTCGTCTCTTATTTTAAATCAACAAATATAATCATCTATTACTCCCTGTTTATCAAAGAAGCCTGATTTATATTTCTGTTGAATATCATATAATTTATTTTTCTGCTTCTTCTGTAAGAAGGTAGACTTGTAAGCTTTAATAACAGAGTGTCCCAGAAGTCTTTCCCTGATTACAGATATGCACAAGACAGAAAATATGATACATAGAGACAAATATTTTATCTTGAAGTTCAGGTAACATATTCCAGTTTTTGTGTATATAGACACAAATAATAAATTTTGATGTGTAGTGCTTTCATTGTCTGAGGAATATTTAGGTGATATTCCAATTCCACCCATGTGTTGGTCAACATTTCATGAGGGTTGGTTGTTATGACATCAGTAATTCTGCACGGTATTTCTGTGATGTCATTCACTGTTATTTGGTAAATCTGGTCCTTGACATAACCATAAATGAAGAAATCCAGAGGAGTTATGTCTGGTGATCACAGAGACCAGTTACTGGGACCAGACCAGTTGCCTGATCCATCTTCCCAGAAATGTTGTAGCCACTATGCACAAACATCTAACCCACAATGGAGCAGCACACCATCTTATTGGAAAATTAAGCCCAGGAATATGTGACACAACAAATAACTTCAACATATCAATATGGGTATTGGCTGGAAATTACTTTAAAAGATATTGTTAGTTGGTAATCCTCAAAATTCCATGATAGCACTTCTACATTAAAATATAATGTCACTTTATATTTCAACAACCAATCAATATCAAATGTTGTTGTCGTTGTTGTGGTCTTCAGTCCTGAGACTACTCTATCCTGTGCAAGCTTCTTCATCTCCCAGTACCTACTGCAACCTACATCCTTCTGAATCTGCTTAGTGTATTCATCTCTTGGTCTCCCTCTACGAATTTACCCTCCACGCTGCCCTCCAATACTAAATTGGTGATCCCTTGATGCCTCAACACATGTCCTACCAACCAATCCATTCTTCTAGTCAAGTTGTGCCACAAACTTCTCTTCTCTCCAATCCTATTCAATACTTCCTCATTAGTTATGTGATCTACCTATCTAATCTTCAGCATTCTTCTGTAGCACCACATTTCAAAAGCTTCTATTCTCTTCTTGTCCAAACTATTTATCGTCCATGTTTCACTTCCATACATGGCTTCACTCCATACAAATACTTTCAGAAATGACTTCCTGACACTTAAATCTATACTCGATGTTAACAAATTTCTCTTCTTCAGAAACACTTTCCTTGCCAATGCCAGTCTACATTTTAAATCCTCTCTACTTCAACCATCATCAGTTATTTTGCTCTCCAAATAGCAAAATTCCTTTACTACTTTAAGTGTCTCATTTCCTAATCTAATTCCCTCAGCATCACCCAACTTATTTCGACTACATCCCATTATCCTCGTTTTGCTTTTGTTGATGTTCATCTTATACCCTCCTTTCAAGACACTATCCATTCCATTCAACTGCTCTTCCAAGTCCTTTGCTGTCTCTGACAGAATTACAATGTCATCGGTGAACCTCAAAGTTTTTATTTCTTCTCCATGAATTTTAATACCTACTCCGAATTTTTCTTTTGTTTCCTTCACTGCTTGCTCAATATACAGATTGAATAACATCAGGGAGAGACTACAACCCTGTCCCACTCCCTTCCCAACCACTGCTTCCCTTTCATGTCCCTCGACATAAGAGTCATCTGGTTTCTGAACAAATTGTAAATAGCCTTTCGCTCCCTGTATTTTACCCCTGCCACCTTCAGAATTTGAAAGAGAGTTTTCCAGTTAACATTGTTAAAAGCTTTCTCTGAGTCTACAAATGCTAGAAACGTAGGTTTTCCTTTCCTTAATCTAGCTTCTAAGATAAGTCGTAGGGTCAGTATTGCCTCACATGTTCCAACATTTCTACGGAATCCAAACTGATCTTCCCCGAGGTCGGCTTCTACTAGTTTTTCCATTCATCTGTAAAGAATACGCGTTAGTATTTTGCAGCCGTGACTTATTAAACTGATAGTTCAGTAATTTTCACATCTGTCAACACCTGCTTTCTTTGGGATTGGAATTATTATATTCTTATTGAAGTCTGAGGGTATTTCCCCTGTCTCATACATTTTGCTCACCAGATGCTAGAGTTTTGTCAGGACTGGCTCTCCCAAGGCTGTCAGTAGTTCTAATGGAACTATATATTCCTTCCACGTTTCTGTTATCCCTTCTTTGCTTAGAACTGGGTTTCCATCTGAGCTCTTGATATTCATACAAGCGGTTCTCTTTTCTCTGAAGGTCTCTTTAATTTCCTTGTAGGCTGTATCTATTTTACCCCTAGTGAGATAAGCCTCTATATCCTTACATTTGTCCTCTAGCCATGCCTGCTTAGCCATTTTGCACTTCCTGTCGATCTCATTTTTGAGACGTTTGTATTCCTTTTTGCCTGCTTCGTTTACTGCATTTTTATATTTTCTCCTTTCATCAATTAAATTCAGTATTTCTTCTGTCACCCAATGCTTTCTACTAGCCCTCGTCTTTTTACCTACTTGATCCTCTGCTGCCATCACTACTTCATCCCTCAAAGCTACCCATTCTTCTTCTACTGTATTTCTTTCCCCCATTCCTGTCAATTGTTCCCTTATGCTCTCCCTGAAACTCTGTACAACCTCTGGTTTAGTCAGTTTATCCAGGTCCCATCTCCTTAAATTCCCACCTTTTTGCAGTTTCTTCAGTTTAATCTAGAGGTCATAACCAATAGATTGTGGTCAGAATCCACATCTGCCCCTGGAAATGTCTTATAATTTAAAACCTGGTTCCTAAATGTCTGTCTTACCATTATATAATCTATCTGAAACCTGTCAGTATCTCCAGGCTTCTTCCATGTATACAACTTCTTTCATGATTCTTGAACCAAGTGTTAGCTGTGATTAAGTTATGCTCTGTGCAAAATTCTACCAGGCGGCTTCCTCTTTCTTTTCTTACCCCCAATCCATATTCATCTACTATGTTTCCTTCTCTCCCTTTACCTACTGCCGAATTCCAGTAACCCATGACTATTAAATTTTCGTTTCCCTTCACTATGTGAATAATTTCTTTTATTTCATCATACATTTCTTCAATTTCTTCGTCATGTGCAGAGCTAGTTGGCATATAAACTTGTACTACTGTAGTAGGTGTGGGCTTCGTATCTATCTTGGCCACAATAATGCGTTCACTATGCTGTTTGTAGTAGCTTACCTGCATTCCTATTTTCCTATTCATTATTAAACCTACTCCTGCATTACCCCTATTTGATTTTGTGTTTATAACCCTGTAGTCACCTCACCAGAAGTCTTGTTCCTCATTCCACCGAACTTCACTAATTCCCACTATATCTAGTGTTAACCTATCCATTTCCCTTTTTAAATTTTCTAACCTACCTGCCCAATTAAGAGATCTGACATTCCACACTCCGATCCGTAGAACGTCAGTTTTCTTTCTCCTGATAACGACATCCTCCTGAGTAGTCCCCGCCCAGAGATCTGAATGGGGGACTATTTTACCTCCGGAATATTTTACCCAAGAGGACGCCATCATCATTTAACCATACGGTAAAACTGCATGCCCTCGGGAAAAATTATGGCCGTAGTTTCCCCTTGCTTTCAGCCGTTCGCAGTACCAGCACAGCAAGGCCGTTTTGGTTAATGTTACAAGGCCAGATCAGTCAATCATCCAGACTGTTGCCCTTGCAACTACTGAAAAGGCTGCTGCCCCTCTTCAGGAACCACACGTTTGTCTGGCCTCTCAACAGATACCCCTCCGTTGTGGTTGCACCTACGGTACGGCTATCTGTATCGCTGAGGCACGCAAGCCTCCCCACCAACGGCAAGGTCCATGGTTCATGGGGGGGCAATATCAAATATTATTTGTGAATTAACATTAGGTACTATCAGTAAGGTTTGCACAAATTGACAATTTCCTATCCTTATAGGTAGATATGTTTCTTGTTTAATTAACTTATCCTTGCTCCCAGAAACGTCTATGACATATACACCCATAACAGGTATAATAAAATACTGATCCTCTTTTCTTGTTGTTCATAAAATCTCACATGGGATCAGGGAAATCTCACAACCTGTCTGTACAAATGTCTACTTTCTTTCCATATATTTTCACAACTATTATGGATTTTGGTTGGTTTTCTTTGATTTGCTCATTTTTCTCTAGCAACCATTCTGCCATAAGTATTTTATGAGTAAATGCAATAAATTATTCTGTATATGCGCCTATGATGGAATTTTCACTTCCTGGATCCCTGTTTAGTGCTATAATTACAGTATGATTCACTTTAATTACCCCATTATCTGACATAGGTGTACTTAACATTAGTGTATTTTCCATACCACTGTTGACTGTGTTTGATACAAACACTTGTGAGTGTATATTATTCCTTTCCATGCTCTTTTGCTCTGTTTTGATTGTTAGCTTGATTTGGAACATGGGATAGATCAGTTCCTGTTTTCCACACAAATCTGTTGGGAAAATGTTTACTCTCCTCATTGTTATGACTCCTGTTCTGCTCCTGGATGACTTCACTATGTGGTGAGTAGCAACTTTCCTTCTCTGGTATTGTTATGTTATCTACTTATTGTGATAAGGTTAAATGCCACTCAGTATATCTCTTGCTACTTGCCCAGGAAGTTGCATTTCATCTAACAGGTTATCTAAATATTTTGATGAGGTTAAATGTCACTCATTGTATTTCTTGTAACTTCCTCAGGAAAGATTATAATATTTTGGGTCTGGAAATGCTAGAGCCAATTTCTCTTGTGTGCTGGATGACTAGTATTTCCTCTTATACTTTTCAGGAAAAATCATCCTCTGAATGAGCAGATCCCCACTCTGCTGCATCCCCCACCAAATAACTTAGTCCAAAACCTATTTTCCTATTATCTTACCATTTCTTGGATAATTACCTGGAGAATACTCATTAGAACTAAGTGGGTTGTATCCACCCACCAGGTTTAAACTTTGGCAACTGTTCCGACAAATTCGTGCCATTTCCTAATTGGATTTCTTCCATTAAATCACTTGAAAATCCATTATTATTGATAGATGTTTTCTTATTGAGTTCGTTCTGTGTGTTTTCTATGGCTACCCACAACTTCTGCAATTCCTACTGATGGGTTGCAGTATTACCTGTGGAATTTGTGCTTCTTGTTCCACTAACTCTTGTAGCTGTTTTTCCAAACTAGTCAAAGAGTTTGGGACACCAGTTATTTTAGCAAAATCTCTACTTTGTTCTAATGCCTCTACTCAGTCTCGCATATCTGAACTCTGATAATGTATTTCTTCGAAATGGTATCTCTATTTGTCTCATCTTACTGTCTACCCCTTTAAATTATTCTTGGACCTCCTTCCTGACTAAATTACTCTGTTTTTCTATTTCCAGATGCAGTTCCTTAGGAAAATTTACTAAGGTCATGTCTACATTGGAAATGTTATCATTTGAAGAGTCTACTTTTGTAGTTACATTCTCTTCCTGTATTTTTCACTTGTGTGTTTCAGTTTGAAATACTATTAGACATTTCAACTTATGTTTTTAATTTTTCCAATATTTCAGCTAAACTGTTTCCATGTAGTGTGTGGCGAGAGGCATACAGTATAGATGACTATATCTAGTTAATATCTCTTCACTAAAATGACTAAATTTCAACACCACTGCACAAACACAGCAAAATGGATTGCTGCAATTGTTCACAGACAAATTTAAAAAAAAATCCCAAGTCTGTGCTGTTTAAATCTCATCTAATTAGTTGCACATCAAGCTGCCTTGCTCTTCTGACGCACGAGCAAAGCAATGTAGAGGCGAGTGACTGTGTACTTGTTGTGTAGTCAGCTAGTTGGCTGCTGCACTATGAAGTGATGCCATGCCATAGTTGTGCTGGTTGTCAGCCTCAGGGATGCCACTAGAGATCACTGCTGCAACAGCAGTCTTGTAGTCCGCAGTCGGAATTCTTCCATATTGTTGACAAAGTTCTTCTTTACGCCCATGCCCAAGATTGCTTAAGCATGGGAGTAGGTATTGCTGTTGATCTTGTTAGTAAGGTCAACAGTTATTCTTTTCACAACTTTTAATAGTACTTAGTGCTTCTTCAGTTTCAGCAAAAAATTAGTTTATTTCTTCATGGTTAGTCAAATCACTTTAGTCAACACCAATGTGTGCACCTGTCTATATCTTCTTAGTTGTTGAGCTATATTGCTCTGGGCAATGTATTTTCTTCTCGTATTTTCATAAAAATTTCGTGAATAATCAGAAATACTCTGTCCTTTTCACACCTTTAGTTCATGTCCTGCACCAGGGAGCCAAATGAGGTGTTTTGTGATGTTACATCGAGTTGTGGTGCGCTTCGAGCATGATCTGTCGTGCAGAAGGATGTATGTTCACTTTACCTTGTAAATAAATTCTAGTTGCTGTTCTTGTAGTTAATTACTTTCGTGGTCCTGCCACATAGTGTCACAGGGCTATGTTGTTGGATGTCTCCTCCTTGATGCGATTTGTGGGTGCTAGAAAAGAGCTTTAATATGTCCAAGCTATGAAATGATATAAACAGTTTAGTGTTCACTCTTGTGTGTGTTATGCCCAACATGATGTTTGTACAGTACAGTTACAATAGCAGGTGAACAGATCTACCCAACTTTGTAGCTCAATGACAGATTACAATATTTATGGCGTGCTTTAACATCAGCTATCAAGTTCGTTAGATATATGGAATTTCTTGTAATTGATTTTTTAAGAAGTCATTTACAGTCTTACATGCACTGCTTTGCTCCTCAGTGTCCAAGGCACTGTCAAGCTGCAAAGCCCAAAGAACAAGCACTCTGGCACAGCAGGTGGAGGGGCTTACTTGGTGTTGGGCCTTGGCACTATCCAGAGCTGACATAACTTACACTTCACCTTCACATTCATAAAACAATAGTGAGCACAGTGAGATGTCCCACATTTGACAACTACCTAAGACTATGTTTTCAACCTGCATGAACATCTTTCTTTGGTCTAACATGTTATCCTATAGAAACCTATCTTACACTGCACAACTCATATGAATATGTGGGTATAAGAATTTGAAGGGATATGAAAAGAATGATGATTTATGAATAGTCACAGATAGAGCAAGTTGTAGACCTTGGTTCATTCATAGGATACTGGGCAAATTCAGTCAGTCTACAAAGGCGATTGCTTACAAAACACTTTTGTGAACCACTGTAGATTATTGCTCTGGTGTGTGGGACATTATACTTATAAGGCCAGCACAAATGATCACATGTTTGTCTGACCCGTGGGACAGCAACACAGAGATGTTGAAAAATATGTACTGGCAGACATTTGAAAATAATATTCCAAAAAAAGTTTATTCATAATGAAGGGTAGCAATTTGCATTGCCACTCAATGAACCTATTTCTGGCTCATAAACTGATTAAATATACAGCTATGAAACTCTTTGAGAATTCACTCATGTAAATAAAATGTCCAACAAATAGCACAAGTATTTTCCAATGTAGATTAAAGATGTTTTCATTAATAACTCCTTTTATACCAGAGAGGAATTGTTGACTAGAGACAATTAGTCTTAAAAACCCTGTTAATAGTCAGCATATAGTCATATGAATATTATTTTTTTCTTTTATTTTATTTTTGTAGTTGTTTATAAGTGTTCTACACTTATTCTCTTGACACAGTCCACATCATAACATTTATCATTCATTTGACCTACGAAACAAGTAACTAACTAACTCAGTAATAAAGTTTCAAGAACCAGCTTTAAGTGAGAATCTAGGAATATTCTACAACCAGTGGCGGCTGCTGTGTAAGAGCACAAGTGCATGTGAACACCCTAACTTTTGACACCTCCTGGATTTATTGGTTATTTTTCTTTGAATCGTGTTAAACATAACACAGCTACAGTCTGAAAGATATAGCACTTAAATCTACCACACTACTGCTCCTTTAGAGTACACCTTTAGTTGTGCACATTTTAAGAGCTTTTGCGCATGTGCAACTCGTGTGATTGCCTTACAGGCCAAATACATACAGATTTGATCAACGACATGCACGGTTCACAATGTGCACAGCTAGCCATTGCCATTCAACTAGAAGTTTACGTCAGTGCCACCAGATGGGAGCACACTATGGCAGACTCTTATCCTCATTTGCTTGGCATAATTCCTGCTGTATGATAGCACACTCCTCAGATGTGCTAATTCGCTCACTGTATACTGTAGTAAAATGACATTGGATGTCGGTATATCCTATAGTTGTCCTGACAGTAAATCTATTTTGTGGATTTTGGAATGAGTGACAGTATATTAAGTTATGACTTTTATCATACAGCAATGCATTTAGAATAGAATAGAATATTTTTATTAGCCTTTCAGTATTTTTCATACAATTGGCTTCATCAAAGTTTACAGAGGGTTTTAGTTTCAGTATGATATTCAAATAGTTACAAAAAGGGGAGAAAAGGAACTAAAGACCTTTTCTTCAGCATTATGTAAAACAATGTTTTATACAGTAATTAATTACACACATAAGAAAAGAATCACAGTAAATAACTAGCTTATATAATATCAAAACATTTTCTTCATAACTTAGGTAAAACATATATTTTGATGATTAGTTTCTAAGAATTCTTCAGTTGTATAGAATTCTTTGTTTTTTGGCCAGGTTTGCAATGTATTCTTATATTTATTTAGTGGTACTGTACAAGCTGAGCATGGTAACTTATTGAAAAGTTTTATGCTTAAGTACTTCTAGTTATTATGGACTACAGCAAGTCTTGTGGAAGGCAAGTCCAGCAGGTGACTGTTTCTTGTACTGTGTGCATGCACATCACATCTCATGTTCAATTTTTTCAGGCTTTGTCTGGCATATATTAGACAGTTATATATGTACATTCTTGGCACTGTCAGTTCGCAAAGAGATTTAAAATAATTTCTGCAGGACTCTCTGGGTGCTAACCCCTCCATACACTTGATTGCTTTCTTCTGCCATCTGAAAATACATTCAGCCCCTGGGGAGTTACCCCAAAGCAATATTCCATATTGCAGTTGGGAATGAAAAAAAGCATAGTATGAGTGGAGTAGCAATTGCTTGCTCGCACTGTTTCTTAATTTATACAATAAGAAAAGTACTTGTGCTAGTTTACTACATAGATAATTGGTGTGTCCTTCCCATGAGAGCTTTTGGTCTATGATTAGTCCAAGTAATTTCACTGTTTTGTTTTCATTTTTAGTTACTTTGAGATTAAATATTATTTCTTCTGTTTTTGTTTAATTTATGCACAGCTGGTTAGCCTGACACCAGTAATTAGCCATTTGCATTTGTCCAGTACACTCTATAAGTTCTCCCCTGTACTTATTAATGTCATATCACCAGCATATAGTATGTTCTTACACGGTATGTAATTCGAGAAGTCATTAACATTGACAATGAACAGAAA
Organism: Schistocerca piceifrons; assembly: GCF_021461385.2. Taxonomy (NCBI): domain Eukaryota; kingdom Metazoa; phylum Arthropoda; class Insecta; order Orthoptera; family Acrididae; genus Schistocerca; species Schistocerca piceifrons. The sequence goes on from NC_060145.1 coordinate 468,887,943, forward strand.
AGGTCCAAGAACGGAGCCTTGGGGTATTCCTCTTTCTATAGGGAGTATTTCTGACCTCTGCTTATTTACATATACAAGTTGTAACCTACTGCTTAGATAAGATCTGAATAGTCAAGTGTGTCATCTTCAATTCCATAGTATTTTAACTTTTTGATGAGTATGTCATGTGACACCGAGTCAAAAGCTTTACTTAGCTGAATAAGTGTTCCAGACATTGATACCGTTTTTCATACCCTTCATAAACATTGCTTACCAAAGCTTCTACTGCTTTTACAGTTGATAGGTGTGACCTGAAGCCAAACTGTTGTTCATTTAACATTTTGTTGGTTTCAAAATACCTGTATATCTGCTTATGCACACAATTTTCTACTAACTTGGATATGATTGGTACTATTAAAATGGGTCTGTAGTTATTTGGGAGGTTTCTTTCACCTTCTTTATACACAGGCAATGTAACTGTGAGCTAAAGACAGCTGGGGAATATTCCTTCATCAAGTACTCTGTTTGATAGTGAGAGAAGTGGCATTTCAATTTCTTTTGCTATACATTTAATGAGGAGATTATTGAGTCCATAATAATCTTCTGTTTTGGAATTACTTAATTAGTTTATTGACTTATGAATATCATTTAATGTGATTCGGGTCCAAGTGAACTTCTCACTTCTTGTCTGTTTTGCACAAGTGAGCAATGCATCTGCATCAGAGGCAGAATTGATGGGTGGGGTGGTGACGCTATTTACAAAATATTCATTGAGAATATTGCAGTCAATAGGGATACTCCTTTCTTTATTGGTATTATTAATTTCCCTTTTAATGACAGTCCAGGCAGCTCTACATTTATTTTTAGAATTTAAAATATATTCATCATTTGCACAGCACTTAGCATTTTTTATTTCTAATCTGTAAAAGTTTCTCATTTTAGTGTAATTTTCCTTGTCCCTATCACTGTTATGAGATTTGTCTTTCATAATCATCAGTAGTATTCTGAGTTTGTTAAGTTGTGGGGTGTACCACTAGTTAGTATTTTGTTGCTTATGAGTAATATTACTCTGGTACTTTTTGGTTACCAAGGGGCATGTCATTTCTACTATATGCTTGATCTCTGTCAGGAAAACGGAAAAACATGTATTAATCATTTTCTTGTTATCCATTACATGAGTCCAATCCATTCCTTTTAACTGGTTTATCATTTTGTTTACATTGGAATCACCTAGAATTCTATATGTTGCTTCTCTCTCTGTAGAACTGAAGGCTGACTTTTCTATTTGAAGTCATAGCTCTGCATGATCTGATATTCCTAATTCTATTACATCACATTGTATGGAGTCTCTTTGTACATTGCTAATTATGTTATTAAGGCATGCGTTCAGTCTAGTGGGTTTCTCATTGACACAGTAATAATTTAATGACTTCAGAGTGTTAATCATTTTTCTATAAATACTATATCATCAGAGCCTGGGATTCGATAGATTGAGACAATTACAGTTTTCTGTTCGTGCATTACCACACTGGCTACTTCTATTGTAGCTTCAAGGCATATTCTACTAAGGTCTATAACTGAGTAATGCAATTCAAGGTTACTTTTGACACATTTGAGGTACTGACAAGGGAAACTCCCCATCGCACCCCCTTCAGATTCTGTGGTAAGAGGCCCCAGTGGACAATGCATCGAAGAACACAAAGCAAGCATGAAAACAGGAAGGTGTTTTAAAAGCAAAATAGAAACAATGAATGGTCCAAGGTCAAAAAGTGCAATATAGAACAGACTCATACAGCAGCAGCATCGTGGTTAAGTGGTCATGGTGTTAGACTGCCATGCAGATGAGCCATGTTTAAATCTCGATCCAACCAATTTTTATTTATTTTTTCACTGTATTCAAAGGTTTGTCTGTGTCATGGTGTAACGTCCATTTACGACAGCAAGGTCTGAGGAATAGACCTATAGTGACAGTTGATTCTGCACAACTACTCTATTAGCAGCTGAAAGGAACTGGCTTTCAAATGGGAACCACAAACCTTTGATGCCAAGATGGCAAGTCAACCGAATTCTCCAATGGAAAACATGTCTTGTGTGTCACACATGGCATTAGTAACAGTATGTATGTCATATGATAGGAAATCTCTTACCAATGCACCTAATTTGCACGCCTGGTAAGTCAGTGAGATATGCCTCCTTACCCAATTTAGGTGTTCATGTGAATGTGATTGTGATAACTCTCAAGGAAATAATGAAAACATAATAGTTTGTCATGACAGCTGCAACAAATGAGCACATTAGCTTCACAGTCACACAGTTTCTCTCTGCTCTGTCAGAACCCTGTCTTTTCAACATTTCTGAAGTTATGTTTCACTTTGGAATTTTGACTCTTTAATCCCTTTGTTGTAACACGGTTCACACACATTTATTTGTTATTTTCATTTCTGTGAGACATCTATGTGGTATCTTGCCTGCTTTCACTGTTCATCACATTTCTTGTGACAGTAACATATTCTTACCACATGACTTATATTCTATAACCAATAAATAGTACGACAACTGCCAAGACTCTAGAAAGAGAACAAAGCTTTCTCTGACTGGATGGACAGTTCATATTGTTGTAAACAGAACAAAGTTTGTCTGCTTCACAGTCCAACACTATGACCATTTAACCGCAATGCCACAGCTGTTAATTTTCACCCAATATTGCAGTTCTTAAGCCTGGACTGTGTGTCACACACTGTCACTGTTTCTATTTTGCTTTTTTTCACACTTTAGTAAATATTCTTCCTGTTTTCATGCTTGATCTGTGTTCAGTTTTTGACAGGGTATCCACTAGGCCATCTTACACTAAATCTGAGGGGGAGAGGCAAAGTTTCCGAGTTTAAATCTTGATCCGACACACAGCTTTAATCTGCCAGGAAATTTCATATCAGTGCACACTCTGCAGCATAGTGAAAATCTCATGCTGGGAACAGAAAAGTAAATTACCGGGAATACGTGGCAGCAAAGGGACTAGGACCTCTGAGAACAGATCCTTTGAGAGACTCATGAAATCAAATTAGCGCGACTACAAGCAAACATTTAATAATGAAGTGTACAGTTAGCATAAGTTGTTGTGTGGGTGCAGCGTAAGAATATCTGATTTTCAGCTCGGAAGTAAATTCGCGAACTAATCCATCTGTTAGGAATCTTCCACATTTGTTATTGTTATTGGCAGTGGCTGTAGTTCTATAAACTTGTTGATAAGCATATCTGTTATACAGCGGATGCTATTAATTTCACAGTCTCAATTTTATCTGAATCTAAAGATTTGTTAACACCCAGAATGTGTACTCACGAACCACCACTGTCTACAGCCCTATATTTATCACTGTTCTAGGGACTGTGAAGGTAAGCTTCAATTAATACACAAATAAAATGGCAAGTAAATTGTAAAATGGACAGTATCCCTACCATGCACTTCATAGTGGTGTGCTGAGTAAAGATAAAGATGCAGATATACCACAGAAGCAGCTACTTTTTAAAAAAAGTAATTACTGTTCCTCCTATACTAACTAGCTGCTGTTTTTATCTACCACTTTAAACCAAGTATATATGTAACTTTATGCAGAACGAAAACTGAGTGTGGTGCTGTGAGCAATTGAAAGATGTACGCTGGGGATTACTAGGAGAGCCAGTAAGACAAAAAAATGGATTAGGCAACAGACTGAAGTGGAATATGTAATTGTGATGGTGCTGGAAATGAAACTGAAGTTGTCAGGATATGTAGTCAAGCAAATGAAGGTACAGGGACCATGAAAACTGAGATATATGAGAATACCAAGCTGACAACCTAATAGAAAACGTTAATGATTTTGTGGCGGTGTTCGTAGCGACAAACAATTCGCGGTAGAAACTGCTTACGAAGTCACCGCCACACTTTTAATAGCGGGCCGACCGGTCCGCTGGAACAGTGAACAGAAAGATGAAAACCCAAACACTCTGATTAAATAAAAGTCGGTACTTATCTTTATTACGAAGATACAGAAATACAGTAGTGAACTCCGTGTCTACAGAAATCTGTCTAGTTCGAGTCGGAGCGGCTAGGTCAGCGTCGGCTGACGACAAACAACAACTCTGCTGCGATGAACACACAACTGACTAGCAAGTACACAATTCGGTGGCGAGTATACAACTGAGCGGCGAATACAGAACTGTCCTAGCGCTCGCGACTCCAGCGCTTAAGAAGCCAGAAGCCAGCGGTGGCGCGCGCAGACTTGCGGCGATTTCCTGTATCGCTGGCGCTGCTTATGCGGACGGCGTCCGGACTTTGATGCTGCCAACCTTTTGGCAGCGGGCTCAGTTGGCATTACTGCCTAGGATATAACAAATGATATCAGAAAACCTGAGGAAACAACATGAAAGCACATACCTGAAAAATCTGAAGGCTTTGATCCAGCAGTCTAGGTCAAATGACTAATGATGATGATAATGATTATAATGCTCTGCATAAAAACATTTAACAAATCTGGTATAGAATATTCAATGAAAGCTACTGAAACAAGAATTTAGGAGTAGGCAGACCTTGAAGGAGGAAACAAAGATGGCTTAGGTTTAATGAGCTATTGATGAAGAGGCCATTAATCGTTAACCATGGGAAGAAATTTAACAAGAACAAACCGTAGATGAAAAATCTAATTCTACTCTAAAAATGTTATTATAACACTAAGAATTCATTTTACCTCTACAATTTGTCATGGACAATTACATTGAAATATAAGTTTTATTTAATGCAGAGGACTAATCAGGAAATAAGTGGGCACTGCAAAAATCATGGCAAAATTCTTTACTGTATCATCAAATAAAGGATGAGTAGTGCTCAACAGCCCATCAATAATGAGGTCATCAGTGACAGTCAATGAGCTTTGGTTAGGAAAGGATGGGGAAGGAAATCTGCTGTGCACTTGTCAAAGGAATTGTCTCAGTATTTGTCTTAAAGCTATTTAGGGAAATCCTGTTAAACCTAAATCTGGATAGCCGGAGAGAGAGTTGAACCATCGTCATCCCAAATGCAAGTCCAGTCATCAGATGGGCAAAAAACATGTGCTATACCCAAATATTCAAAATTCGAAGAAAGCAAAGATAATTTAAACCATTAATAGGCATGAAACGAATCCACTAAGGAAAATCATATTCAACTCCCTGATGACAGTAGCAAAAAGATATGTCAAATTCAAATCATTGGCCACTAAGTTCAGTGAATTATACTCACTTAGACAAGTGTTGCACACTGCACCCACAGAGATCAATTTTTGTAAATAAGCAGTAAAAGTGACCACAGTAGTTGTTAGGTTTAAAAAAAAACTGAAAATCTTTCAGTTATGACTGCACTTCAAAGTACTAAAAATCAGTGTACTGGCTTTATCACACTCCCTTAAGTTATCTTTGTAATTAGTCAATGCTCTGAGGTGTTTCATAAAAAACTAAAGTACTTTTGTAGTTATGACCATTTACAAAAATGTTGATAGGCAAATGACTACTAATTAGAGACAGTCTTCCTCTTTCTTCATACTGAGAAGGCAGCTTACAACAGAATATTAGATCAACTCCCTCAGAATAACATGTTAACAACAGCTCAGTCTAGCTTCCATAAAAGCTTTTATGTTGGTAAAAAAAGATATGATATTACAAACTGAGTTCTGATAGAACTAAATGAGTAATTATGCTGTTGACAGTTTGACCAGGGACTTTGATTGCGTAACCCCTAAATCTAGTGAAGCAGATAAAATGTTATGGTTTTAAAGGGATGTGCCGTGCATGGATGGAGCCACTTATTTACAATAGATAACAGACAGTCAAATTAATAAATTATATAATGAGAACACTACTAAATTTGTAGCAGGGAATCATAAAAATATGACATTCCATAAGGTTCAGTGTTTGGACACAAGTGGTCATGTATTTCCTGATCTTGGTCTGCATAAATGGATTACCCAGTACACTGGAAGACTCCCCAAAAACAGTGATATGTACAGATAAAGGGCTCAAACAAATTCACACCAAAGTTCTTCTGTTTCTTTTGTTTGTGTCTTTATCCCACATCAGTGTAAGTTCTCCTTGGTTATTAACAGATGTGGCACAGTTAATTTAAGGGTTGGCCAGATGTCCTTCCTGCCACCACCCCGATACCCCTCAGGACGGAATATGGGAAGCCCAAGTGTCTGTGTATGGTGCTATTTGTGTGAAAGTGAGAGAAAATTTTCCAAATGTTTGCAAATCATGTAACTGAGGCCCGACTTGGGTTCCAGCCCAGCATTCATCAAGTGGGATGTGAGAAACAACCTATAAACCAACTCCAGGTTACCCCTCACCATTAATCTGCAAGCGGATTCGATCTGGAGCCATCGTGCCTTCCCATCTTAGAAGCAGCACTTTAATGTGCATAGCTATCCACGTGGGTAAATCCACAACAAACACAACCAGGAAATAATGAAAGAGGCTTGCAACTGGGTACATACCAAAGAGGTTAATCCTCAGTCTTACAAAGACTCATATTACACAATCCCATGTGAGAAACATGAATTGGAGGTACCAGAAGTGGGGATCAATGGGCACAAATGAGATGAGTTTACATCTGTGAAGTTCCTAGGCATCCAGATGGGCAATACACCAAGGTGGCACAAACACATGGATGAGCTGACCGCAAGACTCAGTTCTGTGTGGTTTGTACTTAGATATCTCACTCATGTTGACCAGTAGACAGAACTGCTAGCATACTTTCATGTAATACTGCCATATGGCATAATTTTTTGGGGCAGCACAGCTACAGTCAAAAAAGTATTTCTTCTGTCAAAGAGTACAGTAATATTAACGATTTAGGAAAGAACTGATTGCTACCCACCATGAAGAAGACATTTTTAAGTCACAGACAGGCACAATTACACTAAGTTTTCAGCCACAGCTTTCAGCCATAAAAGAGAGACACACACCATTCATACACACAAGCAGGCACACCTCATGCGCACACGAGTGCCAACTCCAGCATCTTGGTCCCGAGATGCTGGAGTTGGCGGTTGTGTGCGTATGAGGTGTGCTTGCTTTTGCATGTGAATGGTGTGTGTCCCTCTTTTACTGATGAAAGCTAAGGCTGGAAGCTATATGTAAGCGTCTTTTAATTGTGCCTGTCCGCAACTTACAGTGTCTTCTTCACAGTAAGTACCAACCTGTCTTTTCCTACATTGTTGATATTCCTACCTGGTGTTTACAAAGCAAGTAGTAAAAATTTTATGTAATATTGATAACCAAATACCATGCAGGAACCTCTTCACAGATGGGATTCTTATACACATGCCAAGATATTTAATCCCTAAAGTGTCTTCTTTTACAGTAAGTAACAACCTGTCTTTTCCTACATTGTTGATATTCCTACCTGGTGTTAACAAAGCAAGCAGTAAAAATTTTATGTAATATTGATAACCAAATATCATGCAGGAACCTCTTCATAGTCGGAGTTCTTATACACGTGTCAAGATATTTAATCCCTAAAGGCACTTTTGTTTAATAATCAGAATCAATTTAGGATTAACTGTGAAATTCACAACTGCAATACTAGCGGAAAAATATTTTCCCTACATATGGTTAAGAGTGAAGTTGCATATTCTGGTACAAAAGACTGGAACAGACTGCCAGTAGACATAAAACAGGAAACTGAAAATCCCAGATATTCAAAAACACCTTCTAGAGTTAGCAGAATATTGTGACTCAGGTATGTAAATTCTGCTTAATTTTAATGATTGCATTAAACATCTCTCAACTTTGTCAGTACATTGACAGCTGACAGTCCTCTGTATGAAGTTACATAGATGCATACTTTAAAGTATTGCGTAAAAAACTAGCATCTGAGTAGTTTAAGACAATGCACAGGGTTGAGACATCATTAGGTTCTGATGCTATTGTCACTTGCTTTTTAGAGAGGCAATGAGTTTCTTTACCTCATTTCTGGTTGTGGAGTGTACACTTATCCCACTTACAGGATTGGGAAAATGGTGTTTGAGTGTTTCCATGGCACTTTCTCAAGAGCCATTGCAGACAGTTTTCTCAGCAGGACTTAGGAAATGGTCATTGAAGTTTTTTTGCAATTACCTCTTGACTGCTTATGTTTTTATCACCAATATTTAAGACAAATCTTTAGGTTTACTGGCAGCATTGGCACCTGTCCCAGATTGTTTTAGTTTTATTACTGGGTTTGGTTGATTTCGGAACTCAATATAAGCTTTTTGACACTCTGATTACTTTGCTTAATATTTTACCGTACTTCATAGAATGATTTATTTGGGTAGAATTTCCTAATTTTTTGCTGTAATATCCAATTATCATTTTTGTTTGCAAGGGATCCTTATCCCCTTTGTGATCCATGGGTTTCTCATGGTTTCTTTGGGTTGATTAATTATGGTACACCTTGTATAAAGGTATGTTGAAGTAATTCCTATAATTATGTGTAGGTTAAACTGGTCATAATTTGTTGTTAGTACAGGCTACAGAAGTAATCTTTAGAGGCTGCTTTGGAGACATCAGTGTCACAAAGTCCATATAATTTGGGTACTTCCACTCCATAATATGCTGGATATTACCTTCTAATGCAATTCACCCACACCAGAGAAAATTTTCTTTCTGATGAGAAAGGTTATCCGAATTATGTGCAAAATACCCCCGAGAACGTCCTTTCGCAATCTCATTAAGAAATTTCCCAATAAAAAACCAATGAAAGATCCAAATGGTCACAATACAAGAAGGAAGGCTGATCTCCACTGTGATCTCAAAAATCTAGCTTGGGTACAAAAAGGTGTTCAGTACAGTATTCTAGTACTAAAATATTTAATTCACTGATAAACTATGCAAGGGGCCTATGTAGTAACAGTGCATTATTTAAACATAAATTAAAGATGTATTTATTTGAAAGAAAACTTTTTGTTTATTTATTTATTCATCCGTAGACAACTTGTGTTGTATGGATGTCGTCAACTGTATACATGGAATTAGTATATACATAATAGTACTTCTGGTAGTACATATTTCTATGGTGCAACTTAATCGTTTGTACACAAAACAAATACACACCAATCTTAGTTACAAATAAATATAAATTTACAAATGTATTCTTGCATGGGTTACACAAAACAAATGCACACCAATCTTAATTACAGATAAATATAAATTTACAAAGGTACTCTTGCATGAATTGAGGTGAACACATGTCATTTACAGTATTCTTTGACAGTATAGTAACGTTTATCTGCTAAATAACTTTTTGCAGCTTTCCTAAAGGCATGTATTCCAGTTTCAGCTTTGATCTCCTCTGGAAGTCTATTATACATTTTTATTCCATTAAATAATAAACTATTTTGGGTTTTTGTTTTGTTTTTTCGTATGAGATGCAAATGGTGGCAGGATCTAGTCCAGTGTTGGTGTATAGATCTGTTTTGTGTGTACTGGTCAATGTGTTTCTTTATATATATCACAGTCTGAAAGATGTATTCACATGGTACTGTCAAGATTCCCATGGTTTTGAATAAATCAGTACAGTGAGCTCTATTGCTGCTTTTTGTTATTATTCGTACAGCCCTCTTTTGCAGCTTGAAAATTGCTTGTATGTTCTGCGCATTTGTACCCCAGAAGGTTATGCCATAACTAATTATTGAATGCACATATGCAAAGTATGTAGTCTTAGCACATGAACTATTACATACTGACATAATTATCCGAAGTGCAAAGCAAGCAGTAGCAATTTTCTTTTCTAGTGCTGCAATATGGTAAGTCCAGTTAAGCTGTGAGTCAACATGCATTCCTAGGAATTTTGTGTTTGTGAAACAATCTATAAGTTCATCTTTAACTTTTAGGCCTATGCTATTATGTTTTTTATTTATGTGGAAATTAATACTGTTTGTTTTTTTAATATTGAGGGTTAATTTGTTGCTTACTACCCACTTGCAAACATGATCGAGAGTTTCTTCAGCTTTGTCTCTCAATTTGTCTGGTGACTCATCACTGATAAGGATGCTGCTATCATCTGCAAATAGTATTGCTTCCCGTATTGGGTAAATTTTTCAACAAGGAAATACAGACTTATTATGCACATACATCTACTGTGTATTTGTCAAGTATTGTATGACTTGTGTTAATCTTTGTACAATGTCTTTTGTCACTTTGCTCATATTGTGTTCTAGTTTTATGTTTTTATTTTCCCTGAAACTGTTTTCTGTAAAATAAGTGTGCTATATTTTGTGTAATCTACATTTATATATTCTTTAACTTGTTCACAATTCTAGCATCTCACATGCATAAAGGATCTATGGAACATCATGATAAATAAAATAAAATAAATAAATAAAATAGTGAAAGCTGTTGCAGGATAAGTACACAGTAATAAAAGCAGAAACATCCCAGCTAGCTTGGCTCCACACATGAGTCATTTACTAGATAATTTTGAATATGTAGTTACAGGTAGTCACTGATTTCGGCATGAAGTATTGTGCCAGTTAAAGAACAAAAATATTTAAAATGTAAGCATTTTGGTTAAGTCCTTATCAGATTGGGCTCAAATTTCACCCATGGATACAAGTTGATACAGATGTGAATGTCTGTGCATATCTAACAATAACAACTACTTTTTAGCAAAAAGTTAAAGGACTGTGTCAATATTATTATACTGCACAATTTTCATCCTGTTGTGTTACTTGTGATTAATGAACACCACTGCATGTAGCAATGCCAATTACAGTGAGAAATGTAATACAATGACATGATTTAACATATGATTTACGTATGATAAACAAACTATGTGACTAACATTTAATGATAAACAACATGTCGCATCTTTACCACAACTTCACTTGCCTTCTCACTATCACCAAAATGTTCTGCAGAAAATTTCATAAAATCTGTTTCAGCAATTATGACAGAATTTTGTAATTTGTGGAATATATTGAGAACATGGTGGGCAATGTTGTAATAAAATGTGGTCATGATCAGCATTTATGTTCGTATTATACAAAATGTAGATTATGAAATCTGTCAGTTCTGTATTAAAAAAGCCACATATTCTTGTGTATATTCTGGTTACCTTGATGTTTAGTTTTGCAGAACGGATCACATAAATCAGTCATAATTTTTTAGTACTAAATAACTTATGATACTCAGGCAGCCCTTGTATTTGCCAAAGGAGCAAAAAAGTGATGACAGTGTCAGATTTTTCCTGGGATTCCTGCCTGCTCCCACTGTGCCACAGTATTCACTTTGTCATTCAGCAAAAATAAATGTCATTGCCTGTGATGCATGCTCAGTCTGTATAGTGTATGTCAGCTGGTACGTCGCTTGATGGGTTGTGTTGTGATAGTTTGATAAAGTGCTATACATATTAGTACAGAGAACTCAAACAATGGAAACTCCAGGTAGGAATATCAACAATGTACGAAAAGACAGATTGCTATTTACTGTGAAGATGACCTGCTAAGATGTAGACTTTTAATTCTGTCTGTCTACAACTTAGTGTGTCATCTTTATGGTAAGTAGCAATGTATCTTTTTCTATACTGTCAGTACAGAGAAAACATTCGTGTATTACTGATCTAACCCTCGCATTACCAAGCGGGGTATTCTGACTCCCCCAGGTTGATTTTTTCCCTATAATAATGTTATCTGAAGGGCCACATGCCTGTGGTTTCATGACCTTATATTAAAATGATTGACGTTGAATTCACACTCATGACTGTCTAATTTTTTTGGCTTTATCAGTGTTATTCAAGTCATTTATTGGTGTGATTGTGAGACTACCCCACTTGGTATGAAACGTCTTATTTTCTTATTTGTAGAAAAAGAAGATTTTGGGAAATATATCTGTCATTCATCTTCCTTCTTGAGTTTGCCATAGATCCAATGTTTGTTATTGTTGCTGGTTACTATTGTTGAGTTGAATTTGATGTTCACTTTTGAGCTGACATTACACGAGTCAGTATGTCATCTGAAAGTAAGAATGTTCAAAGGACTTTCTAGTGAAGAGATCATGGAAATTCTATACAATTCTGATGTCAGTGATGATGAAAATGAATGGGACATTTATAATGAACTGAATGAATATATGGAACCTCTTGACAAAGGCCATATCACAGCATCAGATGAAACTGATGATGAAATATCAGAAGACACTACACATCCATGTGAACAAGTAGTAGAAGAAGAAGAAGAAGAGGAGGATGAAGAAGAAGAAGAAGAAGAAGAAGAAGAAGATGATGATGAAGACACCGGAGATTTGTTTGTTTCTAGAAGTGGGCAACAATTTTCTAGTGAACCACCAAAAGGTGGGTGGCGTTGTAACGTAACACCGAGCCCAGTGAATGATGGGAAAATAATCAAAACAATAATAGAGTCATTTTTATTATTTATCTCACTGGAAATCGTAGCATCATTGTAGAAGATACGAACAGGGAAGCCAAACGAGTAATTTCTTTGTGGAATGCAGCTCATTCTTCGAACAAAACGACATGGAGAGATATAAATGCAACTGAAGTGTACGCTGTATTAGCAATTCTAATAGGAGCTGGTCGAACTCGTGGACATCACAAAAGTGCTTCGGATCTGTGGGGAGGTAATGTTGTTACAAGCCATCAGAGTAGTGTTCGACAAATTTCAATGTAACTTGGGCAAGAACTTCTATCCTTATGAATACGTGACTATTGATGAACGATTAGCAACATACCAAGGAAACTGCCCTTTTAGCATTTATATGAAGAGCAAGCCTGGCAAGTATGGCATTAAAATTTGGGTTTGTGCTGATGTGAAGACATCTTACTTATTACGGATCCAAATTTACCCAGGAATGGTGGATAATACTCAGGAAGTGAATCAAGGACAGAGAGTTGTTTTGGATCTGATCGAACCATTTCTGAATAACCGTCATGGTGTAACAACTGATAATTTTTTCACCAATTTTCCATTGGCTGTTAAACTACTAAAACGAAACACGACATTGGTTGGTACCTTGGGTTCCAATAAGAAAGAGATTCCGAAGGAATTCTTGCCAGCAGAAAGAGAGAAGTTCACTCTTCAATGTTTGGTTTCACAAATGACTTGACCCTAGTTTCCTATGTTCCAAAGAAGGGAAAGTAATACTACTCTCTACTCAGCATAATGAGAGATGAGTGAGTGGTAAAGAAAGTGAACACAAACCCGAAATCATACTGCACTGCAACAAAACCAAAGGTGCTATAAATAATTGGGACAAAATGACAAGAGAAGAGAATACACTTGTGTTAGAGGAACGAGTCGGTGGCCACTTAAGAATCTTCATGGAAATGATAGATATTGCAGCACTGAATGCATATATTCTGTACACTCAAAGATTTCCTGAATGGCAGTAGAATAATCGAAGCCTGTGTAAACTATTCACAACTGAACTGGCATTTGGACTCGGCAAAGGCAACATGGAAGAAAGAGCCAAAAATATCAACGGTCTTCATAAAGATTTACAAGATGCACTGAAAGCTTGTGGTATTGCAGTTCATACAGCAGTGATACAGAGCCAATATTCCAAGTTACCAATGCCACAACGATGTCAAGAGAGCAAGAGAAATGAAGATCGGAAAACAAGATTCTGTTGTGTAACGTGCAAGAAACCTGTTTGTAATATACACAGAGAAGAAACTGTTACTGTGAAGTGCATGCAGTGCAAAAATGTACTTGACTGAAAAGTTGAAAAAGTCTTTTTTTATTTTACTGCAGTGACTGTTGAGGTACATAGATTATTATTTTTCTGTTCGTTGAGTACTGAATTTAGTGAAAGATATAAAAATTTTTTTGTACTTTGTATCTGTGATCAGATTAAGTACTTCTAATAACCTGAAAAGCTGTTTTTCAATACGAAATAAACCCATTCGATGGAAATAACGAAATCTGAGAACAAATATTACAGTAAAACACAAAACTCTTTTGGGGTAGTCCAAATACCCCGCTTGGTAAAATAGAGGTGTGAAAAAGCTTGGTAACGGGAGGGTTAAAGAGTAATAATGCAGAATGTTTGAAGATATTTGAAAGCAACATAATGGAGCATCTGATAGTAACAGTGAAAATTCATGTGTACTCTGCTTGTGCTCTAAATAAGGCTGATGGTCTTCATTTATTAATGTTGTAATATATCACACCTCTATAGCTGTGGCTTAACTCTTTCTGTTTAGGCCGAAATGTTAGGTACCACTTTCATCATAATTTTTTGCTCATAACGTGCTTATTTATGACCAACTGGCACTCAGTTGAAGAATTTTCATCTCTCCTGCTAGCTCGTTTTCATTTATCACAAAATAAATGAGGCTAGGAAGAGGAAACTGTAACCTGAGGTCTCAGCAGCCAAAGATCTCTCTCTCTCTCTCTCTCTCTCTCTCTCTCTCTCTCTCTCTGTGTGTGTGTGTGTGTGTGTGTGTGTGTGTGTGTGTGTGTGTGTGTGTGTGTGTGTGCGCGTGTGTATTTCCGATGAAGGCCTTGTTGGCTGAAAGCTCACTTTCTGACAGTCTTTTGTTGTGCCTGTGTGCAGCTCAGCATCTCTGCTATATGGTGAGTAGCAATTATGCTTTTCATAATATTGTTACAGCCCATCCTGGATTTTCCACTGTTTGATAAAAGAAATTATTCAGGTAGTTATGGGAGATGAAAACTGAATTGTGAAGGGGACTGGAATTCAATAGCAGGAAATGGAAGAGAAAGAAAAGTTGTAGGTTAATATGTAATGGGGGAAGGAATGAAAGAGGGAGCTGCCTGGTAGCATTTTACACAGAGCATAACTTAATCAGCACTAACACTTGGTTTAAGAATCATGACAGAAAGTGTCATACATGGAAGAGACCTGGAGACACCAGGTTTCAGGCTGATTATGTAATGGTAAGACAAGAGATTTTGGAACCAGTGGACTCTGATGACAATTTATTGATTATGAACTGTGGATGAAAACTAAAGAAATTGCCAAAAGGTGGGAAATTAAAAAGATGGCAAATTAAGGAGATGGGACCTGGTTAGGTCGAAAGAACCTGAGGCTGCTGAGATCAAACAGTATAAAATCCAGGATGGAATAATAACAATATTACGAAAAGGATAGTTGCTACCCACTAGTTGCTGAGTCGCAGATAGGCCAAGTAAAGCTTTTGGCCAAATAGGCTTTTATCAGAATTCTGATTAAGGCCTGTTTGGCTGAAAGCTTTGTTTGACAGTCTTTTTGTTATGCCTACCTGCGACTCAGCATCTCTGCTACACAGAGGGTGTTGAGAGTTCCTGAGAGAGCATTAGGCAACAACTGACTAGAACAAAGGAATACAGTTGAAGAATCGTGCGTAGCTGAGAGAGATGGAATAGTGAAGGCAGTAAGGGATCAAATAGGTCAAAAGGCAGGGTGTAGTAGAATTCCGTGGATAACATAAAAGATATTGAATCCTACTGATGAAAGGAGAAAATATAAAAATGCAGAAAATGACGCACCTAAAACCAAGATAGACAGAAAGTGCAAAATGGCTAAGCAGAAATGGCTAGAGGACACATGTCAGGAATTAGAACATTGCACTAGGAGAAAGATAGATACCGCGTACAAGAAAATTAAAGAGGTCTTTGGAGAAAAGAGAAGCAGGTGTATGAATATGAAGACCTCAGATTGAAAACCAATACTAAACAAAGAAAGGCAAACTGAAAGGTGAAAGTAGTATATAGAGGGTCTAGACAAAGGCAATGAAATTCAAGGCAATATTATAGAAATGAAAGAGGATATAGATGAAGATGAGATGGGGAATATAATGCTGTGAGAAAGATTTGACAGAATACCGAACGACCTAAGTCAAAACAAGGACTGGGGAGTAGAACACATTCCATCAGAACTACTGACGGTCTTGGGAGTGCCAGCCATGACAAAACGCTTCCATCTGGTGTGCAAGGCAAAATACCCTCAGACTTCACAAAGAATGTGATAATTCCAATTACAAACAGAGCAGGTGCTGACAGGTATTAACGTTACTGGACTATCAATTTAATAAGTCATTGTTGTAAAGTATTAACACGAATTATTTGCCAAAGAATGGAAAAATTGGCAGAAGACAATCTCGGGGAGGATTCTGCAGAAATGTAGGAAAACATAATGCGATAAGGATACAACAAAAGCAAAACAAGGGAAACGGAATGTAGTGAAAATTAAACCAGGTGATGCTGAGGGAATTAGATTACGAAACAAGAAACTTAGATGAGTTGGCAGGAAAATAACTGATGACGGCTGAAGTAGAGGCGGTATAAAATGTAGACTGCAATGGGAAGAAAAACGTTTATGAACAAATTTGTTAAAATTTAATAATAGATTTAAGTCTTAGGAAGTATTTTCTGAACGTATTTGTATGGAGTGTAGCCATGTATGGAAGTGGAAATGGACAACAAACAGTTTAGGCAAGAAGAGAGTAGAAGCTTTTGAAGTTAGGGGCTAAAAAAAAATGCAGAAGATTACACAGGTGGACCACTTAACTAATGAGGAGGTACTGTATATAACTGGAGAGAAAAGAAATTTGTGGCACAACCTGACTAGAAGAAGGGATTGGTTGATAGGACACATTCTGAGATGTCCACGGATCAACAATTTAGTATTGGAGGGAAGTGTGGAGGGTAATAATCGTAGAGAGAGACCAAGTGCTGAATACAGCAAGCAGATTCAGAAGGATCCATGTTGCAGTAGTTATTTGGAGATAAAGAAGCTTGCACTGGCTAGAGTACAATGGAGAGCTGCTTCAAACCAGTCTTCAGACTGAAGTTTGCAAAAATAAAACAACAGCAAAACTTGTAGAAGCTTACCTCAGAGAAGATAAGTTTGGATTTCACAGAAATGCAAGAACCCTTGAGGTGATATTGATCTTACAACTTACGTTATGACATAAAAGGAAAAAAAAAATCAACCCTACATGTATAGCATTTGTAGATTTAGAGAAAGGTTTTGACAATGTTGACAGAAATACACTATTTGGAATTCTGAGGTAGCGGGGATAAAAAGTAAGCAGCAAGTGTTATTTACAACTTCTACGGCAGTTATAAGAGCCAAAGCAGATGCAATGGAGGCCGCAGTTGAGATGTGAGTAAGACAGGGTTGTAGCCTATCCCCCGTGTCATTCTAACTATACATTGAGCAAGTAGTAATGGAAACCAAAGAGAAATTTGGAAAAAAAACAAAGTTCAGAAGAAGACATTAGAACACTGATATTTACCAATGATGCTGTGGTTCTGCCAGAGACAATAAAAGACTTAGAAGATCAACTGAACAGAATGGACAATTTCTTGAAAAAGAGATTAAAAGATGATATTGTTATTATTTTGTACTGGATTTTCCATTGTTTTAGGCAGTAAGATGAATATCAGTAGAGGTAAAACATGGGTTATGGAATGTAGGATAATTAAATTAGTGATGCTGAAGAGTTATAGTAGGAACAGAGACACTAAAAACAGTAGATGAATTCTATCATTTGTATAGAAAAAACTGACAATGACCAAAATTGACAGTATATAAATGTATGACCAGCAAAATAACTGCTGACAGCAGAAGTAGACAGGTAACAGCAAGAAAACCATTTTTTTTAAAGTAGTATTTTAACATTAAATGTAAATTTAGGTGTTAAGAAGTCTTTTCTGAAGGTGTTTGTCTGGAGTGTAGCTTTGTACTGAAGTGAAATGTGGTTGGCAAGATGGTCAGACAAGAAGAGAAGACAGCTTAAGAAATGTGCTAAAGAATAATGCTGAAGATTAGGTGCATAGATAAATTCACTAATCAGGAGGTTCTGAATGGAATTGAGAAGTTAGCTTTATGGAACTTCACTAAAAGAATGGATGAGCTGATCAGACACATCTGGAGGCATCAGGAATAGTCAGTTTAGTAATGGAGGGTAGTGTGCGAGATGAAAACTGGCAAGGGAGACCAAATCTTGACTGCAGTAAGCAGGTTCAGATGGTTGTAAAGTTGTGAGAGTTATGCAGAGATGAGGAGGTCTGCACAGGATAGATTAGCATGTAGATGTGCATCAAGCCAGTCTTTCGGTTGGAATTAACAACACAAGGGTTGGTGAAGGAGCTGTCAGTGGTCTATTTGAAAATAATAATTTACTTCTGTGATGCAGGAACATTGTAGAAAATATAAAATTGATATCCCTATACAAGTATATGGATTATTCATTCCAATTGAGCAAGTTGTTTTATTAGTGTCATATCATGTATTTTAATCATTTTCTTTGTTAAGGGTACATGCTATGGTTCTCTCTGATGTTATATTCCCAAATTCTTACTTTTATAATGTGCAGATTCATGCCAAGATGTCATCTCCAGAATTTTGACTCATTTTCTGTTTCTATTTCCAAGTTTTTGTTATTCCACTGGAAGAAATGAACTTATTTGATGAGAACATTGTAGCCAACATTTGCTGTTGTTTTATTCAATGTAATGTGCATTCAGCAGACAGTTGTAGGTTGTAAAATGTTCTGATCTGAATTTAAGCTTCTGCCTTTCATTCACATGTGAAACAATGCCAGAAAGCTTTCTGAACTTAGGAGTTTTAGTGATAATTTTTATTTATTTTTAAATTCTTAACTTCACAAGCGATGCCAATGGTTTACCTGGAAGCAACTGAACTGCACATAGTAGGGTATAAAGGCAGCCACTCAATAACTGAATTTGTGTATAGAGCAAAAAAAGGTCTCCATATGAGACTCTCTTATTTTATTCACATGATTCCTACACAATATTTGGAATGGAACTGGTGCATAGCTTACCTTGAATACAGTTCGCTATATAAGCTCATCACAATTTTACAAGAACAATGTTGACCGCCATCCCAGCAATTGATATTTTTAAGTTGCCTGAGCAACTCCCTATGTTTTCACATGGGCTATTCTAATCCTGTTGCAATCCAAGCAGTATGCTTCTGAATTTGTTCAGTGTCTTCTGTAAGGGTCACTTGGTAAGGATCAGTACAGTGTATTTGGTGTTACTAACATCCAGTATGTGGTTAATTTAAAACGAGCTTTGCATATTACCAGAATCCTCCCAATGAATTAAATCTTTCAATAGTCTTCCCTACAAGTGATGTCTGTTTGAACATCAAGTTAAACAATGCGACAGACTGTACTAATATTTTAATCCGATACTGTCAGTTTCTTTTTCTTGGTTAAACATGTTATTTCTCATTTATCCATACTTAATGGGAGCTATGGTTTGGTGTGCCAAGTTTGCACACTGTGTACTATACTTACTTAAAATCATCAAATGATTGTTAGTGCTAGCAACAGTATCAGTGAACAGTTTGATAATGGTTCTGAACTTACCCGATAAACATTTATGTACTGGTGTGTGCCTTGTGAAGCAACACTTCTGACTTGCCCATGCCAGAGTCTAGTTTTGTTGGCTATAACATAGTGTGCACCACCAGAAGGCTCACACCATCAAAAGGCTCACCGTCTGCTCGGGAATCACTGCCAGTGTTGCTGGGCAGAGGAGCGAGGACAGGAGAAGGCAATGACAAATCACTGGGTGGAGAGCAAACAAACTGTGGTGGTATTAAATATCAGACTGGCTTACTATTATCCAGAAAAGAATTTTAATTTTTTTTACGTTTGCTTGGTGCTCAATTTCTCTCTAATTGTTGCTGGGCTTGATACCCAAGATAACTCTTGTTAATTTTCTAATTTGTTGAAGAATGTATTGATGTGTAATAAATGTTTATTACTATAATAATCAGATGCCCACACAACCCCCAGACCAAATCTCACTACACACATATAGTATGCTACAATTGGTAGCAGAGTGTGATCGTGCTCTGTGCCCACAGCATTAGTTTGTAAACTTAGAAATTGTGCTTGGGCAGGCCCCTATGAACACTGTGGAGGAATTGTCTCAGCAGCTTTGGCACATCACGAGCGAGCCGGTGCAGTTGACGGCAGGAGAGCAAGCAGACTATGTAGTGAAACAAATACTATTCAGTATAGGCCATTACCGAGTCTAAATCAGTTTCACAGTTTTTTCAAGCAAGCTAGGATTTAGGAATGTGTGCTCGGGCAGGCCCCTATGAACACTGTGGAGGAATTGTCTCAGCAGCTTTGGCACATCACGAGCGAGCCTGTGCAGTTGACGGCAGGAGAGCAGGCAGACTAAGTAGTGAAACAAATACTATTCAGTATAGGCCATTACCGAGTCTAAATCAGTTTCACAGTTTTTTCAAGCAAGCTAGGATTTAGGAATGTGGACCAAGGGACTGATTGTGAACAGTGAGTGAATATGGTAGATGGAAGGAACGCAGGGCAAGAATGACTTTCAGAGACGGACAGTTGCCTTTCTGCAGTGCTGTAATGACATTTTAGGAGAGACTGCTCAGAATGACATTTTAGGAGAGACTGCTCAGAACAGAAGAAAGGGTCAAGTGGTAACAGCTGACAGTGTCCTGAGAGCGCAGCTATAAGAGTTAATTTTATTGTTGCCACTGGAGAGATTAAGGCCAGGTTCACACATCAGTGGCATAGGATGCATTCGGCTGTTGCGAAATTAATAATGAGCCAATATATGGACTGCTCGATACTGGTAGCTGAGTGACGGTAGTTAGTGACAAGTGGTTTTGCATCCAGCAGGCAGTGTGGTTCGGATGGCTAAAGTTGAACAAAGATGACAGTCATTTCAAATGCCATATGAATGTTGTGAACATAGTTGCTAAACTGAGAATTTGTGAGTTCGTATGGAAAATTAAACTAAGGGTAGTCGAGGGCCTATTTTCTATGCACATTTGACTCGCCGGTAGCTGTGGTACAAGAGTAGGAAGAGGAAGGTGATGACTGCATCTAGATAATTTATTGCCAAGTCAGAATGAACAAGTACAGCAATTGTGCAGTGTATTTGAGGAAATGCTGACTTGACAGATTAGGGCTTACTAATTTAGTTAAATGCTGCACTGAAATGATCGTGACTGTGAGGTGACTGCCATATCATCTGTTGATAATGCGCATGAAAGAGCTAAAAAGGTTAGATGAAAACATGTTGGAGCACGAAATTATCCAGCCGTCCAAATTGCTGTGTTCAGCACCAATGTTTCCTGTGCCATTACTATCTGGAAAATAGGAATATAGGGAACTTAATAGGTGGGTGGTCCTCCAGTCCATACTGTTGCTAGTGTTGTATATATGCATAACTGGTTCGATTTAGATTTAAAACAGGCACATTATCAAATTACTTTAGACAAGAAATTGAAGTGCCTCGTGGCATTTGCCACAGATTGGAGTTTATTTGAGTCTAACCAGATGGCATTTGGGGTTGCAATTGGCGTGGTTGTGTTATACCAGTTCTTAGATATGTTGTTTTTGGATAATCAAGTTCAAATTCATGTACCATCACCTGAATGATTTGGTTATTTTTAGTAAGAATAGCCAGGACCATACGTAACAGTCAAGAGAAGTGTTCACACACCTAAGGAAAGCAGACAGTTAAACCCAAATATAAATGTTGGGTTCCCTAACATATTGTTTCTGGAGTATAATGTGATGCTGCAGCAAGTGGGAGTTGATCCAGAACATACCAAGACTATTAGGGAATGTCCCCCACCAGGATATTCCAACAAAATAGTGAAGTTCATCAGAATTGTTAACTTTTTAGAAAATTTGTGCCAAATTTCATGTGGTTGCCAAGGCTGCTGAATGAATTATGGAAAAAGGGATAAAAATTTGGGTGAGGTGAGGTCAATAAGCTGCATATGAGGGATTAAAGGAGACCTTAGTAGTGACTGCCCCCTCCTCCGGCCGCATCAGATTGTGACAGAGAGTTCATTGTGCAAACTGATGTCTTGATCGCAGGAGTAATGGCAGTATTGCTTCAGGAATATCCACAGCAGGGAAAGTGTTATAACTTCAAGTTGAACAAATATATTTCAAGGACGACACAATACATGAAAGTCACAGATCAAGTAATCAGAGTCAGACGTGTGTACACTTTAACAGTCAAATCATAACTGAGTCCGAGTCTATCAGCTGCTGGCTGGCTGGCCGCTTAGGTGGCACTGCTGCTGCATGACTGGCAGACAGCGCCGCATGTAGAGGACGCGCGTAACTACGCGGTGGGACTTCGATAGTCACAACAGAAACCCAGTATCATTTGCCTCTAGAGAGCTATTAGTACTGGTGAAGATGTACTCTGTTTACGAACTAGATATGTTGGCAGTTCTGTTCATCCAGGAGAAATTCAGGTTCTATCTACAGCATAAAACCTTTCAGAGATGCCTTTACAAATGTCTGCTTGTGTCTGTGTATGTGCGGATGGATATGTGTGTGTGTGCGAGTGTATACCTGTCCTCCTTTCCCCCTAAGGTAAGTCTTTCCGCTCCCGGGATTGGAATGACTCCTTTCCCTCTCCCTTAAAACCCACATCCTTTCGTCTTTCCCTCTCCTTCCCTCTTTCCTGAAGAAGCAACCATTGGTTGCGAAAGCTAGAATTTCGTGTGTATGTATGTGTCTGTTTGTGTTTCTATCGACCTGCCAGTGCTTTCGTATGGTAAGTCACATCATCTTTGTTTTTAAATATATTTTTCCCACGTGGAATGTTTCCCTATTATACACTCCTGGAAATGGAAAAAAGAACAAATTGACACCGGTGTGTCAGACCCACCATACTTGCTCCGGACACTGCGAGAGGGCTGTACAAGCAATGATCACACGCACGGCACAGCCACACCAGGAACCGCGGTGTTGGCCGTCGAATGGCGCTAGCTGCGCAGCATTTTTGCACCGCCGCCGTCAGTGTCAGCCAGTTTGCCGTGGCACACAGAGCTCCATCGCAGTCTTTAACACTGGTAGCATGCCGCGACAGCGTGGACGTGAACCGTATGTGCAGTTGACGGACTTTGAGCGAGGGCGTATAGTGGGCATGCGGGAGGCCGGGTGGACGTACCGCCGAACTGCTCAACACGTGGGGCGTGAGGTCTCCACAGTACATCGATGTTGTCGCCAGTGGTCGGCGGAAGGTGCACGTGCCTGTCGACCTGGGACCGGACCGCAGCGACGCACAAATGCACGCCAAGACCGTAGGATCCTACGCAGTGCCGTAGGGGACCGCACCGCCACTTCCCAGCAAATTAGGGACACTGTTGCTCCTGGGGTATCGGCGAGGACCATTCGCAACCGTCTCCATGAAGCTGGGCTACGGTCCCACACACCGTTAGGCCGTCTTCCGCTCACGCCCCAACATCGTGCAGCCCGCCTCCAGTGGTGTCGCGACAGGCGTGAATGGAGGGACGAATGGAGACGTGTCGTCTTCAGCGATGAGAGTCGCTTCTGCCTTGGTGCCAATGATGGTCGTATGCGTGTTTGGCGCCGTGCAGGTGAGCGCCACAATCAGGACTGCATAAGACCGAGGCACACAGGGCCAACACCCGGCATCATGGTGTGGGGAGCGATCTCCTACACTGGCCGTACACCACTGGTGATCGTCGAGGGGACACTGAATAGTGCACGGTACATCCAAACCGTCATCGAACCCATCGGTCTACCATTCCTAGACCGGCAAGGGAACTTGCTGTTCCAACAGGACAATGCACGTCCGCATGTATCCCGTGCCACCCAACGTGCTCTAGAAGGTGTAAGTCAACTACCCTGGCCAGCAAGATCTCCAGATCTCTCCCCCATTGAGCATGTTTGGGACTGGATGAAGCGTCGTCTCAAGCGGTCTGCCGTCCAGCACGAACGCTGGTCCAACTGAGGCGCCAGGTGGAAATGGCATGACAAGCCGTTCCACAGGACTACATCCAGCATCTCTAGGCGCGTAATGGGGCCCCTTAGGGAAATGGCAGCAAGAGAGGGGAAGAAAACCAATGTGCACTCCGTGTGCATACCGGGGGGAGTCATTCCAGATGTGGAAAGGGTCCTTCCGGATGCCATGAAGGGTACAGGGTGCACCCATCTGCAGGTGGTCGCTCATGTCGGCACCAATGATGTGTGTCGCTATGGATCGGAGGAAATCCTCTCTGGCTTCCGGCGGCTATCTGATTTGGTGAAGACTGCCAGTCTCGCTAGCGGGATGAAAGCAGAGCTCACCATCTGCAGCATCGTCGACAGGACTGACTGCGGACCTTTGGTACAGAGCCGAGTGGAGGGTCTGAATCAGAGGCCGAGACGGTTCTGCGACCGTGTGGGCTGCAGATTCCTCGACTTGCGCCATAGGGTGGTGGGGTTTCGGGTTCCGCTGGATAGGTCAGGAGTCCACTACACGCAACAAGCGGCTACACGGGTAGCAGGGGTTGTGTGGCGTGGGCTGGGCGGTTTTTTAGGTTAGATGGCCTTGGGCAAGTACAGAAAGGGCAACAGCCTCAACGGGTGCGTGGCAAAGTCAGGACATGCGGGGACCAAGCAGCAATCGGTATTGTAATTGTCAACTGTCGAAGCTGCGTTGGTAAAGTACCGGAACTTCAAGCGCTGATAGAAAGCACCGAAGCTGAAATCGTTATAGGTACAGAAAGCTGGCTTAAGCCAGAGATAAATTCTGCCGAAATTTTTGCAAAGGTACAGACGGTGTTTAGAAAGGATAGATTGCATGCAACCGGTGGTGGAGTGTTCATCGCTGTTAGTAGTAGTTTATCCTGTAGTGAAGTAGAAGTGGATAGTTCCTGTGAATTATTATGGGTGGAGGTTACACTAAACAACCGAACTAGGTTAATAATTGGCTCCTTTTACCGACCTCCCGACTCAGCAGCATTAGTGGCAGAACAACTGAGAGAAAATTTGGAATACATTTCACATAAATTTTCTCAGCATGTTATAGTCTTAGGTGGAGATTTCAATTTACCAGATATAGACTGGGACACTCAGATGTTTAGGACGGGTGGTAGGGACAGAGCATCGAGTGACATTATACTGAGTGCACTATCCGAAAATTACCTCGAGCAATTAAACAGAGAACCGACTCGTGGAGATAACATATTGGACCTACTGATAACAAACAGACCCGAACTTTTCGAATCTGTATGTACAGAACAGGGAATCAGTGATCATAAGGCCGTTGCAGCATCCCTGAATATGGAAGTTAATAAGAATATAAAAAAAGGGAGGAAGGTTTATCTGTTTAGCAAGAGTAATAGAAGGCAGATTTCAGACTACCTAACAGATCAAAACGAAAATTTCTGTTCCGACACTGACAATGTTGAGTGTTTATGGAAAAAGTTCAAGGCAATCGTAAAATGCGTTTTAGACAGGTACGTGCCGAGTAAAACTGTGAGGGACGGGAAAAACCCACCGTGGTACAACAACAAAGTTAGGAAACTACTGCGAAAGCAAAGAGAGCTCCACTCCAAGTTTAAACGCAGCCAAAACCTCTCAGACAAACAGAAGCTAAACGATGTCAAAGTTAGCGTAAGGAGGGCTATGCGTGAAGCGTTCATTGAATTCGAAAGTAAAATTCTATGTACCGACTTGGCAGAAAATCCTAGGAAGTTCTGGTCTTACGTTAAATCAGTAAGTGGCTCGAAACAGCATATCCAGACACTACAGGATGATGATGGCATTGAAACAGAGGATGACACGCGTAAAGCTGAAATACTAAACACCTTTTTCCAAAGCTGTTTCACAGAGGAAGACCGCACTGCAGTTCCTTCTCTAAATCCTCGCACAAACGAAAAAATGGCTGACATCGAAATAAGTGTCCAAGGAATAGAAAAGCAACTGGAATCACTCAATAGAGGAAAGTCCACTGGACCTGACGGGATACCAATTCGATTCTACACAGAGTACGCGAAAGAACTTGCCCCCCTTCTAACAGCCGTGTACCGCAAGTCTCTAGAGGAACGGAGGGTTCCAAATGATTGGAAAAGAGCACAGATAGTCCCAGTCTTCAAGAAGGGTCGTCGAGCAGATGCGCAAAACTATAGACCTATATCTCTTACGTCGATCTCTTGTAGAATTTTAGAACATGTTTTTTGCTCGCGTATCATGTCATTTCTGGAAACCCAGAATCTACTATGTAGGAATCAACATGGATTCCGGAAACAGCGATCGTGTGAGACCCAACTCGCCTTATTTGTTCGTGAGACCCAGAAAATATTAGATACAGGCTCCCAGGTAGATGCTATTTTTCTTGACTTCCGGAAGGCGTTCGATACAGTTCCGCACTGTCGCCTGATAAACAAAGTAAGAGCCTACGGAATATCAGACCAGCTGTGTGGCTGGATTGAAGAGTTTTTAGCAAACAGAACACAGCATGTTGTTATCAATGGAGAGACATCTACAGACGTTAAAGTAACCTCTGGCGTGCCACAGGGGAGTGTTATGGGACCATTGCTTTTCACAATATATATAAATGACTTAGTAGATAGTGTCGGAAGTTCCATGCGGCTTTTCGCGGATGATGCTGTAGTATACAGAGAAGTTGCTGCATTAGAAAATTGTAGCGAAATACAGGAAGATCTGCAGCGGATAGGCACTTGGTGCAGGGAGTGGCAACTGACCCTTAACATAGACAAATGTAATGTATTGCGAATACATAGAAAGAAGGATCTTTTATTGTGTGATTATATGATAGCGGAACAAACACTGGTAGCAGTTACTTCTGTAAAATATCTGGGAGTATGCGTACGGAACGATTTGAAGTGGAATGATCATATAAAACTAATTGTTGGTAAGGCGGGTACCAGGTTGAGATTCATTGGGAGAGTGCTTAGAAAATGTAGTCCATCAACAAAGGAGGTGGCTTACAAAACACTCGTTCGACCTATACTTGAGTATTGCTCATCAGTGTGGGATCCGTACCAGATCGGGTTGACGGAGGAGATAGAGAAGATCCAAAGAAGAGCAGCGCGTTTCGTCACTGGGTTATTTGGTAACCGTGATAGCGTTACGGAGATGTTTAATAAACTCAAGTGGCAGACTCTGCAAGAGAGGCGCTCTGCATCGCGGTGTAGCTTGCTCGCCAGGTTTCGAGAGGGTGCGTTTCTGGATGAGGTATCGAATATATTGCTTCCCCCTACTTATACTTCCCGAGGAGATCACGAATGTAAAATTAGAGAGATTAGAGCGCGCACGGAGGCTTTCAGACAGTCGTTCTTCCCGCGAACCATACGCGACTGGAACAGGAAAGGGAGGTAATGACAGTGGCATGTAAAGTGCCCTCCGCCACACACCGTTGGGTGGCTTGCGGAGTATCAATGTAGATGTAGATGTAGATCGTCTTCATGGGAGAATAGCAGCCTGCATTGCTGCGAAAGGTGGATATACACTGTACTAGTGCCGACATTGTGCATGCTCTGTTGCCTGTGTCTATGTGCCTGTGGTTCTGTCAGTGTGATCATGTGATGTATCTGACCCCAGGAATGTGTCAATAAAGTTTCCCCTTCCTGGGACAATGAATTCACGGTGTTCTTATTTCAATTTCCAGGAGAGTGTGTGTGTGTGTGTGTGTGTGTGTGTGTGTGTGTGTGTGTGTGTGTGTGTGTGTGTATATATATATATATATATATATATATATATATATATATATATATATATATATATAATAGAGGGAAACATTCCACGTGGGAAAAATATATCTAAAAAGAAAGATGATGAAACTTACCAAACAAAAGCGCTGGCAGGTCGATAGACACACAAACAAACACAAACATACACACAAAATTCTAGCTTTCGCAACCAATGGTTGCCTCGTCAGGAAAGAGGGAAGGAGAAGGAAAGACAAAAGGATATGGGTTTTAAGGGAGAGGGTAAGGAGTCATTCCAATCCCGGGAGCGGAAAGACTTACCTTGGGGAAAAAAGGACAGGTATACACTCGCACACACACACATATCCATCCACACATACACAGACACAAGCAGACATTTTCAAAATAAAATATGTCTGCTTGTGTCTGTGTATGTGTGGATGGATATGTGTGTGTGTGCGAGTGTATACCTGTCCTCCTTTCCCCCTAAGGTAAGTCTTTCCGCTCCCGGGATTGGAATGACTCCTTTCCCTCTCCCTTAAAACCCACATCCTTTCGTCTTTCCCTCTCCTTCCCTCTTTCCTGAAGAAGCAACCATTGGTTGCGAAAGCTAGAATTTCGTGTGTATGTATGTGTCTGTTTGTGTTTCTATCGACCTGCCAGTGCTTTCGTATGGTAAGTCACATCATCTTTGTTTTTAAATATATTTT
Organism: Schistocerca piceifrons; assembly: GCF_021461385.2. Taxonomy (NCBI): domain Eukaryota; kingdom Metazoa; phylum Arthropoda; class Insecta; order Orthoptera; family Acrididae; genus Schistocerca; species Schistocerca piceifrons. The sequence goes on from NC_060145.1 coordinate 468,916,085, forward strand.
TCCCACGTGGAATGTTTCCCTATTATACACTCCTGGAAATGGAAAAAAGAACAAATTGACACCGGTGTGTCAGACCCACCATACTTGCTCCGGACACTGCGAGAGGGCTGTACAAGCAATGATCACACGCACGGCACAGCCACACCAGGAACCGCGGTGTTGGCCGTCGAATGGCGCTAGCTGCGCAGCATTTTTGCACCGCCGCCGTCAGTGTCAGCCAGTTTGCCGTGGCACACGGAGCTCCATCGCAGTCTTTAACACTGGTAGCATGCCGCGACAGCGTGGACGTGAACCGTATGTGCAGTTGACGGACTTTGAGCGAGGGCGTATAGTGGGCATGCGGGAGGCCGGGTGGACGTACCGCCGAACTGCTCAACACGTGGGGCGTGAGGTCTCCACAGTACATCGATGTTGTCGCCAGTGGTCGGCGGAAGGTGCACGTGCCTGTCGACCTGGGACCGGACCGCAGCGACGCACAAATGCACGCCAAGACCGTAGGATCCTACGCAGTGCCGTAGGGGACCGCACCGCCACTTCCCAGCAAATTAGGGACACTGTTGCTCCTGGGGTATCGGCGAGGACCATTCGCAACCGTCTCCATGAAGCTGGGCTACGGTCCCACACACCGTTAGGCCGTCTTCCGCTCACGCCCCAACATCGTGCAGCCCGCCTCCAGTGGTGTCGCGACAGGCGTGAATGGAGGGACGAATGGAGACGTGTCGTCTTCAGCGATGAGAGTCGCTTCTGCCTTGGTGCCAATGATGGTCGTATGCGTGTTTGGCGCCGTGCAGGTGAGCGCCACAATCAGGACTGCATAAGACCGAGGCACACAGGGCCAACACCCGGCATCATGGTGTGGGGAGCGATCTCCTACACTGGCCGTACACCACTGGTGATCGTCGAGGGGACACTGAATAGTGCACGGTACATCCAAACCGTCATCGAACCCATCGGTCTACCATTCCTAGACCGGCAAGGGAACTTGCTGTTCCAACAGGACAATGCACGTCCGCATGTATCCCGTGCCACCCAACGTGCTCTAGAAGGTGTAAGTCAACTACCCTGGCCAGCAAGATCTCCAGATCTCTCCCCCATTGAGCATGTTTGGGACTGGATGAAGCGTCGTCTCAAGCGGTCTGCCGTCCAGCACGAACGCTGGTCCAACTGAGGCGCCAGGTGGAAATGGCATGACAAGCCGTTCCACAGGACTACATCCAGCATCTCTAGGCGCGTAATGGGGCCCCTTAGGGAAATGGCAGCAAGAGAGGGGAAGAAAACCAATGTGCACTCCGTGTGCATACCGGGGGGAGTCATTCCAGATGTGGAAAGGGTCCTTCCGGATGCCATGAAGGGTACAGGGTGCACCCATCTGCAGGTGGTCGCTCATGTCGGCACCAATGATGTGTGTCGCTATGGATCGGAGGAAATCCTCTCTGGCTTCCGGCGGCTATCTGATTTGGTGAAGACTGCCAGTCTCGCTAGCGGGATGAAAGCAGAGCTCACCATCTGCAGCATCGTCGACAGGACTGACTGCGGACCTTTGGTACAGAGCCGAGTGGAGGGTCTGAATCAGAGGCCGAGACGGTTCTGCGACCGTGTGGACTGCAGATTCCTCGACTTGCGCCATAGGGTGGTGGGGTTTCGGGTTCCGCTGGATAGGTCAGGAGTCCACTACACGCAACAAGCGGCTACACGGGTAGCAGGGGTTGTGTGGCGTGGGCTGGGCGGTTTTTTAGGTTAGATGGCCTTGGGCAAGTACAGAAAGGGCAACAGCCTCAACGGGTGCGTGGCAAAGTCAGGACATGCGGGGACCAAGCAGCAATCGGTATTGTAATTGTCAACTGTCGAAGCTGCGTTGGTAAAGTACCGGAACTTCAAGCGCTGATAGAAAGCACCGAAGCTGAAATCGTTATAGGTACAGAAAGCTGGCTTAAGCCAGAGATAAATTCTGCCGAAATTTTTGCAAAGGTACAGACGGTGTTTAGAAAGGATAGATTGCATGCAACCGGTGGTGGAGTGTTCATCGCTGTTAGTAGTAGTTTATCCTGTAGTGAAGTAGAAGTGGATAGTTCCTGTGAATTATTATGGGTGGAGGTTACACTAAACAACCGAACTAGGTTAATAATTGGCTCCTTTTACCGACCTCCCGACTCAGCAGCATTAGTGGCAGAACAACTGAGAGAAAATTTGGAATACATTTCACATAAATTTTCTCAGCATGTTATAGTCTTAGGTGGAGATTTCAATTTACCAGATATAGACTGGGACACTCAGATGTTTAGGACGGGTGGTAGGGACAGAGCATCGAGTGACATTATACTGAGTGCACTATCCGAAAATTACCTCGAGCAATTAAACAGAGAACCGACTCGTGGAGATAACATATTGGACCTACTGATAACAAACAGACCCGAACTTTTCGAATCTGTATGTACAGAACAGGGAATCAGTGATCATAAGGCCGTTGCAGCATCCCTGAATATGGAAGTTAATAAGAATATAAAAAAAGGGAGGAAGGTTTATCTGTTTAGCAAGAGTAATAGAAGGCAGATTTCAGACTACCTAACAGATCAAAACGAAAATTTCTGTTCCGACACTGACAATGTTGAGTGTTTATGGAAAAAGTTCAAGGCAATCGTAAAATGCGTTTTAGACAGGTACGTGCCGAGTAAAACTGTGAGGGACGGGAAAAACCCACCGTGGTACAACAACAAAGTTAGGAAACTACTGCGAAAGCAAAGAGAGCTCCACTCCAAGTTTAAACGCAGCCAAAACCTCTCAGACAAACAGAAGCTAAACGATGTCAAAGTTAGCGTAAGGAGGGCTATGCGTGAAGCGTTCATTGAATTCGAAAGTAAAATTCTATGTACCGACTTGGCAGAAAATCCTAGGAAGTTCTGGTCTTACGTTAAATCAGTAAGTGGCTCGAAACAGCATATCCAGACACTACAGGATGATGATGGCATTGAAACAGAGGATGACACGCGTAAAGCTGAAATACTAAACACCTTTTTCCAAAGCTGTTTCACAGAGGAAGACCGCACTGCAGTTCCTTCTCTAAATCCTCGCACAAACGAAAAAATGGCTGACATCGAAATAAGTGTCCAAGGAATAGAAAAGCAACTGGAATCACTCAATAGAGGAAAGTCCACTGGACCTGACGGGATACCAATTCGATTCTACACAGAGTACGCGAAAGAACTTGCCCCCCTTCTAACAGCCGTGTACCGCAAGTCTCTAGAGGAACGGAGGGTTCCAAATGATTGGAAAAGAGCACAGATAGTCCCAGTCTTCAAGAAGGGTCGTCGAGCAGATGCGCAAAACTATAGACCTATATCTCTTACGTCGATCTCTTGTAGAATTTTAGAACATGTTTTTTGCTCGCGTATCATGTCATTTCTGGAAACCCAGAATCTACTATGTAGGAATCAACATGGATTCCGGAAACAGCGATCGTGTGAGACCCAACTCGCCTTATTTGTTCGTGAGACCCAGAAAATATTAGATACAGGCTCCCAGGTAGATGCTATTTTTCTTGACTTCCGGAAGGCGTTCGATACAGTTCCGCACTGTTGCCTGATAAACAAAGTAAGAGCCTACGGAATATCAGACCAGCTGTGTGGCTGGATTGAAGAGTTTTTAGCAAACAGAACACAGCATGTTGTTATCAATGGAGAGACATCTACAGACGTTAAAGTAACCTCTGGCGTGCCACAGGGGAGTGTTATGGGACCATTGCTTTTCACAATATATATAAATGACTTAGTAGATAGTGTCGGAAGTTCCATGCGGCTTTTCGCGGATGATGCTGTAGTATACAGAGAAGTTGCTGCATTAGAAAATTGTAGCGAAATACAGGAAGATCTGCAGCGGATAGGCACTTGGTGCAGGGAGTGGCAACTGACCCTTAACATAGACAAATGTAATGTATTGCGAATACATAGAAAGAAGGATCTTTTATTGTGTGATTATATGATAGCGGAACAAACACTGGTAGCAGTTACTTCTGTAAAATATCTGGGAGTATGCGTACGGAACGATTTGAAGTGGAATGATCATATAAAACTAATTGTTGGTAAGGCGGGTACCAGGTTGAGATTCATTGGGAGAGTGCTTAGAAAATGTAGTCCATCAACAAAGGAGGTGGCTTACAAAACACTCGTTCGACCTATACTTGAGTATTGCTCATCAGTGTGGGATCCGTACCAGATCGGGTTGACGGAGGAGATAGAGAAGATCCAAAGAAGAGCAGCGCGTTTCGTCACTGGGTTATTTGGTAACCGTGATAGCGTTACGGAGATGTTTAATAAACTCAAGTGGCAGACTCTGCAAGAGAGGCGCTCTGCATCGCGGTGTAGCTTGCTCGCCAGGTTTCGAGAGGGTGCGTTTCTGGATGAGGTATCGAATATATTGCTTCCCCCTACTTATACTTCCCGAGGAGATCACGAATGTAAAATTAGAGAGATTAGAGCGCGCACGGAGGCTTTCAGACAGTCGTTCTTCCCGCGAACCATACGCGACTGGAACAGGAAAGGGAGGTAATGACAGTGGCACGTAAAGTGCCCTCCGCCACACACCGTTGGGTGGCTTGCGGAGTATCAATGTAGATGTAGATGTAGATCGTCTTCATGGGAGAATAGCAGCCTGCATTGCTGCGAAAGGTGGATATACACTGTACTAGTGCCGACATTGTGCATGCTCTGTTGCCTGTGTCTATGTGCCTGTGGTTCTGTCAGTGTGATCATGTGATGTATCTGACCCCAGGAATGTGTCAATAAAGTTTCCCCTTCCTGGGACAATGAATTCACGGTGTTCTTATTTCAATTTCCAGGAGTGTGTGTGTGTGTGTGTGTGTGTGTGTGTGTGTGTGTGTGTGTGTGTGTATATATATATATATATATATATATATATAATAGAGGGAAACATTCCACGTGGGAAAAATATATCTAAAAAGAAAGATGATGAAACTTACCAAACAAAAGCGCTGGCAGGTCGATAGACACACAAACAAACACAAACATACACACAAAATTCTAGCTTTCGCAACCAATGGTTGCCTCGTCAGGAAAGAGGGAAGGAGAAGGAAAGACAAAAGGATATGGGTTTTAAGGGAGAGGGTAAGGAGTCATTCCAATCCCGGGAGCGGAAAGACTTACCTTGGGGAAAAAAGGACAGGTATACACTCGCACACACACACATATCCATCCACACATACACAGACACAAGCAGACATTTTCAAAATAAAATATGTCTGCTTGTGTCTGTGTATGTGTGGATGGATATGTGTGTGTGTGCGAGTGTATACCTGTCCTTTTTTCCCCAAGGTAAGTCTTTCCGCTCCCGGGATTGGAATGACTCCTTACCCTCTCCCTTAAAACCCATATCCTTTTGTCTTTCCTTCTCCTTCCCTCTTTCCTGACGAGGCAACCATTGGTTGCGAAAGCTAGAATTTTGTGTGTATGTTTGTGTTTGTTTGTGTGTCTATCGACCTGCCAGCGCTTTTGTTTGGTAAGTTTCATCATCTTTCTTTTTAGATATATATATATATATATATATATATATATATATATATATATATATAAAAAAGCAAAGATGATGTGACTTACCAAACGAAAGCACTGGCAGGTCGAAAGACACACAAACAAACACAAACATACACACAAAATTCAAGCTTTCGCAACAAACTGTTGCCTCATCAGGAAAGAGGGAAGGAGAGGGAAAGACGAAAGGATGTGGGTTTTAAGGGAGAGGGTAAGGAGTCATTCCAATCCCGGGAGCAGAAAGACTTACCTTAGGGGGAAAAAAGGACGGGTATACACACGCACACACACACATATCCATCCACACACAAAGATGGTGAGACTTACCAAACAAAAGCACTGGCAGGTCGATAGACACACAAACATACACACAAAATTCAAGCTTTCGCAACAAATGGTTGCTTCATCAGGAAAGAGGGAAGGAGAGGGAAAGACAAAAGGATGTGGGTTTTAAGGGAGAGGGTAAGGAGTCATTCGAATCCCGGGAGCGGAAAGACTTACCTTAGGGGGAAAAAAGGACAGGTATACACTTGCACACACACACACACACACACACACACACACACACACACACACATACATCCGCACATACACAGACACAAGCAGACATATGTATATATATCTAAAAACAAAGATGATGTGACTTACCAAATGAAAGTGCTGGCAGGTCGGCACTTTCATTTGGTAAGTCACATCATCTTTGTTTTTAGATATATATTTCCTACGTGGAATGTTTCCCTCTAGTCGGGTCCGCCTCCTGCCATCTGGTGGGGGAGGAGGCAAGAGTTTTGGGGGCAGATATTGTGCCATGAAGTAACACTTTTGATTTGTCCATCATCAGAGCCCAGTTCTGGCAGCTTTTCCATGCTGTGCATCACCTGAGGGCTCACAGTCTGCACGAGCACCGACAACAGCACACCTGGGACATAGGAATCGCTAACGATCAACACGGGGAGTGGATGAACACAGTGGACACGACAGTCCGGGAGAGTGGTCGGTGGCCTTCCCAGTGGGGAGACAGCAGCAGCTCCATGAGAAACAGAAGGGCTTCCCTTACTGCACGAGAAAAGAAGCACCACGTATGTGCTTAGAGGCTTGCAGTGATTTTGGTCAGGTGATCGAATTTTGAGTTGTGAGAACAGAGTAGTGTATGGTGGCAGGAGCAAGCTCTATGCGCTGAGTGTAACAGTTCCTGGCAGTTGCCTCGAACAGGGTGGGGAACACAATATTGTGTGTTCAGTTTGCCGTATTTTTCTAGTAGGCAGTGGATGTGCGTTAATGTATGTCATGCAGTGAGCTCTGTCAATTCTGTTGTGATAATTATGCTGCAAGTGTAACTAAGATTGTACGTATACATATTTGTACAGAAATTTATGTAATTGTTGTGATTTTAATGTGGGTAGAATTCTACAGTGGGAGTAGATGTGGATTTTACAGTGAGTGAATGTATGGTATATTGTAAATTCTGAGGGCTACAGTTATGATTTTCTTGTAGTTAAAGATACAAAATGCGCCTAGATTTTCATAGCCACTACATGAAGGAACAGATAGAAATGCATAACACATTGAAATAGTCTGTTTTTTTAAATTCTGCTTAATACATGTGTTTGTTCAATGACATATTTTTCATTTTATGTGTTACAATTGTAACGTATAAAACTTGATTCTAAAGTACCACAAGTGTGTGGAAAACAACAGTGAACACACAACAAAATGAACATATACTGAGTCTTTAAAATAAATTTTAACTTCAAAAAATACCTGGTGATAGGGAGATATGTAAAGAGAGTATGATAATCTTTGCACGGAATAGGCTATTTTGCTTTGTTAAAAATATGTTATTCAGGGTGATTATAAGATTCAAATCACATTTATGGTCCATATTCTCACAAGATATCTCTTATTTTCATGTAATTAAAACTTAAAAATCATTAGATATCAAGATTTGGTCATGTGATCAAAAATGGTGTGTTATTGGGTGACGCTCTGCTGATGTCACAGGCTAGGAGTAAGGCGAAGCAACATGTGTGTTAGCCGTAATTACTAGGTTTTTACATACTTTTTCTGCAAATAAATTAGCTATTTAGTGATTGAAAACGTATTTACAACTTTTAAGTAACAATAGGAAGAAATTCTGTGAACACAGAGTGAAACCTTACAAAAACTGATGCTTTTATGCTCCACTCATTTGCAGCAGCAATATGTATAAGGAAGGACACTCTCTGCATCATGAAACCTGCTGAAAACTAAGGAATTGTGTCATGGAACTTTTGCAATCTTATATCGAGATTGTCGATTACCAGTCATGAAATAAGACCCAGTCCCAAAGCACAACAAAATTGTTCTTGGCAAATCTTAAGTGCTGATTTCTGCTACACAAGATACTCAGCATAGATAGGGCCAGAGGTAGGGGCTCTATGACACAACTGATAGTGCACATAATTATGGATAAGAAGAACGCTGGTTCGAATCCTTGAAGGGTCATAAATTTTCAAAAGTTTTACATGAAATCTGAAAATAGAGTTAGCAAGAACTCATTCTAGCAGTTGTTTTGATCGTGGTATTATTGCATATAGCTTCACATTAATCTTAGTCTAAGAAAGGGACAGCTTAGGATAAATGCATCTACTTCGCTTAGAAAAAAATATCTTTTTTGGAAAGCATTGCTGGTGTTGAAGATATTACCATACTCTCGCAGTAAAATGTATATGACGGCAGGGAGAGATATAAAGCAAGTGCAACATGCAGGTAACACAAATGTAAGGGCTGTGCTGTTTGTAAGTGTGAAGTTATCAGTGTCTGAAGGAGACTTAACTTCATCTTATATAAGAGGATGATATTTCAAAAGCTTATCTTGTAACTGAGTAAACATTAGTACACATGAGAATGTCAACGACAGCCAGTAGCTTGAGAAATTACAGTGTTAAGACTGCAGTTGGTCAGTTAGTGCCCCTCCTTCAGGATTCCCGCTTCTTTCAAAATCTGTGACATGTTTATACATCTCATCCTTCAGTTTTCTAATTTTAAAATATTAGAGTCAATAACATTTTTTTTCATGTATATACTATCCCCAGTTATTGTCTTCTGAAGTTTGATCAGCATCTAATACAGTTTACATTACAGCTGCAAGGTACCCACTAGTCCACTAGCATCATGGTTTTAACAACACTTCTTAAAGATCTTTTGCTTGACAATTTAGCTGTTCTTGATAAAGTTTAGGATACTGAAACTTGGGCACCCATTTGAAATTCCAAGTGCTGTTGTTGAGTAAAAATATGCCTGTGCTTAAAAAATCTCTTGAGCAACTGTATAATAATTGGGAGTAGCATGTTTGGGATAAATGTGAGAAACAAGCAGAAGGCACATATTTTGTAGAATAATTATCATCTACAAGAAAAAAGAGCAGGGATTGCTGCTGAAAAAAATACTCACTTGAATTATAAAATTTAAAATATTTTATTTACATTGTATTTTACATACATATATTTCCAACGAATTTTCAGACAGCAGACACACAAGTGTTTGCTTAACACTTCATTTCTCATAAAAGAACAAAATTGACCAACTTTACTACGAGAAAACAAAAGTGAGCATTATGATAACATTATTGTACCATTTTCATACAATACAATCACTTGGCTTCATCAGTGCAACAGCCAATGAATTATTTCATTGTGCTATCTGCAAGAATGCTTCATAGCTTTGACATACTTGGAGTGGTGCTTAAAAATCCTTTACCTTTACTAAGGGAAAACTCTTATGATTTGACAATCGTGGCCGTCATACTAGATTAAGAACATGGCACAGTTAAGAACATATGAAGCACAAAATAATAAACTGTCCAACAATACAATGATCACATGTAACCGAATAACCATATAATTTTCATAATATTGTTACAGATTAAGTCACTGTAACAGCTAGTGTTGACCTCAGATACAATTCACAGAAAATTAACTGCCTCGAAAATATATATAAACAGCATAATCCAACTTCATAGAAACTGCTTTTGTGCTTGGCCTGATAAGAACATGTATTGGTGAACACCCAGAAAACTGTGTACGAAATGAGAGATACACAAAACTGTATTGCTAAAACATTTTCTTGTATGGACAAATATATTCTCCTAAATTCATTTATGGATGAAACCAAGGAGACACAAACTGAGCAACACGCAGCTATAGTACTGAAGCATGGCATTTTATGTCACTGGTTACTGCAATAAGTATTGCAGCTTGATATTCTATTATCTTATCTTTAAACACAAAATAATACTGATGAAAACTCCATGATTATAAATGTGAAATGCTAAAAGTGCCAAAATTGTGCAATGTCCGATTTTTCATGGAAACTGTTTTATGTGCTAACAGAATGTGGAAAAGGCTGGAACTACCACAAAGCTTTCCTTTCAGTTCACAATATATCCAACTCATGTAGGAGAACAGACATTCCATCAGCAGCAACACGATGAGCACTGAATGTGCCATGTGTCAAAGGCAGCTGCATCTGGTGTGAACTTCTACCACTGTAGTAATCTGAATACTGTGTATTTGTTTTGATACTATTTATTCTTATAATGGAAAGGAAAGGTTGCTAACTCAAAAAGAAACTCAGAGCTAAGAATTCATGGCAGCTCACATTCAATGAACAAAGGGACAGCTATTACTCCTAACCAGCCATCAACATGAGATGTAAGTTAGAATCATAGGTATTGTGGTGTGTTTTAATACTCCCATTGCCACTGCACAGGTTTGTTTTCAGGTGTGTAACTGCAGATATTCCTGCAAATCATTACGATATAAAAATAGAAATCTTCTGATTGTGTAGTTCTATCAACTCTCTGAAGAGCAACAGCAACAATTTGGTGCACTCAAGTAACTCCTGTTGTCAGAAGACATCATGTTACATTCAATCAGCCCTGTGAGAGCAGGAGAAAGCCAGCATGAATTACACAGTGTCTAACGGTTCTAAGAGACTCACATGAGTATGTAATAAAATGTTCTCAGATATTTTTGGAATTTCTCCCCGATGGCTACAGAATCCTCAAAAGAAAAGGGGAAGGGAGGCACAACCTACAAGGATTGTAGAGTACAACTGTAAGTTCTCACGTTCATAAAATAAAGTTCAACAATGAAGGCATGAATCAAATCAAAGCACACATTAATAGTTTTCCCAGAGAAGAAAGTCACTATGGCAGAAGGAAGTCAAGTAAAGAATATTTCAGCCCAGACAAACCATATTTATGCTTCTTTTAAAGAAAATAACATGGATTTTCAGTGACGTACAAATATTAATATATCATCTTCACGAAATTCTTCACCAATGTGTCTTTTGGCAAACTGAAAAGTGACACATGTGAAATATGTACTAAGTTGAGTATGCAGGCTACATTACCACTGAAGAACCTGTGAAGTCTGCACTGCCAACTCATCAAGTAAATGCTGAGAGAGCTCAGCACCTGATAAAAATTGACTTTAGAAATTCACAGATGCCCTTATACGAGTAGTGCACTGTGTCCACAGATTTGCAGAAGTTATGGTTACACTTATGCTGACACACAGTGAATGTTTTACTCATGACAGCTCACACATTAAACTTGGGAATACAAGCTCTTCAGGCAAATTGTTCATGTTTATGTCCATGTGTCGCAAGGGCCTAACTGGTCAAGCAGGTGATGAAGTGGCATCCTGGGTATTAAAGATCATGTATTCAGGATTCAAACACACAAAGAAACTAATTTTGCGGTGTGATAACTACGTCAGGCAGAACAAAAATCGAATGTTGGTGGCTTTAACAATGCTTGTTTCAGTAGGTATCTTTAAAGCATTGAAATCAAGTTTTTAGTGTCTGGTCATAGTTATGTGCTTTCCAATCAAGATTTTGGTATTACAGAGAAAAGCAAAAGAATGTTAAATGCATGGTGCCTGAAGAACTGGAAACTATGGTGGCCACAGCTTTAGCAAAACAGTCCCTGTTATGGTGATAGGCATGGCTGAAGGTGTTTCTTGGCTCTGGTTACCTTAACAAATACATATCGCTAACTCCAGCTAGCTAAAAGATAGTTTCAGACAAGAAAGAGAAGTTTCTAACAAAAACTCATTTTGATGAAACAAACTGGACTGAGATCCCTGTTTTCAAAAAGGGACAGAACTTCGATGATATGCCATCCTTAGGAAAACTGCCACGATTTCCACTGTCAAGCAAATTAAATGAAGAGGAAAAGAAGGGCCTACATGCTATGATCCTGTTTCTCAATGTGAAATACAGAGCATTTAATGAATCTTTGTGTACATGCTGTCAGAGTGTAAGAAGTTAAGTGGACATTCAGGTTGGCTAAGTAGCAGAACACATTCAGCCTTACTGAGACATTAAATTTAATGGGAATCTGTGCTCATTATCAAATGTTCCTTTTTAAAATGTGTTTGGGTGAAATGTTAACAGTGATGTCTAATATCAGAATTATATTTCATTAAATACAAATTGTTTGTAATATACCTTCCATAAAGTTTTTCCCATTTTCCTAAATATTTATTTTTAACACATTCAGAGTTTCCCACTTTCAGTCTTCAACTATGTTTAATCCTTTAACACCAGTGGCTGCCCTAAGCAAATAACAAAGGCAAAAATACATGTATATCAGTGACAGATGAGGAATAATAATATCTGGATTATGAGCCAAAGACGTAATTATTTGCTAAATTAGAGAAAATGCTGAAGTGATATGAAACTGAGTTAGTCTCAAAAGCTCAAAGCAAACTTCCCAGATTTTTCATGTCTCATGTGGAAGACCATGGAAGCTGTTTAAATTTACATGTAATCTCACCTGGAATATTAATATGTTTCATCCCTATTTGCCAGTTCTTAATTATACAAATTCAGATTATCTTAAGCTCTCAGCCCAGAAGAGTGATTTTAATCTGTCTATAACAAGTTAATAATTCATGTACTTTCTGTCTCCAGTGATACTGAACATCAATATTTAAAACTTGTATTTCAGATAGACAAATGCAAATTCAATCACTTTAAGCTTAGAATGTTAAAAAAATAATGACATTCTTTAGAAAATACCAATGTTAAGCATTAACAGCAACAACGAGTATTACACAGATTAGAACCTAGATGGACAATGCCGCTAGATTTTTCTATCAGGAGAGTGATGATAGCATACAGAGCAAGAACTACAGAGAGAAAAATATTAAGCTAACATACTTTACAAATGTATCAAGAACAAAATACATAAAAATCAACATTACTGTTGCTATGATTCCAAAGATATTACTTTCCAAGAATTTCACTACCAAACAAAATCTAGCAACTATTTTGCAAATGTAGTTTGTCAAATACTTCCCAATATGAGCAGTAATTATCACATACAGACGTTTCCAAAATGTGAATGCAGACTATTACGTGGATTTAGGAAATAAAAAAAATAACCCAAAATTTGCAAGAAGCACACCAGAAGACATCCACAATAGAAATGTTTTATATCAAAGACCAATGACTATTTGACAAGGTGCAAAAACCAAGAAACAAGAATAATCTCTAAGAGTAAAGAGGACAGAACTTCAGGCAAAAAGACCAATCAATTCTTTTTGCAGATAAATTGTTGCCTCAGGGTCCCAGAAGAGGATGCCGAACAAAAAATTTAGGTAAGTCTGCAGTTAGTCAGTGTACTTTGGGAGATATAAGTTGCAAATGTTAACTTGATTGTATTTTATAGTATAATTTAGTGCTTGCTTGACTGTAGAATTTATTTGATGGACTCTATAGCCTAGTTGCTGATTCTATTGGGAAACAGTAATGTGTTCCCTAACAAAGTGTTATAATCCCGTTAGTCTTCATTACACTGGAGACAACTCAAAGTGAAATTCGATTTAATCCTGAATAATACAGGCAAAAATCAGACCCTTGCCTCCAAATACAATACGAATAACAACTACAATAATAAAAAAATTCATGTCTATTACATCCTAAACAATTACTGATATTTTCCAAGATCATGGGAAGGTATTTTGCACTAGTTATTAATTTCGTAAACCTGCACTATGATGAAATATATTTTAGAAAGGTACCTGACAAGAATTTAAAATTTTTTTGTGTTATGTACATTTTAGTCTTATGATAGAACAGTTCTGTCTTGTAAGAACATGACTACAAGTAACAACAAGAATACAGAAAGAGGTATCTCTGAGTCTGGAAACAGTAAGGTATATCAGAATCAGATAAAACAGCAAAACTATGGTACTGACTTTCTCACATTACAGAAAAAATGACATGATCAAATTCTTTTATTTTGCTCTAAACCAAACTACAGTATACTTTCTTGGTTTCTTCAAAGGTACAAAGGGAACACAGAGCTGAAAACATTGGATATTCAGTTGAAGAAGAATAATGAATGAACTGTTTCCACAAATGAGGTTTGCACAATTATATCTTTTGAGGAGAGAAAAACAGTACTTCTGTCCCTCTTCACATGAGAAGCATGTATGAAACTTTAGCTGTCTTATAGTGCACAATGAAACATGCAGGACTTACAGTGCCACGAAATCATCCACTCAGGAGAACTCAGTCACTAGGAGAACTAAGTCACTATGCTGTAAGTACATTTAACAGATACTTCCTGCACTAATACTACTGTACAACAGGGTAACGAGGCATGTAGAGCTCCACAGTCTATCAACATTAGATTAATAGCAGCAAAGATAAATGCTACATGAACCTTTGCATACTGTAGAAAACTTACTCTCATATACGTTTGACAACTATTCACAAACAGGAAAAAAGAGTAACAGCTAAAGTGTACCAATTTATGTTATGCCAACAAACTGGGTGACACTCATGTGTTGTTTATCGCATAACAGGTGTGGTAATCCACAGATAAAAAATGAAGAGGTCAAATTATGGGAATCAATACCATTTACATATTTCTTTGTCTAAAAACAGTATGGTACGCCAGCCATTTCCATTTTATGACCAGCAAATTATGACTGCCAAATGGCTCATGTAAGTCTGCCCTCAAGACTCAAAGACTGGAGAGTTGAATAAACATGAAAATTTGCTCATTTGATGTAGTGCCCTGATAGCAGTACTGGAAGATCTTTTGAATGTTGCCTCATCAAATTTATTCCCCAGATCTGGTTCTGTGACTTTTTGGTATTCAAAAAAAGTGAACCAACATCTGGACAGATGAAACTTGATGAGTTAACATAAACACTTGCTGTATAGTGCTGACAGGAAGTGGTGGATGGGTTTGCACACCTTAATGCCTTCTCAGCTCTGTTTTGAACCACCCACCTGTAGAGCTGAGCGCATTATCATGCCACTTCTGGGATTCTGGGAGGCAAGTTTGCCTCAGATTCAATCAACCTTGCAAATTAAGGAAGAGGGCTCATGAGTCAGCCAGCCTGTTGCAGGTTTTTGGTGGTTTCCCACATCCCACTGGGTAAATGCCAAGGCTGGTGCCCACATCCTGTGTCAGATGCACACTACACTAACACTTTGAAAACATTTTCACATTTGAACATGAGGTTGACTCTGGATGCAGACAGATGGCTGACAAGAAGAAGCAGCTCAATCCGAACTGCTACACTCAAGCCCTAGTTTGTGCACCTATTCACCACAAAATACCTTTCTACTCGTATACAACAAGTAGTAACCTATAGTCATTATGCTGCTTGTACTCCAATCTAGAGTTTTAAAAGCCATATTAAAGATTCCACTAATACTTAGTTCAAGAGTTGAGGTGCTACAGAAGGAATTTTGTAGAAAGAACTGTTCTCAAAGTTAGATATGTAAGTTGTTCCTAAGGCTGCATATGTGTCTTTAAGTGGTCACTGAACATGCTTTGAAAATTTTGATATTTTATTTAAATGCCACAGGTGATGCTTGCTATCATTAGCTTGCACATCCAGGATGCATCATGCCTGATGTGATCAATTGATCAATGAAACCTAGATGAATCATCAAACAAGTGGCTTCAGTTATGACTGTGAATTAAAATACCATGCACAATCAGAAACAATAGAAACACACAGCATAAAAAAAGGTTAAATATATATTGAAAATCAGTATTAAATGGCATTTTAGAGAAGAGCAAAGATTCCTGGTATACCCTTCATACTAAACAGGTATAGAACATGTGGTATTACTTTATTAATAGCTGAACAGTCAACACAAAAAGCTACAAGGGTGGACAGGGGTGTTTAAAATCTACTTAATCTTCCTATCATAAATTGAAAAATAAGTGCAATCATTAAATTAGAAGCCTTCCACAATCAGTTACTATGTGTTACTTCTGTTAAAACATTATTCAACAGCAGAGAAACACAAAACCATAGCAGTTCACCAATAACATATTTTGAAATTGGATTATGCAAACAAACAGTGACTAATTCTAAGTTGGCTTTGTTACAACAGCTCAAGATCCTGTATGAAATTTCATTTCAAATACAAAAAAACAAATTTTGTTTCTGAACATCCATTACCTCAAGTTTCTGTATTGTTAATAATTTTGTGAGAATATGGAAATGTTTTTGGTTAATGCTATTAATCAAATGACCTACCTAGTTCACATTGTGCAATTAATGCATAATGGCAATGTGCTTTATTTTGATACACCTTCTCCTACTTCCATCATATACTTTGACTGGCTTCACAATACAGGCAAGAGTAACCACCTGTGAATGCACAAAAGTGGGTGGACGCACGCACGCACGCACACGTGTGCATGCGCCCACACACACACACACACACACACACACACACACACACACACACACACTAATACTGTAAAAGTACCTCAGTTTTGCATTGACCCTTGAATGCAAAATCAACATACTTGTGTTCAAAAATTTCCTTTCATTGTGAATAGTATTGGTCTAAGCTTTACACAAAGTATGACAAACTTAGACTAATCTATAAACAAGATAAATTTCATACCAACAGACTTGATAGTGGAATAAAGTGAAAATAACTTAATTTTATCTGAGATTTTTCACTGTGATTATTTCCATGTCAGTACAAAATATGCCACTCACTTTCAATTGCAAATCTGTATGAGCCACTGTATATTTTTCAACTGTTTGTCATCTTTAGTTGGCTTCAGAGTTCTGAAGCAATGCATAATCAGTACGTATTGCATTACTGTCTGTTAAAATAGTGCGTTACAGAAAGAGAATTTCGGTTACACACCAATAGTTTACAATTTAAATGTGGACGCATCAATATCTCCAATCTGAGAGTCGATCTGTTGCAACAGGCTTCCCGAGAGCTGAAATAGAAATGCATTCGAGACATATTTGCTATGACACATGCAATTATAATAAACAGAATACAATCTTACTTTCTTCTATTGTCCCAACATGTGCATAATTTACAAATGTGACATGGACAGTAGGAAGCTCATGAATCATTCACTGTCATGTAATGAATTGCACAAAACAACACAGCTGGGCATATATAAGAACTAAGAATAGTTTTTATCTTTTTGTCTTAGGCTTAGGAAAGTATTGATATTATAAAATACATGATATTTTTAACACAAATTTACCACTGTATCATAAAGTGATTGCATATTTGCCCTGTACTATTCTCCTCCCCCCACAGAAACTCTCACAATTATCTTTTATTATTATTATGAGTTCACAAATCACTCAAAGGTTTATGAAGATAGCACTTCTTCAAGAAATATTTTGAGTTTTTCCTATCATATTTTCATGGAGTTTGCACACATTTGATGCATCCTAAACATATAGTGAGAATGTACAACATGAAATTTCATTCAGTCACTGACCTCATTAACTGTGGTATTGCATTTTCAATACACATTACATTTCATAGTGGTGCTTAAACTGTATTGCTTGTTTTGGATGTAAACATGCTACCAACACAATATGCTGCATATATAATCTTTCTTAATTCGTAGCTGGTATCAATTTCTGGCCACTGCGCTTTTTGCTAAAGTAAAGTTTTTGTTGAAATAAGTGTAACTCTGCCATTGGTGTCTTCACAAATGATACTATTCTTCAGCTGCTTATAGAGGATTAGTTGTAGAGTCTCTGCAAATCATTTGTACTGGATGCTTGTTGGGTAAAAACACCCATGGTTATCAACACCATTGACCTTACTGCTGGATATCACATGTATGAGGCAAATTCCACATTTTGATTTGAACTGCTGGATGATTCGATCTGCACAGATTAGTACATATTATGTTTACAGTTACTTGTGTCTAAAATTATAAAATAAACTATAAGCTATGTCCCTCTAACGAATTACATAACAGTTCCCATTTATGAATGAACTGACATTCGACTGACCTTGGATCACTAATTCATGATTAATATTTTAATTTCATCAACTCTTCAGTTTCCTTGAGTGAATTTACTCACAACAGCAACAGATTGTAACGTCAATTTCTGAGCATCATTTGTAATTTAAATGTGCTTGTTATATCCCATGTATCACACAAAATTGCTGCTCGCTACGCATTAAATATAATTTTGCAATATTTCCTTTTTCTTCTTACAAACATGTATAGTTTCAGTGATGTAACATTTACAATCACACAGAAAATGAGACATTAATAGAATCTTGCAGTGAAATTATGAGGAAGTTATCTTTCCACCTACAACTGCCACAAGTAAATATCAGTGAGCACTATTTTAGTTTGACATTTCAGTATGAAAAGTGCCTTATATACAGTATAAATGTATGAAGCCATATCATTTGCCTTATAAACCTTACTATCTACATTAATACTGCAGATAGTACATCCAAGTAATGAAACTGTCAAAGTAAAACATTCAGTGGAAAAAGGTATTAAGTCGGTCAGCTATAGTTCGCAGCACAGTAAGACACTTGCAAAGCAAAGCTCCTGCCTTGTGGGTCATTCAGAAGCTATCGACTGTCGTATCACTCTCAGCTGATGGTGTCGCTCGGAGGCAGTACAGAAGTGTGGGGGGCCAGCAAACAGCACTTCCAGATGCCGTCAGCTTTGGAGGCCTCAGAGCCACTACTTCTCATTCAAGTAGCTCTTCATTGGCCATCAAAAGACTGAGTGTGGATCTGTTTCCATTTTTCCACTGAGGAAAAATCCCTAGCAGTACTTGGAAGTGAACCTTGGACCTCTGTATGGCAGTTTGTGCTGACCACTCAGCTACAAGATGAGACACACTAGTTTTAAATATGATGCAATTAAAAGATGAGTCCTATAAGTTTTGCTAAAAAAAATCTACAAAAGAAGTTTAGAGACAGACAGATATTTCCAGTAAATGAGTAGCTGGTACATCTAAGGAGTAACTGTAAAAATAATTACTACTAAATATTAGATGTGAAAGGCAACAAAATTAAATATCTTTGCCATATTTATGGCATCCTCACAATCTCACATACAACTACCTACGAAACTTCTACATCGGTTATCCCTTTATAATCCATAACTAACACAGCCAATGACTTGATATAGAAGACAAGTGTTCTGTTGGAAGCATAGTAATGCAGTTTAGTTCTGATATTAAGTGGAGCAAGAGGAGGAGGAAAAAAGAAAACAGATTAAAAACAGTTCGGAAGTTGTACAAAACTTTGTTAAGTTTTGCCATGGTTTTGAGTCGACATTCAACTCTACGTCAGACTATAGCTGACTGAGTAGGTCAGTCCAAAGGCTCGAGGAAGGCAACAGCATATTATCTCTAGCAGCATCATGCATAGTGATGCACTATGGTGTATATGTTGCAATCTGGGTTGTCAAAGTAATTTTGTCTACCATTTGCTTGTCTGAGTTGTAATTCAAGTTAACATCCTCACAACCTCGCACAATTTAATATCACTGACAAGTTCCCATACTGTTTAAATACAAGCTGACAAATTTGGGAAGAAATGGTTGATTCTGAGCTGTACAACAATCTATAACCTGAAAGCAATGACGTTGTCATCATCATCTGTTCTACTTGGTTATGAAAGTTGTATTTACTGTCAAAAAATTTGTTTGCCAATATTTTCCATCTTTTGTGCTAATTAGTTACAGCCTTGACAGTTTAATAAACTAGCAAATTATACTGACAAAAGTACGTGTAGTCACTACTAAAACGTAGCACCTTACTTGAGAAATAAGTGCAATGTACCTGTTATAGCAAAAACATGTTTTTAGTTTACTATTTACTTCACTTCTTTTCACATCAAATATTAACAACATTTTCCTCATGCAACACATTGCTCATAGTTTGCTCCTGCACTGATTTTTCAGGTTATTCTGTAAGCTTAATCGTATCTCATGATGTATGAATAAAATATTTATTCTAGCACATGCCAACTGGTCACAATGCACTGAACAAAATAATTTTCCTCAACATCTATAATAATTCTTGAAGTTTGACTGTTTTACTCATTACGTCTATCACAGGTTGCAATCGCAAGTAGTAAGTGTTCTTATTTTTATGATTTTCTTCTTCTTATTGTCAAAACTGTTTTACTCATTCGGCATTTAATGTTTCGGCATCACATGTTGCTTGTTTCTTCTTGGCACACCCTCTTACAATGTCTTCAAAATATTTCACATAAATCAGGGCTCTTCCAAATGTTTTCTGCTACACAGACAGACTTATTCACAAAACTGCTGGAGTTAAACAATTTATTTACAAACAAACATTTTTTTTTCTTTTCACAGATATGTCTTTCCTTCGAAACACTTTCATTCTGTTACACTTCTTTTATATCAATTTGTTCCCTAATAGTCTAGTAATTCAAATGAACACCAGTGAAAAATATTTGAACAATGAATGCTATCTATAAGAAGCCCAATACCAAGCATTCAAAACTGTTGAAATCAGGTGCACAATGGCCTTTCTGGGTAAAAACACATAAACTACCTCTTCTTAACAATTATGATCATATTCCACAGCTTACTGAAATGAAATAGGTCTTCATCTGTTTGCTCAAACAGCTGTACTTAGCAAATACTTCAAACCTGCAGCTCATTGGTACAAAATACAAGAGCCTTTTACGTTTCTCATTGTCACTTGAAATATGAATGGAGAACTAGGAATAATGCTCCACTAACAGGATTAAGAGAAACAAAACGTTGTTTTCTACTATCCCTTAACTTACATTTTAATCATCTACATTAGGTTGCAACAATCAGGACACTATACTAAATAATACCACAGAACCGCAAGGAATTACATTACAAGTGTTTAAAGAATTAAAATATCTAAAGCTGATTAAAAAGCAGTCCATTTTATATTAGCAAACAGGAAAAGAACAACAAAATATAAAGAGACACTATGTGCCCAATTTAAAGGTTTGGAAGGGGCATCAATTTATTCAAAAGATACTTCACCGCAAGAAACATTTTAGCACGCACAATGTAGGAGCCAATGATGCAGATATATCTGCCATCCCTACCTCCTGCATTCCTAGCCACCAAACAGGGTACATCCCTCCATGCTGCTAGCCACCCACCCCCAGTTCCTCTACTCACCCCACTGTACACTTGCCCCACCACAAGCAGATATTAGACACACAAAAAGGAAATGGCCAGTAGAAAGAAGAACAAAGAAAAATGGCATGAGACTGGCGGCATTCATCAGAAAGCATGATATGATCTGAAATTCAACATATTTGAAGAAAAGACTAAATAAGCTCAAAACTTGGAAACATTCAGGTTGAAAAAAAGAATGGCAACTGGGTCATGTCTGTATGGGCAAAAATTGCCAGAGGGAAACCTACAATATGAAAGTTCGGAGAGGGAGAGACATTGCATCACATCATTACATGAGAAAAACAGAACTAAAATCATCTCATTGTCAAATACAAAAATCCACCAAAAAAGAGAAACCACAACGTTCATAAACTGATTAATAAGAAGGAATAGGAAGAACAAACAAGGAATATAAAAATTACAGAAGATCTAGAGAATATAGTTCCTCAATTGAAACAAATAGCTGAACAAGTAGCACTAATAAATCCATGAAAAAATCCAATGGTGGAATAATGCGTGTAGTGAAACAGTGGTTGATAGACACCAAGCCTGCTCAATATATCACAATCATAAAACAGAAGAATCACACTTGGAACCCACAAAACAAAGAAAGATAAAAACATAACGCAAAAAAAGAAGAAGATTTGAACACCAATACCAAAGAGATATAGATACTTCTAATGGCAGTAGCAAATAGCGAGAAAACAAATGCGAAAAATTACTACAAATTATTCAGCAAACAATTACGAAGACATGACCCTCCAACATTAATGTTAAACGATAAAAATAGCAAGGTGGCCCCTAGCAATAGAAAAAAAAATACACAAATTTCAGCAGACACATTTGACAAATTACAAAGACCCCAGAACTTCTGCAAATAAACACAGGTACCTCTATTAAAACACCAGCAATCCATGAAGTCTACGAAACTTTAAAAGAGCTTGAAGACTATAAAACAAGTTGAGAAGATCACACTTGTGCAGAACTTTGGAAATGTGCAGGAAAACCAGTGAAGATGTCGTTGCATCAATGCAGAGCGAAAATCTGGAACAATGAAGAACTACCATAACATTGGACAACAGCTATAATCTATCCATTACACAAAAATGGAGGCAAATCAAATCCATACAACTACTGAGGAATTTCCCTATTGGATATCACATATTAAGTTATGTCAAGAATTCTATACAATCATTGTAAAGCCCAACTTGAACTGGAACTATGAGAATACCACGGAGGATTTAGACACTTCAAAAGCTGCACAGAACAGATAATTACTTTGAACTTAGTAATGGATTACTACAAAACAAGACAAAAACAAGTCCTTACAGTTGTAACTTCAAAAAGTCTGATGATCCACAATCTTCAATGATGGAGGTACAAAAGTTCAGAAGAGAAATATCAGAGATATTTACAATTAAAACAGGGCATTACTTTTCAACTGTGCTCTAGAGTTCATGGTGAGGAAATAGTACGTGGAAAATCCTAAAAACATAAGAACTGGAACCAAGAAAGATGTAATAAACCTAAATGGCTAGGGATTCACAAATGATTTAGTGTTACTTGTTAATTAGAAAGAAAGAAACCAGAAATCAAATAACAAGCCTACAAAATATAGCACAAAAAAATATAACTGCAGATATCATTAGAAGAGACTGAGATAATGGCACAGATCCACTAGTAATCAACCACATAACAGTAAACAACAGGAAAGTAAAAGTAGTGAAACAATTTAAGTATCTAGGAGAAATTAAAACATATAACTCGGACAAGAAACCTGTATGGCAAGAAAGAACTAATACAATGATAAAAAATTTACATGGTCTTCATATAATAAAAACTAAATTAAAACATTACAAGACAGTGGCTCATCCAGAGATAACACACAAAAGTGAAATTCTCTTCAAAGTCATTCAAAAAAAGAGAATCGATAGAATCCTAACAGTAGAGAGAACATGCATAAATAAGAAATATCAAAACAACGGATAATGGTGGTTAGTGCCAAATGAAGTAGTGTACAGCGAACTGGAACCCATTGCAAATACTATGTGGAAGAAAAGTATCTCTTTTTCTTTGTCACCAGAAAACAGATTACCAAGAAAAATTATACAGAAATTTTGGAACATCAAGCAACAAGCAGGATGCATAAAGAATATTGGGGAGGATATTAATGAGCTAGAATTAACCCCGGGCAATTTGCAAAACAAAACAAAAAATTTAAAGCAACTGAAGCTCAGAAAAATAAGATTCAAACCAGAAATCACACGACAGACAACAAAAATGGTATTAACAAATCAGGAATGACAAAAAAGATTAGAATGAATGAAAAGGTACTGGGTGATTTGGAAAGAAGCTTATTGAAGAAGAGACCAGAAAATTAATAACTGAATTAGTCCAATGTGGCTGTAAAAGCAGAAGAAGAAGAAGAAGAAGAAGAAGAAGAAATTAGGTAGCTCAGATCTCAATTAATTTTCCCATATAGCATTATCTATCAAAAGACAAACGTGTGTTAAATTTTCCCTACTTCATATTCATTCCACATGAAGGCAAACCTGGTTAGTGTAAGTTTAGTTTGTAGTTGCATTAATGTTGCATCCCATGACATCTGACCCCGCAATGTATGTTTATTACATCAAAACTCACAATAATTACCTAATAGAATTTACCATACTTTTTTGAGGATAGGATAATTGTTTAACAGGAGAATAAAATATTTAATAATAATTTGAGATAAGAGACAAACAATGCGAAATCAGTAAAACAGGACAGCTGGAAATGACTAATTCTTCATATCAAAAGAAAAATTCAAAGGAGAAAACTAAAATTATGACACATATAAAAGCACATACTCTGTCCTAGCTTTCAGAAATAACAGTTCCTTCATTGGGAGGAGAGAGGAATAGGTTGAGAAAGGCTATCAAGGAGCTGCAGGCCACTCGGACCCCAGCATGCAAGGGACTGACCATCCTTCCAGATGAAGAAACTATTAGATCGGAAAGCTAGGATAGCGTCTGAAGATAAGTGATGATCAGCAATTCTACCTCATAATGATACATAAATATTCAGAATTTTTTTAGTAAATGTTAATAGAAGCACTTACCATTCACTTCATTCACTAGTTAACTGAGAAACCCAGCACAGAGGGCTCTGAACAACAAAACTTCAAGATACCACGCTGTTTTAAGGTGGAATTGCTCAAAACAAACAAAACAGAATATCATAGGTGGTAAATCAGCAAACAGAACCATTGATTTATGCTAAAAATATGTTTTGTATTTACTTCTTTAACATATACCAAATCCTTTATATCTCACAAATCCACCCTTAAAAATCATCTTGCTTTCTTTTGACAAGAAAGTTTCATCGCTGAATAACTTGATTAGCTACACAGCATTTCTTTTCCTCTTATGTTATATACTATTCCACGCATATTAATGCGATAACTTCTAGGTGATCACTTCACCATATTACTGTTTTCTCCTCTGTTGAACTGTTTGTGTCTATCTTTCCTTCCATTCCCTATTGCTTCTTTGTTGTAACGAAACAGTCAGTATGTTTCAGTAAAAAATTTGAAACCTATGAATAAATTAAATGTTTATACACTTAAAGATCTTCATTTACAATAATCTGACAACTACAATTTCTGGTAAACAATATGGAACAATGACGACAAAGGATGTCACATTAAATACTTTTTGAACTCACCATATTTTTAAAGTATTTACTCTTTGTCCCAACATTAAGTTTGATATCTGTCAGTAGGGAGAGGCATGCCAGCACTCCAAAATTAAAGTACCATCAACATCATTCATTCATTTAATACTATAAATTTTCTAAAAATGAATTTATCTTTTCTATGTAAAGTATGTATTGTCCTCCCAACATTATGAACTTTTAACAGATAGCAAATATTTGAAGAATCACCATTGCAATATAATTTTCTATCTACATTTTTATCATTTCTGTTTGATATTTAGTGGTTTGTAGTCATACACAAAAAGAAAAATGTGAAAGACAAGACCCTTCGACTATTACGTTCAGATGGTAGATGTCTCTATAGCAAGACGGAAGTATTTTCTCGGGAAGCATGACATGTAAAAGCAAAACATTCTGCTTCTTTGTTACCAAGATGCAAGGCAGTAAAATAAAGGATCTTCATTGTAGTGAGAGTTTCGCGCGCGCGCACACACACACACACACACACACCAATGCAGTTCTTGTCACTTATGAAGAGCAGATAGCACCAACTTTAGCTTCCTGAAGCACTGTCTATACATGAAACACAAGCAACTATAATTCTGCACACATTGATGAAAAGACAGATGCATTCCATGTTTGTTGTTCATTGACCACTTTGCAAAAAAGACTCACTTCTGTTCACTCATATTAAAGCTCCAAGTCACACCAATTTAAATGTGTATCAAGGTGGTTTGTTCTTACTCCGTTCCTCCCTCTTGTCTGTAGCCGAGATGGTTATGCTCCAGAACTGGAATCTGAGTCCTTACAAAGAATAAGAAAAGCATCAGTATCAATTACTGCAAAATCAAATGGAATTTGTTAAAAAGGTGCTCTTCTGCCAGAAAGAAGTTGACATAAAACCTAATTTAGTCTCTGACCTGTGAGTGCTAATTTACCAGCAAACATTATGCATCCTGTAAAAAAACTGATTTCACTTCTGTCTTTTTTAAATATAGCCAAATAAGAACAACAAGATGGCCTCCAATTTCAAGTTGCACTACAATGGAACTCGCTTGGAATTTAAACAAGGCAAATAAATTAATACTGATAACAGCTGAAGACTATTAAAACACAACACTGCATCACGGAAACCATCAGCTGTAATTAAGCTGCTCCTTTCTGTGGAAACACTATGCAGCAGATGCTATCTAGAAAAGTACTTCAATCTATGCAATAAAAAAAATGCTATATGTGCACCTGCAACATCTGAATCAATTTTATTTGAAGAAACTATATTCAACATACACGTAAAATATTTTATGGTAGTCTCTTTCCTTGCAATTTTTTCTTACCTATATGCTCACTTACACAAAAGAGCAACATAGATGATGTTTCTGTCCTTCACCTGATGAGAAATGTCATATACAGTTCACACACCCTACCAATATGCTCTCTATCTCATTGTTCAGTTTAAATATTTCATTCCTTCTCATATAAAACATCTAAGTTGTTGTTTGTTTTTCAATGGTATGTGAATTTTAGTCTACCCTCAGCTTTTCTAGACCTTGCAGGTGTTAACTCTCCTTCTCCAATATCTGTAATTTGATTAAGATTGTGGTATTCACTCCGTGTGCTGCCTAAAGTATCCCTAAAAACTTAAAAACTGTGAGTTGTCTATTTCCTCTCCCTTTTTCTTTTCTTCTTATACTTCCTCTTTCAGCTCTTTTCTCTAACCAGCCTATGAATTTTATTTATTGTTTGATTTCTTCTTGTTATACATCTGTGAATATTTATCTGATTCTTTGACTTTTAAACAAAAAATTTTGCCTACTGAAGGTACAAACTGGCCAGTCAGTCTATCTCATAACTGTATAGGCTGTCTTTGAGTAACTTTTCTACTATATTGCCCTGTTTTCCCATACCCATCAGCCAAATTAAATTTCACTCTGTATAAATAATATAAGGAAAACAGATTCCTTCTCATCGTAAAGATGACACGTCAAGTTGCAGACAAGTACAACAATAAGACACTTACACATTAACTTTCAGCAAAGTCTTCATCAGAAAAGAAAACACACACACATACATTCACTCACATAAGCAAACATAACCCACAAACATGATCGCCATCTCTAGCAGATCGACCAGAAGTAATCGTGTGTTCGAGCTGCCAGAGATGACAGTCACGTGTGCGTGAGATTTGCTTGTTTGTGTGAATGAATGTGTGTGTTTTTGCTTTTCTGACAAATGGTCAAACGCTAATGTGTAAGTGTCTTTTCGTTGTGCTTGTCTGCAATACAATGTGTCATCTTTACAGTGAGTAGCAATCTATCTTTTCCTTATATTGTTGATATTCAAACCTGGAGTTTCCATTGTTAAATTTTGCATAAAGAACTTCAAAATTCAGAACTTGAACTATCTTTTTTTCTTTTCTTTCACACTCTACTGATCATCAGCAATCCCACCATTACCAAAAATCATCACCATTACCAAAAATCATCTACGCAAATTTTGTGACTACAAAGATTTTCTTACTTACTTACGTTGTGTTAGACATGACAAAAGACTAAAAACTTTTTGAAACTAATGAAGAGTTTTCACAACACAACAGATTTTACAATTATCTTTCTCTGGTAAAACAGCTATTTTCACTCTTTTTTACTTTCAGTTACTTGCAAATACTTTTCTACATTTGATAATCTTTACTGTCTTGCTGAGCTTCACTATTTATTTATTTTAAAACCTGTCATATTTTCCATTTCTTTATCTTCAAATCAAAAGCAGACAAGTGTTTTGTAAACAATTTTCTGTCTCACATTAATAACAAGTATTTCACATCGTTTTTGATGTTCCGAAGGTTCAGTTTATAACCAACCAGAATGTTCTGACATCAACAGTTATTCCCTACACACACACACACACACACACACACACACACCACTTGACTTGCAGTGACGCAATGATGCAACAAGAAGTAACAACTTCCTTCTTTTTATTCGAAATATCTCTCTCTTTCTTATGAACAAGTGATTTATCTGTGCATCACTCCATCTAGCAAACATGCTAATACTGTGAATTGGTGCCCCTTCTTTATTTTATACACAATAAAGTGTATTCATATTTTGTCATTTAAGTCTCATGTAACTTATTTCAGGTTTTCTAATTTTGATTGTCCACAACATAGTAAGACATTAACTACAGAGTAAGACTGTCACTTTCATGTACAGGACAGTATAGAATCTCCGAGACTCAACCTTTCTTGCAGTAGCTCCAACTAACATGCCTCCTCATCACAAAAACACTCACTCACTCTCAACTGTTTGACACCCACAAGTGAGCAGAGGCCTCATCCATACTTCTCCCTGCTTTACAGTTCACAGCCGTATGCATCCAACTCGCTCCTGCTTGTTTTACAATGTCGTAAGGTCATCTTCTGTTTGGCTATAGCCCCTATCCTTTCTTATTTCTTGAAATCTACGGAATAATCTTGGTAGTTCGTCTATCATCAATTTGCTTAACAAAATGTTCCACTCATGCCTGTTTGATTTTATTAGTGTTATAATTATGTCTTCCACTGCAGTTTGTTCCCGAATCCAACGGCTTGTTTTCCTGCAATACTTCGCAATATGCATCTTTCAATTGCCCACTGGCAACTCTTACTTTCTGAATGGTTTTAACATTAGAAGTCCCTATCTGATCATCAACAGCAACACTGATTGCAAACTTTCCATTTCAGACACACAGGAAACATGAAAGTGTTCATGGCCACTTTTACTCTTCTGTTTATTTCTTTTTTTCTGCTCATCCAGTTACTTCCTTCAGTGTCCTACGTAGAGAAACTCATCACTAGTTCTATGACGTTACATTTAATTTACAATATTTTCTTTTCAGTTATTTACTTCATTGCCCTAAATACAGAAACCCATCACTGGTTGTAAGATATAATTGTTAATTTTCACTACTTTCTTTTCAAATCAACGATCACCACTCTGTATTATTTAGAATAATACTTCCAATATTTTTGTTTTATGAACACATACATCTCTTTCTTCACTTGGACGAATACCTTAACAAGAATAAATAGTTTATGCTTAAACTGAACACAAGATTTGAGCTTTTCAGATGGTAGTGAGGCCTGTTAATCACTTTCAGAATGCAGAGTCAGGGTTTGATGTAAAGACAGGTTTGTTCCACTTTCATCTTGAATTTCAACGTTTATATAGTAAGTGTATTCTACTTACAATAACATTTGAATCACTTGTGTTACACTTTGATTTCCGATGTAAGTTTCACATTAACTCTCAGCATTAAAAATTGAAAAATTCTGAATAGAGCGAAGTATATTTGGCGCCTTTTTTTCTAGTAGACACTTCAGGAAAGCTATTCTTACTCACTGCATGAAAGCCCTCTTGTTTTTCACATCTTTTTATGCCAACACACTTCACTAGTTTCTTCAATAAAATCTTGTCAGACTTGCAGTAGCATTAAGCAATTCAAGCTCCAGTACCTTCCAGATTATACTCCTGAGACACTGTCCAGCGGAAGTTATTGACTGGTGTGCGGTGACTCCACTATCCTTTTCTGGTTCACAATTAGTCATGATGTCTCCTGTAACTAGTCCACTGTTGAATTAAGCAATAGTTTCTTGTTCATTCTTCAATGTTCTTGTCAGAGTCTTCTATTATCTTCATTCACTTCTGCATACTTTCATTATACTTGCACATTCACTGAAGTTTAAAAGTTTTTAATTTGTCCTGTTATGAGATATACCTGAAACCTCTAAGTCATTTTCAGTGTATACAGACAAAAAATACTCTGATCTAATCTCTACGCTGAGAATGGCATACGAGTGTACATATTTTTCAAGAAACAACACACTTTTACTCTGTCACTTTTGTTGAAAATACTGAGCTCTCCAGAGCCCATTTAACAACAATAATTATTGTGAAACTAATTTTTATCCTCATCACTTGAAACTGTCATACACAATATGAATACTCGTACTCTGACTATAAATGTTCCTTAATCTGAAATGAAAACAGACACATGTTTGTTCATCTTGGCCCTGTGCTATCTTGACACAAGTAACTTCATTTGATGTTATATCTGTTCTCCAGAAGAAACAAAAGTGTTCCATACAGAGTATAAAATTATGCACATTTTATCTTAGATAACATATTAACACTTACGATTTTTCAGAATCCATTGTATACACACCTCTCCCACTGATATTACACTCAGTTCCTTGGGTACAATGCAGCTGGCATCTACAATGAGATTCGCAATCTTCTATTCCCTGACACCTTTTAACACACTTGCCACTGCATTTAAACACTAGTTGTAACTATTTCCATATGTAGTTTTCTCAATGTTCTGTTATAACGTAAGTCATACTATCCCACTTTCTTTTTACCTTCTTAATTCCAATTCACTCAGCATCTTTTCTTCATGCAAATGGCAATACAATGCATTTACACTTACATGTCATAAATTTATTGATCACCAGATCTAGGAAGTCACTCTTCTGTTTAACACCGTCATGGATAAATCCTGATGTATCAGAATGCCACTGATCCTTTACCGGGCTGTATTTTAATACCACACTATCATTCTTCACAACAAACTTGATTATTTTTTATAATATAAATATACCATATACTTCACAAAATGCGCTGTTATTCAGAGAAAGACAAAAAAGGGTAGAAAACGCAGCACTGGTGTCTTCTTGCAACATGATGAATGAAAATGATTAAAAACGTTTTCTGTAGCATTCTTTCAATGTGACTGTTCTCTTAGTGAAGCACTTATTTTCTCTTTCAGATGATAGAGTTAGATGGATTATTGGTGACTATAAAACTGCACTTTTCTCCCCTGAATGTGCACAGTATTCGAGTCCTTTTTTTACATTTTGTTGACAAAAATAAGTTCTTAATTTGTATGCCTGTCTCCTTGTTTCCATAAAGTTGTCAAACACAATATTTCTTTCTTCTATACTTGGCAGTTGCTTGTGCAAGAAAACTCATCCAAGATGACAACATTAGGTATGTCTCCGACAAATATTCTGTGATAGAGCAGTGACATCTTAAAAGTATGATACGTTTGTATTGTCAGGTTCACCACGATTTATTTAAGTGGAACTAAGCCAGCAATTACACAATTTATATTATTTTCTGGAAGTCTGCATACATCTTCTCTGTGGTTCATAAATGAGACGACGAAAATATGAAATTTACAACTACTTCACTTATATGCCATTATCTTGATGTTATTTTGCACCACTTTTCAACATGTTTCTTTCTTCTATACTTGGCAGTTGCTTGTGCAAGAAAACTCATCCAAGATGACAACATTAGGTATGTCTCCGACAAATATTCTGTGATAGAGCAGTGACATCTTAAACGTATGATATGTTTGTTTTGTCAGGTTCATCACGATTTATTTAAGTGGAATTAAGCCAGCAATTACACAATTTATATTATTTTCTGGAAGTCTGTATACATCTTCTCTGTGGTTCATAAATGGGACGATGAAAATATGAAATTTACAACTACTTCACTTATATG
Source organism: Schistocerca piceifrons (assembly GCF_021461385.2). Classification (NCBI taxonomy): domain Eukaryota; kingdom Metazoa; phylum Arthropoda; class Insecta; order Orthoptera; family Acrididae; genus Schistocerca; species Schistocerca piceifrons. Next base: position 468,947,341 of record NC_060145.1, read on the forward strand.
CCATTATCTTGATGTTATTTTGCACCACTTTTCAATATGTTTTAAAATTCTATATCTGAAAATAACTTTTTATAGAAATTTCCATAGTACTGGAAGAATATGATGTTACTTTTAATAAGTACACTGACATGTGTTCTTTCCACATAAACTGAAATTTTTTCCAAAATCTCCCACATTTCTAACTCTACTCCAAATAGGTGCATGTTATGTGATTTTGTACATCCATTGATAATGTTCAATAACAGTTTCTTTAAGGGTGCCTTAAATGTATCGGATGCTATTTTTAATTTCCTGCAAGATTTCCTCAGATATTTTCTCCAACATCCACATATATTTTATCCAGAACTTTAGGCAAAAAATATAAATATAAACTCCACATAAGTAAAAATGTGCAGCTCTACATCTTAGGCAATACCTTGCCAGCTGAAACACAAAATGCAAGTTTACACAATTAATACTTAGGTAATCAATATAATCCATAATGTAATTTTCTGTTGACTGTCATCTCTGCAAGCTAGCATTGATGCATACTGAAAATAAAGCACAGAAATTTTCAGAAATTATGCTTCAACTCAATTAATTTTATTCTTTAGAAATTTGTAAATCTAACACATTAAATACATCTATTACAAGTACTTCTGCTGTTACTTGATTACTTGAACTATTTGGATATTTTATGCTGTGTGTTAAATGGCCAAAAATACCATTTGATCTAAATGTTAAGAAAAACTGGAAAAAATTCCAAGTCATAACAAAAACTGAACAACATTATTTATATTTTCACCAATTTCAGTTAGCAGGCAAATCTAGGAAATCAGAGAATATCTATTAAAAGAAACTTATCACTATATTTACTTCCATTTGTTATCAGCAGTCTGTGTTTACTGATATTTAATTTCCTAAGCTAATTCAATCAAACATTACATAATAAAAAGTAATTTTCCTAAAATAACATAAATATATTCTAAATCAAATTTTGCATATATTCTATCTGATTTGCAGTATACGAAGAAAACAACTGTAGTAAAATAAATATGGTCAGCTGAACACGAAATTTGGAACTACCAACATGAGCACTGGATGAAAATAAGATGAACAACCATTTTGCAAGAGTGGAGCTCAATAGGAGAAATCAAACAATTATTTTATGATGAAATTCACACTATGAATATAATAAAATGTGTATCAGTGCCAAATAAGGGATGAAGGATGGTGGTTATGATGATGATGATGATGATGATGATGATGATGATAAGGAAAAAGAATGCGGGAGAAAAAAAAGAATGAAGCTAGTCACTTTTATGAGAGCGAGTGTGCTAACTGGCACAGAAACTCACGAGCAAAATAATTTAATCACAAACATAGAATAAATCTACCAAAATCAACTGTGGTCATGGCCAGAACAGTGTCAGTGTCTTGTTTATGTCCCTAAAAGGGGATGAAGTTATCAACAGCACATGCCCCTCTATTATTACAGTAGTGTGCAGCAGAACCTTAAAAAGTCTAGCAGCAATAAACACTGCCTGGAACTTTTGTTTACCAGTATGTCTCACATGGTGTCACTTTGCCAGCATTTATTCACTGCACATAATTTGAGAATACACATACCATCTGAATAAACCAATCCTCCTTAATTACGCTTCTTTTTTTCCCAAATATTTTGATCCAGCATATCCATTCACAATATATCTTGTCCTTTAGACACAAACGCTTCACTTGTTAATGTTGGCAGCCATAAAAACCAAATCCTATAGAAAGGATATTTCTTGTCAGTTGTTCTGACACAACTGAGTTTCACTGCTGTCTAACAAAAGTTATGATCTTAAAGAAAATTTAGCATTTGATAATGTTGCTCACAATATCACAGAAACTGCTGCCTGCAAGCACACCATTACCAATGGAATACTTACTGTAAGTATTTTGCTTCTTTTTTCTTTGGGGTATATAAACAATTTCCCTCCTATTTACATGTCTCTCTCACTACTATCTTGCGAAATTTTAAAACCTTGAAAGGGCATTGCCTCGTTCCTTTCTACTTCTTATTATCAACAAACTTAACGATGTTCACTGTAATTTGTCATGTCTGTCTGCAAAGACATTTCCTGCTACCACTTTCCAGGTGACAATATGCTTTAATTTCAACTGGGACAAGTCAGAGCCTTTTATGCTGGAATCAGAGTTAATTTTGCTGAGTAATATATCTGTGGTCACAGTTCTTATACAGGTGAAACACAGAGACAGAAAACATACTGGGAATGTGGAGTACAGCCTCACTTAAGAGAGGTCACTGAGGCATTGCATCAATGAAAATTCATTTTTTCCCCCAATAACATAGACATTTTTACCTAATACTTGGTAAGTTTGGCAGCAAGATGCTATAAACAATGTCACAGTATTTTGAAAAGTATGTAATTATTAAATAATAATTTTGTCCTTTTTCTCTCTAAAATGTTCATGGCAGTAAACCAATCAGCTCATTTCACTTTTTGTCAAGTTCATGTGATTGTAAAAACTGACATGGCACTCAAGTATTGTTCTTTTATCCTAAAAAAATGTATTTATTACATGAAATCTTTCTAATTTCCGGATAAGCCAAAAGAAATGCATGTCGATAGCTAATAAATTGGTAACTTTGTGAATATTCCCACAAATCAGATTACTTTTGTGTCATTTGGGAATATGTCTTCAGCGTTATATTAATTTTGGTCCAATGTTGCATAATACAGAACATTTTACACATAGAACTGGAAGAATCCAGTGTGCATGAAAAAAAAAAAGTATATTTATTTTTACACAAAGCACTTTCTGCTAACTATTTTTATTCTTTAAAATTATCTACAACTGTGTAAACAGTTTATTGTCTTGTGTTTAAGCACCATCTTTTGCAGTTCTATCCTAACTCCTTCTGATGCTAGCTGCCTTGAAAATTCACCATGGCGTCCACCTGGTGTTGTTCTTAAAATTGTGCATCATCCTGATGAACTAAGATTATATGCTATGAATGATCTCTCACATCTGGCAGATCCACTTGAATGGGAAGTTTTAGAAAAATAACATGCCCTTGCTCAGCTTGCTGTTAACTTGAATTGCAATGTGAGTCCAAAAAGTTTGGTGAATGGTATTACAAAATCATAAATTATAAGGTATAAGCAAAATATCTTTACTCATTCTCAAAGTAATCTTTACTGGCCACAACATAGTTTTGGCTGGAAATTGCCAGTATTTATCTCACACACCTTTACATGTTTTGTCAACCTGTAATGCAGTAACAGGCACAATGTGACCACGGTGGATGCCTTTGCTACACCATCACAAATGATGTTTACAGAAAAGATGGATGTTGGTCAAATGTGTCAATGAAATATCTAGCAGTTTCCTTCTGTAATCAAACAACTTGCACTCCACCAAACATGAACAGACATTCCGCTTTCCTAAATCTTGTTGAATTATAATTTAAAAATTTCCTCGAACAAAGGTGACTATCGAATTCGCTCAATGTCGTGTGTCAGGCCTATTGGCAGCCAATCTCAACATGGTGCCCTAAATGCGTGTCAATCAATTGTAGAAACATTTCCTTTTTATGGTTTCTGTTCTGTACACTTGCCTCTAAATCTGACAGCTCAGTTGCTATTATTCACAATTTGTGACAAAACTTTGCATTTATGGGACGTTCCATCACGATATGATCTGAATTTTCAGTCACCAGATCAGTCTGGTTCACCTTACTGTGTTGACATTTGGTAACACTTCTAGGCATGTCTATCCATCTTTGGCACACTTTCATGTTCATACAGCTGTCCATTCACTGAATATTTTAGACACATCTTGCAATTCCTACTTCACATGGTATGGTGGCCTTGTTCATTACGCAGCCTTCAACATAGGCTCTCAATAGTCAATTATTCACAATTCCTGCATTTATCAGCAAAATATTTGAAAATATGTTGCATAAGTTTTATTCTTAATGTTAGAATTGATCACAGTTTTCAGATTATTTCTCTGAAAAGAGTAGTTAAACATAGAAAAATATTTCTTCTTTGCCGATGTAGATGGCTCCGCATCAGCAATGGATGCAGAAAATTTTGTTCATTACATTTTTGACACCATCTTGAACATTATCAAGATTCAATTTATAAGGCAAGTTTTCATTTTAGTTTCAAAAAAACATAACATCATATGTGTTATCTTGTTTATGTACTTGGCAACCCTCCATTTTCAGGGGAAATTGTTGAATATTCTGTTCAGTATTCTCCTTTCCTGTAAAATAATATAACCACAAGTCAACATTGACATGTTTTGCTGACATACAATATGTGGCCAAAAGTCTCTAGAAACCCCACTGAACACGTTATGTATGACATCATGTTATCTATCTAAGGGCATACAAATGTAAACATGATATATCAGCATCACAGATTAGAAAAGGTCAATGGATATAACTGAGTTACTTTGAGTGGGGTCTGATTTTAGTGGCTCAAGATCAAGTACTACATCACAGTGATGTCGCAGTACTTACATGATCCCAATAGTGCAGTTATTATGGAAAGATCAGGGAGGCAGTAAATCCAGTCACCACAATGGAAGAGCTTGCAAATTTACTGATATGTAAACTCTGAAGAATATAGTATGAACCGAACACCGATCATCGAACATCCCTGCCTGCTATTATAAAGGACTTCTGCTGCAGCTTAGGTACAGAAGTTATCGATAAAATGAACTATTAAGTAGAAAAATATTGCACTGCTGCTGCTGTTCCCCTCAATAATAAATAACCGATGTCTGTCGGATAGGGCAAACAACGAAATCACTGTCTGAGGTGCAATGGAAGAATGTTTTTAAGAGTGATGAGTCACAACTGGTACTAAGACAGTCAAGAGTGAACCTTGTGGATTCCCAGCAAATTGTATTTACCATGAAATAAGTGTTTCTCTTATGTTGTTATTGACATTTTATGCCAAGCACTGACAGGTAATTCAGTTAATGGTATTTATCTCAAATTGTTGCAGCAATAATGAAATTCAGTAGAGTTTGTGTAATGGTCTGGTGCTGATTAGCATGGTTGTCTCATGCAATGCATTTTGATCAATAGCAAAACTAATACAGGTGCATATAAAACATTTTGGACAATGCCATTCTATCATCATGTAGGAACACTTTCAATCTGAACTTCCTGTATTGGCACGATAATACTTCCACACATCCAAGACCGACGTATCATACATCAAAGAAGATAATGTGGGTTTACTAGACTAGTCAACACAAATTGCTGACGTGAACCCTATCAAATATCAATGATAAAAAACAATTGTTTCATGCCAAATCAATTCACCCAAAAATTTGGCACTACACTTTTAGAAAGGTGGAAACAAATTAAGTATTTAGCAGAAATTTTTCCGTAAAAAGTATACACTACAATAGTAGCAAAATTAAGCTGTGTGGATGGCACCTTCACAATGAGCATTAGTGGGTGTCTGGAGACTTATGGTCACACAGTGTAACCTAAACATCATAAAAACACCATGCAAATACCTCACTATTTGGTTCACATTTTTTTGTATTTACAGCAGATGTCTGAACATGAACAAAATATCATCATAAACAAACATAAGTTGCTCACCTGAAACTGCTGAATTATCCATGTGCAACCAAAAAGGTACAGAATGAGGTCAAGTCAAACAAAGAGCTGAGCAATGAAAATTCACACAAAACTTTGTAACATTATCTAAATTTTACTTTTAGGAAGCAATATTCAGAAAAAAATAATATACTGAAAATGCAAATAGACAAAATCATGCCACTATCTCTCGGAGAAAGGTGGAGGCGTATAAATGGTTGAATGCACTGACCTTTCAATGTACATTCTGTGCACCATAATAAAGAAAAGTCATTTCTGAAGGTATCTGTATTGAGTGTGGCTTTGTACGGAGTGAAATGTGGATGATAAACAGTTCAGTCAATGTAGATATCAAAAACATCTGATGTGTTGATACAAAAGAATGGTGAAGATTAGATGGGTAGATCGAACAACTAATGAGGAAATTGTGATTAATAGAATGACATACACTTCAGTTGTAATAATGATTTGTTAATCCATGACTGATTTCTGGATGTTAAAGACACATCTACAGCTGCATAAAAAACCGTAAAACACAGTGGGAGATGAGGGAGGCAATATAACGTAACACATCTGTAAAAACCAGAATGGGCTAATGAGACAAAGTGACTCACTTATTTTATTTGGTCACACATGACATTTGGTTAGGCCAGTCAGTACAAAGACACCAAATCCTTACATCTCAGATGGATCTAGATGAAAGAGGAGAGGGCCTAATAATCAAATGGACCTAAAAATGTAATATCTGGACAGGTACAACGAAGGAAAAAGAAATCAAAACCAAACAGTGTTCTCACACTGTCCACCATCAAGCACTTGCATGCTATGAATGCCAACAAGGACAGCATGAAGCATCACATCAGAGGTCTGGAGGTAGCTGCAGCTGCAAACAGTATGCAAGGAAATAAACTTAAGTCCTTATCAACGAAGATACGGAAAATTGGGACTGACTGGTCCAAGTGCTTACAATACTTAATTTAAATGAATAATAAAACATACACAATCTGCGGTACGCTGTCACGCTAGGTAATTCTCAGATATGTAAAAAAAAATTGACATTTATTTTTTGGCAACAACGAAATGGTACATAGGCTTAACAGGACACAATGAGCTAAAAGTGATACAGTAACAGCGCTAAAAAGTAATTAAAAAATAAATAAATAAACATACTGAGTAAAACGCCATAATTGGTGCATTCATCATTCGGTTCAAAGAACACCTGGATGTAAGTAATTCACTATCTGTGTTAACTATTCACCTAAAACCATACAAGCATTCTACCCATAATACAAAAAAAACAGGCTGCAGTACATACTGGGAGATGAAGAAGCTTGCACAAGATAGAGTAGCATGGAGAGCTGCACCAAACCAGTCTCAGGACTAAAGACAACAACAATAACAACAACAACTTAAGTATACTCCACCTATAGCCAACAGATCAATCCTTAATTTATTTGAAGAAATTGAAATTTTGTGCAACTTGAACCAAAATCCACTATGCACACTAAATTAGCAAACCACTACATATGGTACTGTTAAATAACTATAAGTTTCTTAAATAATATGTCACATGTTCAAGTCTATTTTTCTGAACTTCCATTTGTTTATTTATTTCACCCCTTAATCATCTTTCCATATCAGTAACGTTTTGTATGATGCAGGGTATTCAGCCAAACCATGTTATTTTGTTATTTCACTGCTTTCATAGTTCCACTAACATTTCAGAGTTTTATGATAGTTTTTTATATATTTCATTTGACGTAACTTGATCCCGTAATGTATCCTACAAATATGATGATGGTTTAATTGGCATAGTTTATTTTACCATTCTTTTTTATATCACCGTTTTTTACTGTTTCTTATCCTCTGTTCACTCATTTTGCCCACATACCGTTACCTTGTTGGCTAAAACATCACTCTGTTTACATGCCTGAGAGTTATCTAGCTTGGCACCCACTCATGGCTTGTTTATATTTTATTATTCACTTAAATAAAGTATTGTAAGCTCTTGGACCAGTCAGTCCTGATTTACCATACCTTCATTAATAAAGTCTTCAGATTACCTCCTTGCACACTGTTCGTGCCTGCGACATTCGGCACCCCCTGACCTCTTGCTTCATTAGTCTGCTCCCCTGGTTTGCACAGACATGTTATGTTATATTTCCTCCCTCCTCTCCAACTGTGTGTTACAGTTTTTATACACTTCAAGACAACCGAGCGAGGTGGCGCAGTGGTTAACACTACAGACTCGCATTCGGGAGGACGACGGTTCAAACTCACATCAGGCCATCCCGATTTAGGCTCTCTGTGATTTCCTTAAATTTCTTCACACAAATGCCAGGATGATTCCCTTGAAAGGACATGGCTGACTTCTTTCCCATCCTTCCCTAATCCAATGGGACTGATGACCTCGCTGTTTGGTCCTCTCCCACAAATACACCAATCACTTGAAGATGGGATTTTCACATCCTGAAACTGGTCGAAGATTGAATAAATCATTATTACAACTGAAGTGGATGTCATTCTATTAATCACTTCTCTCAGTTGAAGATGTACTACAAAAGGCAAAACCTGGCTAAAAGAAGGGATCTGTCACTTGCAAATAACCTGAGGCATCAAGGAATTGTCAATTTGGGAAAGGAGAGAGAGAGAGAGAGAGAGAGAGAGAGAGAGAGAGAGAGAGTGTGCTTGGGGGGGGGGGGGGGGGGGGGAGATCAAGGCTCGAACATTAAACCTATGTTCAAATGGATGTAGGCTATGGTAGTTATGTAGAGGTGAAGATATTTGATCAGGACAGGCTAGTAAGGACAATTGTATCACATCAGTCTTTGGACTGATGGGCGCAACAGTATCAAAGAAAAAATAAATGAAGGGCATGACTAGAGAAAGGATTTTTTTCCCTTTATGACTGCAAAGTTCCATTCTTCTGAAGAAATGATCTGAATATCAAAGTGACTTTGGGCATATCCCAGTGAAGTGCTGTTGTATAACCCATACTGTTCATGACGTATATAAATAACATAGCAGATAACATTGGAAATACCATAAAGCTCTTTTCAGCTGGTGTTGTATATAATGAAGTCTTAATGCTGGAAAATTGTAAGAAAATGTAGGAAGAAGAGCAAGGTGTCACCACTTGGTGCAGCAGCTGGTAGTTGACCCAAAAACTAAGACAAGTAATGCACTGTGCATAAATGTGTGTAAAGACCCACTGTTCAATTATGCAATTGGTGATTAATCACTGTAAAGTTTAACTATCATATAATACTTAGTGTTATGTGCTTGAAACAAAGTTAAGTGCAGCATTCACATAAAACTAGTTATATGACAAGGCAGTTTATCTATTACTGGCAACTGCACGAATTTTAATGTGACAAATTAACAAAATCTTCAACTGATTGATTCCTGAATACTGCTTGTCAGTTTGGAACCCTCACAAAACATTATTAATACAGGAGACAGAGACAATTGAAAGAGCAGTGGCAAACTTTGTCACAAGTTCTTTTAGTGAGCGTTTGAGTGTTGTGGAAATGCTTATTGAACTCCGTTCGAGGACACTACAAAGAAGCACAGTGAATCATGGAGAGGTTTAATGCTATATTCTGAGAATGTACATTCTGAGAAGAGTGGATAAAGTAACATATTACTGCTTTGAACATATATCTCAAACACCTTGGTAACTCGCTGACTGTTTATGTAGCTTGAAAAAGTGATTTTTGCTCATATTTTATAGAAATTTCAACAATGCATTGGTTTGAAAACAATAATGCCTTTCTGACTAAACACAATTTGTGAAACATGTTATAAATGCAACAACATATCTCCTTGTGAAATTCAAGATATACTGAAGAACATACATAGTTGGGAAAATTAGGTGAACTGGCAATTTGTGCTCACAGTGAAGAATGTCTGGTTCAGAATTTGATATTTCAAACAAAAAGAACATCAACTGCTCTACAGCTCTGAAAATTGACCAGTGGTTGAGATAAGCAACTAAAGAAAAAAATAGCATAACATACTATTTACTGTGCTGAGGGGAAGACTACGGTACAGTTAATGGTGGGAAGAAAAAAAAAAAAGACATCAAAAATTAAACACTACTGACAGCATGTGACATAATGAAATACAAACCACAGGACTTAATATTACTCATCATGATCTTCAGAATGGTTGAAAGTAAATGCAACTGGATAAAACAACATACACATGAAATTGACACAAAATGTGAATTAAATAGAACAAAATTGAATATCAGAAGGATAAAACAACATACACATGAAATTGACACAAAATGTGAATTAAATAGAACAAAATTGAATATCAGAAGGGCAATATCATAAGAAGTTCAATAAACTCCATTTAGTTTTTGTTTAGGGAGTTTTACAAATGACACAAGGGGATAGAGCCCAATGCTCTGTCAGTCAGTCAGTCAGTCACAGTCACTTTCTTCCGTTGTCAAAACAAGATCCCTCATTATGGAGAAGCGATTATAAATGGAACCTTCCCCCCACATCATCTGAAAGTTAAAGTGGAATAAAAGCCCCAGTGAACACCAAACTGACTGTGATCTTAGAACTGAGTCTGTGCCGGTTTATGTGAATGTTAATATTTCCATACGTACTAAATAATATTATAAGTTTTGTAAGAATACTAGATTAAAAAAGCTGTCTCAGAATTGTCTACCTCTAGAATAAAACTAATAAGGCACAGAAATCAGTAATGCTGACAACATATCCTAGCTGTAGACAGTGCCACTCTGGCAAAGAAGAATACTTTATTAGTCTAGTGAGTGTACGATTGATATTTTCTCATCTCTTCACACTTACATCCTCGTCATCCTCCTCCTCCTCCTCATCGTCTTCTTCATCTTCCTCATCAGGATCGTCGTCAGCTGCATCCTGATCATCTGGTTCCTCATCTTCATCATCATCGTCATCATCTTCTTCCTCATCATCCTCATCTTCATCATCATCATCGTCATCATCATCTTCATCCTCATCATCGTCATCGTCGTCCTCATCATCGTCTTCTTCTTCCTCCTCGACTTCCTCCTCCTCCTGAAACAAATGCAAATACATAGTAGCACTTTATAGTTGACTAATTCTTTCTTTGATTGCAGAGTACTGCTTCATTTAATACCCTTGTATACCATCAACATAATATGAAGAAATTATAACGATGGAATATGAAGAAATTATAACGATGGAACTAAAATAATTTGAACCAACAATAATTTCAATATGCTGCAATGGATTTAAACTCTAAACACAAATTTTAATAAGCTATACACTTTGGTACCTACAGAAGCGACAGTAGAAGTAGAAGATCACAGTCTTAACGAAAAGTAAAAAGATCAAAGCAGCAAATAATTCTGAGAGGTAAGTGATGTACCTTCACTCACGATGTGCTGCACGATTGCAGAGAGCGCACGCCCATACACTGTCACAGACCCGCTTATAGAGGTCACCTGGGTCAGTCCCCTGGCATGCTCTGGTGATCCACCAACGAAACAGCATTATTTAAGTGACTGCAAATGAGTGCTCAACCTATTCTTTATACTGTATTACTGTTGTCCACTCAATGTGTTCAGTGCTATGCACAACCTATGTCTTACGTGTTGCTATGTAAAGTACTATGTTCCATGCATCGTGTTTGTTCTTGCTATGTTCCATGCATCGTGTTTGTTCCTGCTATAACAAACTTTGCGACAAGTGAGGGTTACATTTTCTCTGTGTATTAGCATCAATGCTAAATCACCTGTCGAACATCTCCATGGAAGAAATACTGCAACATCTCATTGACCAGTGGCAAGCTTTCGCTAACAACAACAAAATCTCGCTACCACTCTCAGGAAAGTGGCATCTGCGCGTATTCACAGCAGGTTACTGTCCTGTCAGTGCAGCTGTCACCCTTTACAGAATATGGTGAATCAGCTGAAAGTTGGGACTCCTAAAAGACACGGTTACTCTAACATTTCCAAGTTTCTCTTGTGGGTGATGCAAACCTGAGTAGGGCTTTCTTTCTTTCCTGGCTTTCGTGTGCATGTATCAATTGTTGTGCCAAGTGGTGCCTTTGCAAGAACAGGCCAGCTTATCATCTGATGAAATGTGCAAGCTTCTCTCAACCTATTACTGTGACAGTGTGTACCTCACTGTGACGCTTGTAGAATTTTACCGCTGGTCAGAAATGCCCAAATCTTACAAAGCCTGGGCTGCAAAATTACACCGGTTGAGCCATTGTCGTAAATTTGTCACTAGTACCCATCACGAATCCTATCCTGATCACAAGGTGCACGAACTTATTGTTCGTCTGGTCCCGGGTAGGGAAGTCTGCAAAAAAGCACTTCAATGTGAGAGTCTGATGCTTACGGATGTGCTCAATACAGCACACTCCTTTGAAGTGTCACAGGCTGCAGGCAATCAGATTGCTGCACATGAGGGGAGGTATCAGAAATTGTTCAGTCAACCACTGTTAGAGATGCTGCAACTGTTCTGGATGACGGGGAAATGGGGAAGCCGTTGCACCAGTACAACCTTCGACTCAGTGCCGCATGGGGCAGCATCGGTTACAGGCACAGTAGCAACAGACTGCGCCACTGCAGTGGCTGCGTGCCCCCTCCCATCTTGCTTGCACTACTTCATCCGACACAAGTGTGCTGCGTGCCCTAAGAATTGGGCGCTTTGCAACAAGTGTCGAAAGAAAGGCCACACTGCATCGGCGTGTAGCTCCTCTTCAAATTCGCTGGACACAGTGGTACCAATGGACAGGAATTTTATCTCTACAATGACTTTTTTCCCAAACAAATTGTTTATTGACTTGGGTGTGTTAAATAAACTGCTAAAAGCACAAGTGGGCACAGGAGTTAGAGTGACTTAAGTAAATGCACAAAAGTACGTGGACTTGGGTTCCCCTCCCCTCACACCGGTTTCATGGAAGATTCCAATCTTAGATCAGTTTTCTGCTCCTTCCTCTTACAAATCTGCTGTTTGCCCTCTCACCTTTCTTGTTGCGGATCATTCTCATACTGCAGACTTTTTCAAGTTAGATATGTTTAATGCTTTCGGTTTCTCCATTGTCAACGACATAAATTTAGTGTCAGATCAAGTTCTGTATCAGCAACAGAAGTCCCTCAGCTCTGACTTTCGTCTCTGTTTTCCCACAGGATAGATTGTGCTACTAGTTTTCTGGCCCACATTACCGTGAAAGAGTCCCCCCCCCCCCCCTCTCTCTCTCTCTCTCTCTCTCTCTCTATCCAGGAGTGACAGACACCTGTTGCATTGTACGACTCGGTAGTTGACCAACAGATTCCATGGATTATCACCGCTTGCACTCACTGTATTCAGGAACAGGTGAGCCGCAGACAACTTTTTTCCCCTGGACAACACCGCAGCATCCATTGGAGCATCTACATGTCAATTTTGTTAGGCCCTTCCTAAATCGGTAGTGGACGCCTATTCCAAGTTTCCCTATGTATCCACATCCACTGCGACCACTATTTTGGCCCTGTCTAAGATTTTTGCACCTGAGAGACTGCCATATGTCATGGTTACCGACAATGGGCCCAGTCTGTTTCTCAAGAATTTGTGACTTTCTGTAAGGCTAGGGGTGTTCACAATCTCAGAGCTCCCCCATTTCCTCCTCAATCTAATGGTGAAGCCAAATACGTGGTTTGGACATTTAAAACTCAGATGAGGAAGTATGTGCCTGGCACGTGCCTTGAGCTGCTTTAGACCTTTTTTGAGCTCGTAGAATTTCACTCCGGTAGAGAGCTGCTACATGCACAGCAACCACAGACGCTTCTTCACCTGCTGCATCTGAAGCCATGTTCATTGGTGTTATTGGCTTCATAACACCACAGAGGGGGTTGCTGCCTGGCAGACTGCATCTGGGGTTTCTGCCTCCGCACCATTCCTAAACTGCTGTCGTTGGTGCAGCCCCCGCTGCACCTGAAGCTGCAGCTGCCACTGCCACCACCTCCATAGCTGGAGCTTGTGAAGTTGTTATCTCTGACACCCCCACTGACACCTCTGGTGCTGACCGCAGACCTCGACGAGGACATCACTATGGAGACCTTTCCCCGGCCCTGCCCCATGGCCTCTCACAAGTGGGGAGACGGTGCGCCAACCTGCCTCCCCATCACTTCCGCCCCTACTCACCTTCACCTGCCTGCCACATGCTACAGCAGTTGCTGTTTTTGGAAGTCATCACCATCACTGGTGTGTTCCATGACTCGTAATCTCAGTGCTTTGTGCAAATCAGTTTCCTCCAACCCCCCCCCCCCCCCCATCGTACCGGTGCATTTTTCTGTCTAATTTTTTTTTTTATTTTAAATGTTTGTATCTATGTATGTGGTTTTGTCACCCCCTAGAAGGGAGGAGTAATGTATCTTCACTGATGACACATATTGTTCACAAGCTGGCTTACCAGAGCCATGTGGGTCGGTCTCTTAGTGCGCTCTAGAGAGCCACCAAAGAAACAGCATTATTTAAGCAATCTCAAATACCAGGTTTTCCAGTTAAAAATACACTTTTTCCTGGGTGAAAACACACATTTTCCTTCGTTAGAATATACTTTCTCCATATTAAGTGACAATATACTTTCCCATCAATCCTTTGAATGGTAAAGATTTTATTGACTGGCGAAGAACCATGCTGTACTTTAGGGAATAAAACCCAAGAAAATTATATTTATAATAATAATTGCATTTTGAAAATATTGTCAATGCACAGTTAACATGTACGCTGCATATTTTCATATTATGAAAGTATAAATACAAATTCCACAAAAAGCAGCACAATAGTTTCCAAAATGTTGAAACTCAGATTGCGATGCACTTTCATCAGCCAATCATGTGATCTCGCCAATCAATGACAGCAAATATTCAGAGGATAGACCACGTGATGTAATCACCCAATAGCAACATCACGGTTCAATAGGTTGAATGCACGAATAGGAAAAGTGCATGGTTTAAATTGATATGTATATAATACAGCTAAAAGAAAAGCTAAGCTTTCAGATATAATATTGGTCTTTATTTACATGTGTTACCCTGTAAGACATGCATATAAAGACCAATACTATATCTGAAAGCTTACCCTTTAAGAAGCTTTCAAAATGAGGTGCTACAGAAGAATGCTGAAGATTAGATGGGTAGATCACATAACTAATGAGGAGGTATTGAATAGAAGATTCAGAAGGATGTAGGTTGCAGTAGGTACTGAGAGATGAAGAACCTTGCACAGGATAGTACCATGGAAAGCTGCGTCAAACCAGTCTCTGGACTGAAGACCACAACAACAACAACCCTTTAAGATGTATCAAACACAAATGTGCCAGAAAAATTTTAAATAATGACATAAATGTCTGGTTTCTGGACCCAAAATTTTCTAATTGACTCGTCCTCAAAGAGTTAGATTATGAATGAGAGTCAAGAGCTCTGTGATTTAAGAAATTCATCGCACATTCTCACACATAATACAATTCATCTTGCGTAAAAGGAAATTTACTTTGAAAGTAATGCTTCTCAAACTGCCAGTTGCAATATTTTCCAATGAACTGTTAGAAATAGGTTCATCTGTGAGAGAGACCTTCAAAAAACAGGCATTACTGCACATGTGCAGCAATGATGACGCAGGAAGCCCGTGCTCTGTGACTGCTCTGCTCGTACACCTTCCGTCACATTTCTCTTTGGAATTTTCGTGTCTATTGGGGCATTGTGTGACCATTTGCAGCATTGCAGCATATTGTTCGAAGGGGACATACGGAGGTATTGTACATCATTCTAGCCAAATAAGGAATGCAAAATAAGAAAGCAGTCCTTGGCACAACATTAATTTCAAAACTAGACTTTACAACTCAAAGTACCCTGATATGTTGCAAAATGGTGGCTTTAGCATGGATTTTTTTTACTCATACTCTGCTATGTTGTTTTAGCATTTCCAAACAGGTTTACATCCACACAATATTGCAATAAGGGGATAAAAAACACACACACACAAATTTCTTGCTTGTTTGTGTGCAAAAGAACTAAGAACAATAACCTTTTTATGACTTTTCTGAACCGTATAAACAATGAACACATTTATTTGTGAAGTCAAGAAACTGTATAATTGGTAGTTTCTATTCTACTCCAGAAGTAAATATAATGCCTTGTGTGGAGTTTCAATGATAAAACACAGTGTGCTGCCAGTCTACAATTTACTGAAGAACTGTGTTCCGTAAAGACATAAACAAAACAAATTAACATCAAAGTTAGAGGAGACACCAGACTAGTGTTGAAACATGTCCCGTCATCAAAAACATTGTTTTCATAGGGAATAGATATGTAAAATTCTGTAAAGTTTTTCAGAGGTGTTTTCTGGAAACCAATTTTCTTGGAATACCAATATTGTATTATATCCTGTTTGATTCTTTATTATGGCATTATGCCACAAAATGAAAATGTGCACCTGAAATTCGACAAACAGTTGAAACTAGACAATGATTAATTAGACTGCCTCTGCGGTGAAGATTAATAAAAGGCAAATTTCTTCAGCAAGCCAACAAGAATAACTTCACTGTTCTGCAAAGCGATTAATGCTTGATTCCCAATAACATGGAAATAAAATAAAATCAGAAAACTGAAACTAGTACATATTTTTGTCTTCCATAATTAAATTATGTGAATGTATTTTAATTCACTTAATAGCTCCCAGCCACAGAAATGTGTTTGGGTTTCATTTGTTTTCACGTAGCATATGGCTGTTTGAAGCTAGTACTTATACAACTAACAGCCACACTTCAAAATAGGAGAAGGCACTGCCTTACGCAACTTCAGGTCTGCCCACTTGAGCCCACTGGCAACTGCTTGAACAAACCTAAAAACAGTTATGACATCATGCTCAATGAAATTACTTTGCTGTTACAAAGTATTGCATAGTCTTTGTCCTTTAGGACATCTCTTAATGCTATATAGGTACGAACATGTGGGCTTCCTACGTCATTGTAGCTGCGCACGTGCCGTAACACCATTTTCTGGCGCTCTCTTAGAACTGCTGAAACAAGCTTTTGACACTTCTGCTGCTGGCACACACTTATGTGGGCACTTGTTTTGTTGTTGTTGTAAATGGAGCATTTTCTTTGCAACTTAAGTTTTACATTGGTAGCAGTGGAGATGACGGTAGTCTCCATGTGACCAGTGTTTAGATTTAGTGATTTTGCTGTTTCTTCTTCGTTTCAAACTCGTACGTCAAATGAAAACAAAACGAATTTCTGTGGCTGAGAGCTAGCAAGTGAATTAAAATAGTCATATAATCACGAAAGACTGAAATGTTATTAGTTTTAGTTTCCTCATTTTATTTTAATTCCAGGTTTTTGGCAGTCAAGCATCAATTGCCTTTCAGAACACTGAAATTATTTTTGTTGATTTGCTAAAAAAATTTGGCTTTTATTAATCTTTTCCACAGAGGCAATCAATTTATTTGAAACGAAGCATTTTATTCCATGATACTGGCTAGTGTCAACTGTTTGCTGAATTACAAGTGCCCGTTTTTATCCCCTGGCACGTATGACGTTATGCCATAATAAAGAACCAAACATTAGATACTTGTACTCCAAGAAAATTTGCAGCCCGAAAACCACCTGAAAAGCTTAACATCAGGTTGGGGCCTATTTCTTTGTGAATCAGGACATACGAATGTGGACTTTCTGCCGAATTATGAATTTTAGTCTGGTTTACGAAATTCCAATGCTCTTGAAGTACCCTCTGATGTTCTGTTTCATTTACGATGTAATGTAAGATCTCTTAATGCTATATAGGTACAAACATGTGGGCTTCCTATGTCATTGTAGCTGTGCACGTGCCATAACACCATTTTCTGGCGCTCTCTTAGAACTGCTGAAACAAATTCTAACAGGTAGCGGAAAAATACTGCGAATGGTGGTTAAAAAGTGTTACTTTCAAAATGTATTTCATTTTACATAAGATGAATTATGTTACATGTGCAAATGTGCTTTGAATTTCTTAAATCACGGAGCGTTGGATTCTCATTTAAAGCTTAACACAGTGACAGCCAACCACTTAGCAAAATTCGTGCCTAGACGTTTGTGTATTATTTTAAAATTTACTGGTACATTTGTGTGATGTATATTAAAGTATAACATGTGCAAAAAAGACCAATATTATATGTGAAAGATTTTTTTGTAGCTACAACATGTGTATTAATTCAAACCATTAACTTTTCATATTTATGTGTTCGCACTACTGAATAGCAGTGATGTTGGTTACTATTGGCTGATTACGTCACGTGTCGTTTGCTCTGAAGATCTGCTATCATCGGCTGGCGAGATCATGTGACATCAGCTATGACTGGGTTACTAAAGCGCATCGCAGTCTCAATTTCAATGCTTTGGAAACTAAGGTGCTGTGTTTGGTGGAATTCAAATATATACTTTCGTGATACAAAAATATGGAGTGTACATGCTGCTGCACATGAAACATCTTTCCAAAACAGGTCTTTTTTTTTATTGGGAGGAGGGGAGTGTTCTTTCTCTGAAGTGCCAGGAAGTTCTACGCCGGTGTATAAAACCTTAACCATTCAAAGGGTTTCTAAATTTTATGATTCTGAGAGAAAGTATTCTGTCACCTAACACGGAAAAAGTGTATTTTCACCTGGATAAAAGTGTATTTTTAACCAGGACATCAGGGAAAAATCCGGGATTTTTTTTCCTTGTCCATGTATACACCCTGACATTTCACACGTAACATATCATCTTGTGTAAAAGGAAATTTGATTTTAAAGTAACGCTTTTCAAACCACCATTCATAATATTTTCCCACAACCTGTTAGAAATAGATTCATTTCAGCAGAGCACCATAAAATAGGTGTTACTGTGCATGGGTAGCTACGATGACAATATGCAAGGAAAACAATCAATTTTTGACATAATAATTTAATTGGATGGATAAAAAAAATCTACTCACCAAGTGGTGGCAGAACACACACACACAAAAGACAGTTGTAATTAGGCAAGCTTTTGGAGCCGGTTGCTCCTTTTTCAGGCAGAAGGGCTGATGGGGAAGGAAGAGGAGTGAAGGAAAAGGACTGGAGACGTTTGGAAAAGGAGTAGATTTTGGGAAAGTCACCCAGAACCGTGTGTCAGGGGAGACTTGCTGCATGGGATGAAAAGGAAAGACTGATTGTTGGGGACTGCATTGGACGAGATTTGGAAACCTAACAGCTTACAGGTGGAAGACAGGGTAATATGCAAGACATTGATTACTGCTTAAACATCATGCAATAGTTCATACGAGTGAAAAGCTAAGTGCACTGTACGTACAGAGGTAGGAGGGGAGCAGTGAAAAACAGATGAGTAGGACGATAAAAGATGTAGAAAACTAAAATAGAGTGAAGAAAGAGTAATTACAGTGAAGAAAAGCTGGGACAGAAGAAATCAACATAAATTAAGGCCAGGTGGGTGGCGAGAACCTAGGACTAGAGGTGGGTCGCTCGCAAACGAATGGGTCCAAAGGAACGGTTCACCAAGATGAACGGAAGGAGCAAGGAATGAGTTCTAAGGAACAGTTTTTCATGGTTCACTTCAGTCGCGGCTTTCTACTTTTAGTTCCTAAGAACGGGAAACAGTCGGTCTCGTTCCCGCAACGGCACGTTGGCCAGTCTTGTTCCAGCCTCAGTCCCGTTCCCGTCTGTCTCAGTCTCTGTCAGCTGAAATCATCCTTGTTTACGTAGCCACTCACAGTTCCACTGCCGACGGCTCCAAGTTCATTCAGTATCGAGTTGTTGTTCGTTTCGTCCACTGCACATGCCCATTCTAGATCTGTTTCAAACATTTTTTGAACTCTGGAGTTCTGGTTCTTTTCATATTCTATTCAGCGTCCATGACCAGTAATTAAAATGTATTTTATAATTATGTAAATCACATAAAAATTACGTGGTATGTAATACATACATCTTTTCAGGTAACAAAAGGGCATATCAGCTTACTTCACTATTTCGATAAACAGCAGAAGACATACTTATAAAAAGGCAAGTTGTTTTGTTATTATGCATGCAAAGGAAGTCGGTATGGCACACATGAGTGGCCATAGTTGTTTTGTTATTATACATGCAAAGGAAGTCAGTACGGCATACATGAGTGGCCATTCTCTGTCTTCTTTTTTATCCAAGGTAAAACAGCATGTTCATTGTTACGGAAGGCAGACCGACTTACAACCGAATGAAGCTCACGCTCCATAATCGACTGTCTGCTGTCACATTTTGTAAAGAGAATATTATAACTTCTACAATATTGTTTCAGTGGTACAGGGTGGTGTACGAAAAATCAGCCCCGAGTACTAGACTGCTCGTCGTCACCCACCACTCATCATCTATTGTTTCGAAGTTGTTGGTTGCACTAGCTTATTTGTTATTTCTTTACTGCCTAATTATTACATGTTTACTATTCTGCTCGTAGCGGTCAACAAATAATGCATAATTGGCGAGCGGTCTGTACTCGGAGCCGGTTTTTCATGTGACACCTCATATTATTTCACTGTGATCGGCCACATAATGCTACAGCTGGCTAACCAAGAAGTTTTGCAGAATCATGAAAATTACTTCTATAAGTGTGTGAGAATTCTGTAATGAATAAAAACTCTGTACTCCAGAGCGGAAACAAGTGCCCCCTCTTGGCGCCTTCCACCTTCAGTCACCTAAGCTACTAATTTTCAATTTTTCATAAGAACCATGTACCATGCACATATGAATGGTGAATGAGTAAAAAAGAATTGTTCCCATAAAAGAGAGATCACCAGTGAACTAGTTCCGAAGGATGAACAAGTTTGCCCATCTCTACCAAGGACATGTTGTAGTGCTAGTTCCCACCTGCGGAGTTCTGAGAAACTGGTGTCTGGGGAAAGGATCCAGGTGGCGCGTGTTGTGAAACAGGTGCCGAAGTCATGATTGTCATGTAGAGCATGCTCTGCAACACGAAATTGCATGTTGCCTGCATACACCCTCTGTCTATGGCCATTCATTCTAACTGATAATTTGGTGGTAGTCATGCCGATGCAAAGGGCCAAACAGGAGAGAAGCCACATTTATTTCGCAAAGTGACAAAAATAACTTCATTGTTCTGCAAAGCGATTAATGCTCGACTGCCAGAAACGTGGAAATAAAATAAAATCAGAAGACTGAAACTAGCAACGTGTCTTAGCCTTGCGTAATTACGTGAATGTATGTCAATTCACTTGACAGCTCCCAGCCACAGAAATCCGCTTTGTTTTCATCTGAAGTGAGAACTGTAAATGAGGAGGAAACAACAAAATCACTAAACGTAAACACAGAACATGTGGAGACTAAACCCCTCCCCATTACAACCCAGACTACTCTGTGCATACGCGAATCTGGCAGCTTGGGCGCGCCAGAAAAATTTTTCCGGGTAGCATCTGGCTGCTTGTTACTACTGCTGATACAGCTACCAGCTACACACTAGTAGCCAAAAGTGACAATAGGTACTGCTCATACGCAACTCAACCGTGCAAGCATGTGAGCCTGCTGGCAACTGCTCAAATGAACTTAATGTAAACAGTTGTGACATCATGCTCATTGTCAGCGGTTTATTGTTGTGAAGTATTCCATAGTATTCATCCTAAACCCTTTGACACATTTTGCTGTTTATCAGTTCATACCAGTCAAAAGTATAAAGATTTAATTGAAGACTAAAAAAATCAAGAATACCAGAATTCTAAAAAAAATTCTGGGTTTTTCCCTGTTTTTTCCCAAATGACAAAATTCCCTTATTTCCCAGATGTGCTGGAATGTATATACCCTGATGGAACAATAAAATGGTCAACTAGTACTCTCAATAACACTTTCAATGCGAAAAATTCCTCACCTGGCAATTCGTACATAGTGTGTCAATAATGCACAAGTCAGAGCAGATCTGTTGTGATGGTTTGCAAGATTATTTGCTGTGAAAACTATGGACTTTTACGTCTGGACCATGTTAAATGTTGTGTGTACAGCACCCCTACAAACACAATTGAAGAACTGGAGCAGAGAATTCTTGATGACAGTTTAGAAATCATCCACAGTCATTTGAAGAAATTCAAACCTCAATATGGGGATGAGTACAGAACTGCAAGGCCAACACTTTGAACTTATACAGTAATCATAACACGTCACAATAGGAGGGATAGTCATAAAGTTATAAGTATCATCTCGAAAAAATACAATATGTAATAAATTTTTGCATATTTGCAGGCACTCCTGCCAGTGTGCTACACACTGAAATCCCCACCGCTGAAGTACTGTAGGTGGGCACCAGATGAGCCAAAACAAAGATATGTAGCCAATTGGTAAAGTGGGGTATTGGGCAGCAATTCGTTTCCAGCAGCATCAGAAATGCTGCCCCTGGGTCAGGCCAAAAAAAAAAAAAACAACTTCTCTACCCATTGGGGTCAGCCTGACAAGGCTGCAACATTTCTGCTGCTGCTGGAAATAAATTACTGTCCAATACCGCACTATATTAATTGCTATGCCTCTTTGTTTTGGCCTTTCTGGTGGCCTCCTACAATTCATTGGTGGAGGGGAGTGTGTACCACGACTGCAGGCACATATCAGCAAACAAACAGAAATTAAACCTCTGACTGCTGTGGACGAGTTAACTTGTCACATTCTGCTACTCCCCAGGTGCAGGTGTTGAGGACGTGTTTAAGTGCAGCCCCTGTGCTTACACATCCTGTTCCGCTGACCCTCCCACCGATAGGGGCACGTTACTTCCGTATCTCAGTGAATATAAAAGTTTTGAGTATTATCGTATGACATATGTGACTCTTTGTGTGCTATCATTTGCAATAAACCTCGTTTTGATATCTTGAACCGATTATGAAATGTGACAATTGTTCTGACCATACTATTCATGATGCACAGGGGTGGAAATGTGCACATTGTGCACAACCATCCACCCAATATAAAACCGACAACTTGAGAACAAAGTGAGGTGATATCCAGCTCTCAGTTTTGACACATTTGTCGCTCAGTGCAATTTGGTTGAGTTTCACCTGAGTCCCAAATCCGACTGTCAGATTGCAGAATCTAAATGGAACGATGAGAGGAAATAACGACATTGTCACTCGAGTATGTCCGTGCGTTGCCAGTGATCTAATGCCACAGAGCTTTCGATTCATTACAAAGAATGAAGTTTTTAGTTCCAAAAATGGGAAAGTGACAAGCACTTCAGCAAAAGGACCGCCTGTGATCTCACTGCAGCTATCCTAGATCTGTCATAGAGTCAAAAAGTGTACTGTGTTTGAGACTCATGTTAGTGACTTCTGTATCCTCAAAATATTCCTTGGACGATGTGAAAGAATAACTGACAGTGAGAACAGTAGTAATGATGAAGTCGTGCATTTTAGACAAGGAGTGATAAATATAAGTCCATCGAGTTCAGATCCCGATACGGAGGAATCATATGTGAGTGAAGATCTTGATCATATATTGGAAGAGCTCGCTGCAGATGAAGAAGAGCAATTGAGCTCTGTTGATGATTCATTGCACAATATCCAGTCGAATAAATTCGCTAACAAGAAACACCCATTTCCGTTCATTGGAAAATGTGGGCTTGTGATGGATTTGCTATCTGATAATAACACATGTGAAGCACTTTTGTTATTCTTAGACAACAAAGGGATGAGGCCTTTATTCACAGAGACTAACCGATATGCAGGGCAAAAACTGCATCAACACGAAATTACTGAACATGGTTGACTGAATAAATGGAAACCCACCACATATGAAGAAATTACAAATTTCATTGGGCTCATGATTTAGGTGGGTCTAGTACAGACATTACTTGTTAGATGTTGGTCAACAAACCTTATTTACAACTTTCCATTTCTGCACAGAAATCGTCTTGAATTACTGTTAGTGAAATCGCATTTCACAAACAACAAAAAGACAGATGAGAGCAGCAGACTTGGAAAAGTTTTACTCCTCCTAAACATACTGACAGACAACTATCAAAAAGTCTTTTCACCACGTGAGTATGTTTAGGAGGTTCCTTGGAGGGGCGACAATACACACCAACAAAATCACATAAAAGTATAGCATAAAAATTTTCAAATTGTGTTCCACTGAATGGTATACATCATCAGCAAAAGTATATTCTGGATGAGATACCAGCAGAAGAAAGCAAATTGGCATAGACGAAAATGTCTGTATTGAACTTGCAGCTAAATTGCTAAATGAAGGACGAACTCTGTTTGTCAAGAACTTTTACACAAGCTATGAATTAGCAATTGAATGTCTAAAATTCAAAACACATGTCACTAGAACTGTACAGTACAACAAAAAATTTACGCCACGTTTTGTAATGTCGTACCCACTGAACAGAGGTGAAATGATAGCAAGTGAAGATGACAGCAGTGTGTGATGAAAATGAAGGGATGTTTGCAATGTTACGATGCAATCGACAAACATGTGTCTATTATGATATCAAGCTTGAATTTTATGCATCATGGTCATCCTCCAAAACAAAAAACTTTGGCGATTCTAGCTTATAATATTGGCAAAACTGGCATCAGCAGAAGTGACCAGATGGTGTCATATCCCACAATGATACAGAAGGATATTAAGTGGTGGAAATTAGCACTACATTTGCTTTTCGGAACACGTATACTACACTACTGGCCATTAAAATTGCTACACCACGAAGATGACGTGCTAAAGACGCGAAATTTAACCGACAGGAAGAAGATGCTGTGATATGCAAATGATTAGCTTTTCAGAGCATTTACACAAGGAGTTGACATGAGGAAAGTTTCCAACCGATTTCTCATACACAAACAACAGCTGACCAGTGTTGCCTGGTGAAACGTTGTTGTGATGCCTCGTGTAAGGAGGAGAAATGCGTACCATCACGTTTCCGACTTTGATAAAGGTCGGATTGTAGCCTATCGCGATTGCGGTTTATCGTATCGCGACATTGCTGCTCGCTTTAGTCAAGATCCAATGACTATTAGCAGAATATAGAAATCGGTAGGTTCAGGAGGGTAATACAGAACATCGTGCTGGATCCCAACAGCCTCCTATCACTAGCAGTCGAGATGACAGGCATCTTATCCGCATGGCTGTAATGGATCGCACAGCCATGTCTCGATCCCTGAGTCAACAGATTAGGACGTTTGCAAGACAACAACCATCTGCACGAACAGTTTGACGAGGTTTTCAGCAGCATGGACTATCAGCTCTGAGACCATGGCTGCGGTTACCCTTGACGCTGCATCACAGACAGGAGCACCTGCAATGGTGTACTCAACGACAAACCCGGGTGCACGAATGGCAAAATGTCATTTTTTGGATGAATCCAGGTTCTGTTTACAGCATCATGATGGTCACATCCATGTTTGGCGACAACGTGGTGAACACACATTGGAAGCATGTATTTGGCATCGCCATACTGGCGTATCACCCGGCGTGATAGTATGGGGTGCCATTGGTTACACGTCCTGGTCACCTCTTGTTCATATTGATGGCACTTTGAACAGTGGACGTTACATTTCAGACGTGTTACGATCTGTAGCTCTACCCTTCATTCGATCCCTGCGAAATCCTACATTTCAGCAGGATAATGCACTACCGTATGTTGCAGGTCCTGTACGGGCCTTTCTGGATACAGAAAATGTTTGACTGCTGCCCTGGCCAGCACATTCTTCAGATCTCTCACCAACTGAAAATGTCTGGTCAATGGTGGCTGAGCAACTGGCTCGTCACAATACGCCAGTCACTACCCTTGATGGACTGTGGTATCGTGTTGAAGCTGCATGGGCAGCTGTACCTGTACATGCCATCCAAGCTGTTTGACTCAATGCCCAGGCATATCAAGGCTGTTATTACGGATAAAGGTGGTTGTTCTGGATACTGATTCCTCAGGATCTATGCACCCAAATTGCGTGAAAATGTAATCACATGTCAGTTCTAGTATAATATATTTGTCCTATGTATAGCTGTTTATCAGCTGCACCTCTTCTTGGTGTAGCAATTTTAATGGCCAGTAGTGTAAATGGACACTTCGTGTATGAGGGGGCCACAAATACATAAATAGAAATAAAAAAATTTCATGAACACCTCATTACCAAACTGTTGTCTGCTGAGATGCTATGCATGACAGTAATACACATAAAACAAGGGAACTGTCCTATAGTTTAGCGATTTGTAAGAATCAGCAGGGGAAGCCTATGCAAAGGATGTGCAACCTATGTTATAAGAAGAAGATACAAAATACCAAATGCCGAGGAGCAAAGAAAATGTAGAAAACTATGACCTATTGTCCCAATCGTTCAAAATCACCTCAGATGTATTTAACAATATTTGAAGGAAAGTTGCTACTCATCATATTGCGGAGATGCTGAGTCGCGCGCGCGCGCGCGCGCACAACTGCAGTCTCAGGCAACTGAAACTACACTGCCTCCTGGATTTTCCACTGTCAGATGTATTTAACAGGTAAACGCCATGTGACGTAGTATAATGTAATACATTAACTTAGACGTGAATAAATAAAATGTAAAGTATTATGTGTATATTGTTTTTGTGTGTATTTACATTTCACACACATTAATATACAAGCTAAAATCAAGCACACACAGAGTTCATGCAATGCATTTTTACCTGCAGAAATTCTTTAAAATTTCATGCAATGGTTTACTTTATTTGACCTAGCACAGTAACTACGACAAACAACGAAAAGAAATTTAGCCCTTTGTTGAGAGAAGGTATCAGGTTGTAAGGCGCGCAAAAATCTTAATTTTTCCACTGAATAATTCTTTAAAATTGGGGGTTACATATTTCATAATGACCATAACATCGTCTCTCGGAACAGGCAGCAGCATTAGTGAGTGATATGGCAACGACAAAGCCAATGTAGGGAGCACATTTGTAGCAGTCAAAGGGTTAGTTATGTTAAAATTATTATTCTTAAGTGGTAATTAAAACTTTACAACTAGCTCTCATACTACTTGTTTATTAAAAGCAACTATACTTCTACCAAAATTCGTATAACTTTGGTTAAGCAAGCCTATCTTCCCAGCTAAGATGAGTTTTAACAAAATGAAATCAGTGGGCGCTGGTAACAGCGAATTTAAAATTATGTCACTAACAGTTTATATGCAGAGCCAAGTTTATTCACACATTTTTGCTTATACTCATAGTGGTTGTGCTTTCAACTGTGCCAGTTTGAAACACTAATTCATACACACAATGTATAGAAGATTTCCAGTGTGTTTGGTGCCTCAGTCCCAATAATGAAGTAGATAGCATGATACATTACCTGTGGCAAGAAATTATCAATAAGAGTAATAACAGATGAACTCAAAAACACTGTACAACAGGGGTTCGGGTGTTGAATAAAGATTAAATCTACAAGGCAAAAAAAGAAGTCTCATAATTAGGAGACAAAAAATGCCCGAAACAATTTAAACTGAGGCTGAGAAGGAAGAAGGGGGCAAGGGCAGGACCATTCTATTTAGAGACCAATTGCAGGAAGTACAAAGTGCACTATTAAAGAAAATTAGAAACCTGTACAAATAAGGTGCTGGAAAACATATTAAATGTTTCAAAAAACTACATTTTATCTGTTGTACTCACTTCTTTAGGTTTAACAGGTTTCTCCTTCTTCCCCTTTTGTGTTTTTGCTGCTTCCTTTTGAGCCTAGGACAAATAAGTGAATGTATTTTAGAATGCTACCAGTAGCTACACACTCTCCCCTTCCATACGATGTACACAAATAAGGCAACATTTAAGGCAAAGCACACCACACTATACATAGCAAAATATAGAAGCCCCTATTCACTGTAAACCAAACAATGGTATCTCACCTTTGGAGGTTTCGGTGGCCGACTTTCACCTGGTAGACCTACGGGTCCTCGTTGTCTCCTAAACCTGACAATGATGCTTCTCGAATCGAGAACAAGATTGTGTGTGCTTTTGTAGGCTTCTATGGCCTCGTCAACTGTGTTGTACCTAATAAATGCATACCTGAACACACAAACATATTGATCAGAAAAGCTGCTAAAGCTACAAATTCTCTGAAATTACACATAGAAGAAAAGTATCACATTGAAGAAATACACCAAACAGTAATATGCTGATAAACATATTTTGTTTTCTTAATATGAGACTAAGCACGCTTCACCCCAATCCCACTAAATTTCAGACAGATTTTACC
This sequence comes from Schistocerca piceifrons, assembly GCF_021461385.2. Taxonomy (NCBI): domain Eukaryota; kingdom Metazoa; phylum Arthropoda; class Insecta; order Orthoptera; family Acrididae; genus Schistocerca; species Schistocerca piceifrons. The sequence continues at coordinate 468,975,155 of NC_060145.1, forward strand.
TGAATAAAGATGGAAATAAGATTTACAATCTCTATACAAATCATAAAGTGGAAGCTGTCCCTGACCTAAATGTTGGTTTGAAAACTCTATTACTTTACTATACTTGGTTCTATTGAGGGTGGTATACCACTGCCATATTCTTACCTTTAAACTCACTCACCAGCCAGTTCTAATCGGGCCTACAGTTTAATGCGGTTTCTGAGCCATTGTGCAATTCGGCATTTTTCACATTAACAAATCATTGCCAGAGCTCTTCCACAAACTCTACCAGTACCTCTTGCTGGAATATCAAGTATCTAGGATCTGTCATATGGTACGGAAGACTGTAGGGATGAAGAAGACGACCGTCAATGATACCGGCCCATACACTGATACTAATCCCTTGCTGATAAACATGTGAATGTCTGGCATTACAATTCTTGTCGTCCCAAATGTGGCTGTTTTGGCAATTCAAAACGGCCTCCCTGGTGAAGTGAGCTTGATCCATAAAAGAATGTACTGTACAAAGTCGGCTATGTAGAAACTGTGTCCTGAAATTGACGTGTCACAGTGGAGAATATGCCAGAGTTAATGGTTGCACATTCTGTTAGATCGGAATTGGAATGCCAGTCATGCAGAAGACACCAGATGCTTGCACAGGGCATGTCCATGGCACAGGAAATGTTTCTAGTACTCGTCATCGTTGTCTTCAATGTGACGGAGGATGTTGCTTCAATGCCAAGAGTGCAGCAGATCCGTGGAGCACCACAGTCGATTCTCCCAGTTGCGAACGTACCAGTTTCACCCAGCTGGTGTTGTAGTTGAATAAATGTGGTATATGATGCACTGCAGTGACTCAGAAAACATACTTCTGCTGTACAGCCCTACCAATATATCCAGCTTCATTGTAAACTATCAGCACCTCTTTGTACTCTTCAAATATGCATTCCATCATCTCATACTGTCTCAGTCATCCTTGCTGCTCAATGATGGACTGACAAAGGAGCAGAATGCTGACACATTGATTGTAAGCACACGGTACGTTATGTCAGGTGATGCGATAGTCCTCTTCTCAGTCTGTGTGCATACCATGAAGCAACAGATTTGAAAGTGATCTCACCTTTAAATTTATTTTATAAACAAATGGTACATTTCTGGGCGAGGGTTCCTTATCAAAGCTTTCCCTACCAAGTCCCCTCTACAATCCCTAGAAGTCCATAATAGGAATTAGGAAACACCCTGTATATGTGACTGTTCCTTTTAAGTAGCTCTAAGGAAAGACACCATCTGAAAACTTAGTGACATTCTGAATTTTGGATAGCTCAGTTAGTAGAGCACTTGCCTGCAAAAGGTAGAGGCCCCAGGTTCAATTCTCGGTCCGGAACACAGTTCCAATCTGTCAGGAAGTTTCACTTTAAATTGTTTTTACGGACTTCTCAAATATTTGATACCTTTGCTATATGTCGATTGGTTACCTTTACTCCTGCCATTAGTTATGTGTGTAGTGATCTTTTTTCAATACTGCTGATTAGTCATTATCTTGACGTGTATGCACATGAGATAACATTTACAGTTTATTTTATTTTTTATGGGGGTTGGGGGAAGACTTCAGTGGTGATGCATAATCTAAACAACCCTTTCTTTGTAACAATGTGACTGTAATCTATACAATCCAGTTACTGTGAAGTGTATGATGGAGATTATATCAGTACTCCATGTATGAGGTGTGTTCAAAAAGTAAGGTGACTTTTTATTTTTAGGAAAAAATATTTATTTAGTCATCAATATTCATGTTGTCTCCTTCAAAGTAATCTCCCTAAGATACAATACACTTGTGCCAACACTTCTTCCAAGCCTCTAAGCACTTTTTGGTACAGTCTTGAGTACTTCCAGCAACACAGTTTTTATTTCCTTAATCACTGAAAATCTTTGTCCTTTCACAGGTCTCTTCAGTTTTGTGAACAGGAAAAAGTCGCAGGTGGCCAAATCCAGTGAATATGGTGGGTGAGGCATGATTGTCGTGTTGTTTTTGGCCAAAAAGTCTCTCACAGGCAATGACGAATGAGCAAGTGCATTGTCGTGATGCAAAAGTCATGAATTGTTTTTCCATTCCGATATGCCAACATCCTCAGCAACTTCTCTTATGGTAATTCGACAATTTTCCAAAACAATTTTTTTCACAGCTTCGACGTTATTATCTGTTGTTGGTGTGCTGGGGTGCCCAGAGCGAGTTTCATCATTGGCATCTTCTCGGCCATCTTGGAAGAGCTTGTACCATTTGTAAACATTTTTTTTTACTTAGAGCACACTCACCATATGCAACTGTCAACATTTCAAGTGTTTTAGAGCACTTGATTCCATTTTTCTTACAAAATTTGATGCAAATTATTTGCTGATTTTTATAATAATCGAAAATCACCGAGCACACTAAAACACAACTAATCTTTCCATATGTCAAAAACAAATGAAATATGCTGTGCACTTGAAACTGTGAACATATGTTCGAGACTTGTACCAACATAAAAAAAATTCGATAATTGAACATACACTGCCCGCGCAATTTGAAAAGTCACCTTACTTTTTTAATATGCCTCATAAACAACTATAAAATGCCTTTAAATTTTTCTTTGAACACTAATTACTACAGTCAACATTTGACTTTGTATGAAGCTACTGCACACGTAACTTCTTTCGAATGTAGCCAACAAACGTTCAAAAGTTTTGCAATCACCACATTAACAATAAACTCGTCAACTTTTGTAGTGGTATACAACTGGCTAAATACTAGAGAAAGATTTACCGTATACAATTTATTTTATTTTGCAGGCAATACAGTCTGCGTCAGGTACCCAATTAATTCTGCTGAGAAAGGACAGATGTGAGGAAAAGAGGGTAATTTCACTCTGCATAAATTTCTTCTTTAATGATTCTAAATTAAATACTATGATCTAATGGGGTATTTGAGAGAAAACAATTAACTATACAGTAATTTTTCTAATCCTATTCTCATGATTCCTGTGTGAGTGATATGTAGTGAATTATATAATTATATGTAATGAATTATAATATATTCCTAGAGTCATCTTCAACAGTCTTCCTGTTCAGTTCCTTATCTCTCTGACACCCTCCCACAGATCAAACAAACCTGTCACAAATCATGCTGCCCTTCTCCGTATACATTCAATATCACCTGTTAGTCCTATTTGGTACAGGCCCCACACAACTGAGCAATATTCTTGGATGGGTTGTACGAGTGACTTGTAAGCAATTTTCTTTGAAGACTGATTGCACTTCCCCAGTATTCTACCAATAAGCCAAAGTCTACTACAAAAGTGTGACACCCAGGTATTTGTATGAGTTGGCCGATTCCAACTGTGACACACTGATATTATAGTCATAGGATACTACTTTCTTTTTTTCCTTTTTGTGAAGGGCACTATTTTACATTTCTGAACATTTGAAGCAAGATGCCAATCTTTGCACCACTTTGAAATCGTACAAAGATCTGACTGAATATTTATGCAGCTTCTTTCAGATAGTACTTCATTGTAGATAACTGTATCATTTGCAAAAAGTCTGAAGTTATCATTAATATTGCCTGCAATGTCATTTATATACAACATGAACAGTAACAGTTCAAACACACTTCCCTGGGGCACACCTGGAGTTACCTCTACATCTGATGATGACTCTCCAACCAAGATACATACCGCGTGAACTTCATCCTCTGTGCAAAGCCAATATCTATCCTTGAAGCTGTTGGGAATTTCTCCTTGACACTAGCTATATTAACTTTTGTAGGTAAGTTTCCAATATATAACCTGCAACACAAAATATATCACACTTCTAACTCAACTTCTATGAATCTGCTGACAAACATACATGTAATTTTTGTTGTGGCAAGCATAATATCTGAAGCACAATGTCAGTTTCAGTGTTATTGAGAAATTTTATTGTTTCAGCCGCGAGATTGTCGTTTCTTTGACATCACTAGAAGCCAGTCAATTCAGCACCTTTGGAAGCAGTGTTAAATAAAATTTGTAGGATGTATGTAATACTGTCCTTATAGTCCTAACAATGGTGAGAAGCAATATGGGGATCTTCCTTTCTAAAATATAACATATATCTATTACGAAAATGGTTACTGACATGGATGACAGGCAAAGAAGATAGCACACTGAAACGAGGAATTTCTTACACTTATTATGGCTTCACTATATTACCTCTCATGACTGCAATATGGTCCAAACTTACCCATTACAGAATTGCAGACTCTTCGTTCCATAAAAGTTAACATTTCCATCATTATCCTCAAGTAGGCAAGGCATTCACTACTATACAACTAAAGAGTCTCCACCAGTTTCTGCTCAGCACTTACCATGAGAACCAAATTACCCATGTGGTAATGGATTTGCAAAAGTCACTAAAACTTCTAACCTATAAAAGGATGACACACGGAAACACACACCACTCTTTATGTGAATTTGCTAACTTCTACACAAGATATACAAACTTAGCCATTTCAGATGCGCTGCAGTTTATTGCTTCAAATGATCTCCAGCCTTCTATCCAAAACATCTATTCTTTTTTTAAAAAAATAACCATTTCCCAAGCATTCTGAAATCCTAGTCTGCCCTAACCTCTCATCCCACTCCTTGTTAGTCATCACCTCCCTTAAACAAATTTTCTCAGCTGAAACCCATACTTCAGAGAAAACCTATGATGTTCTTCCCCATCCCTTACACAATTTTGTACTCAGAAATAACTATTTCATTTTTGAGCGATGGATATACATAAACTGGGGTATAGTCATAAGAACCACTACAGCTGCCATCTGCACTACTGTTACATCAGTCACTGGATAGGTTTTTCCTGGAATTAAGAGATCTAGATATATTTCATAGTTTTCCTGATTCTGATAAATTAATAACATATTCTCTATCTGCACTCCAACAAATTTTACTGCTGTAGTTCATACAAAATCTGAATGTAAATTGCTAGTAAGTGCCTTGTGGACCTTTTATAAATTTCATGCCACCTTCCGCGACATTAACCTCAGTCTCACTGCTGACTAATTCCGAACTGCAGCACATGTCAGAACTACTGACAGCAGCACTTAAATTGTTAGATCTTACCACCATCTATTAGTGGGCAATGGAAGCATGTGCTGTTATTGTTGCAGCCAGCAATCTTGGAGGAAACTGTTGATAATTACATTGTTGAGAGACTCAAATAAGCACATAATGTGGTAACAGTCCTATAACATGTGCTGATAGTATGAGTACAGCAATTACTACAAGAATTAAGAACATACGATTTTAACCCTGGGGCACGTGTATCTATGTATAAAGTGTGCCAAGCACAAATAAAATTGTTTTGTGCCATTCTATTGTTGTTTCACAATTGTGAGCCAAGACCTACTCCTTCATTGATGCTTCAGCTAACGCTGTGATAAATAGTGTTATCATATGTCCAAGTGAGCAGCAATAATATAGAATAACAGCAAGCTAAGTGAAAAAAACTTTACGATATGTGTGTGAAAATTCCTCAGATTACAAGCAAGCAGCACAATATCATAATTAGGCAATTGTCTGCAGTTGGCTGTGATCTGATGCAAATGCGCTGTTTAATGCTTCAACCAGGTGAATACTGTGTGATAACATCTGTCCATGGCAACAGAGTGGTATAATGAAATGTATTTCATTATTATTTAACTAAACAGTGCTTTAGCTCATATTATGTAAGTTTATTTTATCATTGTTCAATTAAACTAAGATTAAACTTTGATTTTGCTCATACATTTTTACCTCGGTAACATAAAGACCGCTATTCTTTAAATGTGTACAAAGTACGCCATGTGCCTACTCCTGTTATGGAAAACAGTGCATCCACTTGAGGGTTAAGGGAGCGTATTAGGTCACATCCTACAAGTTGTATAAGTAGTACTTTATAAGTGTGTTATAAAAATATGAAACATTAGTGACTCATAGGAGGTACAGGAAAATTTCTGAATAGTCATCTCTGGAGATTTGGTCTCACAATGAATCATGGAAGTGTGGATTACAGTGATACCAAAGAAGTGTGCAGAGTGCAAAAACAGTATGGGGCATTGATATGATCCAGCCTATGTACATACTTATTTCAGCGGGCATAAAGAAAGTAGCAGTAACAATTCAGCAAAACAAAGATCAAGTCTGTCAAGCAACAATGAGATGCGTGATCTGAGGGCGTTATATATTTCTAGCTGGGTTTGATTACATGACACATTATAGTTCATTCAAAGAATTGTAGTGCAGTTTTCAAACTGAAGATTATGGAAATCAAGTTGCAAGGGCGAATCACAAATCCTTCGACATGAAACACGTTCCATATCCTGCAGCTATGACATTTGTAGCAAGTTTGTCTGGACACTGTTTCACTATTTACATTCATGGTCAGTGTCACTGTTGTCTTCACTTTGATCGAATTCCTCAAATCGCGTCAACCAAAAGCTCATCCTGTACAATGATCTCCCTGACATTCTAAACACACAAGTCACACCCTTTGCTCTTACCTAAACTACTTCCATAAAGCATGGCACACAGGACTTGTACTATGTGCTCTCGAACTACTTCCTACTCTAACCCTATAAACGTCTGAAAAACTCCACCCGAGGTAGTGTCACTGTTGAGGAAAGTAACATCAGCTGACAGTGACCGAATGGGCACAGGGTGTCTACTCTGGTACCACATAAGGATGTTGTAGATCACACTTTACAACACAATTTCAGTGCCTCATTTGCCATGTGTGTATATTTGACTCTTCTTCGTAATGCCATACTCTTGTAACAACATAGTATGGTGCTTTTTCTGCAATATGCACTCAGTTCCCACCGTGTGACTGGCCCCAACTTACACTAACAAATCGTGCCATTTTATAACCCCTGTCTTCCACTCTCTGCTCCTGCAATCACTGTGAACATTTTCCATTTAATTATGTTTCATTTTTCATTCTTCTCTCATATTTTGCAACACCTCATTTTGCTTACTTCCTTGGCTATTGCTAGGCCAGTATTGGTGTTTTTTCTGTTCCTCGGCTTCTATTTGCAGTCTGCTGTTCAAAAGTCATTCAAAAATCAAATGAACTCTCTCACAACTCTAGTTACTTAGGTTTTCAAATCTTGTCCTTTTTACATTAAATCTTGTGCTTTTTTAGCATTTCACTGTTTGTCCTAACTTGCTATGACCCTTGCTCTGGGTTAACAAGTAACTTCACTAAGCAATATTGGATGATGTCTTCCAACCCCTTCGTCTGCACACTGATAAAATAATCCCTGCCAATAATACTGTTTAACTATAAATTTCTGCATTTTTGGATTCTGACAAGGTACTAGCAAACTGGTATGTAAAATCTGTTTTGGGTTTTCAAATCTCAATGCAATGTTGGTTTCTGGTGTGTATTTGTGGCTATTTAATTGGTGTGGTTAAACTGGCTAAGATTTTTTATGCTGTATGTGGTCAGCTATTATTGTAAGCGGGTGTAGTTAGCAGCTTTCTCAGAATGCACATCTTCAAACTGCTGGTGATGCTATGAGTGATATTACAGATCATAACATGAATGGTTTCAGATAGATTATATAATGGTAAGACAGAGATTTAGGAACCAGGTTTTAAATTGTAAGATATTTCCAGGGGCATATGTGGACTCTGACCACAATCTATTGGTTATGAACTGGAGCTTAAAACTGAAGAAACTACAAAAGGGTGAGAATTTAAGGAGATGGGCCTGGATAAATTGACGGAACCAGAGGTTGTACAGAGTTTCAGGGAGAGCATAATGGAACGACTGACAGATATGGGGGAAAGAAATACAGTAGAAGAAGAATGGGTAGCTTTGAGGGATGAAATATTGAAGGCTGCACACGATCAAGTAGGTGAAAAGATGAGGGCTAGTAGATATCCTTGGCTAACAGAAGATATATTGAATTTAATTGATGAAAGGAGAAAATATAAAAATGCGGTAAATGAAGTAGACAAAAAGGAATACAAACATCTCAAAAATGAGATCGACAGGAAGTGCAAAATGGCTAAGCAGTGGTGGCTAGAGGACAAATGTAAGGATGTAGAGGCTTATCTCACTACGGGTAAGATAGATACTGCCTACAGGAAAATTAAAGAGACCTTTGGAGAAAAGAGAACCACTTGTATGAATATCAAGAGCTCAAATGGAAACCCAGTTCTAAGCAAAGAAGGGAAAGCAGAAAGGTGGAAGGAGTATATAGAGGGTCTATACAAGGGCGATGTACTTGAGGACAATATTATGGGAATGGAAGAGGATGTAGATGAAGATGAAATGGGAGATATGATACTGCGTGAAGAGTTTGACAGAGCATTGAAAGACCTAGGTCGAAAGAAGGCCCTGGGAGTAGACAAAATTCCATTAGAACTACTGACAGCCTTGGGAGAGCTGGCCCTGACAAAACTTTACCATCTCTTGAGCAACATGTATGAGGCAGGTGAAATACCCTCAGACTTCAAGAAGAATATAATAACTCCAATCCCAAAGAAAGCAGGTGTTTTCAGGTGTGAAAACTACCGAACTATCAGTTTAATAAGTCATGGCTGCAAAATACTGAATTCTTTACAGACGAATGGAAAAACTGGTAGAAGCCAACCTTGGGGAAGATCAGTTTGGACTCCATAGAAATATTGGAACATGTGAGGCAATACTGACCCTATGACTTATCTTAAGAGACAGACTAAGGAAAGGCAAACCTACGTTTCTAGCATTTGTAGACTTAGACAAAGCTTTTGACAATATTGACTGGAATACTTTCTTTCAAACTCTGAAGGTGGCAGGGGTAAAATACATGGAGCGAAAGGTTATTTACAATTTGTACAGAAACCAGATGTCAGTTATAAGAGTCAACGGGCATGAAAGGGAAGCAGTGGTTGGGAAGGGAGTGAGACTGGTTGCGTTGGGTTGTTTGGGGGGAAGCGACCAAACAGTGAGGTCATCGGTCTCATCGGATTAGGGAAGGATGGGAAAGGAAGTCGGCCGAGCCCTTTCAAAGGAACCATCCCGGCATTTGCCTAGAGCAATTTAGGGAAATCACGGAAAACCTAAATCAGGATGGCTGGACGCGAGATTGAACCATCATCCTCCCGAATGCAAGTCCAGTAGACAGGATTGTAGCCTATCCCCGATGTTATTCAGCCTGTATATTGAACAAGCAGTAAAGGAAACAAAAGAAAAATTTGGAGGAGGTATTAAAATCCATAGAGAAAAAATAAAAACGATGAGGTTCGCCGATGACATTGTAATTCTGTCAGAGACAGCAAAGGACCTGGAAGAGAAGTTGAACGGAATGGATAATGTCCTAAAAGGAGGATATAGGATGAACATCAACAAAAGAAAAATGAGGATAATGGAATGTAGTCAAATTAAATCAGATGATGCTGAGGGAATTAGATTAGATTGGGGAGCAAAATAACTGATGACGGTTGAAGTAGAGAGGATATAAAATGTAGACTGACTATGGCAAGAAAAGAGCTCATGAAGAAAAGAAATTTGTTAACATCGAGTATAGATTTAAGTGTCAGGAAGTCGTTTCTGAAAGTATTTGTATGGAGTGTAGCCATGCATGGAAGAGAAACATGGACAATAAATAGTTTGGACAAGAAGAGAATAGAAGCTTTCGAAATGTGGTGCTACAGAAGAGTGTTGAAGATTAGATGGATAGATCACACAACTAATGAGGAGGTATTGAATAGAATTAGGGAGAAGAGAAATTTGTGGCACAACTTGAGTAGAAGAAGGGATCGGTTGGTAGGACATGTTCTGAGGCATCAAGGGATCACCAATTTAGTATTGGAGGGCAGTGTGGAGGGTAAAAATCGTAGAGGGAGACCAAGAGATGAATACACTAAGCAGATTCAGAAGGATGTAGGTTGCAGTAGGTACTGGGAGATGAAGAAGTTTGCACAGGATAGAGTGGCATGGAGAGCTGCATCAAACCAGTCTCTGAAGACCACAACAACAACAACAACAACAAAATGAAAAAGGAAAATAATTGGCTTCAGGTTCATCATATGAGAACAGCCTCTAACATAATTTAATATTGAGTGCATCTGTCACTCACCTTTTGCTCTATATCCAACATTTATTCTAACATGCTTTATTAGTGTTACTAGCTAAAGGCAATGGGGGAATCACATTGTTAAAAATTTTGTGCTGAAAACTCAGATATTTAATGACCTTCCTAAAATAGGAATCATTCTGAGGGGAAAAAATAATGCAACACAACAGAGACAATGCCCAATTTTTCAATAACTTTCAATGTCACTCATATCTTCAAAAACAGCAACTCTAAAAAAGGTTATTTTTTTTGCCTGGACAGTAAAGCAGCTGATATCCACATGACCATATGAAGTAACTTAGTAATGTAAATATAGAAAAATGATGAAACATTGTACAGTCAGGTTTATTCCCATTCGCAACAGTGTACTCCATGACTGTATTAATGAGATCCATGATAGGTGGAAGGGCAACACCTGTTATAAATTTTTAATCTGTTTATTGCAGATCAATTTCAGCTACTGTGTAGCAGTTAAACTGTTATCTGTGAAGTTATGAGAGATTCCAGGAACCTGAGCGTCAGGTAGAGCCGATGGTGTAGCGGCATCTGGAACAGGCGTTGCCGGCACACGAGGCCGAAGCTGGTCCGAATGACGCACTGCAACACCCGTGTCCATCAGGATTTCATACAGGTGTCAGCCACGGTGTCGTAAGATGCGGCCAGGACTCCATTTTGGCAGCCTGCCATATCCCCGTACCCATACAAGGTCGCCGGCAGTGAACCAGCCAAGCGACGCCACCCGCGGCCGTGAGGTGGAAGGTCACAGAAGCTGAAGTAGCATGCAGGGCTGTCGGTCATGTAAGAGCTCAGCCGGGCTGTGGTCGCCCATGGGGTGAAATGGTAAGAAGCCAGAAATTGGAGAAGCGCATCATCGGCAGAAGAAGAAGTCAGGAGTTTCCACATCTGAGCCATAAATGTGCGGACCAGACGTTCAGCCTCACCATTTGACTGTGAATGGAACAGAGGGGCCGTGACGTGCATGACGCCGTGAGGGGCACAAAAATCCGCAAAATCGGAAGAGGCAAATTGCGGACCATTATCAGTAACAAGAGTAGAGGGAAGCCCTTCCAAAGAGGAAATGCGAGCTAGAGCATTTGTGGTTGCCACGGTAGTAGGCGACATGCAACGGACAATGAAAGGAAAGTTAGAGTAGGCGTCAATTACGAGGAGCCAATAAGTACCTAAAAAAGGTCCCGCAAAGTCAGCATGAATATGCTCCCAGGCCTTCTCAGACGAAGGCCACGGTGACAAAGATGACTTCGGGTCAGCGGCCTGTGACGCACAAGGGCTGCAGGCAGCGACCATGTGTGCGAGAGACAGTCGATGCTGGGCCAGTACACATGACGGCGCGAAAGAGATTTTGTGCGAGAGACACCCCAGCGCCCTTGGTGAAGGAGGCGCAAGACCGAAGCCCGCAAAGACGCAGGTACTACAACATGCGGCGAAGCATTGTGGGTGGAAATGAGGATAACACCATACGTAGCCGTGAGGCGGTAATGCAAAGTGTAGTAGTTCCGCAATAGATCAGAAGTCGTAGCGGATGGACAATCTGACCAACCCTTCTGAATACAGCGTAAAACCCGGGAGAGGGTAGGATCAGAACCCATAGCAGCCGCCAGCCGGTCCCCGGTGATGGGGAAACCATCCACAACCCGCTGCACGGCAACATCCACGTGGAAACACAAAAGTTCGTCCCTATCGAGTGCCAGATCAGGACCCATGCGAAGGTGCGACAGTGCATCAGCATTCACATGTTGAGCCGTTGGCCGGAAATGAATCTCATAATTGAAATAAGACAAGTAAAGAGCCCAAAGCTGGAGGCAGTGTGCTGCCTTGTCGGGAAGTGACGTTGATGGATGAAACAAGGAAACAAGTGGTTTGTGATCCATAACAAGATGAAATTTGGATCCATAGAGAAAAACACCAAACTTATGAAGAGCATAAATAATGGTCAAAGCTTCTTTTTCGATTTGAGAATACTTTTGTTGGGCATCCGTGAGCGTTTTGGAGGCATAAGCAATGGGTTGTTCAGAACTGTCAGAAAAATGGTGCCCAAGGACTGCACCGACCCCGTATTGAGAGGCGTCTGTGGCAAGAACAAGATGTTGGCCAGGTCAATAAGTAGGCAGGCACGGGGCCTGTTTCAGCATAGTCTTCAATTTCTGGAAAGCCGCATTGCATGATGCGGACCAGTGAAAAGGCATGTTTTTATGCAACAGGCGATGTAATGGCTGAGCCAACGAAGCAGCAGATGGTAAAAACTTGTGATAGTATGCTATTTTCCCCAAGAAGGCCTGCAGTTCCTTAAGAGATGTAGGGAGAAGAAGGGCATCGATCGCAGTGACAGTTTGCTGAAGCAGACGAATACCATCCCGAGAGAGTTGAAACCCCAAGTACGCGATAAATGCCTGAAAAAATTTTGATTTCTGTAAATTACACTTAAGACCGGCAGTCTGTATGATATGAAAAAGTGTGCGGAGATTTTGAAGATGTTTGTCAGTGGTGGAGCCAGTGACAACAATGTCGCCCTGGTAATTTATACATCCAGGGACAGTGAGCAATAATTGTTCCAAGAACCGCTGAAAGAGAGCAGGGGCGCTGGCAACCCCGAATGGAAATTGTTGGTATTGATAGAGGCCGAAAGGCGTGTTAAGGACCAGAAACTGCCAGGAAACAGCTTCGAGAAGAAGTTGACGATAAGCTTCTGACAGGTCAAGTTTAGAATAATACTGGCTTCCAGCAAGTTTAGTGAACAATTCTTCAGGTCAAGGCATAAGGTAAGTGTCGATGAGGCATTGAGCATTTACAGTGGCTTTGAAATCGCCACAGGGACGAATATCACCATTGGGCTTAGCAACGACAATGACAGGAGAGGAGCACTCACTGTAAGTGACAGGAAGCAAGACCCTGAAGCAGTGAGACGATCCAGCTCCCGTGTGACCCGATCACAAAGGGCCACAGGACTGGGCAGAGCCCGAAAAAACTTAGGCCGAGCAGTGGGTTTGAGCGTGATACGAGCTTCAAAGTCGTTTGCATGGCCTAAACCAGGAGAAAAAAGGGACGAAAATGTCCTCACCAAGGAATCCAATTTAGCATAAGGAATAGCATCAGAGACAATATTGACAGAGTCATCTATGGAGAATCCAAAAATGCGAAAGGCATCGATACCAAAAAGGTTCTCCGCATTACTACGGTTGACCACAAATATGGGAACAGTGCGAACGACAGATTTGTAAGATACCTCAGCAGCAAATTGTCCCAAGAGAAATCTTCTGTTTATTGTAAGTCTGTAATTGCCTAGTGACAGGTGACAGGATTGGAGAACCCAAATGAAGATACGTCTGAGATAGTGGCAGCAGAACCAGTATCCACCTGCATGCGAACATCCCTACCAAGGATTTGGACAATGAGGAATAGCTTCCCTGAAAGGGAAGAAGTACAATTGACAGACAACACAGAAGCAGAATCCGCGCCATGTGCATGAACATCAGGTATGCAGTCGGATTTGCAAGCAGATGACACATGACCCTTCTTTTTGCATTTGTGACACATGGCCCAACGTTGGGGACAGTCCTCTCGTTAATGTTTCATAAAACACTGCGGACATGAAGGAAGTTGCCGTGGGGTTTGCTGCAGTTTCTTAGAGGTTTGTTAACAGTTAGGCCGAGGCTGCGCTTGGGAGCATATTGCGGCCACGTCGGCCGGCGGGGACACACCGCACGCTTCGTCAACAGCGCACAGAGTTGTACGTCTCCGACGTCACTCCCTGCCTTTATTTGCGCTCCAGTGGAGCGAGAAATTTCAAAAGACTGAGCGATGGATAGGACTTCATCTAGAGTCAGATTTGCCAACTGAAGGGCACGTTGCCTAACTTCTTTGTCGGGCGCCGACCGGATAATAGCATCCCGTACCATGGAATCGGCATAGGATACTTTGTGAACGTCAGTAACAAATTGACACTTTCGACTGAGGCCATGAAGTTCAGCAGCCCAAGCGCAATAGGATTGATTCGGTCATTTTTGACAACGATAAAAGGCAACATGAGAGGCTACCTCATGCGTATGCTTTTGAAAATATACGGACAGAAGTGAGCACATTTCAGCATAGGACAAAGATGCAGGATCTTTCAAAGGAGCCAATTGCAACAACAACCGATACATTTGAAGTGAAATCCATGAAAGGAACAGAGACTTACATGTTTGTTCGTCCGCGACACGAAATGCCAAGAAGTGCTGTCGAAGACGTTTTTCGTCTCGTCGTAAGGAGGAAAAGGAGGGAGAGACAACGACGAGAGACGCCCCGCATTGGATGCCGCGGCGAAATCACGAATCGCATTTGTGAGAAGCGTTTGCTGTTCGATGAGACCTTGCAATAGTTGCTTTAAAGTAGCCATGGGACCTGTGGGTCAATGATGAAAAAGAAAAATTCACTACCTCGTCACCAATTGTTATAACGTCAAGTTGAACAAATATATTTCAAGGGCGACACAATACATGTAAGTCACAGATCAAGTAAACAAAGTAAGACGTGTGTACACTTTAACAGTCAAATCCCAACTGAGTCCGAGTCTAGTGGCCGCTGGCTGGCTGGCCGCTTAGGTGGCGCTGCTGCTGCATGGCTGGCAGACAGCGCCGCATATAGAGGATGCGCGTAACTGTGCGGCGGCACTTTGAAATATCGGCAAGTCACAACAGTTATGACGAGTCTTCATGATTTGGATATAATTGCACTAAAGACAGCTATATTGTAGCTGAAATCAATCTGCAATAAACAGATTAAAAATTTATGATCCATGCTGCCCTTCCTCCTATCTTCAAGCACTTTGCACAGTGTTAGCAATGGTGATGAATACGATATAGTAACTTCACAGTGACCCCAGCAATTAATTAATTAATGAGTGCCAATGCTCATATACCTCAGAAATATCTATTCCTTCATTTATAATATACAACAATAAAAAGAAATATAGATTGAACAAAATTCCACTAGCTTTGCTTATAGTAATAAAAGAGAATGAAAGATGGCAGACAGACTTACTTTAAAAATCAGAGTTTCTTTACCTGCCCGCAGAAAGAGAAAGTGTGAGATTTGAGAAGCTATACCTATTTAAAATTGAAGCAGTTAAATCACTTAGAATAAATGTAATTGCTAATTTTGATCTCCTATCGCTGGATATACGGATACTTGCTTTCAAAGCTATTGTCTCTATCAGCTATTGCTAGTTTATATCTGTCTTCTCCCACTTTACATGTAGATTTTTGTCTTTATCAAGCTGTCATTTCATTTACTATGCCTTGCTAGTTAAAATTACAGAGGGCAGCAATATTAATGATGTAATATAAATACATAATACATAAAAAATAAAAAAAATAAAACACTTACGTATAAGGATCAATAGCCTCAGGTGACAGCTCCTCTTCATCTTTCGAAAACTTTTTCTCCACTTTTAAAGTTCCTGATCCAAATTTAATCTTCTCTAATTCCTTCATGGTTTTGTCTGCATTTGTTGATTCAGATAATTGAACAAAGCAGTACCTACATAAACAAAAGTAAACAGACAGTGATGATACATCTCAAAAAAGCTTCAGGAATTTCTTCTTTAGTTTTCACATACTATACCATATGCAAGCAACTACACATTACAGGAACAAGGAGACATGGAGGAGAGGGAAGGTTGTGCACCTATGGGAGCTGGAAGCATGTGAGGTGGGGGATCGCACATCACTGCTTATACTGTATAACTAAAATTGGTATTGGGACTAGAACTTCTTAACTGACTATTCACAAAACATGGCTGTTGCAGCTTGAGCTGTTTTCATGCAAAATCAAGTAATCCTTTTTTGTCTTTCTTGTTGAGAAAGTACAGACATGTAGCAATACTCTCATAGTAAATGTAACTAAATAAATCTTGAGTATTCCAGTATATAGACAGCCCACAATCCAACACATAACTCAGCAGTTCAGAAGTGGACAAAATAAGTGAGCATTTAGAACCACTATCTTGCAATGGGGTGCTGCAGCTCCACCACACATACTTAGTTCTGTGCACCAAATACCACAGAGCACAGAGATTAACACAGACAGAATAATGCCAAACAAGTGGGAAAATGATACCAGGACCATATAATTAGTGTACTTGCTTACTGCAGGGTGCGAGTGTGTAAAGAAAACACACACAGACACACAACTGACACATCCCACTTGTCAGATGAACACCACTGAGGCACATGATGGATGCAATCTCATGTGGGGGATATTTATACACGAGAAAATGGAGTCCATTATACATTCATCTACATCTCTCCCCAGTGAATGAGACAGGAACCTCTGACCTGGCTGTCTGTTCCCATGCAGCACCCCGCAGGTGACCTGTCCTCTATCTTTAGCAGAGCAGTGCACCATGTCACCTCTCCTGAATTGTGTCACAAGTTCCATGCAGATGATGGTTGTGTGCGCCCAAAGCCTACCAGATCATAATTCTATTGAACTCATCAGGAACACCATTTACGTCTTTATACATACACCACAAGTCACAATAAAGTGCATGGCGGAGAGTATCCACTACTAGTCATTCCCTTTTCTGTTCCATTCGTATATGGAGCGAGGGGAAAACGAATGTCCATATGCTCCTGTACGAGCGCTAATTTCTCTTATCTTGCCTCATGGTATTTGCATGAAATATCCATTAGTGGCTGTAGAAATTTTCTGTAGTCAGTCAAAAATGTAATTTTCTAATTTTTTTCAATAATGCTTTCCAAAAAATGTTGCCTTTCCTTTGGGGATTACCATTTGAGTTCTTGAAGCATCTCCGTAATACTTGCACGCCAACTGAACCTACAGGTAACAAATCTAGTAACATACCTACGAAATTGCATCAATGCCTTCCTTTAATTCGACCTTGCGGAAACCTGCACACTTGAGAATGGGTCGAGCCAGTGTTCTACACGCAGTTAACCTGTACAGATTAACTACAATTTCCTAGAATTCTCCTATTCACCTTCACCAGTACCAACCTTGCGTACTCATTCTGTCATATCACTTTGCAGTCTTACGCTTAGATATTTAATTGAGATGACTGTGTCAAGCAGTACATCACTAGTACTATATCTGAACATGCAGGAACACCTTTCCTACCTATTTGCATGAAATTATATTTTTCTACATTCAGAGCAACCTGCCATTCATCACACCAAATAGAAATTTTGTCTAAATCAACATGAGTCATCCTATAGTCATTACACAAAGACACTTTCCAGTGAACTACAGTGTCATCAGTTACAAATTGGAGACTGCTGATCATGCTACCTATAAGATCATTTATATATAAAGAGAGCAAGAGCTGTCGTATCACATTTCCCTGAGGCATTCATGATGATACCCTTGTCTTTGATGAACACTCACCATCCAGGGTTCTATCACTGGGTTCTATAACTTAAGAAGTCTTCAAGCCACTCATATATCTGGGAAACCATTTGGTATGTTCAAATGTCTGTTAACATTCTTCAGTCAAAAGCGTCACAATACTTTCTAGAAATCTAGTAATATGTAATGTGCCTATTGCCTTTCATTCATTGTTTGCAGGACGATGTGTGGGAAAAAGGCAAGGTGAGTTTCGTATGAGCTATGCTTTCTAAATACATGCTGATTTGTAAACAGAGGCCTTCTGTCTCTAGGAAAATTATAATATTCAAACTCTGACTACGCTCAAGAATACTGCACCAAACCCACGTTAAGGATATTGGTCTGTAATTTTGCAGCTCTGTTCTTTTACCTTTGTTATATACAGTAGTCACCTATGCCTTTTTCCTGTTGCTTGGGACTTTCCACTGGGTGAGATTCATGATAAATGCAAGATAAGTAAGAGGCCAATGTCATAGACTACACTCTGTAAAACTAAACTGGCATTCCAACCAGACCTGGTGACTTATTTTCAATTCTTTCTATTGCTTCTCAATGCCAGGGATGGCTACTTCTACGTCCTCCTTATGGGAGGCTGTAAGACAGTCAAATAATAATATGTTTGTATGATCCTCCTGCACAAATCATTTTTAAACATGAACTTAAAAGCTTCAGCTGTCCTTTTACTGTCCTCTACTGCCACA
Source organism: Schistocerca piceifrons (assembly GCF_021461385.2). NCBI lineage: Eukaryota > Metazoa > Arthropoda > Insecta > Orthoptera > Acrididae > Schistocerca > Schistocerca piceifrons. Next base: position 468,993,353 of record NC_060145.1, read on the forward strand.
TCAAACTGGTTGACAAGTGACTGGACAAAAGCCTTTGACACACTTAGTGACTTTACATAGGATCAGAATTTTCTAGGGTTCTTGGAAAGATCTTTTTCTGAGGTATTGTGGTGGAAATTGTTGTGTGCTTTGTACATGTTTCTTTTTACAGGCACACGAATTTCTACTGACTTTTGTCTATTGATATTTCTGCATTCTCTTTTGAACTGAGAGTGCAAAAGCCTTTGCTTCCTCAGCATTTACTGAATTTTGGATCTTTCTCGTCCTTAATCCACTTACTTGACACATACTTCTTCCCAGAATGATTTGCAATCAGTTTAAATTTTGACCCATAATTTCTCTATGTACATCTTACTGGTGCTAAATGATTTAAATTTACTGTCTACACAGGATGCTAACAAATGCTTATGTGCTTATCACCTGCATAAAAACTCTCCTAGCCTTCTTGATGCATTCATTAACTTTAATAACCATCTTCGCCATGATATCATGATCATTAATCCCTGTCTCTATATAGACACTGTAAATAGGGCCAGGCCTGTTTTACCTACAATGTCTAGGATATTTCCATTGGGTTTGGACTGACAAACTAGCTGCTCCAGACAATTTTTGGAAAATGTGTTCAAAACTACTTTACGAGACTGTCTGTTCATACCACTTGTGATTAATCCATAGATTTTCTTGTCTATCCCCAGTAGATACTTTTGTGCCACTGTGTTTAGACTTTCTTTGAATGTCTCTCCACAACTGTTATGGCAGAATTAGGTGGCCTGTAAAAATGTCGAATGATTAATTTGAGTTTAATTAAGGCCAGTTATCCATGTACAAAGGTGAACTCATCTTTGAACTAACTTCAAGCAATTTCCACAAGATTTAAGAAGTCAAGTGTCAGGTTGGCTCCCAACACTTTCAGTGTTTGCAGAATTCATACCATGTTATATTGCTACAGTCATCAGACTGATAGGTGATACTATACACCACTAGGTAGGTGTCTCCAATTTAACTGCTTGTGGATGTCCAAAACAATGAATCATCGAATAATTACGTGGTTGTGCTAAAAAGTAATGACTCCAAATTTTCTTTGTGACAACTCCTAAGGTTTTCTTTTTTTAAAATAAAAATAAAATACCTTTATTAACATTCCACATCTTTATTCTTCATGTATACATATTTATTTCTCAACAGAGTCACACTGGTGATGAACACATTTCTCTCAATGAGGGACAAGTTTGTTGATATTGTAACTGAAGACTGACTTTGTTGGGAATCACCTCAGCTTACGCTGCTTCATCATTATCAAAGTGAAGTCCTCGGAGCTGTTCTTTAAGTTTTGGAATCACATGAAAATTGGATGGGACCAAGTTGGGACTGTATGGAGGATGACTGATGACAGTGAACCCAAAGCATCAGACTGTTGCAGGTGTCGCAGCACTCTTGTGTGGTCTGGTATTGTCACGCTGAAGGAGAGGATGCTCCATGTGTGGTCAGTTAGAAACTCGGTTACAGCATGTTGTTGCTGACATAGTTACGTCACACACCACCATGATACGTGCTACAATTCTGAGCAGATATTTGCAACTTGCATTAGCGAAGCGGGAAAGTCGACGACTGAGTAATACACATGACATGTAATATCTCAATCGATATTGAGAACAGAATGAATAATTACTTTTCAACAAGCCTTCATACAATGCAGTTGCAGGCCTTCTCAGCGTATTCCAGTGATGAACTCTTCCCAGGTGATCAGCCGAGTGGTGGTGTCGTCTTGTCGCAATGTTTCGATGAGTTTCATACCCATCATCCTCAACCGAGGTGACCCCACTTGAGGATGATGGGTACAAAACTCATCGAACTGTTGTGACAAGACAACGCCACCACTTGGCTGATCACCCGAGAAGAGTTCATCACTCAGCCTTCATACGATTTTTTGCTTTATGTCAGATTCAACAAATGTGAGAGTGATAAGTGGTATATTTCTGTGAAAGAGTAGGACATTTTGTTAAAGTGCTGCAGTGCAGCTTGATTCTTGAAATGCTTTGCTGAAAGTTTCAAATGGAAACAACATTCAGATGTTGGCAGGCAGCAAGATGATGTAGTTAGTGTGATTTCTAGCATAAAAGATTAGTAAACATTAGATTCAGTGTAAATTAACTTTGATTTAAAGTAGTTTTATACACTGTTTGGGCACCACAGAACCTGAAAAGCACTTGTGCCTGGTAGGTGATGTCATTATACAGAAATTAATTTTTAAAAAAGCTCACAATATGATAATGAAAGACAACAAAGTTGATAGATGTGAAATAGTTTGATATTGTATCTCAGTACGTACAGTACAATTCTTCACAGCACTGGGAGAAAAAAGTCTGTTTACACTGTGTGTCACAACTGTTAGCTTGGGACCAAAGAGAGCTGTGGCAGAATACTTCAAAGCAAAATTTAACAATTTCATCTCATCCATGGTCAAATTTGTTATGCCTTGACTATGTCCTATAAATTTTGTACTAAATAAAATTTGCCTTTGGTCACAAATTAGTCTCCAATTAACCCATAAAAGTGTTTCAAACCCTGTGGGGTCATCTTCCGGTGCAACTTACAGTCATAACAGTCAACTGAAAAATCTACTATTAAGCAGGATCTCAAAATGAACTCTCATCTTTTGAAATGGCTTGTTCATTAATAATAATAATAATAATAATAATAACAATAATAATAATAAACAACATTAAGTGCAGAATTACATAATGTTTAGGCATAATCCACAAGACTTTTTGGAAAGATTCATGACTGTTTATGAAATTTTGTACATAATCACACTTCTGAGCACAAACAACAACAAAACTGAGGATGAGCGCTCACTATAATTCATCAAATAAGGGAAAGACTATTTTGTTTGTTGAAAAAGATGATAGACATACCTTTTTGCGGCTTCCATAGAGTAATCCCAATATACAAAAGATGACCTACAACTGGCTTCTATTGTACTTCAATGCTGGACTGTATGAAACATGAGTAGATAGAAGAAACAGCCAAAAAATAATGCTCTTAGACAAAAACTAAGGCCTCTCCCCGATGTTGTTCAATCTGTATATTGAGCAATCAGTAAAGGAAACAAAAGAAAAGTTCGGAGTAGGTATTAAAATTCATGGAGAAGAAATAAAAACTTTGAGGTTCGCCGATGACATTGTAATTCTGTCAGAGACAGCAAAGGACTTGGAAGAGCAGTTGAATGGAATGGACAGTGTCTTGAAAGGAGGATATAAGATGAACATCAACAAAAGCAAAACAAGGATAATGGAATGTAGTCTAATTAAGTCGGGGGATGCTGAGGGAATTAGATTAGGAAATGAGGCACTTAAAGTAGTAAAGGAGTTTTGCTATTTGGGGAGCAAAATAACTGATGATGGTCGAAGTAGAGAGGATATAAAATGTAGGCTGGCAATGGTAAGGAAAGCGTTTCTGAAGAAGAGAAATTTGTTAACATCCAGTATTGATTTAAGTGTCAGGAAGTCATTTCTGAAAGTATTCGTATGGAGTGTAGCCATGTATGGAAGTGAAACATGGACGATAAATAGTTTGGACAAGAAGAGAATAGAAGCTTTCGAAATGTGGTGCTACAGAAGAATGCTGAAGATTAGATGGGTAGATCACATAACTAATGAGGAAGTATTGAATAGGATTGGGGAGAAGAGAAGTCTGTGGCACAACCTGACCAGAAGAAGGGAGCGGTTGGTAGGACATGTTCTGAGGCATCAAGGGATCACCAATTTAGTATTGGAGGGCAGCGTGGAGGGTAAAAATCGTAGAGGGAGACCAAGAGATGAATACACTAAGCAGCTTCAGAAGGATGTAGGTTGCAGTAGGTACTTGGAGATGAAAAAGCTTGCACAGGATAGAGTAGCATGGAGAGCTGCATCAAACCAGTCTCAGGACTGAAGACCACAACAACAACAACAGACAAAAACTTCAGCCATCACAGCAACAGCACACAGAAAAATAGCCAAAAGACAACTCTCTTAGACCCAGACCATCACAGCAGTAATCCACACTGTCTAAAAGCATTAGCTGGGATTCAAACTGCTTTTGCCTCATTTTCCTTAGTCTGTCCTATTTCAGAAGACAAATTTTCTGATTAAATGAGGAACTGATTACTTCCGCAGATGAATATTTTTATAAGGTTTGTGAAAACAGGTGTCTCTTACAGAATGAATAAAATTGGGACACTGCTGAGTCAAGCATTATAGTCACAATAGCAACTATGTAGACATAAATTTCAAAAAAAGTATGCACAATTTTTTTTACCAGATTTACTGATCTGGTATTTGTAATGTAATATTAAAAAAGAGTATTTGTGAACTACATTAATGAAAATAGATTTCACACTGGAGACAACTCAAGTCATTAGAAATAGAGCAGAAGCTTTGACTAGATAAGGGTGGAGCAGGAACTGTTTGTGGCTTTTTCATACAAACCACCCCAGCATTCACCTCACGATTTAGGAAAACAATGAAAAATGACTGGAAGGAAATTTGAGGTTCACTCATTTTGAATGTAATACAGTATGTTGAACACTGCCACCTTTCTCAGCACAATTTAAGCAGTACCACCTCATATCCTTTCAATAGGTGTGCCCCAGTGTTCATGGTGCTGCAGGATTTGTAGAACAATGTAAACTGAATCAAATCACAATCCCTCCATAACCACAGATACACTCACAGAGATTGATAGGAATAGAGTCTGTGACATGAGCACATCTGTAGTGAGCATGCAGGCCAGTGCAATGGGGGTGGCAAGTGAACTTGAGATCCTGGCAAGTACCCTCAATTAAGAGGTGTGTCTGCTGAAACACAATGACATCATGCAAAAGCAGTAGGGCAGTATAGTATATTGTTGAACATGTATATTTCCTTCACATTGGGTAAACAAGCCAGACGCACATGATCTGAAAGCAGCTCCATGTAACAATTGTCTGTGGCAGATGATAGCAAATGTCCAACTTCAGCCCACACCTGCTGATACTTACACCAACAGATAGACCTGTTTTGGTAGAAAAGACCTATTGTCTTGTTTTCTAAACATTTATACTTGCTGTGTGTGTGTACCAACATGTACCATAACTCCTCAGTCCAAGACATAGTTCTCAACTTCGTGCATCTCATACAGCTGTTATTGTACCCAGTTTACTCTTCAGGGATTAAGGTTACAGGAATTGCTTATCAGACAGCAGCTCATGAATTCTACTGTAAGGGAGATGGTCTATGATATGGATGTCCATATATTGTTTTTACTGTCCAGCATATGCAGCGCTAATTATAAGCTGAAATAGCCGATGGTAATGTCTTGTTTATACAATGTTGCTGCTGTTGTTGTATACTGAGGACAGAGAGGAATGGGTCTTAACCATCCACACAATATGTTTTGAACCAATTCAAATTAAGTACAAAAGTTACAAACATTCCACAAAATGGAAAGTCCAGAATAAAATAAGAACAATATGAATACAGCAGTTTGTTACTCTTTACATAGAGCAGGCACTGAGTCCCAGGAAGGCCCTATGAAAAGACTGCTGGAAGGACTTTTTTGTCCGCAAGCTTAATGTTTAGCAGCCTTTTCATTGTGCCTCTTTGCAACTCAAGGCCTGTGGGAGTGCTGAGTAGCAATCTGTCCTTTTCATAATACTGTTGTTAGCCTATCATATGTGTCATGTCATTAACATTCACATGATTAGCAAACCACAGTTACACTTATTTCAGTGGGTCACTGGTATATATTACACACACTACAACACTTGCAAATACCTAGCCTGTAACCTGACACAGACCACTGTAAAGCTTGTTCAGTTTTTATAACAGTCATACAACAGTAAATTACACAATCACTTTGGAAGCATAATCACTTTACTCAGTGTTTCCTCCATATACTCTCTAAAAAGACCATTCTCCAATTCATTTTATACCATGATAGAACATTTTCTTTGTTCCGCCCATCTTAAAATGAGTTTGCATTCCAAATGTTTTAAACAAATGACTATGTTTCATTAAAGAGCACAAATTAAAGGAAGCTCGCTTTTGCATCGAAATGTTATCTGCTTATTGCTGTGCATACTTTGTACACTCCAATGGCAGTTAACACTGAGTGCAAAGCTCTTTGCAGTATGTACCTCACAGAATCACAGACATATCTGCCATATCTATCAGTACCTACCATTCTATACTCTCATCCATATGTACAAATATGGAAACATACAATGGAAGTAGATAGGTTCTTCTTTAATACAGTTACAAAATAAAACACGTTTACTACAAAATTAAGCACATCAACTTTATTTATATTTCAATACATTTTTACTGAAAAACATCTGCACAGATTCTTATTATCATGTTTAACAACAGTTACCCTTGTTTGGTACAATTTGAAATACTCTGGCATGCAAGTTGATCTCTATGATAAGGGCACCAACACATTGTTTTTTCTTCTTAAAGACATTCCACTGGGCCACTTTGTTTTTCTGTACCCTCATGAGATGTGTTATCTTCCTGTGAAAGAGATTCGTTCATGGATGGCTGCTGTTGTACTCATTTTGATCAAGTAGCAGTTCATGTATGTCCCCTCGCCTTGCAAACATCATCCATAATGGCAGTAGGACATTTGCCAATGGTGGCCTCTATCCTAATTATTTCTTATTCTTTGATAAGAAATTAAAACGTTCACAGCTGCCATTATAAAAAGATTAAAAACAGTTTCTTCCACCATTTCATTTGCCAGCATGTTATGTTGAGATTTGGTCTACAACAGCATCATATTTAATTTTCGTATTGATCCCTGCTTTGCTGCAAACCTGTGTTCTTGAGTCATCTTGTAAAGAACTGGCAGACAGATGTACCTCCACTTCAGACAACAAGTGATTCTTCTTCATACATATGTACTCACTTTTCTTTAGCCTTTTATTGACTACCCCTTATCTATGAAGTCCTCTCTGATTAGGCAGGCATGCACTTTCCCACAGCCTTGGTCTTACTCTCCCATAGAAAGTAAAAAACATCTAGTCAACTGTAATATCTGTCCATATAAACAGTACACCACTTGTTGAAGTAGCCAGACAGAAGTATACGAAGAGGGATATGACTGTTACAAGTGCCACTCTAAGCTCCAGTGCACAAAATGTATCCTCTCTTTTAATCTTGTAAAGTAAACAATTTGCTATCATGATTGTTAATTTTTATAAGACACACAAACTAACCTTTGTGTGCGTGTGCGTGTGCGTGTGTGTGTGTGTGTGTGTGTGTGTAAAAGTATTTTTGTATAAAGCAGTTTTGCTTGCAGAATTCATGAATCTCTACAAAAGATATGTGACAGCCACAACGAATAAGAATGCTACAAATATTTCAGCTACTTACTTCGGAAGTAGGAAACACACAGATTCACAAAGACGCAGCTCACACACACAAACACACACACGGCCACTTGTTTAGGCAGTCCTCCCCCCATGAACCATGGACCTAGCCGTTGGTGGGGAGGCTTGCGTGCCTCAGCGATACAGATAGCCGTACCGTAGGTACAACCACAACGGAGGGGTATCTGTTGAGAGGCCAGACAAACGTGTGGTTCCTGAAGAGGGGCAGCAGCCTTTTCAGTAGTTGCAAGGGCAACAGTCTGGATGATTGACTGATCTGGCCTTGTAACAATAACCAAAACGGCCTTGCTGTGCTGGTACTGCGAACGGCTGAAAGCAAGGGGAAACTACGGCCATAATTTTTCCCGAGGGCATGCAGCTTTACTGTATGATTAAATGATGATGGCGTCCTCTTGGGTAAAATATTCCGGAGGTAAAATAGTCCCCCATTCGGATCTCCGGGCGGGGACTACTCAAGAGGATGTCGTTATCAGGAGAAAGAAAACTGGCGTTCTACGGATCGGAGCGTGGAATGTCAGGTCCCTTAATCGGGCAGGTAGGTTAGAAAATTTGAAAAGGGAAATGGATAGGTTAAAGTTAGATATAGTGGGAATTAGTGAAGTTTGGTGGCAGGAGGAACAAGACTTCTGGTCAGGTGACTACAGGGTTATAAACACAAAGTCAAATAGGGGTAATGCAGGAGTAGGTTTAATAATGAATAGGAAAATAGGTACGCGGGTAAGCTACTACAAACAGCTTAGTGAACGCATTATTGTGGCCAAGATAGATACGAAGCCCACACCTACTACAGTAGTACAACTTTATATGCCAACTAGCTCTGCAGATGACCAAGAAATAGAAGAAATGTATTATGAAATAAAAGAAATTATTCAGATAGTGAAGGGAGACGAAAATTTAATAGTCATGGGTGACTGGAATTCGAGTGTAGGAAAAGGGAGGGAAGGAAACGTAGTAGGTGAATATGGATTGGGGCTAAGAAATGAAAGAGGAAGCCGCCTGGTAGAATTTTGCACAGAGCATAACTTAATCATAGCTAACACTTGGTTTAAGAATCATGATAGAAGGTTGTATACATGGAAGAACCCTGGAGATACTAAAAGGTATCAGATAGATTATATAATGGTAAGACAGAGATTTAGGAACCAGGTTTTAAATTGTAAGACATTTCCAGGGGCAGATGTGGACTGACCACAATCTATTGGTTATGACCTGTAGATTAAAACTGAAGAAACTGCAAAAAGGTGGGAATTTAAGGAGATGGGACCTGGATAAACTGAAAGAACCGGAGGTTGTACAGAGTTTCAGGGAGAGCATAAGGGAGCAATTGACAGGAATGGGGGAAAGAAAGTAGAAGAAGAATGGGTAGCTTGGAGGGATGAAGTAGTGAAGGCAGCAGAGGATATAGTAGGTAAAAAGACGAGGGCTAGTAGAAATCCTTGGGTAACAGAAGAAATATTGAATTTAATTGATGAAAGGAGAAAATATAAAAATGCAGTAACTGAAGCAGGCAAAAAGGAATACAAACGTCTCAAAAATGAGATCGACAGGAAGTGCAAAATGGCTAAGCAGGGATGGCTAGAGGACAAATGTAAGGATGTAGAGGCTTATCTCACTAGGGGTAAGATAGATACTGCCTACAGGAAAATTAAAGAGACCTTTGGAGACAAGAGAACCACTTGTATGAACATAAAGACCTCAGATGGAAACCCAGTTCTAAGCAAAGAAGGGAAAGCAGAAAGGTGGAAGGAGTATATAGAGGGTCTATACAAGGGCGATGTACTTGAGGACAATATCATGGAAATGGAAGAGGATGTAGATGAAGATGAAATGGGAGATATGATACTGCGTGAAGAGTTTGACAGAGCACTGAAAGACCTGAGTCGAAACAAGGCCCCCGGAGTAGACAACATTCCATTGGAACTACTGACGGCCTTGGGAGAGCCAGTCCTGACAAAACTCTACCATCTGGTGAGCAAGATGTATGAAACAGGCGAAATACCCTCAGACTTGAAGAAGAATATAATAATTCCAATCCCAAAGAAATCAGGTGTTGACAGATGTGAGAATTACCGAACAATCAGTTTAATAAGCCACAGCTGCAAAATACTAACACGAATTCTTTACAGACGAATGGAAAAACTAGTAGAAGCCGACCTCGGGGAAGATCAGTTTGGATTCCTAGAAATACTGGAACACGTGAGGCAATACTGACCTTACGACTTATCCTAGAAGAAAGACTAAGGAAAGGGAAACCTACGTTTCTAGGTAGCTATGCTGACCATTACACCACTGTAGCGGTATGAGTGAAACAGCTGCATGGGCTACCCTAGTCCAGTGCCCTCTTTAACACAAATTTCAATTCATGCCTTCAGCTCGTTTTCCCCTTCTTCAACCAGACAGCCTCAGAAATCCTGATGATTTAAGAAGGGGTAAATGGGCTGAAGGTGTGAACTGATATTTGTTAGGTAGAGCACTGGACTGAGGTAGTCCTTGCAGCTGTGTTACCCATACTGCTACAGTGGTGTAATGGTTACCTCATCTGCCTAGTAAACAGGAGACCCGGGTTCGAGGTCCGGCCACGGTTCAAATTTTAATACATTTGTTAAGCTATCATTATCGAAGATAAAGCTGAGACTCATATGTCTCAAGGAAACTGTAATTCCTTTAGAGTAAAACTAGTGTGTTATGGTTTACAAAGATTGAAAAGAGAGAATCCACAAGATAAATTCCTGTGGTTTCAGGCCAATGTGTGTATTCAACATTGTTATCTCAAGTCAATATTTTAATCACTTCTTCATTTAAAGGGGCTACTTCTGAACGCAGGGGTAAAGCTTTCAACCACAAACAATTACTTCCAACCTTTATTGCACTAAATAAACAAAATGTACACACAATGGAGGCCAATGACACAGCTACATCTCTATACTATATCCACCCATAGCAATAGTTGGCTAACGAACGCCTAGGTCTACAGTACCTTGTCAATAGTTTGCAATATTGCCATAACATTCAGCCATAAACTGCAACATTTATAACAAAGCTAGGTTAGCAAATGTGATGTAAGTTAAGGGATAATGTCACAGAACAATAACACACATTACCAAGGTTGTTATTTTTCAAAAACATTACACTTTTTAAAAGATATCTGATGGGCCTCGGAATATGTGTGGCACATTTGTATAATTTTTCATAAACATTACACTTTTTAAAAGATATCTGATGGGCCTCAGAATATGTGTGGCACATTTGTATACTTGTATATTAGTTTGCACTTCATCTCAATAATGCAACCTTGTGGTCCCAACAGTTCTGTGGATCACAACATCCAAACAATGTGTTAGCATACCCATGAAATTATTGTAACCCCAACTAGTTGCAGATGGTTAGCACTGCATGCAGGGACTGCTTCACAGATTGTTATTTTCAAGCAGCTATGCAGTAGATTAGATTACTATGACAATACCTGTTGAGGTCACAGCTTCAAGAGACAGATATGGCAGCTGTCCAAACAGTACACATTAGGTAACAATGAGTACATACGAGGTGTGATCAAAAAGTACGGAATTTTTTAATTTTGTAAGCTTTATAAATCCAATTGCCAATATTCTTTAAATCTTGTTGGTACATGTGTTTCTGACGTATGTTTGTATTTTCAGCTGTTTATTGCTGACAGTTAAAAAGGCTATACGTTTTCAAGCGATTGCAAATTTTCACTTTCAAAAGAGATAGATCACAGAATTTGAACTAAATTTTACTTAAAAAATGGAACGAAGTGCAGCATCTCATTCGAATTGTTGACTGTGGCTTTTGACGAATCTACTATGAGAAAGATAAAAGTTTACAAAATTTCAAAGGGGGTCAAGAAGATGAAGGTGATGACCACCCTGAATGCCCTAGCACATCAGTTACTGTCAACAATATGGAAGATGTAAAGAAAATTGTTCTGGAGAATTGCCAAATCAACATCAGAGAGGTTGCTGATGTCAGCATACCCTTTGGTTCACACTGAGCAATTTTTTTGGATGTTTTTGGCACGAAACTTGTAGCAGCAAAGTTTGTTCTGAAATTGCTGAATTCCACCAACAACGAAGTTGCATAGACATCACTCAGGAATTATTGAATTAAGTTGACAATCATCCAGAACTTCTAAAGACAGTTATAACAGGTGACGAAACACAGTTATATGGATATAACGTCAAAACTGAGGCCGTGTTCCAATGGAAACTACCTAAAGAGACAAGACCAAAAAAATTTGACAAGTTCTACGAGAAGTGAATGTTCTTCTCAATGTTTTCTTTGACTACAATGGGACAGTGCATCAAGAGTTCATGCCTCATGGTCATAGAGTCAACAAGGAATACTACCTGAAAGTCATGCATTGTTTGTGTGAAGCAATTCAAAGAGAACAACCAGAATTGTGGCAAAATCATTCGTGGAAACTGCATCATGATAATGTTCCCACTTACACGTCAATGCTTGTTTGTGATTTTCAAACCAGTTATTTTGCCTCAGCCTCCAAATTTGCCAAACATGGCCCCCTGCGACTTCTTTCTATTCCTGACGCTGAAGAGAACCATAAAAGGACATCATTTTGTCAACATTAATGAGATAAAAATAGAACCGCTGATGGAGCTGAACACCGTAACGAAAAGTCAGTTCCAGAAGACCTCCTAAGGTTGGAAAAAGTTCTGGAATAAGTGTATTATATCTGAGGGGGATTACTTTGAAGGGAACAAAGTTGGTGTTGATGAATAAATAAAGATTCTTTAAGAACAACAAAAATTTCTGTTACTTTTTGATCACTCCTTGTACATCAGTCTACAAGCACAGTAATAATAAGAGTAAATATCACTTCATCCAACAGCCATCTAATTGCCCAAATTTCACATATACCGTACCTTGGACCACTTGGAACTTGGAAATGGACATTCTCAATTCCTGGATGGAATGCTTTGACCATATCCTTTGTAAGCTCTGGGTCTGGGAACCGAATGATCAGAGACTGATTTCGGAGACCTTTCATGTGTGAAGATTCAACTGCTAAAGCTCTTTCTGCATCTTCCTTGTTCCAAGGACGTGATGGATAGCTCTGCGACATTGGTCGTCGCTTATTTGACTTAGGTTTGGTGAAGGTCTCCTCCTGTTTTTATACAATTTTATTTGTAAAATACAATTATATTCTTAAATAAAAAATGCTTTTCTTACACACAAAGTGCTATAATTTATCATACATTATCTTACTTGCTCAAGTAAATTTTTGAGTTTATATTTCACATTCTAGTGCAAAATGATACCAGAGAATGATACTGCACATTATTGTATTGTGCACATGAATTTGTAGGACGCAATTCAAGATAAAGAGAAAATATTAACTCCATAATTACATACATAATTAACTGACACAACTTACAATTTTGCAAATATGAATGAGAATAATTTTTATATAAACAGTAGCTATGAAGTTTCCTCAAGAGGTGTTAAGGACAAAACAAGTTATTCAACATCAAAAAGACTGAAACACCTGAAAATACAACTTTACATCAGATTAGAAAAATAAATTTTAGAAACCACTCCCTCTCTCACACAAAATGCACTGAAAGTTCTCAACAAAAAGGAATACCTCTAAATTTGTGGCACATAAAAAGAACAGATCACCCTGTTGGTCAGATTTTGTCTGTTGACATTTTGTCAAAATACAGGTTTTGACCAATTTGTATTGTGACTCAAGTCACCAAAAGAAATATATGTACATTGCATAAATGGTATCATCCTTGTGAGCCTTACGAATCATGCAAACAGCATCTTCGTTCAGTTGACCATAAAATTTGATGGCAAAATGTTGTTCAAACACATTCTAAAGGTGCAGTGGCAAAAACTGACTCCATCTACAGTCACTATCAACCATCCCTTGTCACTGGCTGAGAAAAATCAGTTTCACAAATTTTCAGTCTAAAACTGCATGTCTAAAATGTAACTGGAGAATTGTGAATGTTGGTTTTAGGTGAGATACAGATGGTGCCTGGTATAGCCCACAGTGTTTCAGGGGGAATGATATTTTGGGAGATTGCAGTATGGACTATTTTGAATAAATTATTCTGTACAACAGATATCCAATTATAATTTGTTACAGAGATAAGTTTTCATTCTGCACACTGATACTATAGTTTGTACCTTACGAGTCTTTGGAGAAACACTTGGTGGAATTGAACATAAAAAGTAGTTAACGTTTCTCGAGCGGTCGAGAACGCGATTATAATTGAAGACTGTAGCTTAACAAGTCTTGGGATGTAGTGGAACATAGCAAATAGTTAAGTGGGTTTTGAGTCTGAGTAAATGTGAACAGAAAGCTAGAATTTTGGAAACGGTTTACGCTGATTAGGTTCTGAAAGGACCTACGGACAATGAGAGATTAGCGCAAATGATGACTGGGTTTTGGCAGTGGGGCATTTAAAGGAGGCCACATGTCAGCCATGCTGGACTGCAGGTACTTGGACCCTAAGTAGCATATACGGTGGTCTAACGACGGACATAGCACTCACATTAATAACACGAAATGAGGATAGGGAGACCAGTAAATGCAAGTGCATCAAATCAATTAACAGAGTGCAACACATCGTATAAAAACTGCCAACTGCAATCATAAATATATTTACAATTAAACCATTCATTCCTTCATAAATATTTATACTTACTGAGTGACAAATAATTTTAGGATACACGATAAATTGTATGGCAGTTATGGCACTGCACAGTAGCCATCATCAAAGCAAACAACGAATATTACATTATTGTTGTTAAATATTCTGTAAAAATGTTCAGTTTGACTGCTACTCACCATATAGCGGAAAATTGAGTTGCAGATGGCACAACAAAAGACTGCCAAACTAAGCTTTTAGCCAAAAAGGCAGGCAGAGACTGTGGCATGTGTGTATGAGTTGCACTTTTGTGTGTGTGTGCGTGCGTGTGTGTGTGTGTGTGTGTGTGTGTGTGTGTGTGTGTGTGTGTGTGTGTGTGTGTGTACTTTGTCTAAGTCCAATGAAGGCCTTGTTGACCAGAAGCTCACTTGTTTGACAGTCTTTTTGTTGCGCTTATCTGCAACTCAACATCTTCACTGTATCGTGAATAGCAATCTATCCTTTTCATATCACTAACAATGTAGGAAAAGACAGATTGCTACTTACCCTAAAGAAGACACATCAAGTTACAGACAGACACAATTAAGACACTTACACAAAGCTTTCAGTCACAGCTGTCATCAGTAAAAAAAAAAAAAAAAAAAAAAAAAAAAAAAAAAAAAAAAAAAACCCACATACACACACGCACACACATATATATATAAAACAAAGATGAGGTGACTTACCGAACGAAGGCGCTGGCAGGTCGATAGACACACAAACAAACACAAACATACACACAAAATTCAAGCTTTCGCAACAAACTGTTGCCTCATCAGGAAAGAGGGAAGGAGAGGGAAAGACGAAAGGAAGTGGGTTTTAAGGGAGAGGGTAAGGAGTCATTCGAATCCCGGGAGCGGAAAGACTTACTGCTTGTGTCTGTATGTGTGGATGGATATGTGTGTGTGTGCGAGTGTATACCTGTCCTTTTTTCCTTTTTTCCCCCTAAGGTAAGTCTTTCCGCTCCCGGGATTGGAATGACTCCTTACCCTCTCCCTTAAAACCCACTTCCTTTCGTCTTTCCCTCTCCTTCCCTCTTTCCTGATGAGGCAACAGTTTGTTGCGAAAGCTTGAATTTTGTGTGTATGTTTGTGTTTGTTTGTGTGTCTATCGACCTGCCAGCGCCTTCGTTCGGTAAGTCACCTCATCTTTGTTTTTATATATAATTTTTCCCACGTGGAATGTTTCCCTCCCCCCCTCTCTCTCTCTCTCTCTCTCTCTCTCTCTCTCTCTATATATATATATATATATATATATATATATATATATATAATGTCTGCTTGTGTCTGTATGTGTGGATGGATATGTGCGTGTGTGCGAGTGTATACCTGTCCTTTTTTCCCCCTAAGGTAAGTCTTTCCGCTCCCGGGATTGGAATGACTCCTTACCCTCTCCTTTAAAACCCACTTCCTTTCGTCTTCCCCTCTCCTTCCCTCTTTCCTGATGAGGCAACAATTTGTTGCGAAAGCTTGAATTTTGTGTGTATGTTTGTGTGTCTATCGACCTGCCAGCGTTTTTGTTCGGTAAGTCACCTCATCTTTGTATTTATATATAATTTTTCCCACGTGGAATGTTTCCTTCCATATATATATATATATATATATATAAAAGCAAACACACCTTATGCACACACAACCACCAGCTTCAGCATTTCAGCCCAAGATGCTGGAGTTGGCAGTTTGTCTGTGATGTGTGCCTGTGTGTTTCTCTCTTTTACTGATGAAGGCTGTGGCCAAAAGTTATAGGTGAAATTCTTTTAACTGTACATAAGAGAATGGTGCACTGATGTCCTTATCATTTACAGCAGATTCAACACTTTCAAAACGGAGATGTAGGTAGAAGACCAGATATTTTGTCACTGGCTAACTGAAACTCGCAAGCACTTCCATTAATACTGTTTACACAAGGAACAACTTTCATCTTGAAGGTATCAATAACACTCAGAATTCACACTGATGCTCCAATGATAACCCACCAGCTTTTTTGTGTATCAGTCGACTGGGCCTGGCCTTTTGCACTACCGCACTGCACTGTCTTACAGGGGCCCATCACCTAGCCTTTCCCGAAAATGAGCTGCTGGCATTACTGAAGGAGGTTCCTTTGGCTACAAGAATGTCTATTTTCTTCCAGCACGACGGTATCCCTACACATCTTAGCTGTCAGGTGACACAGCATCTATACCCAACATTCCCTGGAAGCTGGATTAGCAGAAATAGTCACATTTCCTGGCGACCAAGTGCCTTGACCTTACAAATACAGATTTTTGCCTGAGGATATAGCTGAAATTCAAAGTGTACAAAAAACACATAAGTGACAAATTGATTGTTTGGGTTATGAATTAGGCTGCTCTCATAAAAGACTGCCAAGACAGACTAAGAAGAGTAGTTATAAGTGGTGTTATCATGAAATCTGAAAGTTTATTGCAGTTGGAGGTTGAATTTATTAAAATTAACTTTGAACTTAATCACTGGTATTTCCTTAACACTTCCTATGATTGTCTGGATTACACTGTAACAGCTTTATCTCTGTAACCAATAACAAATGAACATATTGTATGGTATATTTTATTTTAATTAGTCTATACTACCACTTTGTCATATATACGGGGCAAGCAATCAAAATGTTTCTGTTCGAAGGCTACACAGCACAGAATTGGTATGCCAATCAGACAAAATTGCCATAAGCATGAAGGCAATTGTCTCATTGACACATCAGGTTGAAGATACCTGTTTGGTAAAACACCATGTTGCGTGAAGAAGTCTGTAACTGCTTGGAGCACATCCTCATCCAACAAGTACCGTTGACCCTCCGAGGACCTTTTTGAGGGACAGCAGGTGTGACAACCGCACGGTGAGAGATCAGGACTAGAGAGCAGGTTATCGAGTGTCTCCCACTCGAGTTTGTGTAACTTCTGCTTTCTAGCAGTATCCTTTGGTGCACCAGTCAACAACGTCAGTTTTCTACAGACCTGCTGCCCCATACATATTCTTCGGTCGCCAGTGGATGTCTACGGATGTTTGTACTTCAGCAGCCAAGAAAAGAGTAACAGCACGTTGGTCTCGTTTGAACACATCTAGTAATAACATTGCCACAATTCACATTTCTGCATTTATTGCATGCACAGCAGGACGCAAAATGCCACATTAATCCCTTGCTTCCATGCCGGTGCTTATACACTGTGTGATCAAAAGTATCCAGACACCTGGCTGAAAATGACAAAGTTTGTGGTGCCCTCCATCGGTAATGCTGGAATTCAATATGGGGCTGGCCCACCCTTAGCCTTGATGACAGCTACCACTCTTGCAGGCATACGTTCAATCAGGTGTGGTGGACGGTTTCTTGGGGAATGGTGGCCCACTCGTCACGGAGTGCTGCACTGAGGAGAGGTATTGGTACCGGTCAGTGAGGCCTGGCATGAAGTCAGAATTCCAAAACATCCCAAAGTTGTTCGTAGGATTCAGGCCAGGACTCTGTGCAGGCCAGTCCATTACAGGAGGTTATTGTCGCATAACTGCTCCGCCACAGGCCGTGTATTATGAACAGGTGCTTGATCGTGTTGAAAGATGCAATCGCCATCTCCAAATTGCTCTTCAACAGTGGGAAGCAAGAAGGTGCTTAAAACACCAATGTAGGTCTGTGCTGTGATAGTGCCACGCAAAACAACAAGGGGTGCAAGCCCCCTCTATGAAAAACACGACCACACCATAACACCACCGCCTCCGAATTTTACTGTTGGCAATACACACGCTGGCAGATGACATTCACCGGCCATTCACCATACCCACACCCTGCCATCGGATCGTCACATTGTGTACTGTGATTGGTCATTCCACACAATGTTTTTTCACTGTTCAGTTGTCCCATGTTTACGCTCCTTACACCAACCGAGGTGTTGTTTGGCATTTATCTGGCGTGATGTGTGGTTTATGAGCAGCTGCTCGACCATGAAATCCACATTTTCTCACCTCCTGCCTAACTGTCATAGTACTTGCAATGGATCCTGATGCAGTTTGGAATTACTGTGTGATGGTCTGGATAGATGTCTGCCTGTTACACATTACGACCCTCTTCAACTGTCGGCGGTGTCTGTCAGTCAACAGATGAGGTTGGCCTGTACGCTTTTGTGCTGTACGTGTCCCTTCATGTTTCCACTTCGATATCACATTGGAAACAGTGTGATGTTTAGCAGTGTGGAAATCTCGCATACAGACGTATGACACAAGTGACACCCAATCACCTGACCAGGTTTGAAGTCTGTGCGTTCCACGGAGTGCCCCCATTCTGCTCTCTCATGATGTCTAATGACTAATAAGGTTGCTGATATGGAGTACCTGGCAGTAGGTGGCATCACACTGCACTTAATATGAAAAACATATGTTTTTGGGAGAGTCTGGATAGTTTTGATCATATTGTATATAACTGCATCAGTTTAGTGCTGTGTTGCATAAAGATATACAGGGTGATTCAAAAAGAATACCACAACTTTAGGAATTTAAAACTCTGCAACGACAAAAGGCAGAGCTAAGCACTATCTGTCGGCGAATTAAGGGAGCTATAAAGTTTCATTTAGTTGTACATTTGTTTGCCATTTCAGCCAATAAAGTTTTTGGTCCCTTTTTCTTCGAAGGTGCTACTGTAACTGGACTACAGTATCTGGAGATGTTAGAGAATTGGCTGTTCCCTCAGCTCGAACAAGAAGCACAACAATTCATATTTCAGCAGGTTGGAGCGCCACCACATTGGCACTTATCTGTCCGTAACTACCTCAACGTCAACTACCCGAGGCAATGGATCGGCCGCCAGGCAGCCCGTGACAGAGCCCTTCATCACTGGCCTCCAAGAAGCCCTGATCTTACCCCCTGCGATTTTTTCTTATGGGGGTATGTTAAGGATATGTTGTTTCGGCCACCTCTCCCAGCCACCATTGATGATTTGAAACGAGAAATAACAGCAGCTATCCAAACTGTTACGCCTGATATGCTACAGAGAGTGTGGAACGAGTTGGAGTATCGGGTTGATATTGCTCGTGTGTCTGGAGGGGGCCATATTGAACATCTCTGAACTTGTTTTTGAGTGAAAAAAACCTTTTTAAATACTCTTTGTAATGATGTATAACAGAAGGTTATATTATGTTTCTTTCATTAAATACACATTTTTAAAGTTGTGGTATTCTTTTTGAATCACCCTGTACTATTCCCCTGAATCACCCTGTATAGAACAAATCACAATTACACTCAGTGACACCTGACTACTGATGTACGACAAACACAGAGGTGTAGCTTCCAAGACATAAATACCTGTAATACAACTAACTTTCCATAATGTAGATAATTAAAAAAATATTGCTTACTGAAAAAAGATGAAGGAAGTAAGTCAGTAAATTAATAAGTTTGGCCCCAACAAGCAAGCAGTAAGTGATTCAAACTATTAAAACAAGTCTTCAAACAATGCATATGACTGTAAAATAAGAAGAGGGGTAGCCATTTTGATAACGAACTTAAATACCTTATAGCATGTTAGGAATTACTTGTGGCATGCCATGAAATCTTAAAACATTTAATAATGAAGCTTCTACAGAGCATATGCATGGAATTGTGGACAATTATCTTTCTTTTGTCTTGTTCACTGCTTTCATAGCACACATCAAGCTGAAAGGCAGTGCAGTTTTCAATCGTCCCCATTAACAGCTGACAGGCAATAACATTTGTTCTCTTTCCAAGCACCTAGTTACTGCTAAACAGTGACAATTGCTCTCTTTCAGACTGTGCTTCCATGCTTCGTGACAGTTTCATTTGCAGAGCAACTAAATTACTAATTGCAGCTGAAGGGTCCGTGATATTTTGATACAGCAGCAGAGCTGTCAATGTGTGTCTGTAAGTATGCTAGTGCATCTTTAAATATCTATATCGGATGAATGGGTGAAAATGAAGAATCTCATAAGCAGGTAAGGGGAATTATGGACCATGTTTATAACTTTTTCAAATGTGAATCTGAAAGTGAGACCCCACATTTTTTTCAACCTGAAGTCACAATAACAGACAGTAGAAGTATGTGATACTGATGATAGAACTGTACACTGAATTGTAAACTGAAGTACCACAGCTGTAGACACAACAGGAGGAGTTGCTTTTGTGTGTTACTATTTGGCTTATACATGGCCCAGTCATATTAATGTGACCACCGCCATGGTTCAACATCAATGTGCAATCATCACTCGCAGGTCACTCGAGGTAGCACTAGTGGTGGAGAGTATATAAAGCATGTTGGAGGGATGTAGAACACAGTGCAGTCGTCATAATACATAAACGGAGCAATTTATCTGGCATCCAAAAGAGCACCATCATTGGCTTTCAGGCCAAGGGTGGGAGCATTTCCAAAACAGCTAAGTTTGCAAACTGTTCACATGTCGCTGCAGTTAAGTATACTGTGCACGGAGAAATGGTGGTATCCAAAACAGACACCGAAGCAACTGTGGTGCATAGATGAAAGGGGTCAACACCAGCTGCAGATATGTGTATGGGTGAACAGAAGTGCAACTGTCGAGCAACTGACTGCCCAATGAGCCTGTGGTGCATAGATGAAAGGGGTCAACAACAGGTGCAGAGATGTGTATGGGTGAACGGATGTGCAACTGTCGAGCAACTGACTGCCCAATGAGCCAAGAGGCTACCAACAGCGTCTCCTCAATGACTGTCCAGCAAACATTGCTGCATATGAGCCTCTGCAGTCTGGTTCACACATCCATGCTGACTGCTGTTCGTTGGCAACTAAGTTTGGAATTTTCAAATCAATACCACAACTGGACACAAGAGGTGATCTTTTCAGATGAATCAAGTTTCTGCTCCATCAGACAGATGGCTCTGTCGTGTACAGTGTGAAAGTCTGAAAGCAAGCAACCTGCAACAATCATCGGGAGTGACAGGACCAGATGAAGGAGCATTATGTTCTGGGGAATGTTTTCATAGCATTACTTGCATGATGTCATCGTTCTGGATGGCACAGCAGATGAACACAATTATGCATCTGTCCTACATGCAGTTCATTTTTCCTCCTTAACACAATAGCATGTATCATCAGGACAATGCGACAAACAGCTCACAATGTATGTGATGGTTCGAATAGCACCAGGATGAGTTTACTGTACTCCCTTCACAACCAAACTCTATTCCTGCACGTCTTGTAGAGTTCCATGTAGCAAATGATGGTTTAAGTCCAATACTACAGTTTTCTCAATGAGTAATGTGTAATCATTACTAGAGTTCAGATTTTGCATATTTTGCATATCATTTTTTTAAGGTACCTTGTGTTGTTTCTTCACGAATTATGACATTTTGGAGGTACTAGGCTACTTTAATTTCAAATTTAAAATGCTACATATTTGCATATTTTTGGCATTTGAGCATATTATTGTCATATTCAGACGAAATGGTTGTAAAGATGCATATTTTTACATTTAGAGGTAATATTGAGGTTCATTTTGTTCCCTGGCAACCCAAGAACCTTCCAGAATACTAGGCCAATAAATTTCCAAAATGAGATAATACATGACGAGCCCTCAGAATAAAATCATTTCAGGTAAATGTGGGTAGCTTATGGAGGGAAATTATCTTATTTTGCCATTTAGGTAGTCTCTCGGATAAGGATGCTAAAGACTTGTGAGGTTCTTTGTTGCAAGATGGATTATTGGAGGAGAATCGTGCTACGGTAATTGTTGTCTGCAGTGAATGTGTGTTCACGTCGCTCACCTGATCTCTGCAATGCTCCAACTATGCTCCACTAGTTACTGTTGGCATTTCGGAATATGAATCATTCTTGCGTGTGTTTCCATGCTGTTCACATCGACTCTTTTCTACCTTCTTCAAATTATGAATATGCCCAGGCCAAAAACCAATAATTTATGGAAATGGATCGAAAGCGATTGTGCGTACATAACAAACAGAAAAATAATATTCTGCCAACTATGTGAAAAAGAGGTAAGTTTATCTTTTTCCCCCCATGTTTCAATAATATTTCCAAGAAATTAAAATAATTATTAAGTTCATTTGTAAATTTGCGTGCATGTTTTCTATGTAGGAATGGGAGGGAACAAAAAAAAACCGTCAGCATTCTTGCAAATCAGAAAAAAAATGTTAAATGTTATGAGGGGATCAAACTTCCAATTTTTAGAAACTTATTTGTAGTCTTAATTCACTGTTTTGAGTGACCATCTCGCGGGTACACACTGTTCTCTTACATTTTTGTACAACTGTACGTACTTACTGATATTTATTCACTTCTCCAACACTTTAGGCCAGGGTTGAGAAAAAATTTCAACTGGATCAGCATAAAAAGACAACTCAGCACCAGAGCACTGTAACCAAGACAAGTTTAAAAACTTCACAGCAACCACTGATCTCCTCATTTTCGAAGCATATGGACGACAAAAATGAGTTCAATGAAGATCTTTGTGAGGCTTTAATAAAAGCAAACATCCCCTTGAACAAACTGGAGAATGAAAGATTAAGGGCCTTCTTGAAAAAAATACACAGGAAAAGATATTCCTCACGAGTCAATGCTCTGAAAGAACTATGTGGGCCCACTGTATGAAAATGTGAGGTTTTTCAGTAATTTTTTTAAACGTAGGTATGTGAAAGTCAATGGATGGATATTCTATTTTCTCAGGCTTGTCTGACATTTGGCATCACCCCCAAAGGCCTTACACTTAAAGTTCCCATCTCTGGCTGCAACCCTTCCTTCCATCAGTCCCTATACCAGTTCCAAACTGAACAATCCATTGCCCTCACCCACCTAATCCTTCACCTACACATCAACTCAGCCAATGAACACACCCGTCAACTCCTATCCCTAATAAAAGTCCTTAATCTTTCCTCTCCCACATCCACACCGGCTGTCCAGAGCATCCTCCTACAGGCCAACCGTAAATTAGAACAGCATGCCACCCTCCACCTCAAAAAACTATCCAATCTCCTGGTTTCCCACCTCCGGAAAGGCAACTCACTCACCCTTCACAACCTTTCCAGCAAACCTCAACCTCCTCTCATTGCACACAAACCCAGTCTCTCCCATCTACTCAATCTCCCACTTCCAGCTCCACTCCCTCCAAAACCTCAAAATTCCGATCAACACAATCTGGAACCACAACACCCTAATTCAGTAGTTAACCTGTCCTCCAAACCTCTCTCCCAATCCGAAACCTCTGTCCTATCCAAAGGCCTCACCTTCAGCCCCACTCCCAGATTCAACCAAACAGCCCTCGTCAAAGATTTACTGTCCTACACTCGTACTCTCTGCTGGAAGTATCACTTTGCCACGAAGAAAAATGATCCTAATCCTACTCCTAATGATCCGACTCCTCAAGACACCATCCAAATTGAACCCTGCCTGGAACAGTTCCGTCCTCCGTCACAGCGGGACCCACCTCCTCTTCCTCAAAATCACCCTCTCCAAACCTTCCAGGAATATCTGACTTCCAGCCTTGCATCTCAATCCTTCTTAAAAAACCTTAATCCTACACCCAACATCACCACTGCTGAAGCCCAGGCTATCCGTGATCTGAAGGCTGACCGATCCATCATCATTCTTCCGGCAGACAAGGGTTCCACGACCGTGGTACTTGATCGTCGGGAGTATGTGGCTGAGGGACTGCGTCAGCTTTCAGACAACACCACATACAAAGTTTGCCAAGGTAACCCCATTCCCGATGTCCAGGCGGAGCTTCAAGGAATCCTCAGAACCTTAGGCCCCCTGCAAAACCTTTCACCTGACTCCATCAACCTCCTGACCCCACCGACACCCCGCACCCCTACCTTCTACCTTCTTCCTAAAATCCACAAACCCAATCATCCCGGCCGCCCCATTGTAGCTGGTTACCAAGCCCCCACAGAACGTATCTCTGCCTACGTAGATCAACACCTTCAATCCATTACATGCAGTCTCCCATCCTTCATCAAGGACACCAACCACTTCCTTGAACGCCTGGAATCCTTACCCAATCTGTTACCCCCGGAAACCATCCTTGTAACCATTGATGCCACGTCCTTATACACAAATATTCCGCACGTCCAGGGCCTCGCTGCGATGGAGCATTTCCTTTCACGCCGATCACCTGCCACCCTACCTAAAACCTCTTTCCTCATCACCTTAGCCAGCTTCATCCTGACCCACAACTTCTTCACTTTTGAAGGCCAGACATACCAACAATTAAAGGGAACAGCCATGGGTACCAGGATGGCCCCCTTGTACGCCAACCTATTCATGGGTCGCTTAGAGGAAGCCTTCTTGGTTACCCAAGTCTGCCAACCCAAAGTTTGGTACAGATTTATTGATGACATCTTCATGATCTGGACTCACAGTGAAGAAGAACTCCAGAATTTCCTCTCCAACCTCAACTCCTTTGGTTCCATCAGTTTCACCTGGTCCTACTCCAAATCCCATGCCACTTTCCTTGACGTTGACCTCCACCTGTCCAATGGCCAACTTCACACGTCTGTCCACATCAAACCCACCAACAAGCAACAGTACCTCCATTATGACAGCTGCCACCCATTCCACATCAAACGGTCCCTTCCCTACAGCCTAGGTCTTCGTGGCAAACGAATCTGCTCCAGTCCGGAATCCCTGAATCATTACACCAACAACCTGAAAACAGCTTTCGCATCCCGCAACTACCCTCCCGACCTGGTACAGAAGCAAATAACCAGAGCCACTT
The DNA here is from genome assembly GCF_021461385.2 of Schistocerca piceifrons. Classification (NCBI taxonomy): domain Eukaryota; kingdom Metazoa; phylum Arthropoda; class Insecta; order Orthoptera; family Acrididae; genus Schistocerca; species Schistocerca piceifrons. Next base: position 469,018,146 of record NC_060145.1, read on the forward strand.
CCTCGTCCCCTCAAACCCAGAATCCCCCACAGAAGAACCACAAAAGTGCCCCACTTGTGACAGGATACTTTCCGGGACTGGACCAGACTCTGAATGTGGCTCTCCAGCAGGGATACGACTTCCTCAAATCCTGCCCTGAAATGAGATCCATCCTTCATGAAATCCTCCCCACTCCGCCAAGAGTGTCTTTCCGCCGTCCACCTAACCTTCGTAACCTGTTAGTTCATCCCTATGAAATCCCCAAACCACCTTCCCTACCCTCTGGCTCCTATCCTTGTAACCGCCCCCGATGCAAAACCTGTCCCATGCACCCTCCCACCACTCCCTACTCCACTCCTGTAACCCGGAAGGTGTACACGATCAAAGGCAGAGCCACGTGTGAAAGCACCCACGTGATTTACCAACTGACCTGTCTACACTGTGACGCATTCTATGTGGGAATGACCAGCAACAAACTGTCCATTCGCATGAATGGACACAGGCAGACAGTGTTTGTTGGTAATGAGGATCACCCTGTGGCTAAACATGCCTTGGTGCACGGCCAGCACATCTTGGCACAGTGTTACACCGTCCGGGTTATCTGGATACTTCCCACCAACACCAACCTATCCGAACTCCGGAGATGGGAACTTGCCCTTCAGTATATCCTCTCTTCTCGTCATCCGCCAGGCCTCAATCTCCGCTAATTTCAAGTTGCCGCCACTCATACCTCACCTGTCTTTCAACAACTTCTTTGCCTCTACACTTCTGCCTCGACTGACATCTCTGCCCAAACTCTTTGTCTTTAAATATGTCTGCTTGTGTCTGTATGTGTGGATGGATATGTGCGTGTGTGCGAGTGTATACCTGTCCTTTTTTCCCCCTAAGGTAAGTCTTTCCGCTCCCGGGATTGGAATGACTCCTTACCCTCTCCTTTAAAACCCACTTCCTTTCGTCTTCCCCTCTCCTTCCCTCTTTCCTGATGAGGCAACAATTTGTTGCGAAAGCTTGAATTTTGTGTGTATGTTTGTGTTTGTTTGTGTGTCTATCGACCTGCCAGCGTTTTTGTTCGGTAAGTCACCTCATCTTTGTATTTATATATAATTTTTCCCACGTGGAATGTTTCCTTCCATTATATGGATATAATTTGGTATATACATGGGCCAAAATAATAGTAGTTTAATTTTAAAAAAATAAATAAATAAATTTAAATTATGTTCGAATGTTTATTTTTGTAAAATGAACATTTTTACTTGAATGTAAAGAAAACTAAATTTAAAGTGAGTGAAAAGAAAAAGACAAATGAAGAAAGGACTTGAGGAGGAGACAGTCTGTCTCGAAATGTTCATCACAGCAGAAAAGAAAGTAAATTTATTTTTAAAGAATATAATTTTTTTGTGCAAATTAAACGACTATTATTTTGGTCAATGTACATACACAAGAAAATAGTCAAAATATAGGTAGGTGCTAAAATGGATATAGTTTGTTTTCGTGTATGTGTCTCCTACATACTGTCCCCATGTTTATGTGTATTTTTTAAATTTAGTTTCTCTATTACAAACATTGGAGAATATTAGGAAAGGCATTTGTGATTCTCCAGTCTGGCTATCCATTGACGAAACCACCGATTCTTGCAGTCGGTATATGGTGCACGCCATAATTGGAAAACACTCTGCCAATGAGGCTGGATGAAGACACCTCATACTGTGTGAAGAAGTGGAACGAATGACACACGCCAAGATTGCACGGACAGTGCAGGAAGCAGTGTGTATGTTTTGCCAATATTGAATAGTTTAAAATAAATTATACGTAATATAAGGGTGCAGTTTTTCACATCATATCCTGAGCCAATAATTAGTTTTTCACATCATGTCCCAAGCCAATAATAAAATAATAAAAAAAATTTGTAAAATCCTTTGATTTTCTTTCAGGCGTGCTATGGAGAAGTGAAGATCAGAATCGTGGGGAGAACAAGGTTTTGGCCATTGTGACAGATAGTGCCGCATATATGGTGAAGGCCGCAAAGTGTAGTCGGATGTTTTACCCTAAAATTATTCACCTCACGTGTCTCGCTCATGGCATCCATCGAGTCGCTGAAGAGGTCAGAGCTGCACTGCCAGAGGTCAACAGCCTTATATTTTCAGAAAAGAAGGTTTTCATCAAGGCATCAAGTCGAGTGAGAGCTTTCAAGACTGCTCACTCTGACTGCCCACTGCCACCTGAACCAGTCTTGACGAGATGGGGAATGTGAATTTCAGCTGTAAACTATTATGCAGACAACCACAGAAAAGTTGAAGAGGTATGGATGAGTATGTAGTTCTGGAGAAGTTGAATAAGCAAAGAAAATGAACACAACATAGAATTCCAATATTTCGCTTATTTCTCTGTACAGCAGTTTTCAGTTGAAATCGACATTCACTAGATTACTACTTTCTTGTTCCAGGTCCTAAAGGGCTTTGAAGATGGCGAAAATTTAGCCATAACAAAAGCTACGGACACCCTGAAGAATTCCAGCATGTTACACAGCCTATCTTTCATCCGAGTGCACTTGGGTGGCCTTCCAGACCTAATTGAGAAACCTGAGACTCATAACAAGGAAGATACGAAGGCAGTGGCTCTCATCGTAGGACTCAGAACACAGAGCAAGAGTTGGCCAGGTCAGATCGGTGAGAGACTCAGAAGAAAACTGGTTGGCCTACAATTCAGAAGTTCGCCCAGTTACTGGAAGGAGAGAAACGCTCTGAGAATCTAGATGATTTCACGTCGTCTGACATTGCAGCTCTTAAAGTTTTACCTGTAGTGTCATGTGACGTTGAACGATCATTTTCAAGATTGAAAATGTTATTACCTGACCACAGGAAAAATTTTCATGTAGGGAATATGGAAAAAATGTAGGTAGGTCAAACAAACTCTAATTTTTAGAATTTACCAAACATATCGTGTAAGCACCTATATTATACTTCATTTTATTCACTGAATTATAGCCATTATTGAAAATATTTTATGGTTACTCATCAATTTTCCCAAGTAAGATGCATATTTTAAAGAATTGATCTAAGAGAAGGCATAATTAAAGAATTTTAGCTGCATATTTAAAGGCATATAGTGGAAGTAAGAGCATATTTTAACTGCATATTTCGAGGAGTTTTGGCGCATATTTCATGAGTTTTAAGTGCATATCGATCCGAACACTAATTATTACTATCCAAAGGGGAAACAGAAATTCAGAATCATAAAAACAACTTTAACACAAAAGAAGAACAGTTTAAATTAGACTAGTTGTGAGCCTCAGTGCTAAATAAAGCAAGTAGGGCTAACTCTTCCACACTACATGATCGACAGCCCATGTCAACATGACACAGTGATGTTAGGAAGCAGTCTCACAGCATCATGACCCGAGTGTGACATTGATGCATATAAAATAGTATAGCATGCTAAGAATTTTTGAATTTGAAGCTACTATCTTGAGTCTTTATTGCCACAGAGGAAATCTCCAGCACTGGGCGATGAGACATTGGACACAGAAATAGGTATCAGATAACAGCCTAATGTCCTCATAACATAAATCATCTACGATGCAAATCCAATAAAATCTCTTCAGTTTACAAGCCATGTCACTTCAAGTAAATCACTTGACTTTTCAATAACTGTCTGCACCAACATCACATTTGAAGTTACAATCATTGACTGCTAAGGCTGGCACCAGTGTTCTACTTATATAGTTGTGGAACACCGTGTCAGCCTGGCAGTCAGTGATTATAATTCCTGATGACAATGGTGGAGGCCGCTATCGAAAGTTAGAGTGTTTTATTCAAAGTGATGATAACATAATCATGGCCAACACTTGTTTTAAAAATCATGAAAGAAGACTGTATAGGTGGGCAAGACCTGGGACACTGGAAGGTTTCGGATTGATTATACTTAGGTTGAAACTTAAATAGTGGAAACACTGCTGTGGAGACACTATGCAATGGAATCTACTATTGTCGCTGATAGCACACATTTTCGACATACCTACCTTACCTCTGAGCAAATGGACTCGCCTGTCCCAAGTCACCAGCATGTGCACAGTCGAGGGAAACGCAGTCACTTGTGAGCGAGCGGTCTAACATAACAATGTCAATATGTTTTCGAAACAGGAACAATGGAGTTGGATCAAGACTGAATGTGGCAGATGTTGTACAGCACGTCAGTGTCATCAAGGCCTTCAAGAGGCATGCAGAGAATTGGCAGTGCCGTACACAACTGTAGAGCGTTGGGTAAAAGCCTTCAACGAAGGTCTGCAAACTGTGGCAGACACACATCGGGCAGGTCGTCCTAGCGTCTCTGAAGAAGATGTGCTTGCTGTTGCCGCGTTAGTGGACAGTGATCGACACCACACGATTTGTGAGCTTGCCCACAAAACTGCATTAGTGCATATGACTGCGCTTCGCATCCTGAAGGAACGCCTGGGCATGCAAAAAATTGCATCACGATGGGTTCCACACGACTCGATGGAAATGCGGAAATGGATGCGTTAAGACGCTGCTCAGACGAACTTGGAGCGCTATGAGTGTGAAGGAGAGGCTTTCTTATGCTGTATCGTAACACTGAATGAGACATGGGCCACATCGTTACGAGCCAAAACTGAAACACCAATCCAACGAATAGTGTCATTATGGGTCGACGCGAAAGTCGAAAGTGCATCAGAACCCCAGTATGGTGAAAGTGATGGTCATTCTCGTGTACGACTGTGATGGTGTTATCCTAACACGTTATGTTTCTCCACGACAGACCATCAACACACAGTGTTATTGTTTGTTTTTAGAGCATCACCTGAGACCAGCTTTGCGAAAGAAGCGGCAACACTTTCTGCGCAACCCACCCATCATTTTCCACGACAAAGCGTGGGCGCATACAGCGCAAGCTGTGGCTGTTCTGTACTGTTGATGGGAGTGGGAATTACTGTACCATCCACTATACTCCCTGGACTTAAGTCCTTGTGACTTTGGTTTGATTCCGAAGATGAAGGAACCACTTATTTGCATTCACTTCAGACCTGTTCCAGACATTCTCAGCATCAACAGAATAGGCTCTGCTAATGGTATACTAAGCCTTCTGCATTGCTGGTAACTACTTTGAAGGACAGTAACAGGTGCGAACATGTAACTCGTTTATATCGGTTGTGAATAAATAGTTTCCACCATTTAAGTGCCAACCGTCATACAATGGTACGACATGGTGATTTTGAAACCAGATTTTAAACTGTAAAGTAATTTCAAAGGTAGCAATAGGCTCTGATAATAATTTATTGGTTATGAACTGCAGACTAAAACTAAAGCAATTTTAGAAAGGTAGAAAATTAAGGAGATGGTACCTGGATAAATAGAAGGAACCAGAGCTTCCCGAGGCTTTCAGAGAGAACAATAGGCAATGTTAGACTGAAACGAAAAAGGAATACAACAGAAAATGAATAGGTAACAGAGATGAAATAGGTAAGGTTTACAAAGGATCACATAGGTAAAAAAAGACAAGGCATAGTAGAATTACTTGGATACTCATGAAACATTGAATTTAATTGACAAGAGGAGAATATATAAAATATAACAAATGAAGCAGGTACAAAGGAATAAAAACGCATAAAAATGAGATTTGTCAAAGTGCAAAATGGTTCAGCAGGAATGGCTAGAGGACAAATGGTGGGCTGCAGAAGATTGCATAACTAGAGGAAAAATAGATGCTGTGTACTGAAATTAAAGAGACCTTTGGAGAAAAGAGAAGCAATTGTATGCAAATCAAGATCTCATATGGAGGACCAGTACTAAGCAAAGAAGGAAAAGCTGGAAGATATGAGGAAAAGCTCTGTAAGAGCTCTGTAAGAGCTCCCCGCCGCCGTTGGATAAGCAGCTGCAGCAGCAAGTCGTATACTCCTAGCTCACTCATTTGTTACATGGTTTAATTCTTAATTTCTTTGCGTGTTTTTGGTACTTGCATTGATTAATTCATAAATTTCGGGCGTATTATAGTATTTGAGAGTTGTAGCATCGCGTTTTAGTACCTGAATAGTGTAAATTCGCGTAGTCGTTTGTCTTCTGTTTTTGTTTTGAACGGCCGGTGTCGGTTGGTCACAGTCAGTGTGCTCCCTGCCGCCATTGGATAAGCAGCTGAGCAGCAAGTCATATACTCCTAGCTCACTCATTTGTTACATAGTTTAATTCTTAATTTCTTTGCATGTTTTTGGTACTTGCATTGTTTAATTCATAAATTTCGGGTGTATTATAGTATTTGAGAGTTGTAGCATCGCGTTTTAGTACCTGAATAGTGTAAAATCGCGTAGTCTCCTTCCGCCGCCGAGCAGTGTGTCAGCAGTGCGCAAGTAGCAGCATTACTGCATTTACTAGGCAATCTTGTATTTTAATAACCGTTTAAATTTTGTGGCGATTTGTTTGCACTCTCTGTAGATTAGTTCAGACGTTCTTTGCACAACAGTTTTTAGCATGGACAGGGACTGCAACTGCTGTGTTCGGATGCAGGCTGAGTTGGCATCCTTCACTCCCAGCTTCAGGCAGTGTTGGCTTCGGTCACACAGCTTGAGGCTGTTGCCAATGGGGATCACTGTGGGGGTCCGGATTGGGGTTTGTCGGGGACAGCCAGCTCGTCCCACGCATCCCCCGATCGGACTATGACTGTGGTTACCCAGGATACTGCCCGCATTGAGGCTGATCCCTCACCTGTGGTAGAGTGGGAGGTTGTCTCAAGGTGTGGCAGGGGGCGAAAGACATTCCGGAGGGCTGAACGGAAGGCCTCTCCAGTTTGTCTGACGAACCGTTTTCAGGCTCTGTCTCAGGCTGATACTGATCTTCGGCCTGACATGGCTGCTTGTCCTGTTCCAGAGGTTGCCCCTCAGTCTGCAAGATCCGGGTGGTCGCAGAGAGTGGGCTTAATGGTAATTGGGACCTCCAACGTCAGGCGCGTAATGGGGGGCCTTTAGGGATATGGCAGCAAGAGAGGGGAAGAAAACCAATGTGCACTCCGTGTGCATACCGGGGGGAGTCATTCCAGATGTGGAAAGGGTCCTTCCGGATGCCATGAAGGGTACAGGGTGCACCCATCTGCAGGTGGTCGCTCATGTCGGCACCAATGATGTGTGTCGCTATGGATCGGAGGAAATCCTCTCTGGCTTCCGGCGGCTATCTGATTTGGTGAAGACTGCCAGTCTCGCTAGCGGGATGAAAGCAGAGCTCACCATCTGCAGCATCGTCGACAGGACTGACTGTGGACCTTTGGTACAGAGCCGAGTGGAGGGTCTGAATCAGAGGCTGAGACGGTTCTGCGACCGTGTGGGCTGCAGACTCCTCGACTTGCGCCATAGGGTGGTGGGGTTTCGGGTTCCGCTGGATAGGTCAGGAGTCCACTACACGCAACAAGCGGCTACACGGGTAGCAGGGGTTGTGTGGCGTGGGCTGGGCAGTTTTTTAGGTTAAATGGCCTTGGGCAAGTACAGAAAGGGCAACAGCCTCAACGGGTGCAGGGCAAAGTCAGGACATGCGGGGACCAAGCAGCAACCGGTATTGTAATTGTAAACTGTCGAAGCTGCGTTGGTAAAGTACCGGAATTTCAAGTGCTGATAGAAAGCACCGAAGCTGAAATCGTTATAGGTACAGAAAGCTGGCTGAAGCCAGAGATAAATTCTGCCGAAATTTTTACAAAGGTACAGACGGTGTTTAGAAAGGATAGATTGCATGCAACCGGTGGTGGAGTGTTCGTCGCTGTTAGTAGTAGTTTATCCTGTAGTGAAGTAGAAGTGGATAGTTCCTGTGAATTATTATGGGTGGAGGTTACACTCAACAACCGAGCTAGGTTAATCATTGGCTCCTTTTACTGACCTCCCGACTCAGCAGCATTAGTGGCAGAACAACTGAGAGAAAATTTGGAATACATTTCACATAAATTTTCTCAGCATGTTATAGTCCTAGGTGGAGATTTCAATTTACCAGATATAGACCGGGACACTCAGATGTTTAGGACGGGTGGTAGGGACAGGGAATCGAGTGACATTATACTGAGTGCACTATCTGAAAATGACCTCGAGCAATTAAACAGAGAACCGACTCGTGGAGATAACATCTTGGACCTACTGATAACAAACAGACCCGAACTTTTCGACTCTGTATGTGCAGAACAGGGAATCAGTGATCATAAGGCCGTTGCAGCATCCCTGAATATGGAAGTTAATAGGAATATAAAAAAAGGGAGGAAGGTTTATCTGTTTAGCAAGAGTAATAGAAGGTAGATTTCAGACTACTTAACAGATCAAAATGAAAATTTCTGTTCCGACACTGACAATGTTGAGTGTTTATGGAAAAAGTTCAAGGCAATCGTAAAATGCGTTTTAGACAGGTACGTGCCGAGTAAAACTGTGAGTGACGGGAAAAACCCACCGTGGTACAACAACAAAGTTAGGAAACTACTGCAAAAGCAAAGAGAGCTTCACTCCAAGTTTAAACGCAGCCAAAACCTCTCAGACAAACAGAAGCTAAACGATGTCAAAGTTAGCGTAAGGAGGGCTATGCGTGAAGCCTTCAGTGAATTCGAAAGTAAAATTCTATGTACCGACTTGACAGAAAATCCTAGGAAGTTCTGGTCTTACGTTAAATCAGTAAGTGGCTCGAAACAGCATATCTAGACACTCCAGGATGATGATGGCATTCAAACAGAGGATGACACGCGTAAAGCTGAAATACTAAACACCTTTTTCCAAAGCTGTTTCACAGAGGAAGACCGCACTGCAGTTCCTTCTCTAAATCCTCGCACAAACGAAAAAACGGCTGACATCGAAATAAGTGTCCAAGGAATAGAAAAGCAACTGGAGTCACTCAACAGAGGAAAGTCCACTGGACCTGACGGGATACCAATTCTATTCTACACAGAGTACGCAAAAGAACTTGCCCCCCTTCTAACAGCCGTGTACCGCAAGTCTATAAAGGAACGGAAGGTTCCAAATGATTGGAAAAGAGCACAGGTAGTCCCAGCCTTCAAGAAGGGTCGTCGAGCAGATGCGCAAAACTATAGACCTATATCTCTGACGTCAATCTGTTGTAGAATTTTAGAACATGTTTTTTGCTCGAGTATCATGTCGTTTTTGGAAACCCAGAATCTACTATGTAGGAATCAACATGGATTCCGCAAACAGCGATCATGTGAGACCCAACTCGCTTTATTTGTTCATGAGACCCAGAAAATATTAGATACAGGCTCCCAGGTAGGTGCTATTTTTCTTGACTTCCGGAAGGCGTTCGATACAGTTCCACACTGTCGCCTTATAAACAAAGTAAATGCCTACGGAATATCAGACCAGCTGTGTGGCTGGATTGAAGAGTTTTTAGCAAACAGAACACAGCATGTTGTTATCAATGGAGAGACGTCTACAGACATTAAAGTAACCTCTGGCGCGCCACAGGGGAGTGTTATGGGACCATTGCTTTTCACAATATATATAAATGACCTAGTAGATAGTGTCGGAAGTTCCATGCGGCTTTTCGCGGATGATGCTGTAGTATACAGGGAAGTTGCAGCATTAGAAAATTGTAGAGAAATGCAGGAAGATCTGCAGCGCATAGGCACTTGGTGCAGGGAGTGGCAACTGACCCTTAACATAGACAAATGTAATGTATTGTGAATACATAGAAAGAAGGATCCTTTATTGTATGATTATATGATAGCGGAACAAACACTGGTAGCAGTTACTTCTGTAAAATATCTGGGAGTATGCATGCGGAACGATTTGAAGTGGAATGATCATATAAAATTAATTGTTGGTAAGGCGGGTACCAGGTTGAGATTCATTGGGAGAGTCCTTAGAAAATGTAGTCCATCAACAAAGGAGGTGGCTTACAAAACACTCGTTCGACCTATACTTGAGTATTGCTCATCAGTGTGGGATCCGTACCAGATCAGGTTGACGGAGGAGATAGAGAAGATCCAAAGAAGAGCGACGCGTTTCGTCACAGGGTTATTTGGTAACCATGATAGCGTTACGGAGATGTTTAACAAACTCAAGTGGCAGACTCTGCAAGAGAGGCGCTCTGCATCGCGGTGTAGCTTGCTCGCCAGGTTTCGAGAGGGTGCATTTCTGGATGAGGTATCGAATATATTGCTTCCCCCTACTTATACCTCCCGAGGAGATCACGAATGTAAAATTAGAGAGATTAGAGCACGCATGGAGGCTTTCAGACAGTCGTTCTTCCCGCGAACCATACGTGACTGGAACAGGAAAGGGAGGTAATGACAGTGGCACGTAAAGTGCCCTCCGCCACACATCATTGGGTGGCTTACGGAGTATAAATGTAGATGTAGATGTAGAAGACAGGAACAAACACGAGGAGAATACTATAGAACGAGAAGCAAAAATATGTGAAGATGAGATGGGAGATACTATACTGTGAGACGAATTTGTCAGTGCACTGAAACACTTCAGTGGAAACAAGGCTCCTTGGGTAGATAACATTCCCTCAAATTTATTGGATCCTAAGAAGATCAAACCATGACAAAATTATTCATCTGGTATGCAAGATATGTGAGACACACAAAATAACCTCAGACTTCGGGAACAATGTAATAAATCCAATTTCAAAGAAGGCAAGTGCTGACAGGCATGAATGTTTTTGGTTGCAAAATACTGACACAAATAATATTACAAAAGAATGGAAAAAAGTGGTAGAAGCCAACCTCAAGGAAGGTCAGTTTGGGTTCTGGAGAAACATATGCAATATCGACCCAACAACTTATGTTACAAGATATGTGGTAGAAATGCATATCTATGTTCATATGCATCTGTAGATTTATTGAAGGCTTTTGAGAATGTGAACTAACTACATTCTTTGAAATTTTTAATGTAGCAGGAGTAAAATACAGAGACTGTAGGATTATTATAACTTGTATAAAAACAAGGCGACAATTGTAACGTTCAAAGAACAGGAAAGAGAAGCCATAGTTGTAAAGGTATTGAGATAAGGTTGTAACCTGTTGCCAATGCTACTCAATCTGTGTATTGAATAAGACGTGAAGGAAACAAAGGAGAAATTTGGAAAGGGAATTAAAGTTCAGGAAAAAGAAATACACACTTTGCAGTTTGCCAATAAAATTTTAATTTTGTGAGATGCATCCAAGGACTTGGAAGAGTAGATGAACGAAACGTATAGTGTCTTGAAAAGAGATTACAAGATGAACATTAATAAAAGTAAAACAAAGGTAATGGAATGTAAAAGTCAATCAGACAATGTGGAGCGAATTAGATTAGGAAATGAGACACTGAAAGTAGTAGAGGCGTTTTGTTATATGGGCAGCAAAATAACTCATGATGGCCGAAGTAGGACAGATATAAAATGCAACGGCAGTAACCGAACCCAGTAATATTGAAGTGTAAAAGTTTGTGTGATCAAGATAGACTTGTAAAATAAAATGACAAAATACGATCACTGACTCATCATCAGACTTTATGTCTTCAACTGATAAAGAAGATGCTGAGTCGCAGACAGACACAACAAAAAGATTGTCACAAATAAAGCTTTTGACCAGTAAGGCTCTCGTCAAAAATAGAACACACACACACACACACACACACACACACACACAAATGCAACACACACGACTGCAGTCTCAGGCAACTGAAACCACATTGTGTTTGTGTGACTATCTCTCTCTCTCTCTCTCTCTCTCTCTCTCTCTCTCTCTCTCTCTCTGTCTGTCTGTCTATGAAGGCCTCGTTGACCGGAAGCTCACTTGTTTGACAGTCTTTTTGTTGTGCCTATCTGCGACTCATCATCTCCCTATATGGTGAGTAGCAACTTTCCTTTTCATAACATTGTTACATTCCATCCTGGATTTTCCATTGTTTGATTTTCAACTGATAAAGAGGAATTCATTAACAACTAATATAAATTTAAGTGTTAGGAAGTCTTTTCTGAATGTATTTGTTTGTAGTGTCACTTTGTGTGGATGTGACACATGGACGACAGGTAATTGAGATAAGAAGAAGAGAGAAGCTTTTGAAATGAGGTGCTGTAGAAATATACTGAAGATTAGATGAGTAGATTGAATAATACGAAGCGGTACTGAATCAAATTGGAAAAACAGAAATTCATGGCACAGCTTGACCAAAAGAAGTGTTCAGGTGATAGGACACATGTGAGGCAGCAAAGAATTGTCACACTGGCAATTAAGAAAGTGCGTGGGGAATAAATACTGCAGAGAGTGACCAAGGCTTGAACACAGTAAGTAGATCTGATGTACTTAGGTTGTGATAGTTGTGCAGAAATAAAGAAGCTTAATTAATGTGGGGAGAAACTTCAAACCATCCTTTCAACTGAAGTCCAGAACAACATCATACACTAATCATGAACACAGTCTTCAAACCAAAGAAAAGGTCCATTGGAATATTAACTAAAAATAGCAACTGAGTTTCCTATAGAGACTTGTTTAAACAGCTGGGGTTCTGACTGGATAGGGTGGGTTCACCTACCACAACAAGAAAAACATCAGCAATTACCACACAAACAACAGCATTCATGATCATGGAACAAGAGTCGCATTAAACTTACATTTACCAAGAGTACACAAATAAAAGACACAATTTTCGATAAAGGAATAAAGCGTACAATAAATTGCTCAAGTAGAATAAAAAGATAACTAAAATTCAATCACTTCAAAGTCTGTTAAGAAATATTTCTTTAATAATTTATACTATGGTATTTACCCGATTATAAGATGAGGTTTTTCCCCAAATTCGTCATTCAAAAAATACAAGGTGATCTTATATTCACAGATTAAACTATTTCTGCTGAGGTAAACATTTTTACAGTATTTTAACAGATTAATGTAGGGGTCACCTTGCATTTTTAGATGAAGCTTTGGCAGCTGTGTTTTGTACAAATTTATTTTGAAGAGTTCTGAAGGGTAGGGCTTAGCAAACAATACTTTTGTTTGAATAGGCTCGAGATTTACTGATACACAGAAGCGCTCTATACAGTAACAACCTCGTTCTATCAAGCTTGTGACGTCTGGTTCGCGGTGCTTGTGCAACGGATGGATACAGAAACTGCAAAGTATGCACTACTGTTTAAAAGATTGACAACTTTGTGAAATACATGAGGAAACAGCATTAAATTCTATAAACTCACCCACTTTGCTGCATTTGAATAAGTTTGCAATAGAAGTTGTCATACATGTATGAGTACCATATGCATACATTTATGCAGCTTCTGAAGTAGAGGTAATGTTCAAAGGCAAAAATTTTGTCCTTCAAAAACAGTTACACAATTCTGAACCCAAGTCAGTATTTCATCTGGGTATGAAAAACCAATGATTTACGAACTGTGTCGCAAATGACAATTTGGTAGCTTTTCAGGTATTAGAATATCAGGAGAAATGTTATCAGCTTTTAATCAGCTTTAGAACAGGATTCTGACATCCAGATGGCACAAGAAAAAAAATTAACCCAGATTTACATGTTTAAAAATCAAACCAATCACATTAAACTGACTGTAATTGCTCTCGCAAGAACAAATTATAACAGAAAGACCCACTGTGGAGATTGCACCAACAGACGGTACTAGATCGCAGGATGAGCAGAAGTTTGAGAATGGGATTGAATCATGATTGTAACCTTTTATTTACGTATTAGTTGCTGTTGTTAAATATGACCTGCACCCTAGAAGATATACCCATCTGTGTTTCACTGTTGCTCAAGCACAGAACTATGGAAGGCTTTAAGGGGAAACAGTAACACGAGCTTACGTGACAACTATAATGAGTGCAGGGAGGGGAGTTGCGAGTAGGCAGCAAATTACTTCTTGCTGCCATCCAAGTGAATTTACACTGCGTACTTCGGCTATGGTTACCATATTTAAACTTTGGTTTACCTGGATCCATTTGTACTCAGAATCGACTCGACATATGACGCAATTGAATGGGAGTGTTTCAGGTGGTTTTCTACACAGCTACTGAGAGAGCAGAGGGCAAGAGATATGTTTGGAAGTAAGAGACGTTGTAACATTCTCACATCAATATAGAAGTGAAATCCACTACATATTTGGAAAAAATCTGTGTTCTCAAGTCTCACCGTAACGAAAACCTCCAAAGCTGTGCTATCAGGGTGATATGATGATGATGATGATTAAAAATTGTGATGCCATAGACTACAGATTTTTGTTTAAATAAATCTATGATTTTTTTTTTTACATCTCCCACATTGCTATGAAGGAGACACACTTCTGTTTTACCTCTAGTTACGACTAGATGCCTTTTCTATTACAGGTGCGACAACCATTTTGTAATGTGCAACATTTAAGTAAACATCATAAAATATATTTAACTTAATGCAATCAGTTGTTCAAATAATTTAGTTAGCATTAATCCATCTTTCTTGTCATAGTTTTAAATTGTCTATGGGACTGTCACAATATGCCGATAACAAAGAGATGCGTCTGGCCAGCAGAAATTGTCAATGCTGTTAGTGCATATTGCATGGCCAGGATATCCAAGAACCTTGTCTTCTCAAACACTTAGTTCAGGGATTTCAAAGTCCAATACCTTCAAATTATTTTGTCATTATTTCAGTTTCAACTAACATAGTCATGGCACCCTTTTGTTAAACAGGCAATGGCACAACTTCCAATATTTTCACGATAAGATTACAGGTCTTCTACCAAGTCCCACACACTTACGCTGTTGCATAAGTAAGATGCTTCTTTATAAATGATTCTCCCATTTGAGCTAAACTCTATGCAATAACTATTTTTCAAGTCCAACCACTACACCTTTCACGAAATCATCTGGCCCTCTTTTCATGTCACCCCTTCTTAGTAAAAGAACAGATATAAACTGATGACATGCATGAGGGAGGAAGAAACAGTTATAAAGCAGAGAAAAAAATGGTCAGAAAATTAATGTAAACAATTTTTTTGTTTATTTTATTTATCCTACCACTATCAAAATCTAGATAATCAATAAATGGCAAATAGTCAGAATATATTAAAAATAATTTTTTTTCAAGGAGCCTCTTAAAAAGGGGCGGGCGGGCGGGGGGGGGGGGGGGGGGTCGTCTTATACTCGGGTAAATATGGTACAAAGTATTATTTAGATCACACAGAGTTCAGAATGGTAGAAATTCACATTATTCTATAATAAACAGCTATAGTTCTTCAGTAAGTTGTCACAGTTTAATGATTCATCATCATATCCCACATTGTTCCATCTTATTCAACAGCTTGGCAATTGAGGCTTCTCAACCAAGTACCGTCATTTAAATTATTCTCCTCTTTGATGCCATCTCTGAAATGTCTCCTCTACTTGAAGTCAGATTTATCTTTATACACACGTCTTGGTCGCCCTTTTACTTTTCATCTCTGAGCTTCAGACTGTACGTTAGTCTTTGTAGCCTGTGAGCAACCACATGTCGCACATGTTATTTTGTCTTTTAGTCTTACAACTTAAGCCTGCTTCCAGATTTCCTCCACGTGTTTCCAATCACGCTAAGAACACACCTCATCACAACTGCCTGAATTACGCCAATGTCTTTACTTCTCAAGTCTGTGTTTCACAACCACATATGTCAAAATGGGCCTGTAATAAGTTTCCCAGATGACACTTCTACATTTCAGTGATCCAGTCTTGTTCCATATTCGGTCTTTAATGATATGATAGAAGTTACTACCTGCTTTAATTCTGTGAGAGGTTTCTTCATCTATATGAGCAGTACCCGAGACAACACTGCCAAGATATCCAAAATAATCCGTCATTAGTAGCTATTTTCCCACCATTTCAACATGTCCCATTGGTTACTCATACATTTTCATGACTAGTGCCTCACTTTCCTCCCGGCTGAAGATGAGACCAGCTTCTGCTCAGGTGTTTATTTGATCTTGAAGGTCTTCTTTAGAATTGGCCCACAGATGTACAGCATCAGCAAACAACATAGCATTCATTTCTTCCACCACCAATAATTTGGTGTACTTTCATTGGATCTTGTTCATTAAGGTAACAAAAAGAAGAAGAGACAGGACTCCACCTTGCCTTAACCCACGTTGTATGATGTAGTTTTGAGTCATTTATAAGTGTGTTTTGACTGTACTGTGGGTATCTTCATACAAATTCTTCATCTTGTGCACCATGTCACCTTGCATTCCAATTTTCTTTGTGTTTCCCACACCTTTTCCCTGTTCACAGCACCAAACACTTCCTTTATATCCAAAAAGGCTAGTCACAGGTCTCAGGTGTGCTCGCAGTATTTTTCCATTAATTAAATCGCAAAAATTAAATTGTTGTTGATACAGTTCCACCAAAAGATTTTTCTTCAATGGGGCATCTTCGCTTATGCTCTACAATTCTTTCATAACATTTACCCACTTGAGACATTAAAATGATACCATTATAGTTACAATATTTCTTTCTTTCACCTTTCTTTAAAACTTTGATTACTAGAGACCGGATTATATGCATTTGCATATTTAACTCCTTTTCACCAGTTATTGCATATTTTAACTAAAAGCTAGTGATGATGCATATTTTCGCTCTATGTTTACAATATTTTAAAAATTTAGATGGGCGGTCTAGCTCGATCTAGTTTTGATGTCTCATAGATTGACCACGACCTAGAACTGCGTGCAATTGCTAACCGAGAAGCCACTGCCTAGTGAAATCATTACAGAAGAGTAACAGGAACAGGCAGAGAGTCAATGCTCCTGTGCCTGTGTCGCCAGTTAATCCCCTCTGCTGTCATACATATGCGTCGGCAACAATTAAACCACGTGAGATTTTAATCGCATGTCCATTGTTTCAGTTTAGCTTTTTATTTACTTGTACACATCTTAATGTGTTTACAACACGTAGTGTGTAACATGTTGTGCAACATGCCGTCCAAAAAAAGAAATGTCGTTTCGTGGGATAGCTGAATATCCTGGAATATTTACAAAGGAAGGAATTGTTTTACATTGTCGAGTTTGTGAGAAAAATGTTTCTTGAAAAAATAGTTTCAAATAGACCAGCATGTCAAGACAAGCCTTCAAATCGCAGGAATGCAGAAGAAAAGGCAATGACAATTTCTGACAACAGCAAGTTGCAGTAGCAGGATTTTGTCCAAAGGTAACCAAAAAAGTCGGTTTACCATAGATCTTTGTGAAGCATTCATTGCAAGCAATATGCCTCTTCACAAATGTACAAACCCTATCCTCAAAGGCTTCCTGCACAAATATTGCTTAAATCAAAATATACCAGATGAATTAACATTGCGTAAAAATTACACACTGACAATTTACATAAATGTTGTGAAGAAATACGCAATGAACTCAAGGACAGCATTATCTGGATGTCAGCTATAGCCATTACATTGCAAAGTTAACTATTTGTACTTCGAAAGAAGAACCTTCTTCTTCCTATTTAGTGGCCTGCAAAGAGCTCGAGAAAGTAAACCATTCTACAATCGCCAGATTTGTGAATGTGGGCACTAGAAAAATATTTCCAGAATCTTCTGCAGATGAAAGGGTGCTTGTGTTTATTTCAGATGCTGCTCCCTATATGATTAAAGCAAGAAAAGCCCTCCGAGTATTTTATCCCAATTTGATTCATGTGACATGCTTCGCTCATGGAGTACATTGCCTTGCTGGAGAAGTGTTGTGACTTGCCGATATTTCAAAGTGCCGCCGCGCAGTTACGCGCGTCCTTTACATGCGGAGCTGTCTGCCAGCCATGCAACAGCCGTGCCACCTAAGCGGCCAGGCAGCCAGCGGCCGCTAGACTTGGACTCAGTGCTGATTTGACTGTTAAAGTGTACACACATCTTACTTTGTTTACTTGATCTGTGACATACATGTATTGTGTCATCCTAGAAATATATTTGTTCAACTTGACGTTATAACAATTGGTAACGAGGTAGTGAATTTTTCTTTTTCATCGTTGACCCACAGGTTTCCATGGTTAGTTTAGAGCAGCTATTGCAAGGTCTCATTGAACAGCAAACGCTTCTCACATCTGCGATTCGTGATTTCGTCGCGGCATCTAATGTAGGGCGTCTCTCGTCGTTGTCTCTACCTCCTTTTCCTCCTTACGACGGAAGAATGGTCCGATTACGAAAAACGTCTTCGACAGCACTTCTTGGCATTTCATGTCACGGACGACCAAACATGTAAGTCTCTGTTCCTTTCATGGATTTCACCTCAAATGTACCGGTTGTTGTTGCAGTTGGCTCCTTTGAAAGATCCTGCGTCTTTGTCGTTCGCTGAAATGTGCCCACTTCTGTTCGTATATTTTCAAAAGCATACGCATTTGATAGCCTTTCGTGTTGCCTTTTATCGTTGTCAAAAACAACCGAATCAATCCTATCGCGCTTGGGCTGCTGAACTTCACGACCTCAGTCGAAAGTGTCAATTTGTTACTGATGTTCACAAAGAATACTACACCGATTCCATGGTACGGGATGCTATTATCCGATCAGCGCCCGACATTGAAGTTAGGCAATGTGCCCTTCAGTTGGCAAATCCAACTCTAGATGAAGTCCTATCCATCGCTCAGTCTTTTGAAATTTCTCACACCGCTGGAGTGCAAATAGAGGCATGGGGTTACGTCGGGGAAGTACAACCTCTGTGCGCTGTTGACGAAGCGTGCGGCGTGTGCCCGCCGGCCAACATGGCCGCAGTACGCTCCCAAGCGCAGCCTCAGCCTAACCGTAAACAAACCTCTAAACAACTGCAGCAAAACCCACGGCAACTTCCTTCATGTCCGCGGTGTTTTACAAAACATTACCGAGAGGATTGTCCCCAACGTTGGGCCATGTGTTACAAATGCAAAAAGAAGGGTCATGTGTCATCCATTTGCAAATCTGACCGCATACCTGACGTTCATGAATGTGGTGCTGATTATGCTTCTGTGTTGTCTGTCAACGGTACTTATTCCCTTTCAGGGAAGTTATTTCTCACTGTCCAAATCCTTGGTTGGGATGTTCGTATGCAGGTGGATACTGGTTCTGCTGCCACTATCATCAATTCTCAGACATATCTTCAGTTGGGTTCTCCAATCCTATCACCTGTCACTAGGCAATTACGGATGTACAATAAACAGAAGATTTCTCTCTTGGGACAATTTAATGCTGAGGTATCTTAAAAAATCTGTCGTTCGCACTGTTTCCATATCTGTGGTCGACCATAGTAACATGGAGAATCTTTTTGGTTTCAATGCCTTTCGCGTTTTTGGATTCTCCATAGATAACTCTGTCAATATCGTCCCTGATGCTATTCCTTATGCCAAATTGGATTTCTTGGAGAGGACATTTTCGTCCCCTTTTTTTCCTGGGTTAGGCCATGCAAACGACTTTGAAGCTCGTATCACGCTCAAACCCACTGCTCGGCCTAAGTTTTTTCGGGCTCTGCCCAGTCCTGTGGCCCTTTGTGATCGGGTCAAACGGGAGCTGAATCGTCTCACTGCTTCGGGGGTCTTGCTTTCTGTCACTTCCAGTGAGTGGTCCTCTCCTGTCATTGTCGTTGCTAAGCCCAATGGTGATATTCGTCTCTATGGCGATTTCAAAGCCACTGTAAATGCTCAATGCCTCATCGACACTTACCCTATGCCCTGACCTGAAGAATTGTTCACTAAACTTGCTGGAGGCCAGTATTTTTCTAAACTTGGCCTGTCAGAAGCTTATCATCAACTTCCTCTCGACACTGCTTCCCGGCAGTTTCTGGTTCTTAACGTGCCTTTCGGCCTCTATCAATACCAACGATTGCCATTCGGGATGGCCAGCACCCCCGCTCTCTTTCAGCGATTCTTGGAACAATTATTGCTCCCTGTTCCTGGGTGTATAAATTACATGGACAACATTGTTGTCACTGGCTCCACCACTGAAGAACATCTTCATAATCTCCACATACTTTTTCATGTCTTACAGACTGCCGGTCTTAAGTGTAATGTTCAGAAATAAAAATTTTTTCAGGCATGTATCACGTACTTGGGGTTTCAACTCTCTCGGGATGGTATTCGTCCGCTTCAGCAAACTGTCGCTGTGATCGATACCCTTCCTCGCCCTACATCTGCTAAGGATCTACACGCCTTCTTGGGGAAAATAGCATACTATCACAAGTTTTTACCATCGGCTGCTGTGGTGGCTCAGCCGTTGCATCGCCTGTTGCATAAAAACGTGCCTTTGCACTGGTCCGCGTCATGCAATGCGGTTTCCTAGAAATTTAAGACTATGCTGATACAGGCCCCGGGCCTGCCTACTTATCGATCTGGCCAACATCTTGTTCTTGCCACAGACGCCTCTCAATACGGGGTCGGTGCAGTCCTTGGGCACCATTTTTCTGACGGTTCTGAACAACCCATTGCTTATGCCTCCAAAACGCTCAAATTGAAAAAGAAGCTTTGGCCATTATTTATGCTCTTCATAAGTTTGGTGTTTTTCTCTAAGGATCCAAATTTCATCTTGTTACGGATCACAAACCACTTGTTTCCTTGTTTCATCCATCAACATCACTTTCTGACAAGGCTGCACACCGCCTCCAGCTTTGGGCTCTTTACTTGTCTCGGTTCAATTATGAGATTCATTTCCGGTCGACGGCTCAACATGTGAATGCTGATGCACTGTCTCGCCTTCGCATGGGTCCTGATCTGGCACTCGATAGGGATGAACTTTTGTGTTTCCACCTGGATGTTGCCGAGCAGCGAGTTGTGGACAGGTTCCCCATCACCGGGGACCGGCTGGCAACTGCTACGGGTTCTGATCCTACCCTCTCCAGGGTTTTAAGCGGTATTGAGAAGGTTTGGCCAGATCATCCGTCTGCTAAGACTTCTGATCCGTTGCGAAACTACTACACTTTGCGTTACCACCTAACGGCTAGGGATGGTGTTATCCTCCTTTCCATCGACAATGCTTCGTCACATGTTGTGGTACCTGCGTCTTTGCGGGCTTCGGTCTTGCGCCTCCTTCACCAAGGGCACTGCGGCCTCTCTCGCACAAAACCTCTTTTGCGCCATCATGTGTACTGGCCCAGCATCGACTGTCTCTCGCACAAAATCTCTGGCGCGCCGTCATGTGTACTGGCCCGGCATCAACTCTGAAATCGCACACATGGTCGCTGCCTGCGGCCCTTGTGCATCACAGGCCGCCGCCCCGAATTCATCTTCGTCACCGTGGCTTTCGCCTGAGAAGCTCTGGGAGCATATTCATGCTGACTTTGCGAGACCTTTTTTAGTTACTTATTGGTTTCTCGTTATTGATGCCTACTCTAACTCTCCTTTCATTGTCTGTTGCACGTCGCCTACCACCGTGGCAACCACCAATGCTCTAGCTCGCATTTTCTCTTTGGAAGTCCTTCCCTCTACTCTTGTTACTGATAATGGTCCGCAATTTGCCTCTTCCGATTTTGCGGATTTTTGTGCCCGTCATGGCGTCACACATGTCACGGCCCCTCCGTTCCATCCACAGTCAAACGGTGAGGCTGAACGATTGGTCCGCACATTTAAGGCTCAGATGAGGAAACTCCTGACTTCTTCTGCTGCTGATGATGCGCTTCTCCAATTTCTGGCTTCTTACCGTTTCACCCCCATGGACGACCACAACCCGGCTGAGCTCTTACATGGCCAACAGCCCCACACGCTACTTCATCTTCTGCAGCCTTCCACCTCACGGCCGCGGGTGTCTTCGCTTGGCCGGTTCACCGCCAGCGACCTCGTATGGGTACGGGGAGGATATGGCAGGCGGCCAAAATGGAGTCCTGGTCACATCTTAAAACACCGTGGCTGATGCCTGTTCGAAATCCAGACAGACAGGGGTGTTGCAGCTTCGGCCTCGTGTGCCGGCAACACCTGTTCCGGATGCTGCTATACCACCTTCGGCACTACCTGCCGCTATGGATCTTGGAATCTTTCATTATTCGCAACACAGTCCTCTCATCATCATATCGGTGCCAGCACAAGAACGGACGACACCAGGAGATGTGCCCATGCAGGAACCAGATGACCATCATCTGTCGGAGCAACTCTACTCGCCTCCTCCTCCTACAGACACCAACACATCGCCCATGTCTCCTGTTATAAGAACCGGACTTGCCGCAACGGGCACATTGGTGCGCGGGGCCCCAGCAGATTCGACCCCCACGTCTCCTGTCATCTCAACTCGTTGTCATCGGGGACACTTCCGTCCGTACGGGAAGCCTCCTCCTCGAGACTTTACGGCCAGTCAGACAACACCTATGGACGTTAGCAATCTACTGGCCACCTCCATCAAGACCTGTGCAAAAAATTCAAAGTGTTGTGACTCGCCGATCTTTCAAAGTGCCGCCGCGCAGTTACGCACGTCCTTTACATGCAGCGCTGTCTGCCAGCCATGCAGCAGCCATGCCACCTAAGTGGCCAGCCAGCCAGCGGCTGCTAGACTTGGACTCAGTGCTGATTTGACTGTTACAGTGTACACACGTCTTCCTTTGTTTACTTGATCCGTGACTTACATGTACTGTGTCGTCCTAGAAATATATTTGTTCAACTTGATGTTATAACAAGAAGTATGTTCCACATTTGTGAATGTAAATAAACCGATTTCATCCACAAAAAAAGTGTTTCAAAAGGCTCCTGCTTGCATCAAGACCTACGAAGAAAAACTACCGAATGTGCCTTTACCTCACAAACCAGTGGTAACTCGTTGGGTTACGTGGGTCGAAGCTGTGTTGTTTTACATAGAACATTTTGAGGCCATTAGAGGGGTAGTAAACAACTGCGATAGTGCAGAGGCTTTGTCATTTTGCCAGTGCAAGGAAGCTTTTAATGATTTCGGTATTAAAAAAGACATTGCTGTGATTATCTCTCGTTTTTCCCATATACCTGCATGTATTAAAGAGCTTCAAACTCATCAAGGTTTGGTGTTGAATGAATTTATTGAGTTAATGAATAAAATTATTCTAGCAAACTCCTCATGGCCGGAGGTATTCCCAAGAAAACTGAAAGAAAAGTCTGAAAACATTTTAAACAATAATCCAGGCTTTGAACCCTTGTGCCAAATTGATAGTTTAATAATGGGATGGGTGAACTTTTACCAGAAACAATAAGTGCCAACATAGCACCCAAATTCAAACACTGCCCAGGTACCTCAGTTGATGTAGAACAGTCCTCTTCTGCTTATAAAAATGTTTTGAGTGAACGAAGACACAATCTTACTACCGAACATTTGGAACAGTACTTGGTCGTTTATCTTTATAGCAGCAGAAAAATGTAAAATAAATTGTAAATGGGGCTTTGGTCCAATAGTATTAATTAAAAGTTAATGCTGATCAAAAAATTCATGATTGTATGCTGTTTTTTAAATAATATATTATGGGGTTTTTGAGCATGCATCTCGGCATGCGATACATCTCGAAGTTGGTCCTGTACATATCAACTATTTCGGTGTGACTCACTTGCATTGCATCCACTTGTTACCGACAACAATAGCCAAGAAGGAACAATTCTTGAAACACGGTATGTGACCCCATTTTGCAAATTTTTGGAAAACGATCCCAGAAAGGCCCCCTTCCTAACCTCTACCACAAAGTATTCAGAAAATGATATCAGCATTCTAAATGTATCGATTTTTCACATGACCAGCACTCTTCCTAGTAACTGACATGCACACGCATTACGCATTTTTCATGTATATTTTAAGGTTTTTATGGTGCATATAATCCGGTCTCTAGTGATCACAATGCCTATTTTGTCAGCTTATGCCTTTTCTTCTTTTCATATCTTGCAAAAGTCTATAGGTCCACTGTTTTCCAGCAACTCCCATGGTGCGGATCATTTACCCAGTTATTTTATAAACATTATTCACCGCATTGTGGCAATTCCCCTACCCTCTTACAGTCCTGACTTGGCAACAACAGATTATTTCCTGTTTCCAAAAGTGAAATACTTTCCCAAAGGACACCACCTGTGCCGCCAAAGAAACTTGCATGTGTGCCCTTAAGGATCTCCTGGAATCCACCTAAAAGTGCCTTTGGGCTGCAGAAAAGCTACTGGCAGTACAATGCTCGAGGGCTGTACTTCGAAGAATTTTGAGCAATACTTCAAATAAATCTATTTTTCCAAAAGTTTTCCTGAAAAATTTTAGACAAATCCTGTATTCTACACCAGTGTGTGTGTGTGTGTGTGTGTGTGTGTGTGTGTGTGTGTGCGCACACGCACGCACGCATCATCTATTTTTGACAAAGGGCTTAGAGGGTGAAAGCTTATTTGTGGCAGTCTTTTCATTGTGCCTATCGGCAACTCAGCATCTCCACAATATGGTGAGTAGCAACTTTCCTTTTCATAATATCGTCACACAGTAAGACTTCCACGTTTCTTTAATATTGTCATTATCTGCGATAAGATATCCATTTAAGTAAAAGGCTTAGCAAGTCAGCTTGCGAAAATATGAAAATTGCTTTCTCACCCAAATGAGGCCTCTGATCAAACAGTTGAATAATTCTTACTGTAAAATCCTATCACCCAGGATCTGTAATGAGAAATTCTAGCATCTTTCCATTCTACTGAGCTGACTGGTGTGAGGTGCTGACTCATCTTTATCAGACTGGACACAGTGACAAGATGAAGAATATTGGCCACCTAAAGTGAACAACTCTGACCTAGTCTCTGTGGCAGCTGGCCAGCGGCAGCACTTGAAGTAACCTAGTGTGTCACAGTGGCCACAACAAATCTATATTCAAAGGGATTGTCAGAATTTCTAAAGGTCTTTTCTGCTATTCCTGTAATAGTCTGGGCAATATCACGTTGCAGAGACTTATTTATCTATATCTACAAACTGCAAACCAGCGTGAAGTGCATGGCAGACAGTATGTCCAACTGTACCAGTTATTAGGATTTGTCACATATGGATTGTGGGTAGAACAGTTTTTCACATATCTTTATGAGAGCTGCAATTAATCTAATCTTGTACTCATAATCCCTATGGAAGTCATACGTAGGGTCTGAAGTACATTCCTTGAGTCATCATTTAAAGCCCACTCTACAAACTTTATAAATAGGCTTTCTCGGGATAGTTTATGTCCATCTTCAAGAGTCCACCAGTTCAGTTTCTTCAGCATCTGTGTGACACTCTCCCACAGGTCAAACAAACCTGTCACCATTTGTGCTGCCCTTCTCTGTATACATTCAATATCGCCTGTCAGTGCTGTTTGGTACGGATTCCATACACTTCAGCAATACTCTAGGACCGTTTGCACAATTGCTTTGTAAGCTATCTCCTTTGTATACTGATTGCATTTCTGCAGTATTCTACCAATAAAACTAAGTCTACAACCTGCTTTACCTGTGGTTTAAGCTATGTGATCATTCAATTTCATATCCCTACAGAGTGCTACACACAGGTATTTGCACGAGTTAGTCCTAGGACAGTACATTTTTTTCATTCTGTGAACTTCACAATTTTACACTTCTGACCATTTAAAGCAAATTGCCAATCTTTGCACCACTTTGAAATATTATCAAGATCTGACTGAATATTTATACAGCTTCTTACAGACAGTACTTGATTACATATAACTACATCATCTGTAAAAAGCCTAAGGTTACTATTATTACTGTTAATATTATTAATGGTGTAACACTACTTTTTCTCCATTGCAATGTAAATCCACAGGAAACACTATTTCTAAAGAACAGTGACTGTAACATTGGCCTGAAAATGACAAACATGTTGCCATGTTTCCAGTAATATATAACTGAGATATTTTTAAAGACTTTTTCAGAATGTGCTCAAAAGATATCAGAGAAATCGAAAGAACATTAAATATATTAAATAGTGTAAAAATCTGACACTGAATAACAACAATACAAATTATGATAGAGCGTGATTCACCATATAGAGCAAGTTTTCAGCAGCAGACAGGTATCTTTAAAAACTGACTGAGCTATCTGACAAAGTTCTTCAGATTTATGGAAACATATAAATATTCATACATGCTCAACTTACACACACACACACACACACACACACACACACACACACACACACACACACTTATAAATACGCCTGTCTGCCATTCGCCACTCAGCACCTCCTCTATGTCATGAATAGCAATTTACTCTGCCATATTTTTGTTAAATCTATTAGAATTGTATATATAAAAACAAGATTATAAGAATGTATACGTACAACAACAGAGACAGGTGCAGTCACAGCTTTCCGAACCACGACAATATTGTTTCCTGCATTGGGATCCTCCACCTGGTTCGGATCTATCTGTGAAGTGTCACCGGTCCCCGAAGAAGAGAGGAC
Organism: Schistocerca piceifrons; assembly: GCF_021461385.2. Taxonomy (NCBI): domain Eukaryota; kingdom Metazoa; phylum Arthropoda; class Insecta; order Orthoptera; family Acrididae; genus Schistocerca; species Schistocerca piceifrons. The sequence continues at coordinate 469,044,391 of NC_060145.1, forward strand.
ATGAGGATGAGGGTGAGGGTGATGGTGCTGGTGTTGATGTTGGTGTTGGTGTTGGTGCTGTGGGGGATGCGCCTGATGTTGCTGGGCTTGTGGAGGTGGTGGTAGCGGCGGCGGAGGAAGAGGCGGCGGCTGCTGCGGTGACAGAGGCTCATGCTGCTGGTAGTGAGGCAACCAACTGGGCTTCTGGTAGTCCCTCTGTTAATATAAACAAAATTACTGCAGATGGGCTTCTTTAAGAGAACAATTAGATAAAAAGACTACGGTATGCAAGCAGTGAGAGGTAAGAGATTGGTGTCACTAAAAAAAAAGTGTGTGATATTTTTTACCAGCACATTTTCAACTGTTCAAAGAGAGTGCGAGGGGGATGCAGGTAAATCACATTTTACTTTATATTCGAAAATTGAATTATTTCAGAACTGTTTGCTAAGTTAAACAGGAACTTAAACATCACAACACTCCAACGAAATATTTACATTTAATCTCTCGAGTGTAAGCTTATCTGTAGCCTTTCCAACATTACCTACGAATAGTTCAATTAAAACAATTATACAGAAATGTTTCTTCTTAAAGTGTCACCCCATTCCACAAATTGAAGGCAAAATCAAATATGGAGGTATCTGCCAACTCAACAACCAAAGAAATTAATATAATCATTTGTCACTAATCCTGAATATACAAAGAGGCATCCACTTGTTCAAAACAATTAGTAGGCTGTGAAAGAGCTCACCCAGGCAGTCTCATAGTCACATACAACAGTGCATGTTCCTAGGAAATATAGAACTTTTCTCAGAAGAAAACACAGCACTTTATTAAAAAATTCCAAACTGGATGCATACTGGAGTGTATCATTCACTTTTTCCTTTTGTGTAAGTTTTTTTTCACAGTTGACCGTAAAATTATTTGGTACAGAGCACAGTTTGCAAAACAGGAATACAGTGGATAGAAGCATAAGAAACTGATAGAATCTTTTTAAATTTTGGTATTCAAAACCACAGTTATTAGCAACATTTCTTACACTGGTAAGACATATGTGGTTAAAACATTAGGAACCCAAGGCACAAACTGATTAAACTCTTTGTTAAAATCCAACTGACTCCATATCATGCTCACTTACATTAATGAATATATTCAAACAAAAAATACACAACATTAAAAGCTGTTAATAAAGACTTTGTGTAAGACATTGCTATCTTTAAAAGGTAATAAGCATAAATACTGCTGGGGTAAATGAAAAGAAGCAAATCACTGATAACTAACTGTTTGGATCGAGCATCCCTAGTAATTCAGAGTAGCAGACACAGAAAACTGCAAATCTCATTTGTCATTATTTCACCATTAGCTGAAGTACAGGAAAAGTCAGCAGCTTTTGCCATAGTATAAAATGAAAAATACTTGGTGGATGATATTTGGGCACCATTCTGAGGGTCCTACCAACTACTGTAGAAGGCATGTCAGAGTGACCAGAAAGAGGTACACCACAGCTAACAAACAGATGTCGTAAATTCCTGCTCACTTTCCTCCAATTTGGGGCCACTCCTATACACAAATAGACACACAGGACTCTCTGCCTAAACAGCGAGAACACAAAAATCTGGGCTTGTAGATGGAAAGAAGTGTCCAGTACTTCAGAGCTGCTTCTCTGGTTGGTGATGTGACAATTATCACTAATCAAAAAGTTAGCGGAGTTTATGTGCAACTGCACCTCAATCTGACCCAGAGCTCCCAAAAGGCGTGAACAGTTCCGTATCGATGATGTATGATTTGCTTCACAAGCATATCTTGGGGATATAATCACAGAGCAGCTGAGGCTATTGCCATAGCCGACCTCTCCCCTGGCTCGTCCTATTATATTACTGCAGTGCTCATTTAACATACGATGAATATGTACTTAGTGCAGTGACTGCCAGCAGTGTGTGGGAGGCATAGTGCACACTTGAGGTGGCTCTGTGACATTCTGGGGAGTAATGACAACATTACGAAAAGCATAGATTGCTAGTCACCATATAGTATAGTTTCTAAGTCACAGACAGGCACAACAAAAGACAGTCAAACAATTAAGCTTTCAGCCAATAAAGCATTCATCTGAATTAGATAAAAAAAACACACACACATGCACGCACGTGCACACGCGCGCACACACACACACACACACACACACACACACACACACACACACACACACACACACACACACACACGACCACAGTCTCTGGTTGCTGAGGTCTGGTCTCAGCTGTGGTCATTTGTGTGTGTTGTCTAATTCGGATGAATGCCTTTTTGGCCGAAAGCTTACTTGTTTTATAGTCTTTTTGTTGTGCTTATCTGTGACCCAACATCTCCGCCATACGGTGAGTATCAATCTATCCTTTCCATAATATTGGAGCTCATTCACTCACGTTGCCATGAAAACGGACTAAGTTTCAACATCCCCAGTGACCAAACACTGCCCCCTCTTCTGCATCTTCATGTTGAAGAAAACTGTGGTCGGTAATTGGAGAAAACCACAGGTAAGTTCTGACTACGAAAAAGGGTAGCAGAAGTGATCAAAAACCTACCATCCATTTGTTGCAGAATCTCATAACATGTTCAGAGTTGAAACTTAATGACATACATCAAACAACATGTCATCCTTTTATTGTGTTAAACCCAACACATGCTTTTTTTCCTATACGACATCCTGAAAGCCAAGGATCAAGGCATTCAGGAAGATGCAATATTTCTTGATTTTGAAATGTGTATGTCCCAGTATCACAGCAACGCTTATTGATGAAAGTATGATCAGAGGGAGTATCAAGCAAAATTTGGGACTGGCTTGAGGATTTCTTGCTTTGACTACACAGAATGTTGTGGATGGAGCCATTATAGATCTAGTAGTAACTTTCAGCATGTTCCAGGGAAGTGTGTAGAAACCCTTGCTGTTCATGCTCAACATTAACAACCTGGCAGACAATATTTATAGCAACCTCAGACTTATTGCAAACGAATGCAGTTATCGATAATCGAGTACTTCCTCAAAAAAGGTGCACAAATATTTAATCAGACATTGATAATATTTATGCTACAACTCATACACGAAAGTTTTCCAGTGGTCAGTAGTTGGTAAGCACAATACTTGGCCTCACTACTGATAACACTGTTTGTTATCAACAATCACTGAGCTGGAAACATTCTTGATCTGGATGCCTCCCCACCATTTGGATTCTCCAGCAATGATGAGGTTCATGTTGTCTCTGACACAGCTCTTCTGTACATGGTTTTGCAGATGCACTATATGGGCTCCGTGGGGGAGAAACTTAGAACAATAGTTCATCTTCCCCATAAAGTTTCACAGCTCCTGTAAGTCTAGAGGGTGGGGTAGAGAGTTGATAGCTATGATGAGGTTCATGTTGTCTCTGACACAGCTCCCTTCCAGGAACTCAATGACCTTTGTGCTGCTTCCGTGCCCATTTTCGAACCTGGTCTGGAATGTTTGTTATCAACAATCACTGAGCTGGAAACATTTTTGATCTGGATGCCTCCCCACTGTTTGGATTCTCCAGCAATGATGCGGTTCATGTTGTCTCTGACACAGCTCCCTTCCAGGAACTCAATGACCTTTGTGCTGCTTCCGTGCCCATTTTCGAACCTGGTCTGGAATGTGTTACAGATTTCTAGGCTCATGTCTCTCTGTGTTCATGCACAGTGGTCTGTTTCTGTTGAGTATGACCAATTCCCGTCTCCTTACAGATGGCTGTTAACCTGGAACTCTATAGATTTCATGAGGCTAAGGTGACTGAACAGACAGTTAGAACAACTTGGGCCACACCGATGGAGGTGTTTTGGCAATCCAATGGCTACCTCAGGCTCTGCGGAGGCTGCAAGTCAACAATGTTTAGAAGAGCTCCTCACATAGGCTGTCAGAGGAGAATATTTTTCTGAGACAGACCTTACTGATGCATATTTGCAGATTCCGATGGGCGAGGAGTCGCAAAACATGGTGTTTTATATATAATCGCTTTGGCTTATGTAAGTACAACTGTTTGCCTTTTGGGGTCTCTTCAGCTCCAGCAATCGTTCAGATATAACCAGAGTATTTAACCATGTCCATACCCACTTGCACAAACTATCTCAGTGAATTAACTGTCACAGTGCTACATATCAAGACCACCTGCGAAACCTTTGCATCTTATTTACTACATTGTGTGATTCAGCACTGAGTGCCACTTAGACAAACGCCACATTTTCAGGAGCAATTGGAATAATTGTGTTCCTGCACAACAAAGAAGGGAGCCAGTCCATTGGCCGCAACATCATAGCTATCAACTCTCTACCCCACCCTCTAGACTTACAGGAGCTGTGAAACTTTATGGGGAAGATGAACTATTGTTCTAAGTTTCTCCCCCACAGAGCCCATATAGTGCATCTGCAAAACCATGTACAGAAGAAAAATTTTCACAACAGGGCTGCCTGTAAGCACACTCCACGCAGCTGAAGTATATGCTGCACTCGGCACCCTGCCTTACACCACCTTTCACTTTTGCATCCACTGATCGTGGCAATGGACACCTCTCCATATGATAGGTGTAGTGTTGACGCATAGGGATGACAACGGTACTGAGTAACAGATTGCCTACACGTCAGAGATGCTAACATCCACTCAAAATAACTACTCGTAGATAGAATAGGAAACTTTAACATTTGTCTTTGGTATTAAGAAGTTCCACATTTATATTTTCCGGACTACATCCACATTAATTACAGACCACAAACTGCTGGTGGTGATCTTTGGGCCGCACTCGCGTCTTCCAGAATGGACAGCACAATGGCTCACATGTTGGGAGATCTTCCTCAGCTCCTACAATTATACCATTCAATCAAAGCCCACAGTGCAACACATCAATGCAGACACTCTTTCTCACTTACCTGTGGGACCAGACCCAGTCTTTGACCAGCACAATTTCTCATGTTTTCACGCTGACACAAGATGCAGACAAGTATTGGACAGGTTCCCCATTACAGCTTCACAAATCACTGTAGATAAGTGCTGTTTCCCAATCTAATAGTGAGTTGTGTACTATGTGCTCCCCAGGTAGCCCACACAATTTTCGAAGAACATCAATCTGGAGCTCTGGGCCAGAGTTTGCCTCTCCAGCTGTCTGTCAGTCACCAATGACAATGATCCGATTGACACTGAGACAGATACTCACCTTGCCGTCACCCCTACCACACTACAGCCCCAAGTTTTGTACCCAATCCGTCAGGGGCACAGGGGAGTGTCACTGATGAAAGCCCTAGTGCAACAATCTGCTTACTTGCCAAGGTCAAACACAGTAATGGAAGCTGTGGTGCACAGCTATTCCACTTGCACCCAGCATCAGACCATTTAAGTTAAATCTAATCTTTCATCTGTCCCAGACCCCCTTTGCCCATGAGATCACATTCATTTCAACTTTGTGGGCCCCTTTCTGGACTCTTATGTGGCTCACAGCCGTGGACACCTACTCCAGCATGGCATCCACCATTAAATACAACACCATTAACGCATTTGTCAAGATCCTCACCACTAAAGGGCTTCCTTGATCCAATGTGTTGGGCAAGAAGCCCCCAATTCACGGTGAGAGATTTCTAACAATATTGTGCCTCAAATGGTATCGAGAACCCTTGTAGTCCACTATTTCACCCATCCTCCAATGTAGAAGCAGAGTGATGATACAGACATTTAAGCAGCAAATGTTAAAAGATGTGGGAATCACCACTACCCCAGCAGTGATCACGATGTTTCTGAGCACATAATGACTGCTCCCATCCACAACTGCAGCCTGGCGGAGCTCCTCCACAGGAGGCAACCACAAACTACGCTCAGTCTAATTGCACCACAGCCTTGGACATGGCATACCCGGCAATATCTTCCCAGCACAGCAACACAGACACACTCGTATGGAGTGAAATACACATGGACACCAGCTACAGTGGTTGCCACCTGTAGTCGTCACACTTCTAGGGGTTTGGAATGCCGTCACACTGACCGACTCCATCCTTGTTTCCTGACTGCAGTGCCTCCTAGAGGTCACCCTGCCACTGAAAGCCAACTTGTGCCAATTTCATAGCCACACAGGTGTAACTTGGGACTCCAGAATGTCAGTGGTGATTTCTGTGGACACAGGCATGGTGGCTAAGATCTCCACACAGCTTCTGCAACCACAGCTTCTGAGATGGGACACCAAACATACCACTAGTTCAACTCACAAAACACCTGCCTGGATGCATCTGGCCAGAAGTGATAAGTGACCATTTCAAGGTGCAGGAGGGGGAGATCTGGTGTCCCAGTCTGGTGACTTCAAATGCACAGGGGAAAACATGGATCTCAACCAAGACCAGTAGGCAGAACTGCCTAGAAATGCCATAGCACTGACCTTACCCCGCTGGAGTGTCACAGTTCTCTCACTGAAAAATTAGTGATTAGAGCAGCCCTGTTAAGTTCTGCTGTGCTGTCACTCTGCTTTCAGTGGTGTATTCGCCTTGCAATCTTATCATCAGTTGTAACGCATTGTTGTACCTCAGTTTCCGTACAGTGAACGTGGAGGAGGGGGTTCTGTGCTACTGACACACAAAGGTGGTTGTTCACAAAGACAACCTTCGTGGAGTGATGATCCACAGTTACTGAATTTTGGGACTGTCATACAGCTGGATGACACATGACCAAAGAGTAAGCATCAGAAACAAATAATGGGTGATGGCATGTAAGATTTCACACAGTTGTGACAAAGTCACTAAGGAGGTATGCGACTGTGTTGAAAAATATGTGTAGTCTGCAAAATGTTGAATAAGTCACTGAGGGAAAAGTCACTGAGGGAAAAGTCACTGACTGAATGCATCAGTAAATGTGATTGATTGATTGAGAGGGTTTATGCGACCAAACGGCGATGTAATCAAACCTGTGATTCTGAAGTTACTCACAGAAGAAAGGGGTCTGTTGAAAGTGGACGTATCCAGTCAGAGGAGTCAAATTATAAAATAATGAAATTAAAACGCACACAGTAAAAGGCATAAAAAGTGAGACCAAATCTAAAAACTGGAAAAAAATCAGTCTTTCCATGGGGGGGTCATGGGGTCCCAGACCGAAAAGACATGAAGAGAGGTCCCAACCACAACCACCCTACCCCTGCTCCAGAGGTAAAGCAAAGCCTTAACCATCCGTAAATCGTCTGCTAGTATTAAAATTAAGGAATCTGGAAGACTATACTTAGCATGAACAGCCAAAAGAAGGAGACATTCCACCAATATGTGGGATACTGTCAGTCTGGCTCCCCAACCAACAGGTTCGTTCCACAACATGAAACAATGAGTGAGCCTGGTATGACCAATGAGTAGATGGCATAAAACTGTGGACCACTTCCGAGAGGGGCGGAAGGAAGAGTGCCCAACTTCAGTAGACTCCTTGATTGTGCAGAGTTTATTGCTATGAGCAGTAGCGCAGCAGATGTCATTTCACTTTTGGGCAAAGACAGATTTGGAGTAGATCTGCTTATCCACAGTTGGAATCATGAAAGGGAATGGGGACTAAGTATCTGCTTCTCTAGCCAAACAGTCAGCAGTTCATTACCTTGGATGCTCACATGACTTGCGACCCAGAGACAACTGAGCAGGTGACAAGGCCAAGGGCAGAGTCATGGATAGCAGAAACTGAAGGGTGATGAGAGTAGCATCGCTTGATAGCCTGCAGGCTGCCTTTTGAGTTGGAACAAACTAAAACACTATGGAGAGAGACTTGAAAAACAAAATGGAGGGCTCTGTGAATGGCTAGAAGCTCTGCTGTGAGCACACTAGACATTCCCAGCAACAAATGGTGTACTAAGCCAACAGGACTGTCTTAGAATTATCAGCCTAAAAGATGGCAGCGCCCTGGAACTTTGCAAGGATGGCATGTACAAGACACCGGAAAACCGTAGGGGCGGCAGAGGGAGTAAGTGGAGATGGAGATCCCGACAGAGGGAAGTTTGCATGCCAATCAGCAACCACGGGCATTTGTCAGGAGGGAGACACCCCTCATTTGCAAAGAGGACAGGGTACATGGTTGGTTGGTTGGTTTGTTTAAGGAAGGGAGGGGAAGGGACCAAACTGCGAGGTCATCGGTCCCTTGTTTCTGGTAAAATAATTACACAATGGAAAGAAGAAAAGAAAGGAGATGTACAGCACAATAACAGGAGAATGGAAGAACAACAGAAAGACAATCAACACTACTATGGACAAAACAGGAAAAGAAAACCACAGAGAGAAGCAAGAAACAGGTAGAAGAGATAAAAACAAGAGAGCAGATGACCATGTTTGGCCGACCACAAGAATAAAAAGGAAAAGCCAGCCACTCTGTGACAAATTAAAACATCCAGCCTGAAAGCATTAGAGTGGAGAACACAAAGGGACAAAGGACATGCGCGAAAATTATATAGAATGATAAAACCCATCGTCACGTATAAAATGCAAAGCTAAATTAGCTGATGAGGCATTGTCAGCTAAAATTAATGGCAATGAATCTGGTAACTGAAGAGGCTGTCACAGAGCAGCCGAAGAAGGATAGCTCACCAAGATATGGGCCACTGTCAGCCAAGGGCCGCAACAACATTGAGGTGGGTCATCATGGCGCAGGAGGTAGCCATGTGTCACCCAAGTATGGCCAATGCGGAGCTGACAGAGGGCCACAGAGTCCCTGCAAGTGGGCCGCGTGGAAGTCTTCCACACATTCGTAGTCACACAGTTTGTTGTGCGTACTGAGGTTATGCCACTCCATCTCCCAAAGCCGCAAAACGTTGTAGCATAGTGCTGAACGCAGGTCAGTTGCAGAGAAGCCAATCTCCATAAGCGGTTTCCGCATAGCCTGTTTGGCCAGCCTGTCAGCAAGTTCGCTGCCTGGGAGTCCGACATGACCTGGGGTCTAGACAAACACCACTGAATGAGTGGACCAGTCCAGGGCATAGATGGACTTCTGGATGGTTGCTACCAAAGGATGACGAGAGTAGCACTGGTCGATAGCTTGTAGGCTCCCCAAGGAGTCAGTACACAGAAGAAACGACTCCCCAAGGCATGAACGGATGTGCTCAAGAGCATGAGGTATAGCCACCAGCTTGGCAGTGAAAACTCTGCAGCCATCTGACAAGGAATGCTGTACAATATGTCCCCATGGACATATGTGAAGCCAACATGATCATCAGCCATCGAGTAATTAGTGTAAACCACTTCACAGCCTCAGAACATGTCAAGAATCGAGAGGAAGTGGCAGTGGAGAGCTGCGGGGTTAACTGACTCCTTAGGGTCATGTGAAAGGTCCAGTCGAAGCCACGGCCTAGGTGTACACCATGGAGGTGTACGTGAATGGACCTCAAGTATAGGCTAGGACTCCAGTTCGGAAAGAAGGAATTGGACACGAACTGTAATCGGAAGCCCTGACCTGGGCCGCCAATGCGGGAGACGGTAATTCAGATGCACAGGACAACTACAAATGTGAGTAATGTAACTAGCCAGCAGCTGTGCATGCCTAACCTGCAAATGGAGGGACTCCGGCCTCCACCAGGACGCTGGTCACCGGACTCGTCCTAAAAGCTCCTGTCGCTAAGCGAACGCCACAGTGGTGCACTGGGTCGAGTAAACACCGAACCATAAACCAGACTCTCATAGTCAATGCAGGATTAAACAAGGGCTCTGTAGAACTGCAGCAGTGTAGAGTGATCTGCACCCCAGTTAGTGCTGCTCAGGTAGCGGAGGGCATTAAGGTGCTGCCAGCACTTCCACTTAAGTTGACGAAGGTGAAGAAGCCAAGTCAATCAGGCATCGAAAACCAGTCCTAAGAATCGATATGTCTCCGCTAGAGTGAGTGGATCGTCGTCAAGGTAAGGTTCTGGTTCCGGGCGAACAGTATAATGCCGACGAAAGTGCATAATACATGACTTTGTGGCCAAAAACCGGAAACCATGGGCTAGAGCCTATGACTGCGCCTTGTGGATGGCTCCCTGTAGGCGCCGCTCAGCAACACCAGTACTGGTGGAGCGGTAAGAAATGCAGAAGTCATCTGCATACAGAGAAGGTGAGACAGACGGCCCTCCAGCTGCTGCTAGACCATTAATGGCCACTAAAAGCAGAGATACACCACTCAATACAGAGCTCTGTGGGATCCCATTCTCCTGGATATGGGGGGATCTATGGGAGGCACCAACTTGGACACGGAAAGTATGATGCGAGAGGGAATTTTGGATAAAAAATCAGGAGCAGCCTCGGAGACCCCACTTGTATAATGTGGTAAGGATATGATGTGTCGCCAGGTCGTGTCACAAGCTTTTCGTAGATCAAAAAAGATGGCGGTCGTGGCGGAAGCTGCCCTGACATGGAGCCAGTAGGCCATGTGACTCCAGGACCCACCCCAATCCCCAACACACCATACTTTCCAGCAGCTTACAAAAAACGTTGGTGAGGCTGATGGGCCGATAGCTATCCACATTAAGCGGGTTTGTGCCAGGTTTGAGCACCAGAATGATGGTGCTCTCCCGGCCATTGTGACAGAAAGACACCATCACAACAGATCCAGTTGAAGATGATGAGGATATGTCGCTTGTAGTCAGATGAGAGATGTTTAATCATCTGATTGTGGATCTGATCTGGTCCAGCAGCTGTGTCAGGGCAATGTGTAAGGGCAGTGAGGAGCTCCCACTCTGTAAATGGGGCGTTATAGGACTCACTGTGGCGTATAGTGATCGAGAGGACTTTCCCTTCCAGCCACTGTTTGAGAGGGCGAGAGGCTGGGAGGTAATTCTCTGACACATACTCGAGCATAGTACTCATCGGTAGATAACATGCCATTTATGTTAACACCAAGAACGCCTGTTGGGGTCTGGTACCCAAAATCACGTTTGATCCTTGCCCTGACTTGGGAAGGTGACGTATGACACCCAATGGTCAAGATGTACAGGGTGTCCGAAAAGTCTTTCCCTGATTACATAAATTGATAACTCAGGCTAGAAGTAAGATACAAATATGAAACTTGGGTCCAATTGTTTACAACTACCAAAGTTTTTTTTTTCTGTTTTAGGTTCAGTGTACGTAAGTAGTGGATGAGGTGCAGTGCCCAAGAAGTCATGTTAACCAATCAGGAGAAGGCACAGTGTGTCCTGTGGTAGCATGAGACACGATCACCAACCACAGTGCATAGACACTTCCAGACAACATTTGGAAGGAATCCACCTGATGTCAAGAGCATTAAAGCCTGGTATGAGAAGTTCAAGATCACAGGATCGGTTGCTGACCTTCCGAGGTCTGGTCGACCAAGAACCTCAGCAGACAGGGTGGAAGCTGTAAGGCAGTCTTTTCTGTGAAGTCCGAAGAAATCGGTGCGCAGGGCCTCACGTGAATTACAGCTGCCAAAAAGCTCTCTCCATGACATTTTACACAAACGTTTATTGTTTCGTGCATACAAAGTGCAAATCGTTCAGGCCTTGTTGCCCAATGACAGTTACACGTCGATATGACTTTGTGGTCGAAATGCTATCAGGTATTGAGGACGAAGATGGTTATCTCAGACGAATTGCCTTTTCCGACGAAGCGACCTTTTTTTGTCAGTGGAGTAGTGAATCGCCATAATGTGCGCATTTGGGGTTCACAACCCCCTGGCGAGATCAAGGGGTGCACCAGAGGCAGTCCAAAGGTGAATGTTTGGTGCGCGCTATTGTACGATCGAATTATCGGGCCATTATTCTTCTCTGAGGCTACCATCACATCTGCAGTGTATCTGGACATGTTGCAACTGTATGCTGTTCCTCAGCTGCTTCAGTATCACCCCGATGTCTTGTTTCAACAAGACGGTGCACCGCCTCATTGGGGTTTGGACGTCCGTGCCTAGCTCAATATGACCTTTCCTGGGTGATGGACTGGTCGTGATGGGCCAACGGTTTGGCCTCCACGCTCTCCTGACATAACCCCATTAGACTTCTTTTTATGGGGTTATGTCAAGCACGAGGTCTACCGATCTTGAAACCCTGCAGAAACGGATAACCACACTCGTTGAATCGATCCCTCCAGTGATGTTGGCTAATGTGTGGATGGAAATTGAATATCGCCTAGATGTGCTACGTGCTACCAAGGGCGCTCATGTGGAAGTTTACTGATGTGTGAAAAAAACTTTGATAGTTTGTAAACAATTAGTTTGTATCTTACTTCTAGCCTGAGTTATCAATTTATGTAATCAGGGAAAGACTTTTTGGACACCCTGTATCTCTCCCAACATTCCTGCTTCCGTCGTTTGATAAGTTGACGAACACGGGCACAGAGCCATTTAAGAACTATGAGGTGCTCCAGGGAAGGGTGCCGCTTATGCCGCTGTGTAGGCCGCCGACGCTCCTTAATTGTTTCAGCCACTTCCGGTGGCCACCAAGGAACTGCCTTTTCCCGAGGGCACCCTAAAGAGCGAGGGATCGCGTTTTCTGCCACAGAAAGGGTTGTTGTAGTCACCATCACATCAACGTTCCCATGCGGGGGAGATTCAATGGTGACAGCAGAGGTGAAAGTTTCCCAGTCCGCCTTGTTTAAAGCCCATCTGGGCAGGCATCTGTGGGCCTGACACTGGGGCAGTGACAGGAAGATGGGGGAGTGGTCACTACCACACAGGTCATCATGTGTTCTCCAGTGGATAGATGGGAGAAGTCCTGGGCTGCAAATTGATAAATCAATGACCGAGTAACTACCATGAGCCACACTGAAATGTGTGGCAGCCTCAGTATAAAGTAGGCAGAGGTCAAACTGAGACAGTGAAGTTTCGACATCTCTGCCTCGGCCAGTAAGCACAGTGCCACCCCACAAGGGGTTAAGGGCATTAAAATCTCCCAAAAGTAGGAAAAGTTTAGGGAGTTGATCAATCAGTGCAGCTAATATATTCAGGGGTACTGCACCATCTGGAGGAAGATATACATTGCAGACAGTTATTTCCTGCATCATCCTTATTCTGACAGCCACAGCTTCAAGAGGGGTTTGAAGGGGCACAGTTTCACTACAGACTGAGTTCAGGACATCAACGCAAACTCCACCTGACACTCGATTATAGTAGCTAATGTTCCTGTAATATCCCTTATAGTTGCGGAGGGCAGGTGTTCGCATTGCCAGGAACCAGGTTTCCTGGTGGGCAATGCAGAAAGCAGGTGTAAAGCTTAACAGTTGCCGTATCTCAGCCAGACAGTGGAAAAAACTGCCTCAATTCCACTGGAACGCCTACATCCTGTACTGGAGGATGACATCGTTATGAGATTGGGAAGGCACAGAACATTCAATGGGGCTGTTTACACCTCAGAGTCACCTGCTGCCACCGACTTATTTGTTTTGTTTTGCTTTTAGGGCGCAAAACTGCTATGGTCATTAGCGCCTGGTCCGTGACTTAGGAAACAGTAAAAACTGAAAATGGAAACCAGCAGCAATGGGAACGAAACTCAAAAAATTGGAGAAACTAAAAGCAGAAGGAAGGCTTAAAAATCCACTACAGAAAGGGGTTGGTTGTCCCAAAAAAAAGCTTCAAATGACTGACGTCATTTCACTGGCACTAATAAACTCGAGAACGCGATCGGCTGAGCGCATGTCATCTGCTAAAATTGACGATATATCAGGCGACAGCTGTAGATGAGCGCGTAACGGAGTAAAATAGGGGCCCTCAATTAAAAGGTGTCTTACCGTCCACAGCTGAGAGCAGTGGGGACCGAGTGGGGGAGGATCGCCGCTTAAAAGATCTCGATGGCTAAAAAGACAGTGCCCTATCCGGAGTCTAGTTAAAATTACCTCCTCCCGACGACGCGTTCAGGAGGAAGAGGTCCAAGCACAGGGAAGAGCTTTCACGTCCCGCAATTTATTATGGGGAAGTGTCGACCAATGTGCGTGCCATAAAAGAACAACATGACGACATAAAACGCTCCATAGATCGGCGAAGGGAATCGACTGAATAGCTGGCCGATGAAGAGAAACTGCAGCCTTGGCCGCAATATCGGCCGCCTCATTTCCACAGATACCAATGTGTCCCGGGAGCCAGAGGAACGCCACTAAGACGCCCCCCAGGTGGAGCAAGCGCAGACAGTCCTGAATCCGGTGGACCAGAGGGTGCACAGGGTAAAGAGCTTGGAGACTGAGGAGAGAGCTGAGAGAATCTGAGCAGATAACATACTGTATCCGCTGATGGCGGCGGATGTAGTGGACAGCCTGGAGAACAGCGTAAAGCTCCGCAGTATAAACCAAACACTGGTCGGGAAGCCGAAATTGATTTGGGGTGTCGCCAACAATATAGGCACTGTTTTCGAGCCATCAGTGTAAATAAATGTGGCTTCCTTCATTTGTGCACATAGAGCAGCAAATGCCCGACGATAAACAAGTGAAGGGGTACCATCCTTGGGAAATTGACAAAGGTCACGGAGCAGGCAGATCTGGGGACGGAGCCAAGGCGGTGCTGTACCCCAAGTTGTCAAGAAGGTTTTAGGAAAGTGGAAGGAAAGAGAATGGAGCAGTTGACGGAAGCGGACTTCCGGTGGTAGTAGGGAGGAGGGACGGCCTGCATACCCTACATCAAAGGAGGCGCCGAAAAAAATGTCATGCGCTGGATTAGCAGGCGTGGAAGACAGATGGCTAGCATAACGACTCAGAAGGACTGCTCGCCGATGGGACAGCGGAGGTTCAGCAGTCTCAGCATAAAGGCTTTCCACAGGGCTGATGTAAAAGGCTCCGGACACTAAACGTAATCCACGGTGGTGGATAGAGTCGAGACGACGAAGAATAGACGGCCGAGCAGAGGAGTAAACTATGCTTCCATAGTCCAATTTCGAGCGCACCAAGGCGCGATAGAGGAGGAGAAGGACCACTCGGTCCGCTCCCCAGGAGGTACCATTCAGGACACAGAGGGAGCTGAGGGATCGCAGACAGCGAGCCGAAAAATAGGAAACGTGGGAGGACCAGCACAGTTTTCTGTCAAACAAAAGACCTAAGAATTTAGCGACATCCGAAAATGGAAGGTTGACAGGTCCTAGATGTAAGGAACGTGGAAGAAACTCCTTACGTCGCCAAAAATTAACACAAACGGTCTTACTGGGAGAAAAACGGAAGCCGGTTTCGGTGCTCCAAGAGTAGAGGTGATCGAGACATCCTTGAAGACGTCGTTCAAGAAGGCTGGTCCGTTGAGAGCTGTAGTTGATCGCAAAATCGTACACAAAGAGGGAGCCCGAGGCATCAGGAAGGAGACAATCCATAATTGGATTAATGGCAATAGCAAACAGTACAACACTTAGCACAGAGCCCTGGGGTACCCCGTTTTCTTGGGAGAAGGTACGGGAGAGAGTAGTGTTCACCCGCACTCTAAATGTGCGCTCTGCCATAAATTCGCGGAGAAAAAGGGGCAGCCGACCTCGAAAGCCCCAAGAGAACAGTGTGCGGAGGATGCCTGTCCTCCAACAGGTATCGTATGCTCTCTCCAGATCAGAAAATATTGCTACTGTTTGGCGTTTCCGGAGAAAATTGTTCATGATATAAGTGGAGAGAGAAACAAGATGGTCAACTGCAGAACGATGCTTTCGGAAACCGCATTGGGCAGGTGTTAAAAGACTGCGGGACTCCAGCCACCAAGCTAAACGGCAATTCACCATATGCTCCAAAACCTTACATATACTACTCGTGAGAGAAATGGGGCGATAGCTAGAGGGGAGATGTTTGTCCTTTCCAGGTTTTGGAACAGGAATGACGATAGCTTCCCGCCATCGTCTGGGAAAAGTACTGTCGGTCCAAATTCGATTATAAATGTGAAGGAGGTAACACAGACTATGGGTTGATAAATGCAGCAACATTTGGATGTGGATACCATCCGGTCCTGGGGCGGAGGAGCGAGAAGAATAGAGTGCATGTTGGAGTTCCCGCATGGAGAAAACAGTATTATAGCTTTCGCGATTTTGAGAGAAGAAAGCAAGAGCTCGAAATCTCAGCAAAGTGTTTACCCAAGGAGTTAGAAATTGCGACGGGGTCAACTAACGTAGCACACGCGACCGTGAGCCCAAAGACCGGGGAGAAACTAGGCGTGCCTGATAACCGTCGAATCCGACTCCAAACTTCCGAGGAGGGAGTGAAGGTGTTAAATGAGCTAATAAAGAATTTCCAGCTTGCCTTCTTGCTATCGCGGATGACACGACGGCACCGCGCACAGAACTGCTTATAACGGATACAGTTGGCCAAAGTAGGATGGTGGCGGAAAATGCGAAGAGCACGTCGCCGCTCACGTATTGCGTCACAGCATGCCTCATTCCACCAAGGAACTGGGGGGCGCTGGGGCAATTCGGAGGTGCGTGGTATTGAACGTTCCGCAGCTGTAAGAATAACGTCGGTAATATGTGTGACCTCATCGTCGACGCTAGGAAAGTGACGGTCATCGAATGTCGCTAGAGATGAAAAGTGTCCAATCGGCTTGGGCAAACTTCCAGCGTCACGGGCGCATATAGGGCAGTTGAGGCTGAAGTCTAAGGACACATGGAAAGTGATCACTCGAGTGTGTGTCATCAAGGGCGAACAATTCGAAGTGCCGAGCTAGCGGAACAGTACCGACCGAAAGGTCCAAATGAGAGAAATTTGTCGTGGAGGCAGACAAAAATGTAGGGACCCCAGTGTTGAGGCAAACTAGATCCGCTTGGTGGAAGACGTCTAGCAATAGTGAGTCACGTGGACAAGGATGTGGAGATCCCCAAAGCGGGTGGTGGGCATTGAAGTCCCCAACCAGTAAATAGGGGGGTGGAAGCTGACCAAGAAGATGGAGGAGATCAGCTCGTGCCATTGGTGTGGACGATGGAATGTATACAGTACAAAGGGAAAAGGTATAGCCAGAAAGGGAAAGACGGACAGCGACAGCTTGGAAGGAAGTGTTTAAGTGGATTAGGTGATAATGGAAAGTATCAAGGAGAAGAATCATTAGTCCTCCATGGGCTGGAGTGCCTTCAACAGAGGGGAGATCAAATCGGACGGACTGAAAATGGGGGAGAACAAAGCAGTCATGGGGACACAGCTTTGTTTCCTGAAGACAGAAGATGACCGGTGAGTAGGATCGTAAGACAATCGACAATTCATCCCGATTGGCTCGAATGCCGCGGATATTCCAGTGGATAATGGACATAGGGTGAACAGAAAATGGAGGAATGTGACCAAGGTTGCCGTCAACTCAACGACTGCTCAGAGCTTGCGACCGACGGCATGGAATGGCATTCAGCCGAAGGCAGAAGATCCTGATCCATAGGTTGTTCAGGAGCAGCTCCTGCCACCAGCGATCGGCCGGTTGATCAGCCGCCAGCAGTGCGCCTCGGCGACACAGAAGACGGCCGAGGGCGATTTCCGCCAGGTGGTGCTGTAGATGAGACACGCCTTGGCGGAGAAGGAGATGAACTGGGTTTCTTATTAGCCTTCTTGGAAATATGATGTTTAGATGAAGGAGGAACCGATGGTTGTGAAGTTGGGGTACGTAAAAAATCTTCACGAGTATGCTCTTTTTTCGAAGTCTTGGTGTCTGACTTTTGGGCTTGAGATTTAGCAGAACCCGATGAAGGGTGAGCCGTAGAGTGGGCAGGCGAAAGTGGTGAGGTTGAACGGGCGATCTTTGCGCTGGCCGATCTGACAACCGTGGCACTAAAGGTGAGGTCGCAAGTTTGCATGGCCGCCTCCTTTGTTGGCCGAGGAGAAGCAAGGACAGTGCTGTATTTTCCTGTCTGAGGCACGGTGGGCTGTCGACTGGTGAATAATTTTCGAGCAGCAAAGGTCGACACCTTTTCCTTCACTCTGATTTCCTGGATGAGCTTTTCGTCTTTAAAAATGGGGCAATCTCGAGAGGAAGCAGCGTGGTCACCCATATAGTTGATGCAGCAAGGGGATGGAGGTGGACAAGCACCCTCATGGGCATCCTTGCCACACGTACACATTTGGCCGGATTGGAACAGGACTGGCTGGTGTGATTGAACCGCTGACACCGACAGCAACACGTAGGGTTTGGAACATAAGGGCGAACGGAAATTATCTCATAGCCTGCTTTGATTTTGGATGGGAGTTGAACTTTGTCAAATGTCAAGAAGACAGTGCGGGTTGGAATGATGTTCGTGTCAACCCTTTTCATAACTCTATGAACAGCCGTTACGCCCTGGTCAGACAGGTAGTGCTGAATTTCGTCGTCAGACAATCCATCGAGGGAGCGTGTATAAATGACTCCACGTAAAGAATTTAAGGTACGGTGCGGTTCCACCCGAACAGGGAAGGTGTGGAGAAGTGAAGTACGCAGCAATTTTTGTGCCTGGAGGGCACTGACTGTTTCTAACAACAAGGTGCCATTCCGTAATCTGGAACAAGACTTTACAGGACCTGCAATTGCGTCAACACCTTTCTGAATAATGAAAGGGTTGACCGTGGAGAAGTCGTGACCTTCATCAGACCGAGAAACAACAAGGAATTGTGGCAACGATGGAAGAACTGTCGGTGGCTGAGACTCAGTGAACTTACGCTTGTGAGCAGACATAGTGGAAGGTGAGGAAACCATTGCGGAAGAATCCCCCATGATTACCGGCGTCTCCGATGGCGCGCTCCTCCCTTGTGGGGGCCCTCTCTGAGGGCACTCCCGGCTTAGGTGATTGTTCACACCTCAGGTCACACCTCCCGACAAACGGACGGAGGGACCAATCGGCACTTTCGGAAGGTATCAGCTCAGGTAATCACCCCTCCCTGGGCCTGGCCATTACCAGGGGGTACATACGTGTCCTACCTGTCTACCCGGGGTGGGGAATTACGTGTTACCCCGTCACTGGCTACGCACGAAAATGCGTGGGTCGGCCTTCAGACATGCACAGGGAGGAAGAAAGAGAAAGGGAAAAACAAAGAAAGGGAAAGGAAAGAAGAGAGGTCTCAAACACCGCAGCGGAGAAAAGGGTAAAGAGAAGAGGGAAGGAAAAGAGAAGGACAAAGGAAGGATGAAGGTGAAGAATGCGTTACATTTACGAGCATCCGTCTCCGGACGTAGGCACAAACCATACTCCCAGAGGGGGAGAAAGGGAAGGAAAGAGACAGAGGTGCGGGGAGGGGGGGGGGGGGGGCGAAGATGGGGGATAGGGAAGGATGCGGAAAAGGAAGGTATGCAGCCCGGAAAGGAAGGAGGGCCACATTAGCTCGGGGTCCCGTGCTCGCTACGCATGTATCCACAAAAGAGTTGTGGACCCCCTGGGGGGACCGACTTATTGCCTGAGTAGTCTATAGCCATTGTGTCTGAGGGTCCGGTGAGATCTAGGTCCTCAGCTGATGCCAGACTCTCCACCTCATCCACAGGTGCAGAGCTTGTAGGTAGTGGTGGTGTGGGTGCCACCACAATTCCCTTGGGTTTGGAGATCGTCTTTTTGGATTTCTATTGCTGCTCCTTGGGTTTCCCTGGGTGGAAGGACTTCACTGATTCAGTCTCCAGGACTGAGGATGAATGTGAAGCCCTACGACCTGCTGCTTTTGGGCTCTTCAGCCACCGACGTGTGCCATCTTTCCCACAAGCAGAGACCTGGGAAGGGAGTGACCCGAGGGACCCCTTCCTAGAGAGAGGAGTCAAAGAAGACTTACACTTCTACGGCGCAGAAGTGGGGACTGATATACCCGATGGTTTGGGGGGGGGGGGGGGGGGGATGGGGTTGCTCCAGAAGTAGGTGGTGCAGGAGCAACAGGGAGGGAAGTACCCCCAACATCAAGGGGGCAGGTGAGGTCTTCTGGCTCTGAGAGGTGACTGGGGTTGGCAGAGCTGATGGAGCTAGAACTGTTGTAGCGGCAGCCTAAGACAATGTCATACGTACAGGATGTAGGCATTCCAATTTCCTCTTAGCTTCAGTGTAGGTTGGACGGTCCATGATTTCCTCTCTTTCTGGAGAATCCTGCAGTTCGGCGAGCAAGGCGAATGGTGCTCTCCACAGTTGACACATATGGAAGGCAGGGCACATTGAATATTGGGATGTGATGGGCATCCACAATCTCGACATGCGACGCTGGAAGTACAGCGGGAAGACATATGGCCGAACTTCCAGCATTTAAAGCACCGATTTTGGGGGAGGGATATACAGCTTTACATCACAGCAGTAGACCATCACTTGGACCTTTTCAGGTAATGTACCACCCTCAAAGGCCAAGATGAAGGCACCAGTGGCAACCTGATTATCCCTCGGACCCCGGTGGACGCGCCGAACGAAATGTACACCTCGCCGCTCTAAATTGGTGTGCAGCTTGTCGTCAGACTGCAAAAGAAAGTCTCTGTGAAAGATGATACCCTGGACCATATTTTAGCTCTTATGGGGCGTGATGGTTACAGGAACATCCTCCAGCTTGTCACAAGCTAGTAACACCCGTCACTGGGCAGAGGATGCTGTTTTGATCAAGACTGACCCAGGTCTCATTTTGGACAAGCTCTCCACCTCCACAAACTTGTCCTCTAAATGATCAACAAAAAGCTGAGGCTTCATTGTCATGAAAGATTCCCCATCAGCTCTCAAACATAAAAGGTACTGGGGCAAATAAGAGCCACTGCCATCCTTAGCCCGAGGTTCCTCCCACAGTGTGGCCAGGGAGGGGAACGATTTGGGGTTTTACTTCTGTGCGCTGAATTGAGCCCGTGAACACTTAGAGACTGCTGGTGTTAGACCACCAGCAAGAGATGAAGTACTACGCTTCATTGCATGTCATCCACCCTGACGCCGCCCAGTCCAAACAGGAGCGCTCCCCATCGGCGCCACCCAGCCGCAGCAAAGGCTACCTGGCAGGATGGCCATACAACGGACTGGCTACCGTGCTGGATATCAGGTGCAACCAAGCAAACAAGTCCATCATCATCGTCAGCGTAGAAAACGATACTGCACAGTTGATGGAAAAATACGCACCCAGGAGGGTGACCTCGCCCAATATTTGGAGAATGAGCAGAAGTGGAGATCCACAGCAATGAAGGATGCGATAGGTCTCAGCGCATGATGGACACGATGCACCATGTAAGGCGCCCTTCCCCAATTGGCTCACTCTTCGGGAAAATTTTGAAAAATGGAGGTCAAACCCTACAGGGGACCATCACAAAAGGCCGAAATGTGATAGACTCCTTTTAGTCGCCTCATAAGACAGGCAGGAATACCTCAGGCCTATTATAGCCCCCGAACCCGCAGGGGGTAGGGTACCTGAGATGGTCAGGGAAATGGCGAATGGCAAATGCGTAGGAAACCAGGAATCGGCTCCATCGTATTTGTAGAGGAGGAACCCCTGCTTCTGCGAGGAGACTGTCAACAGATCTAATGAGAAAGGCACCAACAGCCAGACGCATCACACAATGGAGAACAGGGTCAAGTAGTTCAAGAGAGGAAGGAGCCAATGAACAATAAACCTGACTACCACAAACTCATCTGGACAAGACCAGAGCATGGTAAAGATGGAGAAGAGTGGTACAGTCTGCACCCCACAATGTGTGGGCCAGGAGGTGGAGAGCATTAAGCTTCCGCATGTATGTACTCTTTAGGTGGCGAACATGGAGCAGCCATGTCAGCCTTTTATCATAAATAAGACCCCAACATCTAGGAGCTGGTTGCCTAAATAAAACTATGGATCGGAGTGTACTGTGGGTCAATGACAAAAATGCATAACCCACGTTTTGGAGGGAGAAAACTGGAAGCCATGGGCAGTGGCTCAGGCAAAGGCCCATCGGATGGCATGTTGGTGTCAGTGCTCAGCTGATGTTACAGAGTGGGAGCTGCACCAGATGCAAAAATTGTCGGCATACTGACGGGTAACCACAGGTGCAACAGAGGTTACAAGCCCACTGATGGCTATGAGAAAGAATGAGACAATTAGAACAGAACCCTGTGGGATACCATTCTCCTGGATCTGAGGAGTGCTGAGTGAAGTGCCAACTCGAACCTGGAAGAAATAGTGGGATACAAATACGTGGATAAAAATTGGAAGGGGGCTGTGAAAGTCCGAGTCATGGAGGCATGTATGCCTTACGTAGGTCAAAGGAAAGCATGACAAGGTGCTGGCAGTTAGTAAAAGCTTGTCGGATTGCTGTTTCTCATCTAGGTAAATGGTCAGTTGCAGGAGATTGTCCTGCCCGGAAGCCACTCTGGTATGGGGACAAAAGGCCCCTAGATTCGAGTATCCAACATAATCTGAAGTGAACAATCCTCTCGAGCAGTTCACAAAGAACATTCATCAGGCTAATCGGGCGGTAGCTGTCTAGAGACATTGGGTTCTTCCCGGGCTTAAGGACGGGGATAACTATACTGTCTCGTCATTGTGATAGCACCCATGCACTAAAGGCTGTTGAAGACCCTGTAGAGATGTTGCCTCTGGGGAACATTCAAGTGTTGGATAACCTGGTTGTGGATGTAATCCGGACCTGGGGCCGTGTCTTGTGAAGAGGTAAGAGACTGCAAGAATTCCCATTCAGTGAAAAGTTAATTATAGGGCTCAGCGTGGTGTGGGTTGAAACAGAGGGGGTCTTTTCAACTTGGTGTGTCTGCCAGAGAAAGGTAGCAGGATAGGAGGAGGACACCAATGCCATCGCAAAGTGTGCCGTGAGGTGTTCTGTAAGGACCAGTGGATCAGTACACAGAGCACCTTGGAGGTTAAGACCCTGGACAGCTGACTGTTGCTGGCAGCCAGGAAGGCTACGAAGCTTAGACAAGGTGTATACGTGGACAAGGAAAAAATATTCCCGGGTTTTTCCCAGTTAAAAATACACTTTCTCCCAGGTGAGTTAAGTGACACACATTCCCTCGGAACTGTAAAAGTATCAATCCTTTGAATGGTTACCTTTTTATACACGAGCGTACAATTTCCCGGCACTTTAGAAAACGAAACTCAGGGGGAAAAAAAACACGTTTTGGAAAGATCTCCGATGTGCAGCAACATGTACGCTCCATGTTTTTGTTTTCGTATTACGAAAGTATAAATTTGAATTCCACCAGAAAGCGCATGTTACTGTCCGAAGCATTGAAATTGAGATTGTGATGCGATTTTGTAAGCCAGTCATAGCTCATGACACATGATCTTGCCAGCTGATGACAGCGGGTATTCAGAGCATAGGACACATGTTGTAGTCAGCCAATAGCAACATCATTGTCAAGTAAGGTGAACGCACAAACAGCAAATGTTACTGGTTTAAATTAATAGTGTTGCTACAAGAAAAGCAAAGCTTTCACATATAATATTGGTCTCTAAGATTAATAAGCTGCAAAAGAAGCTAAGCTTTCACATATAATGTTGATCTTTTATGCGCGTGTTACCCTTAAGACATATAAAACAAATGTGTCAGTAAATATTTAATAACAACATAAATGTCTAATCTTCTGGGCTCAAAATTCTTCCAAATGGCTCGTCATCAAAGAGTTGATTTTTAAATGAGAGTCAAACGCTCTGACATTAGGAAATTCATCGTACATTCTGGCACATAGTTTATCTTGCGTAAAAGGAAATTTGCTTTGAAAGCAAACGCTTTTCAAATCGCCATTCCAAATATTTTCCCGCGACCTGTTAGCAACAGGTTTGTTTCATCGGTTGCCAAAGACTGTCAGATAGCAGGCGTCACCGCACTTGCGCAGCTAAGATGACGTAGGAAGCCCGTATGTTCGTACGTGTAAAATATTAAAAGATCTTGCAGTAGATCATAAAAGAAACAAGACATAAGAGGATACCCCAAGAGTGCATTTTTTTAAAGTAATTATAACAACGCTGATCATTCACAAACCCAGTCAGCCACATAGACAAACAGCAATTGGCATTCATCCGCTCGGCTTTATTCCGCTCAGTTCGTACAGCCTCATCCCCTTTTGTCTGCAGGAAAGTTTATTTCTAAATGCAACGAGGGTTCCCCTGGCAGAGACATCAAGTACACTATGCATGCATTCAAAAATCAGCTGAGATTTATTCAGAAATCAATTTAGAATGTGTTAAAAAATATTCAAAAACCAACAGGGATGCGTTTAAAATCATATGAACAATCGATAGACCAACATGCACTGAATGCTAGGTGCTTTGTGAACCAATGTTATTTTCCTCAAGAATATGAAACGAATTCCCCCCCCCCCTCCCCAACAAGATCCGGGCCCGCTGCGCATGCGCAAATCAGGGGCAAATTGGTCGCCAATAAAATTTTTCCGGGTACTATCTGGTTGCTTGCCGCTAGCGCTTACTCAGCCAATGGCCACATTTCTATAGCCAAAGGTGAGAGAAGGTACAACTCATACGCGACTCAACTGTGCATGCGCATAAGCCTGCTCGTAACTGATCAAACGAATCTAATGTAAACAGATGTGATGTCATGCTCATCGATGGCAATTTGTTGTTATGAAGCATTGCATAGTCTTCCTAGAGCCTTTGACACATTTTGCTGTTGGTATACACTTGTATGAGCACTGTGTTTTGTTGTTGTTGTTGTATGTGGCGCATTTCATTTGCAATCCAAGTTTTATTTTCGTTTTTTTCTCTCGTTCATGTTTTATTGCTGCAATATTATTCTGCAGTAGTGGGATACAGTAATATCCTTTGTTAGAGTATCAGTTCTTACCAATCAAAATTACACAAATTTAACTGAAAACTTAAACAATGAAAAATTCCCAGAATTTGAAAAAATTCCAGGGTTTTTCCTGGTTTTCTTTTGGATGGAAAAATTCCGGGTCTCCCAGTTGTCACGGGAAGTCCCCAAGGGAGGACACATGGCATTTCCAGCATTATTTTTGCTCTGCTTAATAAGGTAACGAGCCTCAGCACACAGAGACGCTTAAAAGCAAGGAGGCCGGTCTGTGGAGGGTGTCGTTTAAATCGTTGAAGCGCCTGAGGATGGTCCTGGATAGCCGCTGCTACATCCTTAGTCCACCATGGTGCTGGTCAGTGATGAGAGGGACTTGTGGATAGGGTGATAGCAGTGTCAGTGGCATGAAGAGGAATGGCAAAGGCACCTTGCATGACCACATCAATGTGATCTGTCACAGAGGTGTCTGCCTGGTGGCAGCAAGGGAAGAATATAATCATTGGAAAGTGCTCACTGCCACAGACATCACCATGGGGTGATCAATGTAGGGAAGCTACAAGAGCACAGGAGCAGATCCTGAGATTGACAGCAGTAAAAGTGCCATGAGCACCACTGAAGTGGGTAGGGGAACCATCATTAAGGAAAGACAAATCGAGATCTGTAATAAGTTGGTCAGTTAGGAGACTCTTACCCACTGAAGTGGCACTCCCTCACAGTGGGTGGTGGGCACTGAAGTTCCTAACCACTAATGATTCCAACTATTGCTTCCAGGTTGGTACGTAGGGGGATTCAGTCACTAATGACATCGGAGTGAACCAAAGTGCAGACCCCACTGGACGCTACCCAGGGAGCAGCATGTTCCTGACAGAACGTCCGATAACCATGAAATGTTGGAGAGTGGTCATCACTGAAGTGCGTTTCTTGAAGAGCAAGACAGAATGCAGAATAGGAGGAGACAAGACATTGTATTTCCAGTAGGAGTCGGCAGTATCCATTACAATTCCACTGGACGATTCTGTGGCGAGGATCTAGATTACGCATAAAGAAGCTGAGAGGAGATCATGTCACTCGGTCAGTGGTTGTCACCAACAAGAATGGAGTGACATCCATAAATGTTAGACTCAGGTTGCAAGGGGGGAAATGGCACCTCTGGGGGCGGGGGGAGGGGGGGGGGGGGGGGGGGGGAAGGATGTTACAGAGGCAAAAGTTGAAGATAGTGACACTGGATGGAGTCTCTCATATTTTTGGCAAGCCTCAGCGTAAGACATGCAATCCAGAGACTTGTACTCTTGGATCTTCTTTTCTCTCTTGTAAGCTGAACAATGCGGCGAGTGAGGGAAGTGGCGGTCATGACAACTGACTCACACAGATGGCAGGACGCAGGGACTTCGCTCATGGAGTGGGTGTCCACAGTCACCACACAGAGGACCCACCATACAGTGGGAGGACATTTGTCCAAAACGCAAGCACCAAAAGCACCTCACTGTTGGTGGGACATATGGCTTCATGTCACATCTGTAGCACATTATCTTAACCTTCTCTGGGAGGATATCCCCCTCGAAAGCCAGAATGAAGGCGCTGGTACAGGTGCAGTTGTCTTTGTCGCCCTTCTGTACACGTCAAACAAAATGAACACTGTTTTGCTCCAGATTAGCGCGGAATTCCTCTCATCATTTTGCAGGATGAGGTCTCTATGAAAAATCACTCCTTGGACCATGTTCAGTCATAGACACTGGGACATTGCCAAGAAGATCACACGCACAAAGAGCTGCAGATTGGGTGGCAGAAGAAGCTTTGATCAACAGGGAGACAAACCGCATCTTACGAAGAGATTCCACTTCACCAAACTTGTCCTCTATATACCATAATGGCTTTGTGGTAGTGTATGTGTCGCCATCCATCCCAGTACAGACAAGGAAGTGGGGAAAGTGTTTCATCCCAAAACGGCGAGCCTGGCCCTCCTCCCTTAGTATAGCCATGGAAGGGAAGGCTGCCAGGTCATACGAAGCAGCATTCAATGATCCTTCACCATTTGAAGAGACGGCCATTGGAGAATGGCCAGATTTTTGCAGTTTGATACGCTTCATGCGCCAAGCATCCACCCTGATACTACCCATTCCGATCAGGGGCTCTTCATGGGTGCCACCCAGCCACAACACGGGCCGTCTGGCATGGTGGCTGTTACCGGGAGTTCCAATGCCCCAAGGAGACAAGCAATCACTCCTTGGCATACAAGGGGCAGTAACAGCTCACGTATCAGTCGTGTGATCCCTGTGTTATCAGTAGGCTCACTCGGATGGGTACATAACAGCCCTACCACACGTGGTTACACGTGTTTAAGACCTAGCAGGGTCTGCATCCAGTGCCCGCTAACTCATGGAATAGTATTTTGGTATAAATGGAATTGTTGTTTAGGCACACTGTATATATGGATTCAAAAATTTATGTATACTTACACAACCTGCCCTATACATATACTAATATCTGCTGATGATCACAACCTACTTCCTGTCACTAGATCTGTTTCCTATAACTAGCATTAATGTGGCATTTGCACGAGGCGTTTAAAAGTTTTACTACTGATCAGGCAAGAGACACACCTGAGAAGCCAAATACTGCAGAGTAGTTTTTGTGCTTTCACAGTGAAGCACAGTTCACAGATAACACACAAGCTGCATTGTACTGTTCTTTTGTTTCATTGTTACAGCTGGTAACTGTGAAAGTAACAAATAGTTTATGTGAATGCCAGACCCAGTTTTTCCTACAAAGGCTAAAATATTTGCAAATGCACAACCCACTGTATAGAACATGTAAAAACAACCCATGCACCCAGAACTGGAATTCGTCTTTGTAATCCACTTCTATCACATTAAAGGGGTCAAAAAAGGACATGAAATTCACAGAAATGTTGTTGAAGTTTATATGAAAATGATGTGTCATTTTAATGCCAATTTCTTCTGAAGTATACTAAAAATGTCTACACAGTACTAGCAGGAGTACTACCTTCAGTGTAAGTGTTTACATACGAATGTTCCTGCTCTTCCTTCTGTTTTATCTATTCCAGAAATTACAAAACTGTCAAATGGCAAATAAATATATGAATAAATTGGACAATAAAGTTAACATCTTAGCTGTTCCGTTCACACTTTTAACCAGCTCTGGGATTTTTAAAGTTAAATTCAGTACCTCACCACTGCACTTATCCCAGCAAGTGACAACCTCTTGGGTAAGCTGCACACTTTTAACCAGCTCTGGGATTTTTAAAGTTAAATTCAGTACCTCACCACTGCACTTATCCCAGCAAGTGACAACCTCTTGGGTAAGCTGCACTAACTTGTAAACAAAGGTGGTATATTCCTATCTCTAATTCTGTTACAATACTTGTAATCCCATCAGTACAATCCATATCCAAAGACATATTAGAATATTATGTGGTCTACAGATGTGCAATTCTAATTGCTGTACACAAGACACCATGATTTTATGTATGAGAACTGGAGTAGAACTACATTTCTCCCTTTCTTACCATTCAATATTATATCTACACGCCATATACGGGTTTTTCCTTGTATGTACAGAAGGATTCTTACCGCCAGAAGCAGTCAATACAGAAAAAGAATAAAGAAAACTAGTATATTTTGCAGACTTTTCTTCTGTGTTTCTGAATCAGAATTTCTTAGCCCATAAACATGACCGTTAGCACAGGTATCTGTGTAAACTAAAAGTTCTAAATTTTGTCAAATGTAAAAATGTTCTGTAAATATGTAAACTGTTTCTGATAATTACTATTGTTACACATGCTGTAAAGATATATTTCGATGATTACGTGTTTTTAAAACCTGTAAACAGACTTGCAATGTGTTTGTTTTGTCTTACCATACTGTAAACATTAAATTAAGTATGTGGAAACTGTTTGTTACATCGTCTTTTGTTTTATATTTCCAAATACAGCTATATATAATGTGTATTATTCAGTGTACCATGGAAGAACTGGCAAAAAAGTAAGTAAATAAACTTTATGGTAGAAATGTGTATAATAATTAATTCTTTTTTAGCACAGATTAAACCTACACAAAAACACAAGCAATTTAACAACAACAAACATTACTTCCATCAAAAGAAATCGAGACAAAAACTATACAAGGTATAGTGATCATTCAGAAAGTTAATTGCAATTTTAACTCAAAGAGCAACTCAGAAAGACAAATGGCATAAGCACAGTAAATACGTAAAACCAAGACGTTAACATAAACAGTACAGTTTGAGCAATAAGACTTCTCTAATTCAATTATAACACATATTCCAGAGCTAATATTTATATTACTCTCTTCGGTATTTATCGCACTTTGAAACAAACAAACAAACAAAAAAGAGTGAAGGAAATGTAACTTTGAAATGTCACAATGTGATCAGTATGAAATATGCAATTACACAGTTCATTGTGTCTTTCTGCATGGTCAGTATGATAAAATGTCAAATAAACGAACACTAAATTCACATGAATTAGCATTTGATCTAGTGAATTAATGTGGTTCAACTACTTATAAAGTTTGTTTATTTCTGTTTAAACCACATAGAACAGGTGAAACTGTTGTTTGTATTTCAAAACAAAATCTGTAGGCTATAGAAGTACTTGGCAGACTAGCAGGATAGATGTTAACTTATTGTTAGCCCTGTCATGCTTACACGTTAGCAAATCTTACACAAATAACACTCTGTCCAGCCTCACTTCATTTACGTCGGTTATGTTATGATGTAAAACATGTATGATACATCGGACTTACCGGATATGGCTGTTGCAGAACCTCATAGTATCTTGGTGGTGCTACTCGACCCCCCCTTCCATTGCCTCTGAAATACCCTCGTGGGTTATATGCTGGCATTCCTCTCGGTACCGCTCCGCCTCTCCACGGTCCAGCTCTCGCCATTCTCATACCACCACCTCTCATATTAACTTGCACTCTCGGCGGCTGCCATCCATAAGGCAGTGGTAAAGAGTAGTTCCCAGGAATTTTCGGAGGTGGTCCTTCACTTTCTCCATTCTCTTCTATCTGTTGACGAGATAAACAACATACTGACAACAACATAAACATACATTAACCTCAAACAAAGACCCAAACATCAACTGATTACATTCCACACTATTTAACATTAAAACCTCCAGGAAGAATGCTATATCTCGTAATATTACCTTCCGTTTCATAACTGTGTAATTAAGGCTGCCAGGTTCGGGATACCAATAGGCAGAGTTTTCATGAGAATACGAGAGCGCCATGCGTAAAACGAAACACAACACAGAGTTACCAGACTGCTTTCCATTACTACTGACTGACTCAAGAGTGTATTGACATTTGAAGACGCTGTTTATTAGAACTGTAAAGTCGCTGGGTAGATGAAATTCTTGCGATTAAACAGCAACTGGTGCGTTAAAACTGCTATAAGTGAAAAAAACTATAACAGCTGATACTTAAATTCGGTCACCAGACATATTGTATATACGACGTAAGTCATGGTACGCCGCTAAACATGATCCTACTTGTTCACACAGTGGGTACAACAATCAACTAAGGTTGCAAGCGTCGTCGGTCCTGCTGTCGCCCTCATCACAAAAGGAAAGAACCATAATAATAAAACGACTAAAATTATTATAATTGTCAATAATAAAAATCGAGATAAATCATAGTAACATTAAGAAGGACCAGTCACTGTACAATGCTTAATTGAACACAAAATTGTATACTTGTGAATGGATGAGCACAAAATTATTCAAATGGTAAACACAAACAGAGATACATACTTTTCAAACAACTGTAGTTATTTTTTGTGTGTCCACAAAAAAGTTTCAAAGTATGATGACCAGTCAACCTAACAACTAATAGATATTTTGTTACAATAAGCAGCTTTTTATCACTTTACAGCTGTCTTTGAAGAAAAAGAATTACACGGATGTCCCAAATTACACAGATCAAGTTTTTCCAAGATTGTTTCTCATTTTTCTGGATGACTAACACAACATTGTGTTCCAGAAGAATTTTAGGAATTTCAGTACTAATGAAGATTCCTACGATCAATTTCTCCTCACTCGGCCGATGACATTTGTCTTTCAGGTACTTGAAAGCGTCTCAATCCTTGTTCACTCCCTTTGAAAAGTTGTTCATGAGGCCGAGTCTGATATTTAAAGGCTGCAGACTAATTCTATTTCCATCTACCAGTGGACCATGCTGGACATTCATACATCTGATTCATAGTGCTTCCCTTGGAGACTAGTGTTTTCTTCTGTAGTGTTCACATTTATACCGGCTGCCTTCTCATATAGGAATCAGCAGAATTTTTTGTATCCCAGCTCCATGCACAACAGTATTGCAATCACCTTGAGGTCTCCAATGATCTGCCAGTTGTGTGGTATTTGCTTTTAATTGCTCCCAGAAATAATTTAATATTGTTATATATTTCCTTCATGTGATATCATGCCACACAGGAATTGAAGGCACAAAATTCCCACTATGTAGCGACACAGCTTTTAAACTAAGCTTTGATGCGCCTATGAGTAGCATTCAGTTCTCTGGTCCCTGCATCACATTCAAAGCTTTCATCATGCCATTCACATCATTTCATGCACTTAGGTTATTCTAATTTTTAAAGTTCTGAATGATATCATTATCCTGTGTCCTGTACATTGACACTAAGTGTGTGGGTCTATAACATTCGGCTGTTTCAGCATATAACCGAAATCTCAGTTTTGGTTTTTGGTAAGTCTACATCTCGAATAAAATAACTTAGACCACCATGAGTGGCTCATTTACTGAATCAGCTAGAAAGCAAAATTATCTTCTTTCTTGATTGATCTTTGTGAATAGTAGGTACTACACTGAAACAACAGTTATATGTGTGTTTGGTTGGCTCCCTCCAAATCATAAGGATACCGAAGAGCACTGAGGTTCTTTGATGAATGTTCGCAAAACGATACACAGGGAGGAAAATCAGACTGGATACAAAATAAAGACCCTTCGACTGACAAAATTTTAATTGTAAATTTCTGAAGCATTCGCAACAGTGTTCCTGAATTTACACGCAACCAGAAAAATTGAGCGCTCAAATTATGCTCAGAGCTGGGATCTGAATGAAACTCAAAATAGAAAGCACTAAAATATTTAATGAGGCATGGAATGTATATCAGAGAGACAGATGAACTGCCATGGGATGGGGAGTGTACATTGCAGTCAATGGAAATATTGGTTCTATTGAGGCCGAAATTTAGTCTGGATGTGAAATTGTCTGAATGCAAGGAACCAGTGTAAGTGAACTCAAGGTAACCATCTGAATTCTTTACCACCCTCCCAATTACTCTGCAACAGCTTTAGAAGCAATCAAAGAAAGTCTACGCTCAGTAACGTGGATATACCCTGACCATGCGAATAATACACTCCTGGAAATTGAAATAAGAACACCGTGAATTCATTGTCCCAGGAAGGGGAAACCTTATTGACACATTCCTGGGGTCAGATACATCACATGATCACACTGACAGAACCACAGGCACATAGACACAGGCAACAGAGCATGCACAATGTCGGCACTAGTACAGTGTATATCCACCTTTCGCAGCAATGCAGGCTGCTATTCTCCCATGGAGACGATCGAAGAGATGCTGGATGTAGTCCTGTGGAACGGCTTGCCATGCCATTTCCACCTGGCGCCTCAGTTGGACCAGCGTTCGTGCTGGACGTGCAGACCGCGTGAGACGACGCTTCATCCAGTCCCAAACATGCTCAATGGGAGACAGATCCGGAGATCTTGCTGGCCAGGGTAGTTGACTTACACCTTCTAGAGCACGTTGGGTGGCACGGGATACATGCGGACGTGCATTGTCCTGTTGGAACAGCAAGTTCCCTTGCCGGTCTAGGAATGGTAGAACGATGGGTTCGATGACGGTTTGGATGTACCGTGCACTATTTAGTGTCCCCTCGACGATCACCAGTGGTGTACGGCCAGTGTAGGAGATCGCTCCCCACACCATGATGCCGGGTGTTGACCCTGTGTGCCTCGGTCGTATGCAGTCCTGATTGTGGCGCTCACCTGCACGGCGCCAAACACGCATACGACCACCATTGGCACCAAGGCAGAAGCGACTCTCATCGCTGAAGACGACACGTCTCCATTCGTCCCTCCATTCACGCCTGTCGCGACACCACTGGAGGCGGGCTGGATGATGTTGGGGCGTGAGCGGAAGACGGCCTAACGGTGTGCGGGACCATAGCCCAGCTTCATGGAGACGGTTGCGAATGGTCCTCGTCGATACCCCAGGAGCAACAGTGTCCCTAATTTGCTGGGAAGTGGCGGTGCGGTCCCCTACGGCACTGCGTAGGATCCTACGGTCTTGGCGTGCATCCGTGCGTCGCTGCGGTCCGGTCCCAGGTCGACGGGCACGTGCACCTTCCGCCGACCACTGGCGACAACATCGATGTACTGCGGAGACCTCACGCCCCACGTGTTGAGCAATTCGGCGGTACGTCCACCCGGCCTCCCGCATGCCCACTATACGCCCTCGCTCAAAGTCCGTCAACTGCACATACGGTTCACGTCCACGCTGTCGCTGCATGCTACCAGTGTTAAAGACTGCGATGGAGGTCCGTATGCCACGGCAAACTGGCTGACACTGACGGCGGCGGTGCACAAATGCTGCGCAGCTAGCGCCATTCGACGGCCAACACCGCGGTTCGTGGTGTGTCCGCTGTGCCGTGCGTGTGATCATTGCTTGTACAGCCCTCTCGCAGTGTCCGGAGCAAGTATGGTGGGTCTGACACACCGGTGTCAATGTGTTCTTTTTTCCATTTCCAGGAGTGTAGTTGCAGGTGACTTTAACTGATCGAGTATAGTCAGTGGGTTCATTGCAGGTGGTACACACAGTTAGTCTTGTGAAGTAGTTCTGAATTCATTATCCGAAAAAATGTCTTGGTTAGTTAGTTCGATAACGCACACGCTGTGGAAATATTTTAGACCAAACAGGCTTGACATTATCGACTGTGCCAGTGTAGTGAAGTGATCATGATGTCATCATCACAGCAATGGCTACTAAGGTTAGTACATCCATCTAGAAAGCTAGGAGAGTATTTATGCTAGAAAGATCACGTAAACATTTATTAGCATCGTTTGTAGACGATGCATGGACATCATTTACCATAGTTCCAATATTATAGACATAGAGGTTCAAATGGTTCAAATGGCTCTGAGCACTATGGGACTTAACATCTGAAGTCATCAGTCCCCTAGAACTTAGAACTACTTATACCTAACTAACCTAAGGACATCAAACACATTCATGCCCAAGGCAGGATTCGAACCTGCGACCGTAGCGGCCGCGCGGTTCTAGACTGAAGCGCCTAGAACCGCTCGGCCACACTGGCCTGCAGACATAGAGGAATTATAACCAAAATTTAAAATGATTGCAAATTGTGTTCTGGAGGAATATGTCTTGAGTAAATGAATTAAGGACGGGAAAGACCCATCAAATGTGTGAGTGACTCGAAGACTTCTTTAGTAATAGAAGCAGATACACTGCAATCGATGGCGAATATCCATCAGACATCATCCGGGCTTAATGAATTTACTTTGTTATTTTTAGCAATAGATGGGTAATTTTAGAATTCTTAAAATTTGGTCAAATATATTTTCTAATTTCTATTGTAACAGAGAGCAGGTTTTTCTGGCACAATACGCTGAGAAAAGACAGATTGAGAAATACAGCTAAAGTGACGCCACAACTAGTGGCATACTGCTGTGGCACCATGAGCTATCGTTCACATAGGATGCCACAAATTCTAGGCAGTTATTATTGTTTCCATTATGGCGCCCACTGAATGAGTATTAATGTTACAGAGCACGTTTTGGCATTAGAACCACGACAAGAGTTAAATACAAGGAAAAAGAAACCCAAATGTTGGGCTCAAAATCAGATTTAGTGCAGCAATAAAATAAGGTCAACAAACACATTTATAAAAGAAAGATGAGAGCTATTTTTTCAGTGTCTAATCGGTCGTGAAATTAAAACTACAGTGAAAATCGTGAATCTTTGAGCAGATGTCTTACACATTTTCCTAGCAGGGCTGTCTACCATGTCACATCACACTTGTCTGTTCACAGGGACACCTTCGTTCTGTAAATCTGTCTCGATACAAACGTACCGCGCCACGGCTATTGCCCTTTGCTAATCCATACATCAAATGGGCATCTGCCACCTCTGCATTTGTAAACATTGCACTGACTGCAAAACCACGTTCGTGATGAACACTAACCTGTTGATGCTACGTATTGATGTGCTTGATGCTAGTACTGTAGAGCAATGAGTCGCACGTCAACACAAGCACCGAAGTCAACATTACCCTCCTTCAATTGGGCCAACTGGCGGTGAATCGAGGAAGTACAGTACATACTGACGAAACTAAAATGAGCTCTAACATGGAAATTAAGCGTTTCCAGACACATGTCCACATAACATCTTTTCTTTATTTGTGTGTGTGGAATGTTTCCTGAAAGTTTGGCCGTACCTTTTTGTAACACTCTGTAGATGCATGGGAAACAATGTCTCCCACCAAGTGTGAAGTTCTGCTTAGAGATCTCGCCTGATTTTATACAGCCCATATTACGTAACTGTCATGTGCTTTCTTCTTCATGACAAGTCTCGACCACCCACCACTGGTATAATCAAGATGCTCCCACAGCATTTTCGATGGCAAGAGTTTGATCGCCCACCATATAGCCAGATTTGGCTCCCACATGAATAGTTGCGTATGAGGACAGCGTTTTGACACAAACACGGCTTTTATTGTATTCGTTAATGTAGGCGTTTCGATTACTTCTAATTTTCAGTTTCACAGCTGCCACATCACGCTTGCGGGCTATTTCATACATTCAGTCCACAATTTCTACAATGCTTGGTCTTTCGAAACATAATGTGTATATGGCTCACATTCTTAATTCTATATTAAGTACAGGGTGATTATAATTAAAGTTAAACTTTCAAAGCACTGTAGAAATAACACCACTGGTCAGAAAGACGTCAAATTGCAAAAGAATATTATCGGAGATGGGGGAAAACGTATGGCAGAAGAAAAATAAATAGTTACAAAGTGTAGCAATAGATGGCGCTGTAAGCATCATAATTTAAAAGTGGTTGAATACAAATGAGAAATGAATCATACAACAATGCCTAAGCTGTATGTTTGATGTTATAAAACTGTACTACTCAGTGTGCATAGGTGTACAGATGTGATACAATTAGTTACATAGGCACGATGGCAAGGTCATATCACATTGAATGGGAAAAATCGGTTTTTAACTATCCTGAGGCAAAAACCGCATAAAAAGCATCAATCACGTCGGTTTTTAATTGTCCTGAGGCCAAAACCTGCATAAAAAGCATCAATCAGAATCAAATCGGATTATTAATTTCTGTGTGACTGGTCAAAACGTGTTCAATATGCTATGCACCGTTTTCTGCAACTAGTTGAAATCGAGAAACAGCATGTTCCACAACCGATCGAAGTGTGTGCTCAGAATGTGCTGCAGAATGTGTGCCTTCAATGCAGGTAAATTTGCAATCGTAACAGCAAACACAACATGTTTCAGATAGCCCCGCATCCACATGTCACACGGATTAAGATCAGGTGATCGGGATGGCCAGGCTGCAGAGAAATGGAGGCTGATAATTCTAGCATTTCCGAAATGGCGCTTCAGGAACTGCTTAACTGGGATTGCAATATGCAGAGGTGTGCCATCTTGCATAAATAATGATCCCAACGACATATCCACGCTATTGGAGAGCTGGAATGACGTGGTTGCACAAAAGATACTCATAGGGCTTACCAGTGATGGTACATTTAACAGGACTGGAAGCACCTGTTTCTTCGAAAAAAAAAATATGGCCTATAAATAATGGCGTACACTCGCATCACACAGTGGTACTGGTTGATTTGCGTGAGGATTTTCCGTTGCCCATACTCAACAATTTTGTGTATTGACGTATCATGTCAGAGGGAAGTGGGATTCGTCTGTCCAAAACATCTTTCACAGCCAATCTTTGTCCACTTTCGTGCGAGCAATTAATTCTAAAGCAAAGTTCTCTCTTGCTGGCAGGTCAACAGGAAATCTTTGTCCACTTTCGTGCGAGCAATTAATTCTAAAGCAAAGTTCTCTCTTGCTGGCAGGTCAACAGGAAGCAACTTGTGCACATGCGTAATTTTGAATGCATAGTGAGGAAGGATGCACTGTGCTCATGGGTACGTCCAGTGTTCGAGCAATTCTCCATGCACTACACATTTGCACACCACCACTCGTCTCCTCCTGCATTGCTGTGGCCACAGCTTCCACTGACATAGAATCAATTCGTTTCTCCCCTCTACCAGGTTGCACACCAAAAGAACCAAAAGAATTTTCTCTAGACCCACAGCAGTCATCAGACCAATGCCTTTTTTGAAACCCTTCAGTATCCGACACTTACGCAGAGCGACGTGTGCAAATTCACCACTCTTGCAATACAGGTTTACAAACAGAACGCGATCCTGGATTGAGACAGTCATGGCGAACTTTGCAGACGCGAAAGGAAGAAAAGCCATGTACCCAGCGTGTTTATATCAACCTCAATGGGTCGTGTGCATGACAGGTATTTTCATTTATGTATTCTTACACGTACAGCGCTATCAATTGATCAATTTTCACACTATTTTTTTTCTTCTGCCATACGTTTTCCCCCTTCTCCGATAATATTCCGTCGCAATTTGACGTCATTCTGACGAGTGGAGTTATTTCTACAGGGTTTTGAAAGTTAAACTTTAATCACCCTGTATATTCATCACAAACTCTTTCGAGAGTATGGGATTTTTTTGTTTGTAAATTTTATGTATGAACTTGCACACACACACGCACATAGAATATTACTTTTATTACAATAATCCCAACGTAATCTTGATGTTTCTAAATATGGCCACCAGGGACCAGAGAGTAGTCGTGGAAAAGTAGCATCATCACAACATACAACCTAGTTGAACTTTCTCTGGCATCACGAATGTGATGGTCACTTGACTCTTGCTACTGAAAATTGGGCGTTCATGAATGGAACTATGGAGCATCTGTCATATGCCACTAGCTGTAGTAACTAAATGCATGTATGGACATTTGCATATGTGAACCAGCTTAAATACAGATTTCCACATCCGACTAAAGTGATACCATGGCAAGTATTATGATGGCTGATATGGCAGTGGTATCATGTGCTGCTGTTTCCATACACTTCTGTCAAAATTCTCTTGACATTGTTTGGACAGCCAATGGAGTTGTGATTCAGACAGTGACATTAAAATGGAGTCAATATACAATAAAAAGAAGAGAAAGCACAGATGTAGGAAATGGTTTTTGCATAGAAGTAACACAGGCTCAACAAACACATTTACAAACGAAGTAGGGGTTTGGAGGCCAATCTGACTGGGTGTTATCAGTTGCCAAAATAACCTCTACATACCATATCTTACATTTGTGGACGACCTGTCGATGCTAACAGAGGATGAGCAGACTGCAGTAAAACAGCTGTAAATACTCAAAGAATGTGCAAAGAAAGTATGTTTACAAATTTCATTTGAGAAAACTCAATCATTTTGTTCAAAAGCAGAAATTGCAAGCCTGAAAACAAAATATGGTAAAATTAAGAGGGTCCCATGCTTTAAATACCCTGGAGAATTCATTGAACCGACAGGTATTGAAAAAAATCTCACAGCAACATTACTTCCAAAACATTAAAAAAGGATCAATGTTAATGCAAAACCCCTATAACAAAAAATCAATGTCAAGAGGGACAAAAATTAATTCGACACTACAATATCGCCATGAAGCCAACAATCCTCTACACAAGTGAAACACTAACCCTTAACAGAAAACAACTTGAAGACATCAAAAAACAAGTGAGGAAGGTCACCAGGAAAATTCTAGAAGGTTGACATTCCCAAAATGGTTATAGGCTACAATCAGTTAAAACAACAGAAAAGTTTTCAAACATCGAAACTGATATTAGGAAAAGGTGAATCAAATTCTTTGGCATCTCAAACGAGTATCAGAAAAACGATTGAAGAAGAGCGTAATAGATTATGTAACTTCACTTAAGAATTTCACACCTTGGCTAGATGAAATTCGAAAGGACCTAAATAATGCAAACATAAGAGCAGCTGACATTCTAGAAAGAGACACCTTCAGACGCAAACCAGATAAATGGGAAGTTATATCACAGCAACCAAAAGAAAAACACTACAGACCAAAGTAGTCGGATGACTGTAAACAAGCCTTTTTGGAAAGAAGGAAAGCTCATTGGAAGAACAACAAGAACTGAAAGGAAAATTGATCGAGTTATTTGCTTAATGTCTTCCATTTCTGGGATTATTCGCCAATAATATAAACTCACTCTCTCTCTCTCTCTCTCTCTCTCTCTCTCTCTCTCTCTCTCTCTCTCTCTCACACACACACACACACACACACACACACACACACACACTCACACACACACACACACACACACACACACATAGATTCGACGTTCTTGTGTGATGTGCTGAATACTGAGCCATGAAGGTTCATTTAAAGCTTATATTTTCACTCCTGTGTCGCAAATTAGTCAGAGATGAATTATTAAAGCTATCCTACACCTAATTTTTGAATTATGTCTTTTGAATATGCACAGAAGGATACTGTATTATAGAATGCGATTTGATATTCAAGTTTCTTCATTGAAAACTAAGTCAAAATGTATTTACATTGCCACCAGTAACCTTGTCACCTCCTGTCTCAAATTCACTGCATTTATATTACTGAACATACTGCCAGTACTGCATTAATTTTCATAATTTATAGAATAAAGTGCACTGTTCTGAAACTACAGATTTCCTTTCACTAATTATTCAATAATACTTGCTTATTCAAATGCAAATTTTATCCATATCTCAGGTTACAACAATATCATATACTTTCACAACATAAATGAACCATTGTGTGCTGAAAATCGCAAAAGCAAAACTCGTAACTATCAGCAATATTGGTTGTAGAAAGGTGATGTTATATTTTTGTCTTTGCTATCATCCAGAATAAATACAGACATGTCATATTGCTATGATATTTTTTCAAAACACGTCAGATTATGTGCCACAAAATCTACCACCACAACTCCAGTTATCAAAAGAATTATAAGTCAGTATATACTAATTAATGCTGCATCAGTTTCTGTCAACAATTCAAACTTCACCATTAGAAAAAGGGAGATCATTTCATCTGGAGAGTTACCCGGTCGAAGGAAGTTTTTGTGAGTGTGTAGGAACCACCAATGACGTAGTGGAAATGTACAGTGGACATTGTTGGTTTCCCTATGACAAATGTCAAGTCATAAATGTTTATTCTTTATTTACTTGCTGGAGAAACTTCCATTTGTTTGCACTTGACTTCAGTTATTTTTGAAACTTGATTTGCAAAATAAAGAGTTAGATCAACCTGCAGTTTTATCTGTAGTTCGTATAATAGTCGCATTAGCTGAAGTGCTTATCCTGAAAACTTATGGTAAACAAGAAATGGTATGCACAGGTGATCGAGATAATTGAGTCCAGGTGCTTAACAGAAGATCGAGGAGATGCAAATAGCAGACTGTGAAGACAAGGTACAAAAGTAAGTTGAGGAACGTAAATTGATATTAGAGATGCAGACTATTCCAACAACAAGTGCACACTCACCAGTAGATGAAAAACAAGCAGCAGATGAAAACATGGGCACCACACTTCAGACCAGAAAACCATAACTCTGCTTCATAATGACTGAACTCACTTTTGTCCAGAAGAGATCATCGACGAGCACACGAATTTCGCAAGGACAATGAGTACACTTCATGCCAGAGCAGCAGCCAAGGGAGAGGACGTGATACTACAACCTGCAGCACAGTGACCTTACACAATGTTAAAAAAAGTCTTAATCAGCAGAATGTGTAAACCATTAAGTCAACACATACGACTAGTGCAGAAGGAAGAACAAATAAGAGATAGGTCGCCATCAGATTATTGTAGATGTCTTCAAGGGATGGGTATACCAGATGTGACACAAAGCACATTTGGCTGGCTCAGTTGTGAGACATGGTAAAAGCAGCAGTTGTAAACTGTGTGACGGAGGACATGTGCCCTTGGACAGTTTACGTGCAATGTGCACGGCAATAATTAAAGAGGAAGACACATCACAGGTGGTGGCAGGAATACATAAAGCTGAACAAACAGGTGTCGCTAAACAATTCCAAGAGCTTGCTCAGTAAGTAACATAATGGCACGAGCTGTGTTTACAGCAGGTATCACAGTTGTTGCAAGATTAGAAGAGCGTGCACAGTGAGAATTATATGAGTAGAAAGAGAGTCGAATCTAACTGTGGATGTTAACATTGATGTATGTGTTGGCACCATCCGCGTTTTGAGGCTAGAGATATGAGGTGTTAGAAGCCATATATGTACCTAAATGGCAGCATCGACCAGCAGTAAGTGCAGGAGGCCACGACATTCGAGGAAAGTTCATAGAACAGAGAAGTGGGGAAACATGGACTACTGAAGGATGAGTAAAGTTAAACATTTTCGTGTCCTTTCCAGAAGGTTGCATGTCAGAGTCGTTTAATCAAACTGCTCTTACGTAGTGCATTCTGGATCGTATGTCAGTGCACTAGCTTTCACAGACTATCAGGACGTCAATAAAATGACATTATTGCGATTAATTGGAGAAAATAAATCAGCTAAAGTTACTCATAGGATGTGACAGAGATGGAGTTAGCATTCGAGCATAGCAGCTGCTGAACTTTCTTTCCTTCAGAGGTTTCAGAAACAATATTAGGTGCAGATTTTGTTTGTGTCATGAAAATCGTAATAGACATCAATGGCGCACAGATTAAAAGAAATCATGAGATTGAAACTTACCTGAACAACAAACATAAATATGGAGCAGTGCCACATGCCGTAAAGTCTAACAAGGTGATAAGTGTGCCTGCAGTGATTCACAAGACTGTGCATCACGTCTACACCCCTCCCAGACAATCAGTGTATCTATGACCTCTCATGTTAATATCTGATTGGTTCATAGCACCAAAACCAATATTCGAGGAATCACTGATGGCAAATGTCATACGTACATCATATAGCCCATGGACGTCACCTATACATCTGGCTCATGGAGGTCATTTGGAGATTATGATGGGTTGAATGCAAGTACCATACCTGACTAGTACCTAACATTCGCACCTTCACTAAGGAGTTAGCAGGGCGAATAGCTTCAGCATCACTGACTGTAAAAAAGCTTATCACCAGATACTGGTAGTGGAAGAGCTATATCTAAGGCATCAGTTACAACGCCATATGGTTTATCTGAGTGTGTCCGAATGTCTTTTGGATTGAAAAATGCAGTGCAAATGTGGCAACGAATTATAAATGATGCACTTACGAGGGCTGAAAGGATGTTTTTCCTATATTGACGGCATATTGATGTTATCGGTGTCAGAAAAATTTCATGAGGGGTAATTGTCTGCTGTGTTTGAATGTATCAAGGAGTATGGCATAATAGTACATGATGCAAAATGCACACTGCAGAGACAGCAGGTGACTTTTTGGGTTATGAAGTGTCAGACGGGATACACCCACTCGGGAATAAGATAGCGATAATGGACGAGATGACCCGACCAGTGGCTCACCAGCAGCTTTAAAGATCCCTGGGTGCACTCAGTTTCTGTCGACAACATCTGCTAAAAGCAGTGAAGGTACAAGCCACATTAACAGAAATCTTTGAAATTGCCCACTACTGTGAAATATGGACACTGACGGGGCAGTTTGACATGTAAAGGCAAACTTACGAAAAGTGATGTTAATAGCTCACCTGGTACCACAGGCACTCCTATTAA
Organism: Schistocerca piceifrons; assembly: GCF_021461385.2. Lineage (NCBI taxonomy): Eukaryota > Metazoa > Arthropoda > Insecta > Orthoptera > Acrididae > Schistocerca > Schistocerca piceifrons. The sequence continues at coordinate 469,086,854 of NC_060145.1, forward strand.
TAATAGTAGACGCCAGCCAGCAAGCATTGGGAGCAGCATCACATCAACATGTATACAGGCAATAGCAGCCTTTGTTTTTTACATATGGGGGGCGCGCTGGGCATGTGACCCGGCCTTGTGGCGCCACCTGCATTGCCACCCGTGCCGCTCCCACCAGTCAGCCCGCACGCTAATCGTCTGTTTCTTTCGTCAGTCGACTCGACTGAATCGAGTAGGTATACTTCCCTATGTAGCACGCGCATCTACGTCATCATATTTTTTATGTTTCTGCCTGGCACTTAGATAGCTAACACATACCTACGAGAAAAGTCGTGGCCATTCTAGTGATCTCGATACGTTAGTCTGTCTGGCATTTGTTCGAGAAAAGTCGCGAATATTCTATTATTTTCTTGCACAGAGAGACTTCGATATGTGGCGTTATAAGTACTGACTATTCGCCAAATAGGAAGCTAGTTTACATTCAGAAGCAGAAATATTAAGCCTGAAGAGTTAATAAGTAATAAGTCCTAGTTGTAGCAAGTGCAAGTGTAAAGATTGGTCAAGAGTGAGAGTGACCAGTTGATTGTGAAGTATTAATAATAGTACCGGTAATTCATAGTAGTTTCTCAGTAAAAACATTGTTACAAGACTCATAACAATATTTTTACTAATAACATAACAATAGTTTCCTATACCTATCTCGTAATACTAATTAGGTATGGGAAACTATTGATGCATATATCTCTGGTAACAGTGACTTTCGAGAAGGTTCCTATTGTTACTGTATAGGCCCTCTATCGAATGCACTAGAAAGGAATGGAATCGACAGTAAAAGTTCCACATACATAAATTGCCGCATGATGTCATCATTGGATCTCTCCCTCATATCATAAGATGGCATTGTCTTGTATATGTGTATAATCAGTTTAAATAAAACTTTCTTAAACTTTGCATGTGACTTGATTATTTTTTATTATGGTAAAAGTAAAGATAGCTCAAGTAATTTTTAGCTCTGCCTCCTTTTGGTTTTTCTGTATCTGGCACTGGCCTGACAATAAAAAACACAAGAGGTGACAGCCCCTGGAAGGACCACACTAAGAGGATGATCATGACTGGGAAGGCACCGTTCTTAGAGAAGTACTGTAGGGCAGGCTGGGTAAAAAAATACAAGTGCCTATATCTTTGCTCCACAAGTGGGAAGGGGGGGGGGGGGGGGAGTGGGAGGCATTGTAGGAACCACCACCGATACAGTGGAAGCGTACAGTCGATATTGGTGGTTCCTCCATGACAAATGTCAAGCCATAATGATTCTTTTTTTTGTCATAGAGAGTTCCATTTGTTTATGCTTGACTTCAGCTGTCACCATAATTTGATTTTTGAAATAAGGAGTTAGATCAATCCAAAGTTTTATCTGTCCGATCCACGAACGATCGCGGTTTGCGCATGTCGTGGCCCCGCCGGGGATTGCATTGTTGACGATTCAAAGCGACAGTTGCAGCATGCTCTCTGCTCGAAGAAACCATGTATCCTCCAGATTATATATCTTGCTAAACCATATATCCTCAAGATTATATCTCTTGCTTACTTACGCAGAATTCACCACTTACCACTACTATCTGCGATGACAACTCGCAACAAATGGCATCGAAATTCACTAAACAACTCACAACGATAACGTTTAATGCTCACAATAGCTACGGCATTCACAGAAAAACTTATTATGATAAGAAGTTTGGCCAGATACAAGAATATCAATGTACGAGACTGTGTGCTTTATGAAAGCTCAAAGTCTTCTCTCCTTCCACGAAATAACAATAAATGAGAATTACTTTACACCAATCCTCACAAAACAATCAGCATTCCTCATGAAGGAAGATACTTGTCAGCATACCCTAGAACTAACCAAATAAGCGAGTTATATTGTCATCATGATCTGCAGAAATATCTGGGTTTATGATTGATCTTGTCTTTTTATACTAACATTTGTGAATAAATGAGTAATTCATAGTATATTAGTAATTCTTCTTTGACTTTCATTTGTTTTTCCATTTGTTTTCACTTCATGTCGTCAGACGATATGTAATACTGTGTTACTTCGTGCAGTTCCTTCCGCTGGTGCTTCGTATTTTGTTTGCGAATTGATCAGTTGTTGGCTCTCTTGCATGATGTTTTATGTAGCGATTAAGTAATCACACTATTACTCTAAATGACTTATATTTATCAGTCAAAAATCAATTACAACTGTGGGTAGTAACAAACAAGGAGTAACCAAATATTCCAAAGAGCGAACATAACATACAAGGGGTCTCTATCCCAAACTATACAAAAATCACTTTGCAGGTTTCCTTTCTAGTAGAGAGCCCGAAAAGTTAATTAACCTTCACATAACGACTAACAAACTCCCTCAAGTATTTCTCAGGTTCAGTCACAGAAATGTTTTGTTTTGAAATGCAAAATAAATGGTTCAGTCTGGTATATAAGCTGCCAGTTACTAACTAACGAAATGTTATTGCTAGCCTTGTCGCTCCAATTTCGCAAGCAGAAAATCTGAAATTTCACTGTGGCCTCCGTATGAAATATGCTGGCAAAACGCTGTCGTAACTTTGTATTTCTTGAACCTTTTTTATTTAGGTACTTCTTTACCTACAGTCACCTTTTTTTTTCTGTAGCCTTTTCATCACAGTAAACACAACACTAGCTCCCAAGTAAAGAAGGAGATCCATAGCAGACTATTTGCGCAATGAGGCAACGTGTGGATACGCGAATGCCCATGGGTATATGGTTTTTTTTCCACAAATTTTTGTTCATGTCCTTTGCTTCCCTTGCGTCTGCCATTGAGCACGAAGAAAGAGCCACCGTGTGGCCGCACCTTTATATGAACAATTAATGATACAAAAATGAACAGAGAAATGCGAGAAATTCACTGTAGCGTTGGAACATTTTGCGTAGTAAGTGATGTTGACAGATTTTAATTTTAATTTGAATATTGAGTCGTAGAAGCAATATCCATGTTTTATTTACGAGATGTTAAACCCTAATCTTCCTTCTATTGTTCATGTTGTAGAGAGTCATTAATTATATGGTGAATAATTTTACTTTTCATGACATAGGATACCCGTTTAACAGCTTGAATATAGAATTTTATAACCACTTCTACCATTTAGAGGTGTAGTTTAGTGATTGAGAAAGTAACTCGAGTATCCCATATGTAGTTGTTGACCAGTGATGAGTTTTGAGATGGCTTCATGGAAAGTAAGTGTCGATTTGACCACTAGATGGCTCTGTGACAATTCGGTCAAATAATGGTGGTTCGTCTCTTGTGACATGGCTGAGAATAAAGTCGATGGTATGGAGGTAAGGTGAAATGCATGTAGTTTTCGTTGTGTGTGGTGATGGTCACTGCTGTTTGTTATTGTGCAGCAATATTTTAATATAAATGTTTTGTATACAAGCTTGTTATGCAGTACGAGCATGCAGCATGTGGCCGGCTGTTCAACCTGGGTAGCGAAAATGGAACACTTGTGTTGAATAACGTTCCCCCCCTTTTTTTTTTTATTAGGATACGGACAAGAAAGAAGATGGTGTTAATGATGTATCACCAGAACTCTCTATTAAACACCCGTTGCAAAACACATGGACTCTGTGGTATTTAGATAACGACAAACAGAAGAGCTGGGAGGAAAATCAGAAAGAAGTAACAAGCTTTCAGACAGCGGAGGACTTCTGGAGGTATTATCACACATCAGAATAAGCAATTGTGTTATTCATCAGTGCGAACACGATGTTACAATCATCAAATTTTCCATCTACAGTTTATACAATCATATTAAAGCAGCAAGTGAACTACGACAAGGCTGCGATTACTCGTTATTCAAGAAGGGTATTCGACCAATGTGGGAAGATGAAGTGAATAAAAGGGGTGGGCGTTGGTTGATTAACTTGGAGAAGAAACAGAGAGCTAGTGATCTAGATAACTTCTGGCTGGAAATAGTAAGTAAAACTGATAAATGTCAAGAGGTATGTTTAACTATAGTGTTATGAACCATATGTGAAAACTGCTTAATATGGAAAAACAGTTGTAGACTGTCCTATTGTATGTGTGGATGAGAGATCCATTGATGTATGTTATAACTGTTTTTGGGGTCCATATTGTATTGTAAATGGGTTTCCATTTCTTTGACTGTGCTGAGTGGTCCATTCAGTGTACTGGACCAATGCTTGTAATTTGTTTGAAAGTGGAATGTTCTCCCAATATCTTTTTACTGTGTTAAAATGGAACGGGCGTGCTCTGAAGCTCCTTTAAAATGTATTTGTGAAGGTGCATTCACATGATTCCACATTTCTATTTAACTTTGCGCATGAGCTTAAATTTCAAACAGCACTGCAATGCATGTGGAAAAGCTGCTTAAAAATACATTTGTGAAAGACTGTCCACCCCATGTGTTATTGATTAAACATTTCAGGTAAGATGCTCTGAGCATCAATTATTAGATAACAGCCGGCCGCTGTGGCCGAGTGGTTCTAGGTGATTCAGTCTGGAACCGCGCTGCTGCTATGATTGCGGGTTCGAATCCTGCCTCGGGCATGGATGTGTGTCATGTCCTTAAGTTAGGTTTAAATAGTTCTCAGATGTTAAGTCCCATAGTGCTCAGAGGAATTTGAACCATATTAGATAAAAGGTCTCCTGTCTTGTCACTGCAAAGAATAAGTTTAGTTTTGAAGGAGGGAAACAGAGAAGTAGTAGCATGAAAGTTTGAGAAGTGCATGTGAAAATTGTGGGTGAATATTCATTTTATGGTGACCTAATAGCACAGCAGTTGAGGAACCTGCCATCTGAACTAAAGAAAAGAAAAAGTAGGTGGAAATCCTCAACAAACTACTAGAAATTGAAAAGAATATCTCTTTACTATTTCTCAGTTTGAAGAATAATAGTTTAAATGCTTTGTTTTGAAGAGTGAAAGAAATATCTGAAACTGGTAGTTACGTCACTGGTTGCCAACTGATGGATTGTTATTTCCAGCCTTATCATTGCAGTCTTCTAAGGCCTTATAAAATTTATGAACAAAATGTTGCTGTCACATTGTATTTTTTTCTACCTATGCTGTTTACAAATGGTGCTGTTTTACCTGTAGTTACCTTGTAGTTCTTTTTCTGTCACCTTTCATTGCAGTAAACACAGCACAAATTGCTAAACAAAGAAATGGATGCATAGCAAACTTCTTGGAACGGTGGTGTGATGTGTGCACACAAGAACACACATGCCTAAATATGTTCTTCCAACTAATTTTTGCAAGTGTACTTTTGTTCCTGTGTATCAGTGGCTGCACAAGAGAAAAGGGGCATTGTGTGCACATACCTTAACGAAGAGATCTCTTCATTAATGTATGTCCTCAAACTACCAGTAACGTTGGGCACCCACACAAAGGCATTTTTTTATTCATGTGCACACGTTAAAAATGCACTGTTTGTATTAGTTCATGTGTGAAGTGATATTGGCAGGCAAATATCCATAATAGGACATCATGGACTATAGACGATAACTAGGTAGCACAGATGCAGGCACACCCACACAAAATTGTGAGTGGGACAAAAAAAACGTTAAAACCTTGAATGACTTGTGTTCTTGGAGGTATATTTTGACATAACAGTAGAAAACTAAAGCAGAAAATTGTAATGGCAAGACATGTTTAAAAGTATCTCGTATCTGTTATATACATTTAGTAAGAAACAAAGAGACACAACACTTGTGGCTATCTAATAATCTTAAGTACTAGCAAGATAGTATTAATGAAGTTAGTGAATAAGGGATGAAAGAAGTTATATAAACTATGTAGTAATCAATATATTTTGCATGGCATTTCCAAAATTGAAGTGGTACTATGGAAACAGAATGTTGATGCCAAAGAAGCTGTTTTATTTAATGTAGGTTTCTTTTTATGTATGGGACCTACGATTCACTTGTGGCAACTGTATAATATGCTGAATTTAAATAACTAGTTACTTTGAGAAGTAAAAACTGTGGCTCTGTTTGTGTGCAAATTTGTGTATAAGTTATAAATCCTGATAGTTTTTAGTATTCTAAGTATTTTGGAGTAGTGTATCAGCAAAATGGAGCATGTTGTTCTTTGCTTTAATATATATGATCAATTTTAGTCGGTTGTTGCAGCTAAGTGAAAATACAGTAATTTAGTCAGAAGTGGAGGAGTGGCCGAGGGGATTGGCCCTTAGTGGAGAGATGTTTATTTGGATGTTTTGTCACATATCTGTTGTAGACGTTTAGTAAGAAGCAAAATAGGACCCAACACATATGGCTGTCTAATAAATGCTCTCCATCACCCACCATTACGTGGATTGTAAAGTAAGGTGTAGATGTAGATGTTAAGAGGCCAACTGTGAGTGGTTACTGTTGAATGCTACCATGCTGGGTCAACGGAATGGTCAGAGTCCACCTGTCTGCTTTGACTCGTGATGTAATGGTATTGTGGTGTGTGAAATTACTATGGTGTGCAGTTTTGAGTTGGTTCGGTTTGTAGATGTCTTGTTGTTGTATTTGATGGTGGTGGATGTGGATGTGCTTAGTTTAACGTGTGGTATTTAGTTCATTTGAGTTTTGGCGTGCTAATGTGGTTTTGAATTTAGGTGGTTGGTGTGGTAGTGTGGGCTGTGGAAATGTTTTCAGTGATTTATTGGCCATTTTTGTGTGTTCGTGGTGTGTTTGTTAGGTCTGATAAGTTTGGTGTTTGTTGTGCAGTAAGAAGTCGAATTTTTTAAATTGATTTTTTGTTGGGCATGGATGAAGTTAATTAGTGTGTCATTACTGAGATGTGTCATGATATGATGTCTATCTACAGTTTCTGCAGATGTTTGATCTTATCGCTGAATATGTTAGATGTTATGTTTGCGGCAACAACATGACATTGATGACAGTCCTGGCGGCTCGTATCAGGCACACACATATGTGGAACTGTCCGATTTTACGAGAATCATGAAATCTTACACATCCACAGCCCTCATTCTTTTGTCCAAAGAGGAAATTGAAGAATTCTGTGAGCTGAAAATAGAAAGGTCCAAACAAACTACTCCTGTGAAAGGAATTCTGAAGACACATTTTGGACTCAAAAGTGATGTGCAAACTCATATTGCATGCACTTTAAAGAGCAAGAAAGAAGAAATTTCGTTTGTTTGGCCAACACCTGAGAAACAGCAGGATGATAATCAGATTCACAACCTGAAGTGGGGGATGTTTGTGGTGTATGCTTATGACTGTGACTGGTGGATAGACACCAGTTATGAGTTAAACGAAATTGTACTGGACTTTATGCTACCACATGGACCAGCTGTTGGATATAGGTTTTCAGCTGAAGGACAGCAGCAATGCCATCAGTGCTCACTTCCTGTGCACAATGTTTCGAAGATTGTAAGTGCTCCAATTCCAATTGGTTCAACAGGAAGGCATCACTCTATATCAAAGGAAGATACTGAAGCAGTGGAACAAATTTTTAGTTCATTGCCTGGCTAATTTCAGTACAAAACAGAGTGCACAGAAGTTACATATAAACTGAAACCTTTACGTCTTTGGACAAATCATACATTTTGAAACCATTTAAAATGCTTGGAAAATAAGTCTCTTACTCATGTTTTAGAACTAAAATTATGTTAGGTTTTGATTTTTATGGGCCTGTTGTGTGATAATGTGATAATAAAACAGGTTTCATATGTGGCAAAAATTTCAATTCTTTACAAAACCTGTTCAAAGTAAAAGTGGAATGTAGAACTATGTGGTACTAATCAACAGAAAAAAAATTAAAATTTTATGCATTAGCATTTTTGAAAAAATAATTTTTTCTCTAAAAAGGTTCGCAGAAGAGCTTCTGTAAAGTTTGGAAGGTAGGAGACGAGATACTAGCAGAAGTAAAGCTGTGAGTACCGGGCATGAGTTGTGCTTCGGTAGCTCAGACGGTAGAGCACTTGCCCGCGAAAGGCAAAGGTCCCGAGTTCTAGTCTCGGTCGGGCACACAGTTTTAATCTGCCAGGAAGTTTCATATCAGCGCACACTCCGCTGCAGAGTGAAAATCTCATTCTGGAATTTTTTCTATAAATTATAGAAAAGTTCGGACTGTTATAGTAAAAGAACTTTGTCAGATAAGTCCAAATGAAGGATTTCTTTGTAATCGTAAAGCAATTATCTTTCAAATAAAAAAAAAAAAAAAAAACCAACAAAATATCTAGAACTATTCCAGAGATAAGCATTTTAAATTTTTTTCTAAAATTCACACCTTCAAAATGGTATGCACAGTGTCATCTTTGGAGGGCTGTATCTCTGGGCAGAATTTTTTTTTGAGAGAGAGAGAAAGAAAAAAAATATGTGTTCCTTACTTAGTCCTTCATTTTAACATCAGAGACTATGAAGGTAAGATTTTTTCCTGTCCTGCCTGAATTGATACGGACTATGCCTTTTGAATTGAGACATTGTGTCATTTTTATTTTTGTTCGCCTTTATTGGCGTGTGTTGGTAGTGATTTTATTGTCGTCATTTTGCACACACTAGAAGTAACTGTTTCTGCCATATTGATGACATCATGGTCAAAGCAGACTGGTGGAATTAGTCGCTTCTGTAATGCCAGATACTATACACTCTGAAACCACAATTAACCATTGTTAATATGAAATTGTATATATTAAAAAGCAATAATCAATGCAGCAACAAAGATACTGGCAACAGAATGTAACTCTTTGAGTTGAACACATAATGGGAGCTGCCGCAACACCTGCAGTACCTTAGTACGTATTATGATACAGAACTGAAAGTGGCAATACCAAGTATTCCACTGAAAAACTAAGTTCAGTCAGTACATGTTTGGTATCATGACATGTGGGGTGGGGGGAGCATTTGAGGATTTCAGGACAAAGTGAGAATTGGCCATTTTGACAACAGACATGGCATTGACTGTCGAAATACTTCGGTTTGGCTTTGTAATTACTGTCCTAGAGTTTTGTCTCGATTAATTTTTAAGCTTATATGTTGTGTAGCTCTTCGCAAGCAATGGGTTGTAAGTTACATATTGTGGCATTTTGAAGATGACACAGATTGAGTCTACACATTGCTCTCATTAGCTGTGTGGGAACAGAACTGAATGCGAAATTACTGTCTTGTATGCTTCTAAAATTTAAATGGCATCTTAGTCTGTTGCAGTACACTTCAGAGAGAAAACGTTCCGCTGTTGATAACTTGAGCCTGCTGCAGCAAGTACAGAGCAGGCTATGATTAAAAAAAATACCGTATAAGAGGTTTTTTTTCCGTTACGAAAAAGCTTTCGCTTGGTGCCAAGAAACTGTCAGCTTCACTCAAGAGTGCTATTAAAGCAATCTGAATTGTATTTTGGTGGCTATTCATGGTAACATCATGTGTTTGTACCTTTCCCATTACAGTTAATTGTGTAATGCTCCATACTTGTGAATGCTGCTCACCATTTACAATACATAACTAAATTGGAGGTTTTTTCATGGACTATACAGATATTAGATTTTTTCAGGAAAAACAGTATGTTAATTTTTTCATTTGAAATTCTCATATGTTGCAAGTACAAAATGCTATGGGTTGTTTCCATTTAAGAACAATATTTTGATGACTGACAGCCTCTTTTTCACCCAGAAGCACACCGTTAAATAAAATGGTGGTATTAATTCAATGATTGTATGAAGTTTCTGCTCTCGAATTTGGTTGACCTGTCCTGGTTACATGAGTAGAAGAGAGCTGCAGATACAGGAAGGGTTTGGATATATGTAATGAAAGGACAAATTTAGAAACCAGAGTTTAAACTGCAAAATATTTCCAGGAACAGGTTTCGATTCAAACCATAATTTATTGGTTATGTACTGCAGATTAAAAGTTAAGAAATTACAGCAAGGTCAGATATGAAGGAGATGCATGTGTGATAAACTGAAAGAACAATATCTTTGTTCTTTCTGTGTTCAGCCTGCACGCTTTGTGACTGAAGCCCTTTTTGTGTTTTCCCGAGACCCTCTAATCTAAAAAGCTGCTCAGTCCAAACGCTACAGCCCCTGCTACCCATGTTGCTGCCTGCTGCATCTAGGGGACTCCTGACCTATTCAGCGGAACCTGAAACCCAAGCATCCTATGGTGCAAGTTGAGGAATCTACATCCTACATGGTCGTAGAGCTGTCAGAGGTTCTGACTAAGACCCTCCACTTGGCTCTGTACCAGAGGTCCTGTAGACTATGCTGCAAATGGTCAGCTCTGCTTTTATCTCACAAGCAAGACTGGCATACTTTACTACTTCTGTTAGCCACTTGAAACCAGAGAGAATTTCTTCCGATCCAAAGAGACACATATCATAGGTACCGATGTGAGCCATCGCCTGCAGTTGGCTCCACACTGTTCTCTTCATGGCATCCAGAAGAACCCGTTCCATGACTGGAATGACTCCCCACCCCCATTGGCTTTCTTCCCCTTCCTGGCAGCCATGTCCCTAAGGGGTCCCATAATGGCCTAACATTGGAGCTCCCCACTGTCAATAATCTCACCCTCTGTGATTGCCTGGCTCTTGCAGGCTGAGAGGTTTCCTCTGAAACAGGACAGGCGACGGCATCTTGCTGAGCAACAGTATCAGCCAAAGACAGCACCTGGGACATCAATGTCAGACTAACCGGGGAGCCTTTATGTGCGGCTCCGTGGGAAGTCTTTCGCCGTCTGCTATTCCCCGGGGCGACCTCCCACTCTACCATAGGTGAAGGGTCAACCTCAGTGCAAGCAGTAACATGGCAGGACACTGGTGACGACTGATTGGAAGACTTCGGACATGCTAGATGTCCGTTGGATCCCCACAGGTGACCCATAACAGTGGTGCCCATCCACTGCAGCCTCAAGCTGTGTAACCGAAGCCATCACAACCTGGAGCTGAGAGTGAAGTGTCACCAACTCAGCTCGCATCCGCACACGACAAGCACAGTCCCTATCCTTACTAAAGACCTTGAAAACTAAACTACCCATATAATGGGCTATCGGCACGTGCTGAGGAACTCTATTGTAGACGCTGACGAAAATGCAGGAACTACGTCTAATAAATTAGATTAATACACAGAGATTCAAAAACCTTAACTACCGAAGCACTCAGGTGCAACTAAATGATTTGCCCCTGATTAGGAACTTGTTATATGGCATACAATCGGTTTACTTTCCAATGCAGACAAAAATACAATAACTGTGGCAGTTAGATATTAAATTAATAAGCAGAAACTCAAGAAACTAAATTATCAAAGCACACAGATGAAATTACACTATTCACTCCTGGTTAGGAACTCATAAAAATCACAAAATCAGTTACTTTCCTGTTTCTGTGTTTGGCTCGGCCGTCTTCTGCTGCCTGGCAGCCTTGGAGCCTTGTATCACATCATGGTGAAGTGGCCTGTCCTACCTCTGTGCTAAGCACGTTCTTCCAGATTTTTTGCGTCCAGTATAGGCAGACGTCTCACGTACATTTGAACTGATTTCCCGTTTCTGTATGAGGTTTTTATTCTTGATGTTTTAAACTACTAATGTGGCGGGAGCTGTGTGGTTTTGGTCCTGGTTCTGGTGTCTCCCACCATTGTCTCTAAGGTATCCTCGACACTATTTACTTTTCCATCTCCCTTGATGATGATCCCTCTTTTAATCTGTTTTTGTTGCTGTTAAATGGAGTTAGCGCCTTTTTTCTGCTGCACCATTTTTTCTCTTTTTGTGGTAGCATTCTGATGAATAGTGGGTGTTGTTCCTGTGTTCAACCTTTGTCTGTAGTTGATCAGGGGCAGGGGTGGTACAGCTGTAGGAGAAACTGCCCCCGTAGCTTGAGAAACCCACAGTACTCTCGCCTGGCCCCAGCTGCTTACACATCAGATTTTTTTCTCTCATCTTGTGTTATTAATGTTTCTCCAACTGATGTCCATTACATTTTCAGCCTTCTCACTTTTACTGCTATGAAACTCCAGACTTCTTCTGTAAATGTCTTTCCATGTAATTGAGTTGGCAGGGGGTTGGTTGTACATGAGAGTTCTCTCACGACAAATGAGCCCTGGGATTAGAGTCGTGCACAGTGCTAGTTTCAACTCGCCGTGCCTGTGTTTCGCGGCCTGGCCTGTACAGGTTGTGGGCCAGTCCGCCGGGCTGGGCAGTGGAGTGCAGACTGCTGGATCAGGGACGGAGCTGATGGGCCAGCTGACCTCCCCACTGCACTGTGCGCCCTGCTCGTGGTGCAGCTGCAGCCCTCTTCCTGTGCTGTGGCACATGGTGTGTCTGTTTAAAACTTCTTGAGAGAGACGGGGAAAGAGTGACTCATTCACATTTTGTTTTATGTGAGTCCTACAGAGAGTCTATTCATTACTGCAATAACTGCGGATATAAGGGACTCCTTTCTATGAGAAGGCAATGCCCTTAATTCCGCCAGATATCTGGCAGTTGTTACTGACTTCAGATGAACTACTTTTCTGTTGGGGGACTGATGACCTCGCTGTTCAGCCCGCCAACTGATGCTTCCCTGTTGCACTCTCAAATGGAACAAGGCAAAAAATGACTGTCTACATGCTTCTGTATGAGTCCTGATTTGTCCGCAGCTCGTGGTCTCGCGGTCGCGATCTCGCTTCCCGAGCACGGGGTCCACGATTTTCACCTGCCTCGAGATGACTGGGTGTTTGTGTTGTCATCATTTCTTCTTCATTCATGCACGTGGCAAGATTGGACTGAGAAAAGGTTGGGAATTTGTATGGGCGCTGATAACTGTGCAGTTGAGTGCCCCACAATCCAATCATCATCATCATCATTTGAGCCCTGATTTCTTTTATCTTGCCTTCACGGTCCTTGTGCAGGATGTGTGCTGATGGCAGTAGCATTGTTCTGCAATCTGCCACAAATGTCAGTTTCTCTGTAATATTTTGCAAAATGAGCAACTATCTCCTCCAGGGATTTCCATTTGAATTCCCAAATCATTTCCATAATACTTGTGTGGTGTTCAAAACTACCAATGACAAATTGAGCACGATACCTCTGAGGTGCTTCGACACCTCCCTTTCACCTGATCTGGTGGGGATTCAAAACATTTGAGCAGCACTCAAGAATAGTTCAGAGAAGTATTCTACATGTGGACCCCTTAAGTTGCTGCTATTTGGAGATTGCGTACGCAACACGGGGCCTATCCATAACAGGAAGGCGAAAAAATATATTAGTTAAACTGATAGCTAAAAATGTAAGGGGGACACCATTACCAGTGGTAGAATACCTGTGATTACAGGTATGAGAGATATACCTTTTATGGGTTAATATCTGCGTTGAAAGAGGTTCAGGTAAATGAAGTGTTACACACAAAAGGCACTTCTTAATTAAGCTTACAATAGAGGATGGAGGGTGTTATGGATGACTTTGTCAGTTTACACGACCTAGAACATCAAAAGGAAGTTGATGTATTATGTTCGTCCGAAAACCTTATGTAATTGTGGGAATTTATATGTTAACATTGAGAAGGCCATTTCTGTAGGGGAAAATAATAGCTGTATGGGACCTGGAAGTGGCAAGATGAGATCCAAAGAAATGCCACCCATAATTGAACGTATTAAAATCCTATCGAAGCTTTTGCATCAGAGTGGCAGAGTTTGAAGTGCTTCTCAAAAACAGTGGGGCTCACATTACGCTAGGTATGGAAAGTTGGTTAAGGCCTGAAATTGACAGCAGTGAGACTGGGGGAAATCTAGCAAGGGGAGCCCATCGTAGGCCGCTCTCTGACACAGTCGAAACTTGGTAGGTTGAAAGGCGGCCAGGAATATAGGTGTAGATGTCAGCACTCGATAATTGCTGAGACAGTGTCTGTCAAAGTTTCAGCACCACTTCATCAGCCCACTTGTGGTGTAGTGTAATGGCTAAGAGCACAGTTTTGATATTTTGCACCCCATTCAAATCCATTCGTATGTTGGTTTTTTCTTGTCTTTTATTGTCACAGAAGTATGTGACATCAAAATTTTTGTGACACTGTGAAATACAGTGGAGTTATTGGTGAACGAAATAAGCAAGACACAAAGGTATTGTACATACAGTCTGTGGGGAAAGTTGAAAATTTGTACTGGACTGGGATTCAAACCTGGGTCTCCTGCTTACTAAACAGATGTACCATCCAGACGCAGTGGCCACTGCATCTGCATGGATACCCTAGCATGCCTCCTGTCACACCCAAATTCTCAACTTATGCCGCACACTGTTTATGTAGTGCCTTGGCTCATGGCATCTCACCAAATCCTGTAAGAGTTCAAGCTTGGTGTGCATCTGCATTGAAGGGACTGTTGGCTGTCATTGCCTTAATTTTATATATATGGTGTCCTTTCAGACATCTCCGAAAGAACCACATACCCAAAACAAAAAAGAATTTCACATCTTATTAAAAGTGATTGTATAACATGATGTTTATGCTTCGGGACAACAGGGAAAAACCTGAGAATTTTTTCGTCTGGGAAAAACCCTGGAATGTATTAGAATTTTACTTGAGCCTGTTACTGTAGAATATAACTGCACCAATAAAACATAAGTGAGAGAATGACACCAAAATAAAACTTTAGTTGCAAGGAAAATGTGCCATTTACAACAACAAAACACAGCGCACACGCACAAGCGTCTGTCAATAGCAAAATGTGTGACAGGCTTTAGGACAAAGACTCTACATCTACATATATACTCCGCTAACCTCAAAGCAGTGTGCGGCGGAGGGCACTATTCGCACCAAACTATTTTCACCCCCCCCCCCCCCCCCCCCCTCCATTTGAAAGTTGTGGTAATAATATATGCTCTACATCCTCAGCGAAGATCGGATTTTGGAGTTTAGTGAGCAGCCCCTTCCGTTTAGCACGTCGTCTATCTGCAAGTTTGTTCCACTTCAAACTATCTATGAGATTTGTAACGCTCTTGCGATGGCTAAACGTCCTAGTCGTGAATCTTGCCGCTCTTCATTGGGCCTTCATAGTCTCTTGAATCAGACCCAAATGATAAGGGTCCCATCCAGACGAACGATACTCTTAAGACTGGACGAACTAAAGTATTGTAAGCAATGTCCTTTGTTGAAGGACTGCATTGTTTTAGGATTGTACCAATAAACCACAATCTAGAGTTCGCCTTACCTGTTACTTTTGTAATCTGATCATTCCAAATAGTCACACCCAGATACTTGGCGGATGTTACCGCTTCCAAAGACTGGGCATTGTACTCGTACATTAATGGGGATTTTCGCTTTGTCACATGCTGTAGGTTACACGTACTAATATTGAGAGATAACTGCCAGTCATTACACCACACATTTATTTTCTGCAAATCTTCATTAATTTGTTTACAACTTTCATGTGATACTACTTTCTTGTAGACTACAGCATCATCGGCAGAAAGTCTAATACTGCAGTCAATACCGTCAACCAGGTTGTTTATGTAAATCGTAAAAAGCAGCAGATGTGTTACGCTGCTCTGGAGTACACCTGATGTTACGCTTGTTTCTGTTGAAGTCTCCCCATTCAGGACGACATACTGCTCTCTGCCTGTTAGAAAACTTTCTATCCAACCTCATATGTCATCAGATAGAAGGTAAGTGTGCACTTTTTGGAGCAAGCAACAGTGCGGAACTGAGTTGAACGCCTTTCGAAAGTCGAGGAATATGGTATCAACCTGGGAGCCAGTATCTAGAACCTGTTGTATACCGTGCACAAAGAGGGCCAGCTGTGTCTCGCATGACTGCTGTTTCCTAAAACTGTGCTGGTTTCTGCAGATGAGGTTCTCATAGCCTAGAAAGGTCATTATGTCTGAACACAAAATATGTTCCATGATTCTACAACAAATTGATGTCCGCGAAATTGGCCGGTAATTTTGTGCATCCGATTTTCTACCCTTTTTATAGACTGCTATGACCTAGGCCTTCTGCCAGTCCCATGGAACTTTCTGGTGTTCCAATGATCTGTGATAGATGGTGGATGAGAATGTTGCTATATTTGTAGTGCAGTCAACATAAAATCTTACAGGGATACTGTCTGGGCCAGATGCTATCCTGGCTTCTAAGGACCTTAACTGTTTTACTATCCCAGATACACTCTCAGGAATCCTTGCGTTTGTTCGATAATTTAAAGGGGCAATGGTGCTGCAGTCCCCTACCATAAAAGAGTTTTTGAAAGCTAGGTTTAGAATTTCGGCCTTCTGTTGATCATCATCCGTTACATTATCCATACTGTCAGCAAGCGAAGGTATTGCATTATTTGTAGCATTCGTAGATTTTACATACAACCAAAAGTTTTTGGGGTTATTTTTAGAATCTGCAGATAAAATATTGCTTTCAAATTCGTTAAAAGAATCTCTCATTGACCTTTTGACAGCTGCTTTCATTTCACATAATTTCTGTTTGTCAGTGGGGAAGTGACTATGTTTAAAGGACTGCAAAATTCTCTGCTTTCTAAGCAACGTCCTAATATGTTTGTTGAACCAAGGCGTATCCTTTCCCTCCCCTATATTTTTGCTAGGCACATATTTCTCTAGCACGTGGTGGACAGTACTTTTAAATTCCAACCAAAGATGCTCAGTATCTTTGCGTCCCGTGGTGAATGCTTGGCGCTGACTATGAGAAGATATTCATTAATGACACTTTTATTTGCTTTCCCAAACAAGAAAACTCTTCGCTTTTTTTCCCAACTTCCACTGACATAGCAGTTATAGCAACATTATGGCCGCTAATACCTTCTTCTAGATTAACTTCCTCAAAAAGACCAGGTCTGTCTGTCACTAAGATATCTAATATGTAACCATCTCGAGCTGCTTTTCTAAAGAATTGCTCAAGGTTGTATGTTGAGAGTGCTCCTAGAATAACTTCGCATGAGTCTTTGCTTCTACCCCCTGTGATAAAAATGTAATTTTCCCAGTCAATGGATGTCAGATTAAAGTCTCTACCTATAACTAATGGATAATTTGAATATTTATTTCCTATGTACTCAAGACTTTCCCTGAAATGTTCTGCGACATTTGTTGTGGATGGTGGTGGTCTATAAAAACATCCTAATACCATGGTCACTTCTTGTCTGATTGACAGCTTTTTCGAGACTATTTCACAGTCCGACCCAGTATCGATCTCAACTGTGTTTAAACAGCTTTTAACTGCAATGAACACACCTCCTAGCCATCCTAAGCATTGTCCAATCTGAGTTCAAAATTTCACGGCTATTTATGTCTGGTTTCAACCAGCATTCGGTACCTAATACAGTATTGGCATTACTACTGTTTCTTTCGGAGAGTTATTCGGGGATCTTGCTATAGACACTTTGACAATTTACTAACAGTGTTTAGTAACACCACTAACAGTATTTAGTAACAATAAACAGCTTTAAATGCATGTGACATCACAACTGTTTATATTTTTAACAGGTTACGGAAAAATATTTCAAATGGTGGTTTGAGAAGCTTTACTTTCAAAGTAAATTTCCTTTGCACAAGATGAATTGCGTTAGTGTGAGAATGTGCAATGGATTTCTTAAATCAAGTTGTGTTTGACTCTGATTCAAAATTGAACCCTTTGAGGACCAGCCAGTTAGGAAAATTTCAGGCCTAGAAGACCAGCCATTTGTGCCATTATTTAAAAGTTTACTCGTATGTTTGTTATATTTTAAAGTGTAAAGTATGCTAAAGAAGACCAAACTTCAAGGTTAGTTTTTCATATTTATTTTAATCGTTCCATAGATTACAGATTATGCAGTGTCAGTGGCAAAATGTATAATTATCCTTAAAAGAAAGTGCTAGGCGAGTTCTTGAGCAATTTCACATGTAATTGGCTTTTCTTTGGAAAAATTGAAGTGCTTGATAGAACATGTAGTCGGCCATGTAACCTACGAAATGTTAGATGCATAGCAGTGAAATTTATAATCGTGCCTGTCAGAAATATTCTCCCACTGCAATTTAAGCATGCTCTTAGGATTCTGCCTAACCATACACTGAGAAAAAAAGAGCAAAAAATTTTTGACAACCAGTATTATAAGTGAAAACTTAGCTCTTCTTATAGCTGTTCTTTATATACATTAATTTAAACCATTTAACTTCTATTTGTGTGTTTGTGCTTAACATTGATGTTCTTGTTGGCTGATTGCACTGTTCGACATGGGTTCTATTTCTGATATTAAAGTATGTGCTTCTAGACCATATTACCGTGGGAAATTCAAATACATAAACATAATATTGTTGTCAGGGATACTTTTTATGTAATATGTATATATATGTATATTCACAATTCATGGCAAACACAGAGACGTTATAGAGAAATACGGGTATGTTGCCGCATCCAGTAGTGATAGGACGTGATAATTTCTTGTGCAGCAGCAGGTGGGAAAAATCAGACATCATTAGGTTATCCCCCGCCACACCTATGTCATTAAGACCACCTGAAACATCTCATTAACTCGAACGGCGACAGCCGGTCGCTGCCTCGGCAGTAAAGCTTCACGCCTCCTAGGGGCAGGTGCATCGAGTTTACAACAGTGGTGTTAGCCGTAATTTGTGTCAGTCTTAACGAGTGGTTGTATTGGCTGACAAGTGACTGTCTGTCATATTTCCGAGCACGGTTGAATTTTTTAGTTCCTATGTGTAAACTAATTGAGCCTGGTGCTGAAGGTAAAACGACTGCTTGTTTTTACTCAGCAGCGTTCCTCTAGTTCCCTACTATTAATTTAATACAGGTGTATTACCAAAGTGGTATTTTTAAATTTGTAGAAATGCCACATCGTCGTGGATGTCGATGTAAGCCGGACAACTTCTGCTACATCTGTGGGAAGTTCACTTTTGCCAGAAATGGGAAGAAAATTTCTTCAGTCATAAAGAAAGCTTACAAACATTACTTTGGAGTAGAGGTAGGAGACAAAGATAAAGAATGGGTACTACATTTCTGTTGTGCTACATGTTACTGCAAACTAATTCAGTGGTGGAAAGGTAAAGAGAATATGGCATTGTTTGCTGTTCCCATGGTGTGGAGGGAGCCTAAGGACCATGTTACTGATTGTTATTTCTGTCTAACAAAAATTCAGGGTTTTACAAACAAAAAGTCGAAGAGGCACATTGTTTACCCAGATGTGCCTTCAGCGAGAATGCCAGTGCAGCATTCCGACAACCTTCCAGTACCTTCAAGAGCTCGAGGTCAAATTGCGAGTGACGGTGAAATAAGTAGTACTGAAGAAATCACAGATGATGATACTTTATATCACTGCACAAGTGAGTCATCGCCACATTTACTAACACAGGCAGATTTAAATTATTTAGTACGTGATCTAGGACTAAGTAAACAAAAGGCGCAGCTGCTTGGTTCAAGATTACAAGAGTATAATCTACTGCACCAAAGTACTAAAATCAGTGTGTTCAGACACAGAGAACATGCCTTTATTTCTTATTTTTCAACTGACGAAGCACTGACATTTTGCAATGACGTTGCTGGCCTGATGAAAGTGCTGAACTTCACTTATATTTC